>NC_137789.1:56805146-57405146 GCF_963383645.1 Muscardinus avellanarius | reverse complement strand
CACCCTCTGGGCCACCTAATCCCAATATCCTCCCTGCAGATTTTCAGTAATAAGATGCCAAAAAGATTGTGTCAATACTTACTCTTGGAAATTATTCTCAGTTATTCACCTCAACTCTATCAAATTTGAGGAATTTGCTCTGGAGATTAACTGGGTTTTCAGGAATGATCTGCAGAAAGCCAATCCATTTGCCTTATGAGTCTTTCTGAATAGTAAGAAAATAGTCTGGAAACACTGTAAAAGGGCATGAAATTCAAGGCAAGTGAGGGGCTCCTTGGGATAAGCAACTCTTAAAACCCTAGCATTCACGAGGAAACCACAAGGTTACACCCACACTTTAGAAGAAAATATTTCCTATTTCACATTATATTTCACACATTGGTATTTAAAGAATTTACCTTCATAATATATAATACTGCATATTAAATGTTTAGCCAGGCGTGGTGGCACACACTTGTAATCCTAGCATTTGGGAGGCTGAGACAGGGAGATCGTGGTTCGTGGCCAGCCTCAGCTACTTAGTGAGGCTCTTTGCAACTCAGTGAGTCCCTGTTTTCAAATAAAGAATAAAAAATAGGGCTGGGGGTGTAGCTTGGAGGTAGAATGGCCCTGGGTTCCATCCCCAGTACCGCAAAAAGAAAGAAATAGATAAATAAATAAATAAATAAATAAATAAATAAATAAATAAAAGGCCAGGCGTGGTGGCGCACGCTTGTAATCCCTGTGCTTGGGAGGCGAAGACAGGAGGATCATGCTGGTTCGGAGCCAGTCTTGCTGGCTTAAGAGACCCTGTTTCCAAATAAAAATATAAAAATAGGTCTGGGAGTGTAGCCCGGAGGTAGAAGGGCTTCCAGGAACCCCAGTACCACCAAAAAAAAAAAAAAAAGTTTAGTGGCCAATGACAATGACATATCAACCACCATGAGGAATATAGAATCAGGCCCACATATTTGAAAGCATATTATGAAAGGAAAAACAAATCTTATATTAAATAATAGGAGTTGGTTCTCCCTCTTATTTTAAAATATTACTACTATTACACATGCTAAAAAATATTGGAATCTTGAGTGAATTGATTGAAACTACACCTAAAAATAGTCAACAGACCTCTACTCCTTACTTCAGAATAAATTCTTCAGATTTCATGCTAGATGCACAAAAACCAAGTTGGATGGCAAATCTATTCAGTTTCAGTGAATTGCTGTCATCATACATTATACCTTTAAAACAATCACTTCCAATTACTAGCCCCTTGATTATATTATTCTCTTGGCCCTCTGAAATCACTGAAGCATTTGTTGGCTGAAGTTCATTATTTTTCTGTACCAAGACAAAGTAGCTGACCTATGAAGATCACTGATTTGGTGTTGGTGTTGGTAGGGTGAGAAGGACAACAGCATGACAGAGTGAAAATTCTGAATTAGGCTTTTGCATCATATATTCAAACCAACTGCACAATCTCAACCATCAGAGTTGTTAATGCTGGTTTTACTATAGCAAGTTTTAACTTTAATATCATTTGACAATTTAATGTTCAACACAGTATGACTTGACTTGGCTTGGCTAATAGCAGATTAGTCAGCAACACATTTATGCTGGAAAGTTATTGCAAAACTCTCTAGTGGAAGAATACTTGGCTCAAGTTTTAAGCCTTCTATTATATATTATATAAATGAGAAGACACACTGAAGGTATTTTTAAAATCCTTTTGGAAAAGTCCTAAATAGAAATATCCATTTCTATAAAGTCCAATGTGAAGTCCAGGCTCAGATAAGTTCATTGGTAAAAAATTTTTTCCAACTAAATGTAAGGACAGAGGGAAAAAATCAATATCAGAATGGATCGACCTTACCGAATTTAACTTCAGAGTTCAAAATTTTGAACTTACATTAATTAGATATGCTGTTTTATATAATTCAAAATTTAACTTAACAAATCACATCCAATCTTATATGAAAACCTTGCAAACCTTCAGGATATGTCTAGAGTCACTTTTCCCACCTCTAGTTACCACACTCTGCTCTCATGGAATATACTAAAACCCATGGAAAGTGCATTGCCACCATGGATGACAACTGCATGGACTTGTGTGACATCGTCTTCCATGGATCCTGTGTCCATCCTTGCCCCACTTCCAACTCCCTAGTGTCTTCTCACTATCTGTAGCCAGCCTCATCCTTTTATCCCAGAGTCTGATCATGCCCCTCTGTAGCTCAAAATACTGCAATAACCCCACATTTCCCCAAGATAAAAGCCAAAGCTTTTGCAGCAACCTTCAAAGCTTCCTGTGGTCTATCATACCTTTTTCCAGCTCTCTCCCTCTCACTTCCTTCCTCCACTCTTACCCCTACTCCTGCTATAGTTTTGTTCTACAATGTCCTCCAAAGGCCCATGTGTTAAATAGGTTTGGTCATCAGCATGGCGATATTGGGAAGTGGTAGAAACGTTAAGAGGTGGGTTACAGGGTGAACCCTTGAAGGGGATATTAAGACCTTGGCTCCCCTTCTGTTTTTTTTTTTTTTCTTTTCTTTTCTTTTTACGTGGGATTGAACTAAGGAACATTCTAACTCTGAGCTCTACCCCTATCCCATTTTATTTTAATTTTGAATAGAGTCTCCCTAAGTTGCTAAGGCTGGACGGGAACCTATAATCCTCATGTCTTGGCCTCCATTGTGCCTGGCTCCATCTTTCTTACTCATTTCCGAACATGCGGAACCATGCATGCACTCCCATCATGATGTTCTGTCTCACTACTGCCCCAAACAACAGGGACAAGTAATCATGGACTGAAATCTTCAAAACTATAAGCCAAAACAAACCTTTCCTCTCTTTTGGTTGGTTATGCCAGGTATTTTGTTTCATGGTAAAAAGCTGACTAACAGAATTCCCCCCCTGCTGGCCCTGAACATGCCAGACACACGCCTGTCTCCGGGCTCTTAACTGGCTGCTCTATCTTTCTGGAAAGGTTCTTCCCTCAGCTGTCTATAGTACTTGCTTTTTCACTCTATCTTTGCTCAAAAGTCTCTTTCTTAGTGAAGCCAAGCCTCACCACCCTATTTAAAATCCCAAAGCTCCCTTTCCACTGTTCATTCCTGTATTTCACTCTACACATTTGATCTATACCATTTTCATTTTACTACAAACTGTATAATTATTTTTAAATCTTCATTGTCTGGGCTGTCCTACCAGCATCTTAGCTCTATGAAAACAAAGGGCATTTTGTTGTCGTTTGGTTACTGATATATCCTCAAGCCATAGGATAGTATCTGAAACAGGGTGGGTACTCTTGTGAAATTAAGTGACATTTTAGGTGATTATGTGTGTTATGTGGTAGCTATAATAAAAGTCTAAGGAAGATGGGTGCCAAGGTTTTTTGTTTGTTTGTTTGTTTGTTTGTTTGTTTGTTTTTGGTGGTACTGGGGTTCCTGGGAGCCCTTCTAACTCCAGGCTACACTCCCAGACCTATTTTATATTTTTTATTTATTTGGAAACAGGGTCTCTTAGGCCAGCGTGGCTGGCTTCAAACCTGCGCAATCCTCCTGTCTCCGCCTCCCAAGCACAGGGATTACAAGCGTGCGCCACCACGCCCAGCTTGGGTGCTAAGTTTTTGAAGTTACAAAGTGGGAGGTCACAGAATCCCTAGTCTCAAAGCAAACTTCCTTAGCAATCAATAAATAGTGAAAGAGTAAATAGTGCTACAATTTGTGAAAAAATGGTAAGGAATAAATACAGAATGTTTACCATTTTATTTTTTCCCTGATCAAACTTTTCACTTTATTTATGGAGGGCTTTATGTCTAGGAATGGCAACTTTCATTTTACAATAAAATTTAATTCATTTAAAATTAAATTCATTTTTAATTTGAGATTCTCAATCTTTTTTTTCCCCTACAAATATCGCCAGCTTAACACAGGATAAATCCAAAGAAAGATAAAAACAGAAGTTCAGACATGAGTCAGGGTTCATGTTACATAAATTTGAGAATCCTGGGGAGGGAAGATTCTGTTCTCTAGGGTGAGGGGTTCAAGGTAGAGCATCAATCACCTTGGTTGCAGGTGTTCCCTACAGTACTTCTAGCTGCCTGTGAGCCTCTCACAGTACACCCAGCCCACTTCTTACCTATCCCAGAGAGTTCCCACATTTATAGTTAAGAATAATAGTAATGGCCGGGCGTAGTGTCTCACGCTTGTAATCCCTGCGCTTGGGAGGCGGAGACAGGTTCGTAGTCAGCTGCGCTGGCTTAAGAGACTCTGTTTCCAAATAAATAAAAAATATAAAATAGGTCTGTGAGTGTAGCCTGGAGGTAGAAGGGCTTCCAGGAATCCCAGTACCACAATAATAATAATAATAATAATAATAATAATAATAATAGTAATGGTACTAAATGCCACCTTTATTTCTTCCATACTTAGATTATAGTGACCGTATCTTGCATATAGGAATCAGGCTCTACCCAAAGTATTTTTTGTCTTTAAATTTCTTTCTGAAGAAGTATAGGGAGCTGTTTTACTATGAGACTTATCCTTACCAATACCTATAATGGCCAGAGCTTTGGTGACTACAAATGTCACTGCCCAGGGAGCTAGGGCCCTGTGTACAGGAAAGACCTTCTGACATTTTCCTATACTGGAGCATCTCCCAAGGGATTTTATAGTCTCTTTTCACCAAACCTACCTAACCCTATCACACTAGACAGAGGAGCAGCTCTAGAGGCCAAAACTTTCAGAGCCTTTTCTATGCCACTATTAGAACCACCCTTTTTCCTCCAATGCCTTCTCTTCCCCACTACAACAAACCTCTGAGCTCAGCTACTCCCCCGCCAAGTCTTCTCCTGCCCTAATAAACATGCCCAGCCCAGCAGGAGGGAGAAGAACGGAGGCAGTACATCACAGTTCCTTTTCTTTGTGGGTTAGTCATTTGCAGTTGAATTCGGCATCAGATCCCACTTTGAAACATGCTTTACCAGACAAAATCATACACTTCAAAATAGTGGTTACAACAGAACATCTGGGTACACTAGAGAATGTACTTCTGATACATGTAAATAAAAGACCAAATGAATCCTTGTTGTACAACTTCTTTGGATGCAAACAGGGCCAATTAAATTCTTATAGGCCTCCGATGGAAGAGCCACGGCTCATGTCAATTAGTGGTGGGCCAGCATAGGTAGCACGTCAGACCTGTTGCACATGAGCAAGAGAAAATCAGGAAGGGAGAGGAGGAGGAGTGGAGGAGCACAAGTAGGATACTGGAAGGAAGCAGAAACAGAGAGGAAAAGGGTGCGGGGACAGTAATAGAGTAATAGGAAGAGCTGCCTTTTCCCCTGCCAAGTTCAGTCAGAGGGTACAGAACTCCCAGCTCCAGGGCCTGGCCTTGAACATCGTCCTTATATTCATAATCCCCACTCTATCCACTTCATTTTTCTTTTTCCTTTGTTAACCTAAGGTGGTTTCAACTTCTTCCAACCAAAAGAGCTGAACTAACCCAGTGCTTTAATTCCTTTGGTAATAAGAACTAGAAATATAATTTTTTAATTCATCCCCAGTTCTCACAGTCTCACACAACATCTTTAAATTTTAGAGCTTATCAGAAGCAAGGTTTAAGCAAAACAGAATATTGGTTGCTGAGGGTTTTTATTTCAATAGGCATTTCATATAAAATATAATTTATCATTCCTCTGGGCAGTAAACAGCAAGTGGAATTAAAAACTAAAGTTGAAAACTAATGAATTCACATTTTAGCTTGGACTGTGCTCTTAATTTGCAGTTAAGTCAATTATTTTACTAGATGAACAGATGACTAAATAAAACCTGTTAATAAATGCAGCTAGTGTGAATTTAAGAAAGTAATTCATATTAGAATAAATTTGTATATCTGCTCATTAAAATGTAATTCTTTACAATAAAGGTGTTAAGTACATAGTAATATAAGATGGAAGGAAGCTGGACATGGTGGCACATGCTTGTAATCCCAGTACTTGGGAGGCTGAGATAGGATCACAGGTTCACAGCTAGCAACTTAACAAGGCCCTGTGCAACTTAGTGAGACCCTGTTTCAAAATATAAAACAGGGCTGAGAGTGTAGCTCAGAGGCAGAATGTCCTTGGGTTCAATACCTGGCATGAAGAAGGAAGGAAGAAATGGAGGGAGGGAGGGAGGGAAACAGAGGGCAAAAAGATAATAGTAGTAGTAGTACTAATAGCCACAGTAACTAAACCCTTACTAACTATAAATATGTATGAAGCAAATTTTAATGCTTCATGCATATTATTTTACTCCATTTCCAGAAAATCCTAATAGATGTTATCATCAGAACTTTGTAGATAAGGAGACCAAGGCATAAAGAGGTTATGTAACAGTCAAGGTCTTAGAGATCTGTCTCATTATCTGCTCTCTCCTCTATCTCCCTTCCTGCTGAATATTCCCACTGATGGTCAAACATGGGCCAATATCTCTTATCTTTAAGGAACCTTCCTATGAACTTTGATTCTGCTCAATGACTTTCTCTGTGCTCTATTCCCTAACACAGTCAATTTATCAACAGAGTTGTCTCCTCAAACTATCTTTACTTCACTACTTCCTATTTATTCTTCAATGTACTGTAACTTGTTTCTATGCCCACAAAATAACAACAAAAACATGTTTTTGCTAGGGTCACAGGAAAACTACATATCACTAGATTTAATAAACACCTTTCAATCTCCATTTTTGACAGTACTGAACACAATTAGCTTCCACAAAGCATCATCTTTTCTTGGATTCGTGACAGCCATCACCAGTCCCAATTCTTATTAGCAGACAACAGAATTCCCTGGCTAGTTTAAGCATAAGAAAGATAACTGGTAGATCCTGAACCTA
Organism: Muscardinus avellanarius; assembly: GCF_963383645.1. Lineage (NCBI taxonomy): Eukaryota > Metazoa > Chordata > Mammalia > Rodentia > Gliridae > Muscardinus > Muscardinus avellanarius. The sequence goes on along the minus strand of NC_137789.1, from coordinate 57,398,289 downwards.
CTAGACACTGGTGAGTCAGGCTGGAACGTTCTACAGAACAAATGCACACAGCTGGGAGAAAAGCCCAACCACATCACAAGTCTGAACTACAGAAAGTACCACATCACTGCCTCCTACCACTCAATTTCCATGACAGCCAGGACGGGAAGCTAGCACTTCCACCACAGATGCCCCCTAGCACCAGGAATCTTTGCCACTGTGTTTGCCAGAAGATCTCATCTCTATGTGGCTACACCCTCACTGTGTCACTTATGCCTCTTGTCACACATCTCATGTGGGTGCATTGCCTTGGCAGATCTGAAGTCATACACAGAATGCTAGTTGCGAGGTATTCTGGGAAATTCTGGCATCAGCAACAGAGGAAAATATTAAAGAAGGGGATGAGGGAAGTGTTGAATGAGCCAGTCTCATGGTGGTATCTGACACATCGCCATGTGTTTCTGGATTTCTTTTCTTCGTGTCTCCTCTCCCACACATATTTTCAAACTATTCACCTCTGTCTATTGCTACCATCACTTTCTGTGTGTACTACCACAATAATGTCTGCTTTTTATATACTTCCTATATACTTCCACTCTTAACTTCCAAGAAACCATGTTACTGAGAGAATAAAATGATTTCATAACATTTAATATACATTTAATATGACATATCATTGCTAAAACTACTGCACTTTGTTATAAAGATTAAGCTTTAACTGGCTGTGTTGGTACACATGCCTATAATCCCAGTACTTGGGAGGCTAAGACAGGAGAATCCCAAGTTTGAGAACAGCCTCATCAACCTAGTGAGACCCTGTTTAAAAATAAAAATAAAATAGGCTGGGGGTGTAACTAAGGTAGAAAGCTCCTGGGCTCAACACCCCAGTACTACAAAAAAGATTAAAATTTTAAATCTTTATTTTCTTTAAGTAGACAGCTTACCCTTTTAGCACGAACTAAAGCTGAAAAGATCCCTAGGACACATATATATTCTAATATCTAAGAATAATGACAGAAATTCTACTATGGTTAAATCATATTTATATCATGAACCCAGTATTCATGATTAGGTTCTAAATATCTAAGGACTTTTAAAGGAGTCTACATTTGCTGTAAAATCTTAGTAGCTAAAACCAAATATCTGTACTACCCCTTACAAAGTGGCAGTTGACCTAGAAAATTTTTTTTAACCTCTCTGTACTTCAAGGTCTAGTCTTTGCCTATTTACCTAGTAAAATACCTGAATTTATGGTAAAGAGGCAAAGACTCTCTCTGGCAATATCCTTCCTAAGAATCAGTTCATGACAGTGACTAATATCCAGCCTGAAGAATGAAGTATGGTAGCAATCTTACATGGTTTCAGTGTGTAAAAGGGATCGCACAGAGTAAGGAGGCACTGGTGAGGAGAGTGGGGCTCTGCAAGAGAGAGCGGTGTGAGCCTCCAGGAGCAGCTGGAGGTAAGTAAGGCCTCTGGAACCCTGAGTTGGAAGTACAGTGATAAAACTAGGAATGAAACCCACCTTATCCTCTTAAAAGCTCTTACTTTACAGGAACTTAGTGAAGTCTAGTCAGTATCTGTGACACTGGCCATATAAACCACTACCTGAGCTCTAACCACACTCAGAAGAGCCGAGGGAACAGGAGCCATGGGTGGGCAGAAGCAGAAGTGCTCACCCATTCCTTACTCCGTTTTACACAGAGTGGGCAAGGACAGCAGCACCTTCCTTAAGTCAATGGGAAACTTAGTTTGGGTCTCCTCACCGTCACAGGACAAGCCCACAGGCTAGGGCAGCCTGCCTTCATCTTCCACTCAAGATGTGTGCCAAAAGAAAACTACTTTGGCTGTTCATGAAAGGTACCTGGTTCTACTGCATACTACGAATAATGTATAAGAAATTATTTTCTGCAAGTACTCCTCATATATTTGGCCTATGATCTGACTTAATGTATAGTCTTTTTTAAAAAGTTTATTATTTATATATTATTTATCATTATATACTATGATTTGAATGCCTCCCCCCCCCAACATGTTGCAATTGAATTGCTTTTAATAACTGCAATGATACTGGTAGGTGGGACCTTTAAGAGGTGATTAGATCATGAGGACCCCACCTTTTTAAATGAATTTTTTTTGTGTGTGGTACTTGGATTCCTGGAAACCCTTCTACCTCTGGGCTATTTTTATACTTTTTTATTTGGAAATAGGGTTTCTTAAACCAGAGTGGCTGGCTTTGACTTGCGCAATCCTCCTGTTTCCACCTCCCAAGCACGGGGATTACAAGCGCGTGCGCCACCACGCCCAGCTATTTATGGTTTTTTTTTTGTTGTTGTTGTTGTTGTTTTGTTTTGTTTTTTGTTTGTTTGTTTTTGGCGGGTCTGGGAATGGAACCCAGGGGCATTCAACCTCCGAGCTACACTCCTGCCCATTTTTTTTAATTATTATTCTTTATTTTAAAACAGGGTCTAAGTTGCGGAGGGTATCACCGAGGCTGTCCGTGAACCACTATCCTCTGGTCTCAGCCTCCCAAATGCTGGGATTACAAGCATGCGCCACCACGCTGGCTGCCAATATCTTTGTAGCAGATTGGGTATCTCATTTTGGGAGTTTCTTTGTTACAAAAGCACCTTTGCATGCATACTACCCTCTCCATGGACACCCTCCACCTGACTGTGACTTAGCAAGAAGGCTCTCAAGAAATATGGCCCTTCAATCTAGTATTCCCCGGTCTCCAGAATTGTAAAAAATAAATTTTTTGTCATTATAAATTACCAAGTCTGTTGCATTCTGTTATAGTAGCAGAAAACAAATTAAGAATGTATTCTAGGATGGTACCATTTAATTTAGTACTTTCAAAGAGAATTTGTTGAAGGTTGTTTTATAAGTAGTGTTACAGACTTCTTATGTTGGCATTCTCCTTATGAATGGAACCATGTGGTTCTGATAGCCCTAGTATAAAAAATGAGTCTTGGCTGGCAGCCAAACAGTGCTTATCACAAGACCCTACACAAAGCAAATGATTAATATGTATTTGTGAACGTCAAAGGTCACACATTCAGTTTTTAACAAGTTGAAGTTTTCTGTTTAAGTGTTAACTATCTGAAGGATAGTCTCCCAAAGAAGGTAAAATATGCATAAACTGCAATTCAATTTCTAGCTTCAAAAGGCAAATAAGTTGTTTACAACCAGAAACATGTACATTCTTCCAGGAAATCAGCAGACAAGTGATAGACACTATATAAACACCTTCTGTATCTCTTTATAACACACAATTTTCAGTATATGTTAATACATTAATTCCCAGCTAAAACACCTCTTAATTTTCCTATTTAAAGATCATTTTCAAGGAACTCTTCATAAAAGAAGCTGTATAAAAGATTTCATAAAAGATAAAAATTCTAAAGCTTGAATATTTATTCCAACCCACACATACACCGGTCTCCTTTTTCTAAGAGATAATAAGGAATAGAGATATTTTAGTAGACCTTTCAAAAGTATGTTTTCTTGAAAAGTAGTCATTCATTCAATAAATATTTTTACTAGATATCATAGGTGCAAGAGATAATAGTGATATAAATGTGTGTTTGTATCACTAAAAGTTACTACACTATGGGACTTTCAGTGAAATGGGAAGGGCCCACATAAATAGAAGGATGAAACGAACATATGTAATGTTACAAGCACAACAAGCTTTCTACTGACACGCATGTGGACCTAAAGGTGTATAATCAAGGGGGTAGAATCAGAGATCTGGGAATCTGGAAAGGCAAGTTTGAGGAAGTTATCTCTGTCAGCTCAGGCTGCTATAACAAAATGCCAGAGACTGGGTGGCTTATAAACAGAAATGTATTCATAGTTCTGAAGATTGGAAGATCAAGATCAAGGGACTGGCAGCCCTGATGGGAGCTCCCTTTCTGGTTCATGGATGGCCATTTTTTCACTGCATCCTTACGTGGTAGAGGGGGCTAGGAAGCTCCCTGAGGTCTCTTTAAAAAGGTACTGATACAGCCAGGCATGGTGGCATATGCTTGTAATCCAGCATTTGGGAGGCTGAGAGAGGAGAATCGTGGTTCATGGCCAGCCTCTGCTCCTTAGGGAGGCTCTTTGCAACTCTGTGAGACACTGTTTCAAAATTCAAAAATTTGGGGTATGTAGCTCGGAGTTAGAATGCCCCTGGGTTCCATCCCCAGTAACACACACACACACACACACACACACACACACACACACACACAGAGGTATTGATACAACTCATGGGAGCTCCACATTTGTGTCCTAATTATCTCTCAAAGACTCCAACCTCCTGATATGATCATCTTGGAGTTTAGGTTTCAACATATGAATTCCAAGGGGACACAAACACTCATCACAGCACTTCCCAACAGAAAGCACAGAGTAGATTCACCAACCTGTCTTGGGCGGCATGGATCTGGCTGGTGTTTAAAGATTTAAGGCAGGGTGCAAAAGCTCTTTTTCTCATTTTACTTCTTGGAGTTTTTAAGTTGTTAAAAATCTACCTCCAAACTAAATATGCTATTAAATTTTTATGCGAGGCAGTCCTGATTCTTATGTTTTAAAAATGTTACTGAACATGCAAATGTGGAATGTTTCTTGACTTTGACTTCAAGAATGTCTAAGTTTGCCAGGTACTTACCACAAAGAATGAATGGAGGTTACAGAGGATTTGCTGTATTCCTTTTTTTTTTTGGTGGTACTGGGGTTCCTGGAAACCCTTCTATCTCTGAGCTACAATCCCAGACACCTATTTTTTTACATTTTTATTTAGAAACAGGGAAACAGGGTTTCTTAAGCCAGCAAGGCTGGCTTTGAACGCGAGCACACGCACGCGCGCGCGCACACACACACAGGATAACACACAGTATATAGTAACATATAGCTGCACAGCACCCAGGCCACCCTCTTTCTCACTTTTACACCGGTTCTGACCCCATAGAAGTCCAGGAAAACACTGAGTGAAAGTGGGGCTCAATGCCACATCTAACGCGGATCGTTTCCTGTGCTTGCACTTGGATTTCCTCACACTGGAAGCTGACCTTGCTGATAAGAAGGGTCTGAGTTGCCTTTAGGAAATTCCAGCATTTGATGAAAAGTAATGCTGATCCGACTTATGCCTTTTACCTTTCTCCCACTGCCTAGTGTAGCTCATATAAAAAGAGGTCACATGCTCTTGCACTCTGCATTCCTCTTTTAAGAGCAGACATATTCCGTATGTCTAGATACAAACTCCTATAAATACTGCTGAGAATGTGGACAGTCTTTAAACATTGATAAAGTAATTACTATCTGTCCTAAAGATTGTGTACTTTACTTTCAGGAAAATGATTAAGAGATATCCTTAAAACCATGAATTTAAACTTGCTAGTACCTTAAAACAAAGGAAAAACAAAACACACACAAAAATGAAGAAAAACAAGATTGCAGCAATTTGAGGTGATTTTATTCAGGTGTAAATGGATAAGAATTTCATTAAAATGTGTCCATAATTAAAACACAATCCAGACTCTGATGCTCCTAAGTTATCATGTGCATTATCTTCAGGGATCAGGGAAGTTATATGCTTCAGTTTGGAAGATTTTAATAAAAAATGTTAAAGTAAAATGCTTAGACCTGGGCATGGTGGCGTACGTGTCATCCCAGTACTTGGGAAGATGAGACAGGATTGTTGAGGTCAGCCTCAGGAGTGTAGCAAGCATCTCAGCCACCTAGCAAGACCCTGTTTCAAAACAAAACAAAAAAATAAAATAAAATAAAAAGGGCTGTGGATGTAGCTCAGAGGTAGAACACCACTGGGTTCAATCCCCACTACCAAAAATTAAATAAAAACAGGCTCATAACCTGTACTGTATCAAAAACTATTTGGTGCTAATAATTTCTAATAAAACTTATATAAAGAATGTTATTTTCTGTACTACTGAGTGTTATGGCTATTGTTCAAGATTTTGAACGATGGACCATGTGTCTATTTTGGATTATTTTTTTTTTTGAGTCATGGGCCTCAAATTCAGGCTTCGGTCATGCTGGGCAAGTGTTCAACCAGCCTCACTCCTCTATTTCAGATTCTCATCAAGGAACACCTATCACAAATCATGTGTGACCACATGAGTCTTTTGGTTTTGCAGAGATCCACTTCACCTAGGCGCTCCAGGACCACACTGATAACACTCATACACTCAGCTCACTAACTACTAATGATCTGCACACTCTCCTGTGATGGTAAGCAGTTGTTCCTGAGTCTTGTGAGTTGTTTCCAACAGCAATTATTCATTTCCTAAGCAGACACTTTAAAATATAAACTGCCATTTTATCTTATAGGCTAAAGAGACGTTTCAGGCTTACTAACTCACCTTTTAAAATATAGATATTTTACATATACACACAAGTCTTAATTCTTCCATTTTGAGAATACTCTTGCCAGTTCACTTAAAACTGATTCAGGACACTGGGAGGTTTCGTGGGAGCTAAATATATTACCTGAAGTTAAGCACTCTCTCTCCATACACAGCTAAATAACATCTAAGTTAGGCAGTGAATTTTAGTCTTCTCAGAAGTGTCAGAGGAAAGGTTTTCTAGGCAAACTGTTGTGGTTATCCTGTTTTGGGTTAATAAGCTCTTCTTTTAGGTTTTACTAAGCCTGTCCAGACAAACTTAATCCCATTCTCACTCATTTCAACTTCGATGAAGATAAAATAAACTATTGGTTTATGCCCGTGTAGAATTTCAGAACTCTAAAAGATTCCTGAAGATCAGCTTAGCAAGGCTGTAGGATACAAAAGCAATAGCAAAAAAGTCACATTATTATACAAAAAACACATGGAAAATGAACTTTAAAATACAATATACCACTAATCATGGTGGTACACGGCTGTAATCCCAGTACTTGAGATGCTGAGACAAGGAGACTTACAGCTTCAGCAACTAGCATGGCTCTTAGCAACTTAGTGAGAACTTGTTTCATAATAAAAAATACAACAGGGCTGTGGGTGTAGCTCGGAGGTAAAATGCCCCTGGGTTCATTCCCCAGCACCACAAAACAAACCACATAACATATCACTTATACTCACTCCAAAGAAAACAAATTCTTAGCTATAAATCTAACAAAAACACATACAGTATTTGTATCCTGAAAATAAAAACCAAACACAGATGAAAGAAATTAAGAAATAACAAAATAAATGAAAAGACATTTCAAGGTAATGGATCAGAAAACTTCAAATGATAAAGTTAATTCTTCCCAAAATGATGTAGAGGTGTAATACGGTTTCTATAAAAAATTCAGTAAGGTTTATGTAGACAAGAAAATGATTATTCCAAAGTGTATATGGAAAGGCATAGAACCTAGAATAACTAGAAAATTTTTGATTAAAAAAAAGGATAAAGTGAGAAGTCACTCTAACCTATATTAAGGCTTATCATAGAACAGCGTGGTATTGTAAACTCAGGTCAATGAAACTGAGCCTAGAATCCAAAAACAGATCCACACAAATATATCCAAACAACTTCTATCAAAGGTGGGAAGACAATCTCAAGGAAAGAAAGGCAGTTTTTTCAAAAAATGGCACGGAAGCATTGAAAATCCATAGACAAAACATGAACCTCAATCTAAACCTTACACACTTTATAGAAATTAACTCAAAATACACTGCTAGTGTTAATGCAAAATGCTATACAACTACTATGGAACTGACCAATGCAGATTCTTATAAATTAAACATGCACTTACGATAAAAATCAGTAATTGTACTCCTGAGTACATTCAAGAGAAATGAAACTGAAGTTCACACAAAATGTATACATGATTGTTCAGAGCAGCTTCACTCATAAAAACCCCCAAACAGAAAACAATGGAATGTCCTTCAGTGGTTGAATGGTTAAACAAACTGTAGTATCTCCTTATCACACAATATTATTCAATAACCAAAGAAATGAACTTTTGATCCATTCAACAACCTGGAAAATTTTTAAAGGAATTATGTTGCATTAAAAAAAAAGCTATCTTGAGCTGGGCATAGTGGCACATGCTTGTAATCCCAATTCTTGGGAAGCAGAGACAGTAGGATCACAGGTTCAGAGCCAGCCTCAGCTACTTGGTGAGGCCCTCTGCAACTTAGTGAGACCCTGTTTCAAAAACAAAGAATAAAAAATTGGACTGAGGGTGTAGCTTAGAGGTAGAATACTCCTGGGTTCAAACACCACCACCACCACCACCACCACCACCACCACCACCACCACCACCACCACCACCACCACCACAAAAACAACAAAACTATCTTGAAAAATTATACACTATATTATTCCCTTTAAGTAATATTCTCTAAATGGCAAAATTACAAAGATGGAGAATAGATCAGGCATTGCTAGGGCTTCGGGACAATTGGGCGGTCAGGAGGTAGTTGTAGATAGTGAAAGACAGCATGAGGGATCTCTGTAATAGAACTGTATCTACACTTTAGGGGTGGCTATATGAACTAATGTGATACTACATACATCTGCATAGGTTCAGGTAAAATTGGTAAAATTTGACTAAATCAGTGGATACCAGTGTAAATTTCCTGGTTGTGTTACTGTATCATATTTGCAATATGCAATGGAAATGCACGATTTCCATTAAAAGAAACAGTGAAGAATATACTGGGACCTCTCTGTATTATTTATTACCACTGTAAATGAATTCATTATCATTTGAAGTGTTTTTAAAGGCTAAAAAAGATGCCTAACATAATTACCTTAATTTTGCAAGTGAATAAATACAGGTAAAAGCAATAAAGGAATTTTTCTCAAGATTATACTATTAATTAAGAGATCAAAACAGGAATTGGGCTTCAGAATTTTTTCTATCAAAAATCCTTAAAATAAATACTAAGATAAACAATATTGTTGATTCCATCTAAATATTAAAAAGATAAAGATACTTTTAAACAGCTAAAATTTAAATGAGAATATACCAAGTAAAAAAAATAAAAAAGGAATAAGCTATATTTAAATATCATATGGCTCTATCTTAAATTTAATAAGACTTCACAGAAAAAAAGGATAAACTTGTGTTTGTCATACACTTCTACTGCAACATAAACAAATCCAAGCCAAATAACCTTATCAATACGGACTGACCCATAAGAAAGGAACAGCTGGCCAGGACTTGTCCCCAGCTAGAATTTCTGCTTAGGATCACATAATATGGGCAAGAGGTTGACCAAAAAGAGAGATGGATGGTGCCCAAGTTTGGACCTAGAGTGTCCCCACAAAGGCTCCTGTGTAGAAGGCATAGTTTCCAGTGTGGCACTATTGGGAGGTGGTGAAAACTGTAAAAGGTGGGGCAGTGGGAGGTCTTCCAGATACTGGGGCATGCTAGACCTTGAGGCAGTTTTGCTTCTCCACCAGTTTTTAATTGGAGCATTGTAGTCATACATCTTAATGGAGTCCAAGACGTGAGGGGCATACATGCACACATCACTCATTTAGCCCTTTCCAAGTTCACTCCTTATTCCCTCCCCCTCCCTCCTTCTTGTGTTTGACTTAGTGATTGACTTTGATGTGTGTGAATGTACATCATGTACATTAGGGAATTTCCCTCTTCCCCCCTTTCATCCCCCTCAGTCAGGTTGCTTATTTGCTCATCTATAGTTTCTAATTCATCTAGAGTTCTTTCAATGACCCAGTTGGTTTATCTTGGGTATTTGTTACAGTGATGTGAAGTTGACACAACTAATGGTTTCTGGACACTACTGTGCTTCCTTCCCCTCACCCTCCCCTCAGCAAGCCGAGCAACACAAAACATCCCAGGAAATACAGGTCCTTCTTATTCACAAAAGTAAATGACAAACAATGAATCTATCTAATTCATCTAAGGGGGAATGCATTTCATTTGTACTTGAGATTTAAATTCATTACCAGTGTAAGCTGAGATTCAAAGGTGATAGAGACACTGATGGAATACTCAATCCAGCTTAATGCTACAAACTCGGCAGCCAAACACTAACTGGAAAACCATTACGCATGAACTGACTCAAGGACACAGCAGTGAGTCCCACGATCTTCCTGTCTCAACCTCCTGAAGAGCTGGGATTATAGGGTACCACTACACTCAGCAACACATTGCTTTTATTTGCTTGTTTGTCCCCAATAACTGAGGTTGAGCATTTTCTTATGTCTTCATTGATCATTTGAATATCTCCTTTGAAGAAATGTCTAATTTCTTGGTACATGTTATAACTGAATTGCTTTTTTGTTGTTGAGCTATAAGAGTTCTTTGTATATTCTGGATACCTTATTAGATATATGATTATTTTAAAATATTTTGTCCCATTCTTTATGTAGTCTTTCACTTCCTTGATATTCTTTGAAATTAGCATAAAAGTTTTAATTTTTTTTTTTTTTTTTTTTTTTTTTTTTTTTTTTGGTGGTACTGGGGTTCCTGGAAGCCCTTCTACCTCCGGGCTACGCTCCCAGACCTATTTTATATTTTTTTGAAACAGGGTCTCTTACGCCACTGCGCGATCCTCCTGTCTCCGCCTCCCAAGCGCGGGGATTACAAGCGTGCACCACCATGCCCGGCTTAAAAGTTTTAAATTTTGAAGGCTAATTTATCTATGTTATTTTGTGTTACTTGTGCTTTGAATGTCATACCTAAGGATCTATTGTCAAATCCAAAGTTTTGAAGATTTGTTTTCTTCTGAAAAACTGTTTAGCTGTTATATTTATAGTGTTGGTCCATTTTTTATATTTGGGGATGGATTTTTACATTTATATAGCTTAAGTATTCATTGAACTAGGTGTCTATTAGAATTCAATTTTTCACTGCTCCCAATAAAATACTTGTTTTTACTGTACTATGTTCATAACATTGGGATTCTATTAAATTTGTTATGTATCAGGTTTTCCTGAAATGTTTTATTGCATTCATAGGAAATGGTACTTTTTTTTAGAATTTCACATAAATTTATTGTACTGTTGCTACTTTTGTGTATTGATTTATATTTGCTTTTCCTACATGTACTAGATAGAAATTCATTTCTGATGATTTTATATTATAGCTTGCTTTTTAAATTGTAGCTATATTATTTGCTTTATGTCACATGTATGAAATTAAACTCACCAGAAACTTGAATTTTTATTGTCTGTTGTTATTTCTCTGTAACATAGAAATGTAACTGTTGGCTTATTTTTTTTTCCCAGAATGAGTAGATGTCATGATCTTTCCAAAGCTTGTTTCTTTCTATAAACTCCACTTTAAAAATTATTCATAATGCATGCATCCTCCAAATAAAACTTTCCAATAAAACTGAAATTCATCTTACATGTTGCATGGCATTGGCATAGAGTATCATTGGCAGAATCACCAAGGTAGATGCAGATCTGTCACAAAAACCTATCTCCACCCCCACCATCACCCTTTCTTTGGTCTCTGCGCTATTTGTTTTGTTTTTTGCCTAGACCGCCATTTGTCTCATTCTCAACTTTACAATTTCTCGTACAGCCTTTAATTTAATTCTAACATCATTTACTCCAAAGACTTCTTGGACTCCCCTACATAGTTTTCCTTTTTTGTGTTCCCAGGACACTGTTGAGCTCATTCCTACGGAACTCATAAGGCTGAACTGCAAATATCTGCACCCACTCTTCCTTCCTTCATTGACAACTCCTGCGCAGGGATGATGGGAAAGTGCCTGGCCTACTGTGGGTTACAAGATGAGCAAGCAAGATTCCTCTTCAACTTCCACCATCAGCCTGCTGGACTGGGCTATTTTGGTTTGGGAATACAAAGGCAAGCCTATTTCCAAGGTCTAAGGAAAAGGGACAAGCCAATAACAAAGGTTAGTGTTTCTTCCTCCACATACACACACACACACCAGCTCACCCAGACACGGGTGTGTCTCTACCTTTAGAGAACAAAGCCTAAGGAAGAACCTCCCTGCTCATTTGCTCATTCAGGATCCCATGTTGGTAGCCATAGTAGCAACAAGACTTACTCTTCTCATGGGTGAGTCAAGAAGGCAATTCCACCTAGACAGCAACAAGCTAAAAAAGAAATTCAGCACTCTCAACCACTAGGGATCCCTGGAAAAACACACTCCAGATTAAATATCCAATGTGCTTTGGATACTGTTTGGAATATTATCTCTTGGATCTTTATGACCTGAGCCTGGAAAGGAACTGCAAGAAGATAAATTGGGCCTTTCCTGACAAGAGCCCCGAGCTTACTACTGGGGATAAATGAAATTACTGGGAAGTTATATGCCCATGTTGTCAAATTTATGGTAGAAAATAATAGTGTAGCCAGGAGTGGTGGTGCACACTTGTAATCCCCGCACTTGGGAGGTGGAGACAGGAGGATTGCGCAGGTTCAAAGCCAGCCTCGCTGGCTTAAGAGAGAACCTGTTTCCAAATAAAAATATAAAATAGGTCAATGGGGCCCGGGTCGCGGGACTCTGGGCCCCGGCCGAACTACGCGTAGCACGCCAGACCCCTGGAGAAACCAGACCCAGTAAGACGCTGGGTTCTGGGCGGGGGTCGCGGGCTGGGCACGCCAGATGGGGCCCGGGTCGCGGGACTCTGGGCCCCAGACCGAACTGCGCATAGCACGCCAGACCCCTGGAGAAACCAGGCCAAGTAAGACGCTGGGTTCTGGGCTGGGGTCGCGGGCTGGGCACGCCAGATGGGGCCCGGGTCGCGGGACTCTGGGCCCCAGACAGAACTGCGAGTAGCACGCCAGATCCTTGGAGAATCCAGGCCCAGTAAGACGCTGGGTTCTGGGCAGGGGTCGCCCGCGGCGCACAAAAGCCGGGGCCTGGGTCGCGGGACTCTGGGTCCCGGCCGAACTGCGAGTAGCACGCCAGACCCCTGGAGAAACCGGGCCCAGAACAGAAAAAGATAAAGAAAAATATCGGAGAGGTGGTAAGAAAGCCATTATGGATGCCAGGACACTGGAGATGCAGACAAAACTTACCTAAATGCACTGGAACTTATGGAAAAATTCGCCGTGAAAGAGGACTGCTATTTCTCTATATTGTTAAGAATCTCAGATATCACATATAAGGAGAGAGTTTAGCGGAGACCAAGGAGAAATGCGGTGTTGAAAGAGTTCTTCGCGATGGTGGTAGAGACTTGTATTCAGGAGAAGCAGAAACCGGATCTTACCAACTTTATTTTTTTGGAGAAATTACACCAAATGTCGAATGCTACCATCACGCATGCTTAGGAACACTGGACAACATTCAGAGTGGAAAAAGAGCCTGGGAAGGATTTGAAACGGTGGAGGCAGTGGCAATGCCAGTGGCCAATATTCGGGGGAGGCAGAGATCTGATACATTACAACTGGAACCTTTGAAATACTAACCACAGAGACAGTGATCGGAACCTGCTGAGGGGTTAGGCGGGCGCCGGGGCCAGTGGCCGACATCGGAGCTTGCTGTGAGGCAAGGCCACTACTGAGGCCTCCGTGGCCGGGATTGGAACCTGCAGAGGGGTTAGACCGATGCTGGGGCCAGCGAGGCCGGCATTGGAGCCTGCCATGATGCAAGGCTTGTGCTAAGGCCTCCGAGGTCGGGTCCGGAACTTGCTGAGGGGTTAGGCCGGTGCTGGGGTCAGCGAGGCCGGCATCGGAGAGTGCCGTGAGGCAAGGCCGGTACTGGGGCCTCCGAGGCCAGGATAAGAGCTTGCCGAGGGGTTAGGCCGGTGTTGGGGCCAACGAGGCCGGCAGCAGAGCCTGCCGTGAGGCATGACCAGTGCTGGGGCCTCCGAGGCCGGGATCGGAGCATGCCGAGGGGTTAGGCTGGTGCTGGGGCCAGAGAGGCCGGCATCGGAGCCTGCCTTGAGGCAAGGCCGGTACTTGGGCCTCCGAGGCCAGGATAAGAGCCTGCCGAGGGGTTAGGCCGGTGCTGGGGCCTCCGAGGCCAGGATAAGAGCCTGCTGAGGGGTTAGGCCGGTGCTGGGGACAGCGAGGCTGGCATCGGAGCCTGCCTTGAGGCATGACCAGTGCTGGGGCCTCCGAGGCCAGGATCGGAGCCTGCCGAGGGGTTAGGCCAGTGCTGGGGCCAGCGAGGCCGGCATCGGAGCCTGCCTTGAGGCAAGGCCGGTACTGGGGCCTCCGAGACCAAGACAAGAGCCTGCCGAGGGGTTAGGCCGGTGCTGGGGCCAGCGAGGCCGGCATCGGAGCCTGCCTTGAGGCATGACCAGTGCTGGGGCCTCCGAGGCCGGGATCGGAGCCTGCCGAGGGGTTAGGCCGCTGCTGGGGCCAGCGAGGCCGGCATCGGAGCCTGCCTTGAGGCAAGGCCGGTACTGGGGCCTCTGAGGCCGGGATCGGAGCCTGCCGAGGGGTTAGGCCGCTGCTGGGGCCAGTGAGGCCGGCATCGGAGCCTGCCGTGAGGCAAGGCCGGTACTGGGGCCTCTGAGGCCAGGATAAGAGCCTGCTGAGGGGTTAGGCCGGTGCTGGGGCCAGCGAGGCTGGCATCGGAGCCTGCCTTGAGGCATGACCAGTGCTGGGGCCTCCGAGGCTGGGATGAGCCTGCCGAGGGGTTAGGCCGCTGCTGGGGCCAGCGAGGCCGGCATCGGAGCCTGCCGTGAGGCAAGGTCGGTACTGGGGCCTCCGAGGCCAGGATAAGAGCTTGCCGAGGGTTTAGGCCGGTGCTGGGGCCAACGAGGCCGGCAGCGGAGCCTGCCGTGAGGCATGACCAGTGCTGGGGCCTCCGAGGCCGGGATCGGAGCCTGCCGAGGGGTTAGGCCGCTGCTGGGGCCAGCGAGGCCGGCATCGGAGCCTGCCGTGAGGCAAGGCCGGTACTGGGGCCTCCGAGGCCAGGACAAGAGCCTGCCGAGAGGTTAGGCCGGTGCTGGGGCCAACGAGGCCGGCATCGGAGCCTGCCTTGAGGCAAGGCCGGTACTGGGGCCTCTGAGGCCGGGATCGGAGCCTGCCGAGGGGTTAGGCCGCTGCTGGGGCCAGTGAGGCCGGCATCGGAGCCTGCCGTGAGGCAAGGCCGGTACTGGGGCCTCTGAGGCCAGGATAAGAGCCTGCTGAGGGGTTAGGCCGGTGCTGGGGCCAGCGAGGCCGGCATCGGAGCCTGCCTTGAGGCAAGGCCGGTACTGGGGCCTCGAGGCCAGGTTAAGAGCCTGCCGAGGGGTTAGGCCGGTGCTGGGGCCAGCGAGGCCGGTATCGGAGCCTACCGCGAGGCAAGGCCAGTACTGGGGCCTCCGAGGCCAGGATAAGAGCCTGCCAAGGGGTTAGGCCGGTGCTGGGGCCAGCGAGGCCGGCATCGGAGCCTGCCTTGAGGCATGACCAGTGCTGGGGCCTCCGAGGCCGGGATCGGAGCCTGCCGAGGGGTTAGGCCGCTGCTGGGGCCAGCGAGGCCAGCATCGGAGCCTGCCGTGAGGCAAGGCCGGTACTGGGGCCTCCGAGGCCAGGACAAGAGCCTGCCGAGGGGTTAGGCCGGTGCTGGGGCCAACAAGGCCGGCATCGGAGCCTGCCTTGAGGCAAGGCCGGTACTGGGGCCTCTGAGGCCGGGATCGGAGCCTGCCGAGGGGTTAGGCCGCTGCTGGGGCCAGTGAGGCCGGCATCGGAGCCTGCCGTGAGGCAAGGCCGGTACTGGGGCCTCTGAGGCCAGGATAAGAGCCTGCTGAGGGGTTAGGCCGGTGCTGGGGCCAGCGAGGCCGGCATCGGAGCCTGCCTTGAGGCAAGGCCGGTACTGGGGCCTCGAGGCCAGGTTAAGAGCTTGCCGAGGGGTTAGGCCGGTGCTGGGGCCAGCGAGGCCGGCAGCGGAGCCTGCCGTGAGGCATGACCAGTGCTGGGGCCTCCGAGGCCGGGATCGGAGCATGTCGAGGGGTTAGGCCGGTGCTGGGGCCAGCGAGGCCGGCATCGGAGCCTGCCGTGAGGCAAGGCCGGTACTGGGGCCTCCGAGGCCAGGATAAGAGCCTGCCAAGGGGCTAGGCCGGTGCTGGGGCCAGCGAGGCCGGCATCGGAGCCTGCCTTGAGGCATGACCAGTGCTGGGGCCTCCGAGTCCGGGATCGGAGCCTGCCGAGGGGTTAGGCCGCTGCTGGAGCCAGCGAGGCCGGCATCGGAGCCTGCCGTGAGGCAAGGCCGGTACTGGGGCCTCCGAGGCCAGGATAAGAGCTTGCCGAGGGTTTAGGCCGGTGCTGGGGCCAACGAGGCCGGCAGCGGAGCCTGCCGTGAGGCATGACCAGTGCTGGGGCCTCTGAGGCCGGGATCGGAGCATGCCGAGGGGTTAGGCCGGTGCTGGGGCCAGCGAGGCCGGCATCGGAGCCTGCCATGAGGCAAGGCCGGTACTGGGGCCAGCGAGGCCGGCATCGGAGCCTGCCGTGAGGCAAGGCCGGTACTGGGGCCAGCGAGGCCGGCATCGGAGCCTGCCGTGAGGCAAGGCCGGTACTGGGACCTCCGAGGCCAGGATAAGAGCCTGCCGAGGGGTTAGGCCAGTGCTGGGGCCAGTGAGGCCGGCATCGGAGCCTGCCTTGAGACAAGGTCGGTACTGGGGCCTCTAGGCCAGGATAAGAGCCTGCCGAGGGGTTAGGCTGGTGCTGGGGCCAGCGAGGCCGGCATCGGAGCCTGCCTTGAGGCAAGGCCGGTACTGGGGCCTCGAGGCCAGGTTAAGAGCCTGCCGAGGGGTTAGGCCGGTGCTGGGGCCAGCGAGGCCGGCATCGGAGCCTACCGTGAGGCAAGGCCGGTACTGGGGCCTCCGAGGCCAGGATAAGAGCTTGCCGAGAGGTTAGGCCGGTGCTGGGGCCAACGAGGCCGGCAGCGGAGCCTGCCGTGAGGCATGACCAGTGCTGGGGCCTCCGAGGCCGGGATCGGAGCATGCCGAGGGGTTAGGCCGGTGCTGGGGCCAGCGAGGCCAGCATCGGAGCCTGCCGTGAGGCAAGGCCGGTACTGGGGCCTTCGAGGCCAGGACAAGAGCCTGCCGAGGGGTTAGGCCGGTGCTGGGGCCAGCGAGGCCGGCATCGGAGCCTGCCGCGAGGCAAGGCCGGTACTGGGGCCTCTGAGGCCAGGATAAAAGCCTGTCAAGGGGTTAGGCCGGTGCTGGGGCCAGTGAGGCCGGCATCGGAGCCTGCCGTGAGGCATTACCAGTGTTGGGGCCTCCGAGGCCGGGATTGGAATCCTGCCAAGGGGTTAGACCGGTGCAGGGGCCAATGGCCAGCATCGGAGCCTGGCGTGAGGCAAGTTCACTCCTGCGGCCTCCAAGGTCGGGACCAAAGCCAGCTTAGGGGTTTGACCGGTTCAGGGGCCAGTGAGACCAGAACTGGGTCCTCCCATTAGGCAAGGCCGCTGCATGAGCCAGCGAGGTCTGGTTCAATCCACTGAGTAGCCAGGCCACTACTGGGACCATCAAGAGTGGGATTGGTACTTGCAACGCAGCATGCACAGAGAAATATCGCAGAAAATATAAATCAGACGCTTCTCTTAATCAGCAATAACTAGGAGGAAAAGGGCAACAGGAAGAGGTTGAGCTATAGAAAGGGCCCTATAGTGAAGCAACTAATGTGACCAATCAGAGGGTATGTAATACTGGAGGACGGAGCCTCTTTAAAATGCAGGAGGTACATAAACAAATGTATCAAAGTAAATCACCAAAGAAGTGTGGGATGGAGGGAGGGGGAGGGAATGGGACGGGGGCTGGAGGAGGGCTAATTGGATGATGTGTGCTTGTATATCCTCTCAAGTCTTGTACTCCAATGTGATTGATATATGACTACAATGCACCAATTTAAAAAATAAACTAATTAAAAAAATATATATATATAAAATAGGTCTAGGAGTGTAGCCTGGAGGTAGAAGGCCCCTGGGTTCCATCCCCAGTACCACCAAAAAAAAAAAAAAAAAAAAAAGAAAAGAAAGAAGTAACAGTGTAGTAATCTCATGTACACTAGTGCATATTTGTTACATCAGTTGATAGTAAAAAGCAGTTTCCACCCATGTTGGCCAACATACTTAATAGTGTTTGTTGTGAATTTACTGATGTATTAGTTGCTTCCTTACCTCATTGTTGAACATAATGAACTCGTCTTGATGGTACAAGGTTGTTACTGTGGAAATGTTTCTAAATTGTAATATGAGATATGCCCTCAGATTACCACAGTAAATGAACTAACAATGATATAACTTATTTTATATGCATACTTGTATAATCTTAATATACACTTTACTTCCTCCACTGACATTTCTTTCTGCTCTTAGACATTGCTAGTGAAAGGGTGTACCTTTTTCCTACTAATTCCAAACTTTTATTTATGGGTCAAGAAAACACAAAACCATACATGCTGGGGTTGAGTGCTAAGTAAGAGTGAAAAGGGCAATAGGTTTATGTTTCTTGATGGATTGAGAACTCTTAAAAAGAAGTAATTTCGATCTTTGAGCCTCTGGTGTCCAGCCTGGCATTTTGCATATCCTAGTATAAAAAAAAATGCTTTCTATTTTGAATTAAGCAAGTTTGTGACCTGTATATTTTGACATTTGTTTTGGCTGCTCAAGTGCTGTTAGCTTTCTTTTTTTGTTTTAAGGTAAGTCACCAAGAGAGTTTGTCATATAAACGATCTCCCTGTAATGGGCGTCGCTCTTATAGTCTAAAAGGACGTACACACCAAGTATCTGTGAAAGATGAGCAAAACTCCAGATGATTATTAGTTCTTTATTTTTTCTTACTGGGTCTTTAAAATGTTCTAGAACTAAGCCAGGCATGGTGGCACATGCTTGTAATCCCAGCATTTGGGAGGCTGAGACTGGAAGATTACGCAGGTTCGAAGCCAGCCTCAGCTTAGTGAGGCACTTTGCAACTCAGTGAGACCCTGTTTCAAAATAAAGAATAAAAAATAGGGCTGGGGGTGTTGCTTGGAAGTAGAATGCCCCTGGGTTCCATCCCTCGTACCGCAAAAAAAAAAAAAAAAAAAAAAATGTTCTACAACTATCATTTCTACAATAAGAAAAAGTTACATAAAACCTAAGATTATTTTAGTAGTTCCGTGGAAAACAGGCATAAATGAGGAGAGAATGGAGGGAAAAAGGAAGCCATGAGGAAACTATGGGAATCAAGAGAGTGATTCCTGGGGAAGAAAAAGCATGGCAGAAAAATTAAATAGAACTTGGTTAGAGATAAAATACAGGAAAGAAAAAGGCAACAGAGAAAAACCCTAAGATTACTTATACTGACAAAGGCTTAGTTTTTCATTTTCTGTTCATTTAGACATTGATCAACCCCCTGGTTCTCTACTACTGTTTTTATTGGTTACTGGTACCATAATGATGATGGAGAAAATGAGAAACAATGGGTGAGGTATTTGGGGGCAGTAACAATGATGATGGCCTGGAATTCAATGGGAAACAAAATGAGCGTCACCAGTTTGACATGGGTAAATAGATAACTAAGAAAGGAGTCTTAACAAAAGATATCAAGAACTGGGGATATATCCCAGTGGCAGACTGCTTGCCTAGGATTTGATCCCCAGGACAACAACAAAAAAAATGCATAAGAGAAGATAATATGATGTGGAAAATCCACAAATACATGGGGCAGAGGGGATAAAAGGAAAAAAGCCATCTCTTAAGCCATCTTGAACTAGTCCTTTAACCTCTCTGGCCATGGTTGTCTCAATGATTAACTTGAAATAATGCCTGTAAGGATCAATAAGAACTACTGAGATACTGCATGTGAATGAGGCTAAAGGGTGCAGAGCACTATAAAAACACAAGGCATAATCAATGTTTTGCTGTCAGAATCAAAAAGTAAAAAGAAATACAAAAGCATTCATTTCCCATTACATGTTTACCTTAAAAAATAAAGCTTCTCTCCCTAGTGATATATATGCTCCAAGTCCTAAGTTTTCCTCTGCTTCGATTCCCTAATGCCTTGCTGTCAACTTTACCAACTTAAAAAGACACTAAAAATACTTAGCAAAGATGGGAAGAACTGCCTGAGCAAGGCTCCCAAGTCACTGGGCTGTGCTCTGAGGAAAATATAATTAGAGAGACTTGCCTGGCTTTGACACTGGTATCGCTGTTTTAAAAACTAACTTTCAAACAGAGATTGCAAGACAGACACATCAACATGGGATTTCTGTAAATAGCTACAATTCCATTTCTCTTCATAGTCAACTAAAGTCATGATAAATGTGTGTGTGTGTGTGTGTGTGTGCGCGCGCGCGCAGAAACAAAAAACAGAAACAAAAAAAAAGCAAATCAGAAAATATGAGTAGAAACCGGCTTTACAAGTTGGCCAATTATTAACCAATGCCAGGTTTTCACATTTATAAAACAAAAACTACAGTGTGTGTCCTAGACTTTCACTGTTCTTACAGTTGCCATTGCATATTGTAGTTGCTTATTTGTCTGAATATTTCTCCCACTAAATTGATTTTCCAGGAAAACCAAAACTTATGAATAGTACATAAAAAGCACTAAAGAGATGCAATGTTTTGACAACCCCAATAAAAGTGGTAATGGAGGAAAGTAAGTCTATTCATTTACTTAACGTAATATTATTTAATCTGTTTTCTTCATATTATCTTTTGAGCACCTTTTTTTTTTCCTTTGTGCTTCTGGGGATTGAATCCAGGAACATTCTAGCTTCGAGCAATATCCCCCAGCTCTATTTTGTTTTTTAATCATGAAACAGGGTTCCAATAGGTTTCTGACAGTCTCACTAAATTGCTGAGGTTTTTCTTGAACCTGAGATCTTTCTGTCTCAACCTCACAAGTACTGGGATTATAGATGAATGTCACCATGCCTGGCTTGACCAAGTTTTTAACTTTGATAATATATAATATGCCAATTTTTTTTTTGCAAGTACTGGGGATGGAACTCAGGGGCATTCTACCTCCAAGCTATACCCCCCAGCCCTGGTTTTAGTTCTTTATTTTGAAACAGGGTCTCACTGAGTTGCAAAGACCCTCACTAAGTAGTAGCTGAGGCTATCCTTGAACTGCAATCCTCCTATCTCAGCCTCCCAAATGCTGGGATTATGAGCATGCACCATCATGCCTGGCTAATATGCCAGCTTTTTAATAGTTAATGTTATTTGGTGCTTGCTTAAAAACTCTTACACTGAGGTTGCAAAGATATTCTACTTTTACGAAAGCCTTAAAAGTTAGCTTCTATATTTTATAATTCATTTTAAAATAATTGAAGTATATGTGCAAGGTACAGGTTAGTGAGGCCGTTTATTTCCCTCCATATAGATGGACTTTCCAGGATCTGAGTTGAAAAGACTTCACTGAATTTCTTTGGTGAGTCATTTCTATGTGGGTCTATTCCGGGGCTCTCTTGTCTGTTATGTAAATCCACCTGTTCATCTTATACCATTAGTTGCACACTGATTGGATCGCTACCACTTTACAGTAAGTCTTGATATCACATAGAATAAGTCCTCAAAATCTCTTTTTTAAAAAATAGTGTCTTGAAATGTTGCTCAGCCTGTCTTCAAACTTGCAATCCTCCTGCTTCAGCCTCCTGAGTATCCAGGTTTATGGGAGTGTGCAACCACGCCTGCATCAGGTTTTGTTATTTTAAAGAACTATTTCAACTATAATGGTTACTTTGCATTCCATATACATTTTAGATTAGCATGTCAATTTGAACAAAAAATTCTGAGATTTTGATTGGGACTGTCAAAGCTAGAAGCCATTTTATGGAGTCCTGACAGTCTAATCTACATTAAAAATTCTAAATAAACATGGCATATCCATTTATTTTAGGCCTTCTTTATTCTCCAATGTTTCATAGAATTCATACATATTTTTTGGTATATTATCTATTAACTTTATCCCCCAAGTATCCGGTTTTTGAACCTATTGAAAATAGTATTTTATAAATCTCACTTTATTGATTTCTTAAGATTTTCTCTGCATATAGGTCATGCCATCTACAAACAGAATTTTTTTTCTAATCTTTGTCTTTTGCTTTTCTTGATCTATCATGTTGGCTGAAACATCCAGAACAATGATGAATAAGAGAGTGAAAACAGACAACCTTGTCTTATTCTTGAAATTGGTAGAAAAATCACTTTTTTCTATTAAGAATGCGGTAACAGATTTTTTTGTATTTAATATATCAGTTTAAGAAATTTCCATTCTATTTGTGATTTGCCAATTTCTAAAGTCAGGAATGAGTACTAAAACTTTGTCAAATACTTTTTCTAGCTGGGTGTGGTGGTGCACGCTTGTAATCCCCGTGCTTGGGAGGCTCAGACAGGAGGATCGCGCAGGTTTGAAGCCAGCCGCACTGGCTTAAGAGACTCTGTTTCCAAATAAAAATATAAAATAGGTCTGGGAGTGTAGCCTAGAGGTAGAAAGGTTTCCAGGAACACCAGTACCACACAGAAAAAAAATGCTTTTTCCATACCTATTAAGATAATCATATAGTTTTCCTTTTTCAAAGTATTAATACAGTGAATTATATCAACTTAATTTTAGTATTTAACCAACCTTACATTCCTAAAAGAGTAAAAACAAACTTTGGTATATTAATGTACATATAGTTAGATTTGATTTGCTATTATTGTATTTTTGTCTATGCACATGAAAATTTATAATGTTACCTACTATAATGTCATTTTAGTGTCAAGGGTATTTTAGTCTCATATGATTTCCTAGAAGGCTATCATCTTATTCTTTTCGATAAGTTTTTTTGTAAGATTGGTATTTTCTTCTTCCTTAAGTATGGTTGCGCCTAGCTTAACAATGGTAATATGTTATAAAAAATACACCATTAGACAATTTTTGTAGTTGTACAAACATCTAGAATGTACTTACATAAACTAAGACAGCTACAACGTCCCTAGGCAGTATACACTTACAGGTCACCACTGTATAAGCGGTCCATGTTGACTGAGGGATCATTATGCAGTGACAGACTGTACTTGATAGATTTCGCCATTGGAGCCACCAGTTCACGTGCAAGGATACTTAATTATCAATTCCATTTCTTTAACAGATGGTGGGTTATTTAGATGGCCTGTTACTTCTTGTGGTCAGTTCTATTACATTGTTTGTTCAAGGATTCTGCCCATTTCATCCAACTTGTCAAATTGACTGGCATAAAGTCCTTCACTAACAAAAAGCAATATATCCTAATTATACATTTAAAGTTCGTTACATCTCTAGAATGTATTTCTTTATATTGGCAATTTGTGGTTTCTCTTTCTGAAATCAGTATAGCTAGGAATTTGTCAATTTTATTGATCTTCTAAAAGAATCAGCTTTTGGTTTCATATGTTTTCTGTTATCTAGTTTTTTTTATTTCACTGACTTCCCACTATTATTTTTATTTCTTTCTGCTTCAGTATCTAGCTTCTTTGGACAGAAGATCAGATAACTGATTTAAAGGTACACATTTCCCTCTGAGCACTAATTTAACTTCTACAAACTTTGATATGATGCATTTTCAGTTATGGGTTAAAACTATTTTATAATCATCCTTGTGATTTCTTCTCCATCTAATGAGTTAAGAAAATATTGACTTTCAAATATTAGAGAATTTCCCAGTTAATTTTTTCCTACTGATTTCTAACTTAATTTCATTGTGATCAAAGAATATACTTGGCATGATTTAAATCCTTTCAAATTTAATAAGACAGTTTATTCCTCTTCTTTATAATTTTATGTACCCTGCAAATACTCAATGTACAATTAAAAGAATGTTTCTTTAAAAACTTTTTGGTGTAGTGTTCCATAAGTGTTAACTTGATAAGTTGGTTAACAGTATTGTTCAACTATTGTATACTCTTGATATTTTTTTGGCTACCAAACATCCAACTATAAGTATAGATTTGTCCTCTACTATTTCTAGGGGCTTTTATTTTATGTATTTTGAGACTGGTTTTCTGTGTATATTTTGTTTTGGATTTTTATGTCTTAGTAAATTAATTCTCTTAACATTATAAAGTCTCTGTCTCTGATAACAGATTTAAAGTTCTAGGGAAAGAAAGTAGCCTGTATATGTAAGCTATATACCTTTTTCTTTTTATTTTTCTTGTGGTCCTGCAGATTGAACCTAGGGGTATTCTACCACTGAACTATACCCCCAAGCCCTTTTATGAGATAGGGTCTTATTAAGTTGTCCAGGTTGACCTCTAACTTCCATAGCCTCTGGAGTATCTTTGATTACATGTATACACTACCACACCTGGCCTTCTTTGCTTTTCTTTTTCCTTTTTTTTTTTTTTTTTCTCTTTTCAGAGACAGGGTCCCACTACATTACCCAGGCTGGTCTTAAACTCCTAAGCTCAAGCAATCCTCTTGTCTCAGCCTCTCAAGTAACTTGGGGATATCAGTGTCACCACATAGTACTTGTTTTCCTTTTGAAGAGGGATATGTTTTCTATGCTAAACTGAAAATGTAAAACATAAGACCAAAATGATATTCTCAAAAGGCTATGTGAAGAAGGAAATCCATCAGGGGCACACCAGGGCTTTTCCCCTTGTCTTGTCTCTATCATAGCCTAGTTCCAGGAACTGTCCTAAGAAATGGACTGTGATGGGAGGAAACGGGGTGTTGAGGTAACAGCTGCAGACCTGCTGCCTTTAGGGTTCACTCCCATGCCATTCTGGCCTATTATGGCTTCTTTTCTGCCTTGGATAGCTCTAACCTGGATGATGCTTTGCCCAGATGCTAAAACCACTAACAATATACAAATTATACATTTACATACAGGAAAGTGCCAGTGGTACTCGGTGTCTACACAGAGAGAGACTGCAGAGGCCCAGACTACTAAGCATTTATGTATTTGTTGAGTTGCGTTAGTTTGTTGTTGGTGTTGTTTTGGTTGTTCTTTTTCTGCTTGTGTGAGTATGTATGCCTGTTTGACTTTTGGTTTTTTGCCCTCTCCCCACACCCTTGAGCCCACAGTTCCTCTCTTGAATGCACCTACTCTTTTTTCCATTGATTTTTTTTCTTTTTTCCCCTATCTTCTCTTGTGTCTTGTGTTAAGTCCACCTCATATGACTTTACTAGAAACTCTACATTTGTTACTAGAATATCACTACATATTCACCATCCCTAATTTCAACTCTATACTACTATACCAAACCCATACTCCACTCTATTTGATCCTATCTGTGGCTTTACCCTAGTCTTGCATTTAAAACTTCATTTCCCTCCTCATTCAACCTTCACTATTGAATTAATACAACACAACTTGCCCTTGGATATACCACGTGACACTCTTAGTCAAGACAATAAGAGACATACATATTTAACCTCTGGAGCTATTCTAAATCTTAAGACTTCATAAAATCCTGAATAAATTAAGAACTCGCCCACATTTCCAGTATGTATCCCTCTGAAGTTGATTTCTTCTTACATTCATGTAGAACATTTGTACTGCTAGGTGTGTGTGTGTGTGTGTGTGTGTGTGTGTGTGTGTGTGTGTGAATGTGTGTGTCTTACTAGGGATGGAGCCCAGGCTGAGTCTATACCTTCAGCCCTATTTTATTTTTATTTGAAACAGGGTCTCACAAAGTTACAGAGTGCCTCACTAAGTTGCTAGGCTTGCTACAAACTTAAGTTCCTCTGGTCTCAGCCTCCCAAGTACTGGGGATTATAAGCATGCACCACCATGTAGCTAGATTGTGTGTGTGTGTGTGTGTGTGTGTGTGTGTGTGTGTGGTACTGGGGTTGCTTGAAACCCTTCTACCTCCAGGCTACACTCCCAGACCTATTTTTATACTTTTTTATTTGGAAACAGGGTCTCTTAAGCCAGTGAGGCTGGCTTTGAACCTGCATGATCCTCCTGTTCTGCCTCCCAAGCGCGGGGATTACAAGCGTGCGCCACCACGCCCGGCTAGAATTTTTTTTTCTTTATAAGAACCAAATCTGTGTATTATTCTCAAATCCTCCTCCCTAAGACTGGTTCTCTTCCATGTCATACAAGCTCACAAAGAGTAGGAGCTAAGTGAATACCTATTAAATAAATAGCCATGCAACTATATAAAATAGCAAATAATAATAGTAATAATTAAACCATCAATTCATCACTGAACTAAACCAAGATCTTTGAGACATCTCCATATTAACACAAAATGATAGGCATAGTTCACAAACAAAAAACTTTATTATTTCTACTCTAAAGTAAGAATAATTTTTCCAAATAGCCTCTGTGCTAGATTGTAACAAGTCAAGTAACAAAGAATCAATATAGGGAATGAAAAGGCCTATTTGAAAAGAAATCTCTTACAATAAGAATAAAGAGCTAAAAGTATTGCTGCCACCCAACAGATGGCTAAAAGCACGTTTTCGGGACCTCTTAAACCCACCAAGCACTTGAGTAACAAGAAATGCAAATATAAGCCCCTTTTCTCTCTTCATAAACCCTGCCTTGGGCCAATTCAAACCTGTAAGTGGCCCCTCCCTCACCAGCAGCCACCTCTTTCCCACTCCAAGAAGCCACAGGCTTAGGTGTCCATTTTTCCCCTTTTCTGGAGATTTTTTTTCAATATCTGATGAAATAAGACTTTCAAACTGGCACTCTTCATATATTCATGTTTGTAGGTTCTAAGATTCTTATTCTATTATTTTCATTATTTTTCTAATATCTCGTGAGAAGGTTTGGAGTTGGCAATAATATGAAACTGATAATTGAAAACATTTTGAAAAACTTGCATGAAAAAATCTTCTTTAAACTCTGGATTCCAACTCAAATTAGTAGACATTCACAGAATCTAATTTTCATCAAGCACTTGCGACTGAATGGCAAAGCATGTACAAGCTACATGAAAGCATTTATGAAAACCTCTGAAAGCTCTATTATACATTGTTTTAATTTATAATTTACTCCAAAATAAAGTCTCTCTCCTTAAAATTCTATTGTTGCTTAGGTACCAATTCCAATTATTTTTAAAATCTGTTGGTCCCAACTGTTTTCTGAAGTGTTTGACAAATATCTGTGTCATTTGATGTAAAATTGCTGCACATATATATTTTTTCCACAGAAACTACCCCAGTTTTTTCTGAGCCTTATTTTCTGCATCTATAAAATGAGGATGATGACATCAACCTCTGAAAGATTATCATCTGGTCCAATGAAGTGATCTATGAGGACCTTCTGTAAAATTATAATGCATTAAATGTTGGGGAATACAAAAATGAATGCGGAGCCCAATGCAGTCATTACACATGGTAGATGATGTTTTTACAAGTGTTTAACCCCTTAATTTTGTAAGAACTGAAGTGTTGACAAAAAATTGTGTCAGTTCTATCATCCTAGTAAATTTCAGTCTTCTTTCATTTGGACAGTGCTGGTGTTTCAATCATTTTTCTTTTAGAACGTGAAAAACAGTTTAACAAGCTTTCCTGGGTATAAACACCTTGTGATTTCTGCTCCCTGGGCTCTGTAATTCTGTTATGATCACACTTCTCCCACTTCCTCTCTCGACCACCAGACCTAGCTCTGTGTCCAGTTTGTCAAGAAAAGCAGTGTTCACTATGAGCTTTTCAACTTCACACATTAGAATGGTGTTCACAGCTATACAAGTGAAAATATATTGTAAGAAATAGTCCTTCTTTTAGAAACTCAATACTGGAAAAGCTATCAGCTTTAGGAAGAAAAAATAACTTCAGAGCTTGTACAACCCTCTAACAACACTTTAACCCTTTTCTACACTTGTAAAATTTACTCGAGAATAGTTTGAGACAGGGTCTATGTTGCCCAGGCTGGCCT
This sequence comes from Muscardinus avellanarius, assembly GCF_963383645.1. NCBI lineage: Eukaryota > Metazoa > Chordata > Mammalia > Rodentia > Gliridae > Muscardinus > Muscardinus avellanarius. The sequence continues at coordinate 57,370,647 of NC_137789.1, read as the reverse complement.
CAAAAGTCCTGGGCTTAAGTGATCCTTCTACCTCAACCACCCTGTATCTGGGGTAACAGGCACGACCACTGTGCTTGGTGGCTACATCTTTAAAAATGCAATTTTAGTTCTTTATCTCAAGCTGTGACACACTTTTGCATACCTTTTCCATTAAAAAAATATAAACCCAAAGTGTTTCCCAAGCATTTTTTTTTCTGAGTTGGGAAGGAAAGACCTCTGTAGTTAATAAATATGTAAATGCCACACCAGGTGTGGTGGTGCACACTTATAATCCCAGCATTTGGGAGGCTGAGATAGGAGGATCTCGGTTGGCAGACAGCCTCAGCTATTTAGTAAGACCCTGTTAAAAAAAAAAAAATAGGGCTGAGGGTATAGCTTGGAGGTAGAATGCCCCTAGGTTCCATCGTTCCATCCCCAGAACTGCTAACTAAATAAATATGTAAATGCCATAACCTATATTCACTCTCTTAGAAACGCAACATGAGTCAGGCCTGGTAGCACAGTCCTTGAGAAGCTGATCAGGAGGATCATAGGTTCATGGTCAGCCCTAGCTGAGGCCCTCTGAAACTTAATGAGGCTCTGTTTTGAAATTAAAAAGAGCTGGGTATGTAGCTCAGAGACAGAGTTCAATCCCTGGGCTCAATCCCCAATATCCACACATACACACATGCACCCTTATCATATACAGTAATTTTTCTATAGGTATATGGGTATTACTTTTCCAATTTTTTCTACATTTGAGATATTTCATAACTCGAGGGAAAAAATATCTCTTTTTAACTGGAAATTTCCCAAAGTCGATCAGTCCCAGAGTTCTTTCTCGCCCTCTGGACATCTTTCTATTAGTAGAAGTAGGTACAAAAATTTAGTGGGACACCTTGGGGAACTTATTCCCTGCCCAAAGAACAAAGAATGCCTCTTTCACCAAAGTCCAAGCATGAGACATCCCAGCAGAGTTGGTGGGAGGACAAAGAGCCGGAGACCCCCGACTACAGGCAGTGAGAGGTGGAAGGTGACGGCATGTTACGTCCACAGTAGTCTTCGGCAGCAGCACAAACTCAGTTTAAACCTTGGGTGCTGGCCAGGTTTTCTCCAATACAAAAGGGATACCCCTGAACAGACTGATGAACATAAGTGGTAGAACAGCTCTGTCCTCTTTGCACAAGTAGATAAATGACTCACAGTGTCCTCAGGGGAGAGGGGTTAAAGCACACTGCACATTACAGTGTGGCATCACGGAATTCAGATGAACGCAGACACTTCAGGAAGCAGCCCTCTGAAACAGCTGGGGAGACAGGGAAGCGCTCACGACCACCAAAGAATATTATAAAAAGTTTGAAGTCCAAAGGATTTGAAATTCTTAAACAAAATTTTACAAATGAATCTTTTCCAAAACCATAAAGGAGATAAATTGATGTCTTTGTCAGATTTGGGGAGATTTGGGGGCCATATTGAGTATAACTGCCAATGATGGAATACTACTATCCCAATTTTGGAAACAATAACAACAAAGCACAGAGACAGCAAATAACTTGATAACACACAGGAGGCAAAAAAAAAAAAAAAGTCAGAATTTAAACACAGAACCTGGGCTGCATCACTCAAGAAGTAACGGCGAGGTGGGGGTACCTGACAGCGTCACCTGCTTGGACTCGCATCTTACTAATAAGCTCAAGGCCAATGTTACACAGACTATGATTATCCTGACTACAGGTTTTATCAAGTGACATTTCAGGACACAGCCTTTTAGAAAACTGGATTTACTGTAAAATGCCGGAGCATTTTTGACATTCACTTATTCTGACTAGCCACCCAAGTATTTTGAATCAAGGGGGTTTGACTTTCATTTTAACTTCCATTATGCAGGAACATTAGGAAAGCAAGTGAGCCCCTGGTAACCTCAGGTGCACACACAGACAAACTTTTGCCCTCAACACTCCATCGTGTCCTGCAACTGAATGAACCCTCCAGTATGTTTCTGCAAAATTCTCAACCCCAAAATACAGACTCTCCTTCAAAACTGTAGAATCAAGCCTGCTTCTCCTACATATAAATTTTGTGTTTTCCAAAATAATATCTTCAATGAAGTGTAAGAATTTAATCATGCTAACTCCACTTCCACATATTTCAGAGTGATATTCTGTTTCATTTAATCCAGTAAGCAGGAACACACAATAAGGTTATTTGGCCAAATTCAGAGACTAGAACTCATCTGTTCACCGGTTGGCTGTTCAGAAACAACCTAGCCAAACATATAATTTTCTTCATATAGGTTATTTGGCTACGATGGCTGTAAGGTACATTTCAAAATTACATCCCAAATTGTGGTAGTCCAGTAAGTTCTCTGGGAAGACTTCATCATGGTATTATTAGAGATCAAGTGGAAGGGGCTTCAAATGTTTCTATAGACAATTTGGCAGCAATGCTAGACTACTCACTCCTGGGAAATGGATGTATGCCTTGATTCATTGCTGTTTCCTATGTGTATCAGAAAAAGTCGCTTGTAAAAAGTAGCTCTTGATAAACATCTAACCCAGGGAATGAATATGAGCACGGACAGCAATCTCAAAGGAAATCATCTGCATTTCAACAACATAGATTTGGCCAAGCCAGTGGTTAGTTATGAGAATTTTCAAGGATTTTCAAATATTTCAGGAAGTCTAATAGGAAACCACACATCTACCCAAAGGTGAGGTTGCATGGGGAAATTAATAAGGTCAAGTCCCTTTGAGTTTTGCGAACATTACATCAAGTCACTAGAATGAGACTGCATGTATAATTCATACAGATTAGAAATCCTGATGTGCATCCTAAAGTAAGGGTGAAAAGGTCCCTCTTTCCTTCCCCCTCAAGCCCCTCCTGATATAGAAGAACACATTAATCTGAGATGGATTTGCTAATGAATAAAGTTTCCTCTATTTTAAGAAGTCAAGTGCATACAGGGCTATGGCTCTCTCTCTGGCTCCTAAGAGGCAAGGGGTGGTAAGTAGATTCAGGATGGAGCTTGTCTTCTTGTTCGTTCTCTTCCTATTGTTAATGTTTGTGTTTGGTAGCAAAATGTTGATAGAGAAGAGACCCTACCAACAGCTGACTATTAATGATGTCTTCTATACAAGCTTACTTGTGTACTACAGCAGCAATTACAGGTGTGTGGCTCCAAGTGTTGTTACCAGTCTAGTACACATGCTCCCTGGCAGCCTCACAGGGAGAAGAACAGGCCCAGGTAGGATTCACAAAGAGTCCCATGTATCATGCCAGAGATGCACGTAAGGTGCCTCTACCTGAGGTACTTTATGAAGAACAAACATTCCAAAATTAGAAGCCAATAAGCAGTGAGCACTAGAACACTTCAAAAATGTGTGATCTTTTTATCTACAACTCTCGGGAAATAAATTACAGATCATTTCTGGGCACAAGAAAGTAAACCAGTAAGGAGGGTAATAACTTGGGGTTAGCAGACGGGCACTAATCCTGGCCCCACCTAACTTGCTAGCAGCCCTGTTGGACAACACATTTCCCCCTGCAGAGTCTCCACACTTTCCCTGGCCAAATGAGGGTGTTGGATTACACCATCTCTTTCCCTTCCTACTCAGGCAGTCTACAATAATGTGAATGACAACTTTGTCTGGTTTCTCATGCATATGCCTTTTGCAGGAGCCAGCACAGACCATTTGCAAGACACAAACTTGTTAGCAAATTGGAATGCAGTGTTTGTTGCACAGTCCCTGCCAAAGGCTCCTTAAAGTCATATGATATTCAAGAGATAACCTAACAGATGTGTTAACCATCCCTGAAGACCTGGCATACATGAAGCAGTATTTATTGAACACTGAAAGTGGGACCTTTGGCATATATTATCTCATTTGAAAACCTTTTCCCCCAATTTTTCAGTAAATGGATTTTTTTTCCCTGCAGTGCTAGGGGTTAAACCCAGGGTTTCACACATACTGAGCCACATCCCCAGGACAATAGATGAAATTTTGATAGAACTTTTGGCAGTCTTCCATGCCCAGGTTTTTCCTAACTTCATGATACCAGTAAATTATCAATTGGCTCTAGACTAGTGGGTTCTGATGCAGGAACTGTTACCAGTTCAAAAAGCACAGTGAGCAGCCTTGTTTTCTTAGCCCCCTACTGTTCCACCTTCACTAAGTAGCAATTTATTAGTAAATCCTTCCTCCAGTTGACAGTGTCCTTGTATTTTTTTTTTTAATTAAACTTCGGTTGAAGATGTTGTTTACTGTGCTACTTAGAATTTCTTATACAATGTCCAAGAGGTGTGGGAGGGTGTAGGGAGGAGGGCCTGGGTACAGCAGAAGCCTCACTAAATCAGAATTATATAGGCTCCCTTTGTTCAGAAATTGAAAAGCATGTAACACAACGTTTCTTCTCTTGTTTCATTTAAGGCCTAACTTAGTATCCACTATCATAATTAACCAATACATCTCAGATACTTAGTAGCATCCTCCACTTCCTCAACAATGGGAAGTAAACCAGCACATAAACCCCAAGAACAGGGAGAAAAGCTCCAGTTTTGTAATTAAAATCTCAAGCTACCAGCTGAGTGTGGTGATGCACGCTTATAATCCCAGTACTTGGGAAGCTGAAACAGGAGGATTGCAGGTTTGTGGGAAGCCTCAGCTACTTAGAGAACTCCACACACACACACACACACACACACACACACACACACACACACACACACACAACTTAGTGAGACTCTGTTTCAAAATAAAGAATAAAAAAATAGGGCTGGGGGGGCAGTCCTGAAGGGTGATATTTCACCTCTAAGTCAGGATGCTCAGCTGGAGAATGGGGGCCATATCGATCCTCAAATCATAAGTTCTCCTAAAATCCTCCTGCACACAAAGTATTTACTATGGTTCCTATCTCGGAAGTATTCTGCAAATAGTCATGTTTTCATATGACTTTGGAGCTCAACTGACATGAATTTTATTTCCATGTTGGAATGATTTTATTGGTTTACCCTTTGTTGTTTTCCCCAGTTCCCTCACTCAGGACGTCATCATCCCTTGCCCACCCCTGTCCTCACTATTCTTACATCCCACAGTCCATCGCCGAAGCCATATCCTTGATGACTCTCTCAGCAGTAAGTCCCTCTCCTTCTCTCCATAGTCTACTCATATTAAGAGGCCCCACAGCTGCCCAATCTCATGCCTGAGAGTGCTCACTCTGGAGTTAATTGCCCAGGGTTCAAACCCCTGCTCTGCCACCTAACAGCTGTGCTTTTTCTTTGCTTTTTCTGGTACTGGAGACAGAACCCACGGGCATTCTACCTCTGAGCTTTACCCCCAGCCCTATTTTTAATTCTTTATTTTGAAACCGGGTCTCACTGAGTTGCAAGGGGCCTCACTAAGTAGCTGAGGCTGGCTGTGAACTGTGATCCTCAGGTCTCAGCCTCCCAAATGCTGGGATTACAAGCGTGTGCCACCACGCCTGGCCACAGCTGTGCATCTTTAAGCAATCTGCTTATCCCTTCTATAAAAGGAAGCTGATAACAATAATGTTGGATGGATAAGTCATCCATGGATATATAATGACATTTAAATAAGATTACTTCAGTTTTACTGCCCACTGTAAGCACTCAATAAATATTAACCAGGATTATTTAATGATTATTACTATACTATGCATGAGGCAACAGGAGGAGGTTGGGATAACCACACCCCAAGACAGACTGCTCGCACCATAAATGCAGAATCACAAACCTCTCATGGGTCATACTGTCCGGCAACCCTATTTCATCTCCCTTGTACATTTGCTTCTCTACTTTCCCACACACTAGTTCATTACTTCAAATCTCCCTCATACCCATTTCCCTTCCTTTCTCCCACAAGGGGAAAATAGAAGCCATCAGCCAAATACTACTTTATCTGATCATCATCCGATATAAAAAAAAAAATGCCCTCCTTTGGACTGCTCTTCACTTTCTTGCTGGTTCCATGGAAGAAGGGTCCAAAGGCCAACTCTCTGCTTAACTTCCAGGTCTGTCCCCTGTGGGCCCTAAGGACCTTCCTTCTATAGTTGCCCCTCTTCTCTCTACAGCCTTGGCTCCTCCCTTAGGCGACCCCCAAAGATCTTCACCTGCAGGTATTCAAGCTCTTATGTAACCCCTCTCCTCAGTGTACATAGAACCCGAACCCATGACTCACTCCTAGCCAATAGAATATGGCAAAGATGATAAAGTCTTCTCTTATAATAATACCGCATCGTGGAAGACTCCGTCTTGCTAGCAGAAAGGCACTGAGATTCTCCTTGCTGGCACAAGGAAGAGGCCATGCTGTGAAAGCCCACAGGACAAAAAGCTATGGAGGTGAGGGTAGTGTGGAGGAGAGAGGCTCTGGGGCCGAGGGCAGCCTTCGGGTAATAGCCAGCAAGAAGCCGGGAGCCTCTGTCCTACAGCTGCAGGGGAATTAAGTCTGCTCACAACCTGAGTAATCTCAAAAGTGAATTATTCCCTGGCCAAGCCTCTAGATGAGAACCAACCCACCCAACCCCTTGATGGCGGCTTTGTGAGACTTGTTGCAGTAGGTGCAGCGAAGCCGAGACCAGACTCCCAGCTCATAGAAACTGTGAGGACGCTTTTAAGGCAAAGACTTTAAACTAATACTTGTCCCCTTCCAGATAATTTCCATCATGCTCTAATCACTATACTGGAGTCTACTGATTCCCAGGTTTACAAAAACAAAACTAGACCAGAGGACCTCCAGCTATTCCCCCATCTCTCTGTTTCTAAGTGAACAAAACTCGTCACAAGCGTTTTCCATTTGTGCCCCTTCGCCTTGACTTGCCAGCTCACTCTGGTCATGTCACAAATTCCTTTTGTCAAGGACAACGCTAAGGTTATTATCTCAACCAAATGAACAAGTCTTTTTTCTTCTTCTTGAATATCTCAGTATTATTCAACAACATTCATTACTTTCCACTTTTGGCATACTGGATTTACGTTTTTCTACTTACTTGTTTGCTGTTTCTTCCCCATCTTTGTGAAATTCTTCTTCTAGACCCAAAGCCTCTCCCCTGTTGACCTTTTAATGATGTTCACATGTGAATGACCCCAACTTCCCCTGCCCAGTCCTGACCTCCCTGCTAGCCTGCAGCCCCTGGCCTGACACAATGTCCACATGGAGTCCTTAGCTCACATGTACTACATCCAACACATATTGACACGTCCAGAAGGACAGGTCCTCGGGGAGAAACCAAATATGCTGTGAAAAAAGAGATAACTTTGATTTTTGCTTTCCAGGTTTTCCTAATCTTAGCAAATGGCACATCTAAGTGATTTTTATATCACCCTGGATTCCTCTTTCCTTCACCCCATCACCCATTCCATCAATGTGTCCCGGCAGCTTGAGCTCTACAGTGGACCCGAAAGGGTCCCATCCTCTCTTCTATCTCTGTCCTAATTTGAGACAGCCCTCCTCTCGCCATGGACTGCAGCAGCTACAGCCACCTAACTGACCTCCAGCTTCCACTGCTGTTCTGCACTCACACAGCACAATTGTTTAAAAAATACAGACCACCTAGTGTGCCATCACTACTTAAGACTTTGCAAAGACTTTACACTATCCCTTAAAAAGGCACACCTTCTATAATGCACAAATAAAAAGTCACACACACACATAAACACACAGCCCTTCTTTATGTTGCTGGCCCAGACCTGCCTCAGTGACATATCACATTTCTACCAAGATCCAATCATCATCATCTTTTTCTCCTTCCCACTTATAAATTTGCAATTGCTATTCCCTGTGCCTTGAAAGACCTTCCCATATGGAGTGTCTCCGATCAAATGTCCTCTCCTAGGACCAGGTGTGGTGGTGCACTCTTGTAATCCCAGCATTTGGGAGGCTGAAACAGGAGGATTATGGTTCGTGGACAGCCTCAGCGACTTACTGAGGTCCTTTGCAACTCATTGAGACCCTATTTCAACATAAAGAATTTTAAAAAAGGGCTGGGGGTGTAGCTCAGAGGTAGAATGCCCTTGGGATTAAAAAAAAAAAAAGTTCTCTCCTAAGAAAGACCCTCCCCATTGTAGCTCTTTCCTCCTAGACTCTAAGATACCATTATTTCCCATGTGCAGCATGCATCACAATCTCTAACACTATGCTGACCTATCATTTTACTATTTTATGGTACTAGGAATTGAACCCAGCGTCATTCTGCCTCCAAGTTTTGTGATCAGACCTTTTGTTTGTTTTGAAACAAATAGGGTCTTCCTAGGTTGCAGAGTCTTGCTATGTTGCCGAGACTATTCTAGAATCTGCAATCCTCCCATCTCAGGCTCCCCGGTACTAGGATTCAGGTGTGCACTATCACACCTGGCTGTAGCTTACTCACTCACTTAATTGTATATTGGATTGTTGCCATGACACCTCTCACTAGATGCAAGCATTGGGAAGACCTTCCCTTCTGTGTTTTAGAATGGCATTCGGCACACAGTAGGCACCCGATACATATTTGTTGAATAAATGAATGTGTTAATATATATAGGATGGTGACATTCTTATATATGCAATAAATTATTTGTTATATTCCATTAAAAATCTCTTCAGATGCCGTGTCAAGACATGTCAAGACGTCTGCAAAGCAGAAAAGATAAAATCATGCCTCAACATATTCAACATATAAATTTGTGAAAGCTGTGAGCAAAGCGATGTGCTGTAAAAGTTGCGAATGTGGCAATTTGTCGTAAATTTGAAAAAATTTAAAAGAAAAATTTGGGCGATGTGAAAATGTTTTTGATACCATAAACTCTCATCCTAGATACTTCTGTTTTCAGAGTTGGTTTTTTCCCTCTACATTGAGTTTGCTTTGGTCACAGAGCATAAATAATTGTTAATTTTGCTATTACCAATTGCACAATCATTATTCATACGACAAGGCACATTTTCGGTAGGTCTGGACAAAAATGTTAAGGAGTCACTACTCTTGTTATCCAGTGTCACTGACACCATGTGACTTAATTCAAACCCAGCGATATCCTGTAGCTATACAATGCAGGCTTTTCAGCAGACCATGGTAATGAGTGTGGTCATAGTCCGAATTCCAACAACCAGCTGTCAAAAACGATCATCCCCAACGACTATTTGCTGAAAATTTCTCACTCCCAGAGCTGGTACTTCTAGGGTGGGCTAGGAAAGGAATCTAAGCTCTCATCTACTGGGGGGGGGGGGGTATTCCAATTGCTGATTTTTTAACATTTGTTAGAAATGTAATTTCAAGCTTCTGCAGCTGACTTTTATTTGGAGTGGGGGGCAAGATCTAGATTTAAAAATATATCTATTAAGCTTCTTTTTTAGTTTGCTCCCTGCAATACCAATACCTGCTGAAAACTCCAAGAAATAGTTATACAGCTGAATGCAAGAACCACCCTGGAGAAAAATCACTCCGTCGCTTACCACTTGCTGCCCTCAAAACTTCTTAGCAACATACCCGGTGCATGAACCGCAACGTGGTTTGCTTTGTCCAATCGCATGCCCGAAAGCCCAGCCAGTCAGTTGTGTAATAATAAACCCCTTATCTCCTGAAGATACACAAACAGAAAGATCTCTCGGTACTTCAGCGCACCGGGGACTTCTTCGCTAGGCTTCTCAGCTGAAACTCACATCCATTTTAAATACCAAATCCCCACCCCCTTATCCGATTTCCTCTTACCTTGTTCGCAATTTTGAGGAGGGGGAAAAACAAAAACCCAAACACTGAACGATGTCGAGTTTAAACACCAAAGGGCGAGGGGGCATTGCCAACAGCAGCTAGCAAAATGCCTACGGAAGCCCAAGCCTGCTTTTTATTGCCTCGCGGGGGCTAACCGGTTCCCTCACCCAAGTGCGCGCGATGGAAACTCATCAACAATTGTTCTAGGGTGAAGAAGGGGCTGCGAGATTGCCAAGGGGGACGGGGAAGCTGCCCGGTAGTTCTCACTAAGCTCCAAGAGCCCTCCAAATGAGAAGGGGTCACTCCAGCCCCCTGGTGAATCGCCATCGCCGCCACCATCTCACACCCCGGCCGCGGCCGGGCGCACCTGGCGCTCACCTGGTCCCCTCTCCAGCTCCATCTCCAAGTTCCCCACCCCCGGGGGGCCGCAGGGGACGCGCGAGCCCCCGCCCGCGCCGACACGCCCCCCGCCCGCCCGCCCGCCCGCACCTTGGCCGCGCCCCGCGCCGGGCCCTTGGGGGGCGCACGGCCCCGCTCCTCGCCGCCGCCGCCGCCGTCGTCGTCGTCCTCGTCCGCGTCCACCACCTCCACCACCACGTCGTCGTCCTCGTCGTCGTCCTCATCCTCCTCCTCCGCGCCCCCCCGGGGCCTCTCGGGCCGCCGCCCGAGCCCGCGGCGCCGCCGGCCGCCGCCCTCGTCGTCCCCGTCGTCCTCGCCGAGCAGCGCGCGCGGGGCCCCGGGGCGCGGCGGGCGCGGCGGCCTCCAGCCCTCGGGGGCGGCGCGCGCGGCGGGCGCGGGGGGCGTGGGCGCGGCGGGCCCGCGGCGGCCGCCGGGGCTGGGGCGCTTGGCGAGGCGCCGCGCCTGCATGCCGGGGCGCGCGGGCCGGCGAGGGCTACGGGGCGGGCGCGGGCGAGCGCGGGCGCGTGGCCGCCTCCGCCGCCCCGGGGCCGCGGGCCGCGCGGCTGCGCCCCATGCTCCGCTCCCCGGCCTACGCCGCCGCCTCCCGGGCGGGCGCCAGGCGAGCCGGCCGCCCCCTCCCGCCGCCCGGCCGCGCCGCCGCCTCCCCCGCGCAGACAAAACCCGGACTGGATTCGGGTCCCCGACCCCGCCTGCGAAGAGCCCGGGCGCTCGGGGCCGGCCCCGCGCGCGGCGAGGCTGCACCTGCGGGCGGCGCTCGGCTCCCCGAGGCCGCGCTCCCGGCGGCGGGCGGTGCGAGTTAGCTGGGAGCGGGAAGGTGGGCGCAGAGTCGTGGGAATGGTCGCTGCGGGGTCCTGGCGACTACCTGGAGTTCTGGGGAAGTCCCGAAGGTGCACCCCTCCCAGGGTCGGGGCCAGCGCCAGACAGGAATCAGAGCCCCTGGGATGTTTGAGATACTCTTTCAGGACGCTGTCTGGCGAGGTCTGGATTTCCTGGAACGCACCTTCCTAGGCCTCCTCTATTGGGCTCTCTTGCTCCTCCGCAGTGTTTCAGCTTTGTCTTCTACCTTGAGTGGCTGGATTCCAAAAAGCTGCCTGCTCTCACCATTCGGGCTGGCATTGCCAAGCCTTTGAAGAAATGAACGGGAGGGAGGGTTCAAGATCGTCCGAGGCCAGGCGTGGTGGCCCAGGCTTGTAATCCCTGCGCTTGGGAGGCTGAGACAGGAGGATCACACAGGTTCAAAGCCAGCCTCAGCTACTTAGGGAGGCTCTTAGCAACTTAGTGAGACAATGTTTCCAAATGAAGTATAAAATAGGTCTGGGAGTATAGCCTGGAGGTAGAAAGCCCCGGGGTTCCATTCCCAGTGCCACAAAAAATAAATAAAAGTCATCGGAATTTGTTACTTAAAAAATTAACAAGCAGTAAGATCAAGCTTGTTAATCAGGTACATACTCATCATGAATGACTTTGTCACTCTCTCAGAATTCTTAGGTATGACAAAGGAAAGTTGGTTTACTATTATTGTTGTCTGAGGCTAGGCTACTTAGTAAGCCATACTCTTAACATTTCAACCATACCCCGAATTGCTACCTGGGAGAATGCAATTCATTATATACTCTGGCAACATCTGGATGAGGCCACTGTAAGAGGTGTCAGTTTTATTATTGGAGTGTTTATGTCCTGTGCCCTGTGAGACACATCATTAAACTGTTGAAGTGGGAAGGTGGAAAAAAATTCTAAAATAACCTTTTTGTTCTCCCTGGATCAGATTAGTTTCCCGATGTACCTATTTCAGGTAATGACATCCTCATTATCATCATTCAGGCTCAGAATAGCAGTATCATTTTAACTCCCTTCTCTACCTTGTCCCTAGAGGCAGTTGCCCATAAGTCCAGTCCATTGCTCTTTCTGAAATGCTTTTTGCATCCACCACTACACCAAGAGCCCTTGCAGCACTTCATCTCCAAAAGTGAGTGTCTCTAAGTTAAAAACAGACAAAATCCTTTCTTATCCACACACCCTCTCCTGCCCCACTTCTTGAACTGCCACCACAAAACACACTCTCCAGGGCATTTTTTTTCTGGTTGAGCTTTTGATTTGTAAATATTACATGCAGAAATTCTGGGAGAGAAAGAGGTTGTAGCATTTTAAGAGATGGGTGTGTCTCTGACCAAAGCCTGGAATAGCCAAGGGCCAGCCAAGAAATAATAATAATACAAAAATGGGTATCAGAGAGTGTTTGCAAAGAATACACAAAGGCATCAATGCGGTTTCTTCCCAAGTGGAAGAAACTTAGCCTGGGCAATTTGGGAGATGACTTTGGAGAGGCAGCTGGGTCTTCTCCAACTACGAAGAGTAAAGGTCAGAGCAAGGGGTGGGCACATGGGCACCGGGAGGGTGGACAAGAACCCAAGTATGAGGCAAATGTGCTTGTCGTTGGGCTCATAGAGCCAGAGAGCCTCTGGAAGGCTGGCTAAGTGCCCTGACTCATCCTCTCTGTGCCACAAGTGTGAAATGGAGATAAGAGTAGTACCTTTTCAACAATAAAGTACTCTTGGAGGATAATGAGTTATATAAGCAATCAGTTTAGAAGAGTACCTTGTACAAGGTAAGGTCTACATAAAGACACAGTCTTGGAAAATAACCAGCCAGCTCTTTTAAGCTCAGAAATGTGAGGAAGTAGGAAAACATGTTTTCAAGCCCAGCTATACCTTGTCAAGAAGCTGTGGCCAGGCCACGGTTAATGTTCTCTGTGTCTAAACTATGGAAAGGAAATGTTTTCCTGAAAACTGAGAGGAAAGGCAGGAGTGAACCAGGGATTGGTATTTGTGGCTTAGTGGAAGGGGGCACACTGCTGTCCTCTCTTTCAAAATCATCATCTCCACTTTGAAATAGGCTTGTTTTTTTCCTCTCAGGTCACTTCAGCAGTCTCTACACATCCTTTCCCTGGACCCACAGAGCTGAGAAGAGGCTGTCCCCTGAGAGAGAAAGAATTGGCCTCCAGAATTAGACCATTAACCAAAGGTTAATGGTTAATGTCAAGTAAGAGGGTGGACCCAAGCTGAGGATGAGAAGGATTTGGATGGACCGGAAGAGCATCTTATCTAGGAAAGTACAGGCCACCAAAGACCACTATGGTGAAATCAGAAAACATTTAGTGGGAAGTAGAAGCCAAATATCTGAAGATATGTGCTCATGACACACCATGCTCACGATACGACTTCACAAGTCAAAAATACCACTCCAAGCAAGTGGGGGAGTTGTTGCCATTTCTTTCCCTGTCAAGGAGCACCTGTCCCTGAGGATGAGCAGGCAACGCACTGCCATCTAAAACACTCTCTGCCACGCATTCCATATGCATTGGTTGAGTCCTGCTGAGTGCCAGGCCTTTCTCTTGGCACCGGTGTGCAGCAGTGTGCAAAGTAGCCTCATCCTCCCAAGTACTGGGATTATAGGAGGAGAAGGACCATAATCAAAGACAACGAGTGAGCCAGGCACGATGGTGCATGCTTGTAGTCCCAGTACTTGGGAGGCTGAGACAGGAGGATCACAGGTTGACAGCCAGCCTCTGTGATTCAGTGAGGGTATCCGCAACTTAGTGAGACCCTGTTTTAGGATAAAAGTAAAAGGCTGGAGGTGTAGCTCAGATGTAGAATGCCCCTTGGTTCAATCCCCAGTACCACCAAAAACGAACAATGATTGAATGAAGTTTTGCGTAGATTCCTAAGCACTAAAAAGAAAAATAGAGTACACTGGAGAGTAAAGGGTGCTGGAGGTTCTGTATAGGGGAGTCTGTACTTCTTTATGGTGAGACAAACAGAAGGTTGGTATAGAACATCATGTGAAATTTGAATGAAGACTTGCAGCAGTGATCTCTTTCTCCCTTGGGCAGAGTCTATTTTTCTCTACTACCTGGCCTGCTTTGGCCATGCAGTATGAATAGTGCCAATGAGGTAGGAGAGTGGGCTTTGGAGTACATGTCACTCCATAAACCCGGGGAACTGGCTGCCTCGTCGCCAGTGCCTTCCTATCCTTAGCAATTCTTTAATCTTTAAGTTGTGAGCCCCAAAGAGACCAAAAGCATTTTTTACATGTCCCTGAAAAAATATATATAAAGAAAATCGGGCTTGACGTGACATTATGTTTAGTACTTTAAAATCCAGAAAAATAACAATGGTCACAAAATAATGAGGTGTAACCATAACCAGGGGAGAAGCACAACAAACTTTCACCCACCAATAAAAGCTCTTTTATGTTCTTATGAAACATAAATAGTTGTATTTGTTGACAGTTGGGGTTCTTTTTAAAAAAACATTTTTAAAATGAAAAGTAAAATTTTGCCCTTTAAAAAGGTTATGACAGTAAGATTAGGTTCGTTTTTCCACACTTCTGGGAAACTTGAAAGCGATTTCAGATGATGACTGTCACCCCATCATATAAAAAATAGATGAAGGTTGAAAGAATGGCTCATCTATTACAACCTTCTGCTGAAAGCCTGGCTGAGTCAAGCATACATTTCCATGCAAACCTCTCTTCCATAAGCAATTAACTCAAACCCTTCCGATAATACAATGTACTTTCAATATAGTGTGTGTGTGTGTGTGTGTGTGTGTGTGTGTGTGTGTGTGTTTCTGAAGATTGAACTCAGCAGGGTCTTACCTATGAACCAAAGCACTGCCCTATTTTATGATTTTTATTTTAAAACAGGGTCTCAATACATTTCTTAGAGCCTTGGTAAGTTGCTGGGGCTGACCATAAACCTGGGCTCCTCCTGTCTCAACCTCCCAAGTACTGGGATTACAGGTGTCCACCACCATGCTTGGTTAATATAGTTCTTTAGTTCTTTATAATATCTCCCCTAGATTTGTTTTTTTTTTAATTTTTCATGTATAAGGATAAAAATAATAGCATTGCACTTATATTTTCTCTCTCTCTCTCTCTCTCTCTCTCTCTCTCATACATACATATTTGCAATTCTGGTGTAAGTGTGTGTTTGTCTTTGTTGTTTGCTGATGAGTCATTTCATACTGGCACTTGAAAAGCAATAAAAAGAATACCACTGGGCCAGATGTGGTGGCCCATGGCTTTAATGCCAGTACTTGGGAAGCTGGGACAGAAGGATCTCAGGTTTGAGGCTAGCTTCAGCCACTTAGTGAAACCCTGTTTTAAGATAAAAACTAGAGGAAGGGATGTAGCTCAGAAGTAGAATACCCCTGGGTTCAATCCTCAGTAACACACACACACACACACACACACACACACACGCACAGAGAGAGAGAGAGAGAGAGAGAGAGAGAGAGAGAGAAGGAAGAAGAAGAAGAAGAAGAAGAAGAAGAAGAAGAAGAAGAAGAAGAAGAAGAAGAAGAAGAGGAGGAGGAGGGAGGAGGGAGGAGAGAGGAGGGAGGAAGGAGGAGGGAAAGGAAAGAAAGAAAACCACTGGGATTCATGGGGACAGGGGTTTGGATTCTCTATGTGATACTAGTTGGGTCACCCAACCTCTGCATAGTTGACATCTATATAGTGAATGAGATATATCCTACATCTGTAAGATGTATTAATTTTTGAGTTCCATAATACATCAACCTGAAGTATGTTTTTCGATTAAGCCAATTACCTGTTATTCAAATCCACAAATGGAGTCTAGTATGTATGTATGTATGTATGCCAATGAATGTATGTATGTAAATTGAATGAATGTACATATTATATTTATGGATATCTCTTTTAAGCCAGTTCCAGGTGCTACTCCCTGTTCCTAGGAAAATTATCCTTTATTTCATGGCCCTCCTTCCTTCATCAAAAGTACAGGAATTATGAAACTGTGCTTTTTCTTGCTGCCATCTTATTTTGCTATTTATTTCTTTGTTAATAAGATGCCTAATGGCTACACACACCAAGTACTTGCTAAGTTATATTATTTGTATTAATTTCCCTTTCCTCAAAGTGAGGATTGTTTAGCCCAAGATGCATTATTATTTCCTATGAATAATATTTTAATATTTCTAACATTCTTCTTTCTTGTCCTGTAGATTTTTTTTTTCATGTAAGACCTTTCTGGTAACTGAAACCTACTCACATAAAAGGGAAGAAAAGGATGCTAGAGGATTTATAAACTCAGTGAAGTCAAATGCAGATGGGGCTGGCTTAGGAAAGCTCATGTGGGGAGTGACATGTGCAGTGTGTGGTGCTCCATTTCTGAGTTTTTGTTACTGGCCATCCAGGTCTACGGACAGCTGTGGCCACACACTCATTAGTTTTGAGACCAGAACTGGGGAGCTCTTTGCCACCAGTTAGAGAAATCCCAGTGAGGGGCGCTGGACGGGTCAAATTAGGTGAGGAGCCCACAGCTGTGGCTGAGTATGGCCTAAGTGATTCTTTTTCTTCACCAAACACATAAAGAGAAAAAGGATGGTTATCATTCGAGGCAGAAAAGGAACATAAAAGGCTATGACATGTTACAAATGCAACCAGTAATATCTAAAATCTGAAACATACCAATGATCAGAAGGAATAACAGTGCTCTCCCTACCTTAAGGCAACCATTTATTTTGCTGTGATTATTTTCATTTCTTTTTTATATAAATCATCTTTTTTGTTTCATCTAATTTTTTTCCAGCCTGGTTTTACTATGAGTGCTTTTATCTCATGTAGGACTGTATAACTTAAAGATGAATTTTACAGTTAGCAGGGAAAAAATATTAAAGGAAAATATTAACAGAAAATGTGCATGGCTGCAATTTTTAATCTCCAGGGAATGACCACCATTTTAAACTTGATACCAAGTAAGATTCACAGAAAAAGGCTGATGAATTTACCAGAAGAAACCTTTAAATTTTGTCTTAAAAAAAGGTTTTAAATTAAAGCCAGGAAGCTGGGCATGGTGGTGCATACCTGTATGTAATTCCAGTATTTGGGAGACTAAGACAGGATGATCACAGGTTCCAGGCCAGGTAAAGTAATTTATCAAGAGCCACCAACAACTTAGCAAAGATCTTATTTCAAAATAAAAAATAAAAAGGGCTGGAGGTGTATAGCTCAGAGATAGAATGTGCCTGGCTTTAATCCCTGGTACCAAAAATAAAATAAAATAAAATAAAATAAACCCAAGTGTGGTGATGCATGCCTATAGCCCTAGCTATTTGGGAGGCTGAGGCAGTAAGATCACATGAGCTCAGGAATTGAAGAGCACCCTGGAAAACAGTGAGATTTTTTCTTTTTCTTTTTCTTTTTTAATACTGAGGATTGAATCCAGGGTCATTCACCTCTGAGTTATACCCTCAGCCCCCCCCCCCTTTTTTAAATTATTATTGGTTTTGTTTTTGAAATGGGCTCTCACTAGGTAATTGAGAGTCTCACTAAGTAAATCTTTGATCTTTCTGTGTCAACCTCTCAATTATTGGGATTATAAGGCATATGCTATTGCTACAGGTGTTATATCAATATTCATCAAAAGAAGAATGGTTTATAAAGAAGCCTTTGACAATGTGTGAACCACTATGCAGCCACTAAAAAGAGTAAAGGAAGTCACTGAGTGCGGAAAAGGGGAAGGATTTATTTTTAGTAATAAGGAAAAGTTACAAAATACTATTTACAACATAATTTATGTTTAAAATATCCCGCAAATATTCTACATATGTCTGCGCAGTATGTTTTCAGATGGGTAGATAGAAGAGAAAGTGTCTGCAATCTACCTACTTATGTTTGGAGGATGAATTGGCTTGAAAGAGAAGTCAATTTTCCCTATTTTCTTTTTTTTCTTTTGGATCTTTCAGAATGTATTCAGATATTACATAGTCAATATTAAGACAAGGAATTTAAACTCTTCACGGCTTAATTTTTACTTCAGAATATTCTGTTAAGATGCGCCATAATTCCACCATGGCTTGCTGTTTAAATACAGTGCTGATGCCGGGTGTGGTGGCACACAGCTTGTAATCCTAGCACTTGGAAGGCTGAGACAGGAGGATCGCACAGGTTCGAAGCCAGCCTCAGCTACTTAGTGAGACCCAATTTCCAAATTAAAAAAATAGAAAAAATGGGTCTGGGAGTATAGCCTGGAGGTAGAAAGCCTCTGGGTTCCATCCCCAGTACCATGAAAAAAAAAAAAAATACAGTGCTGACAACCTTGGTGCAGAAAGCACTGTACGTCTTTTGGATTCTTCCCTTAGGTTCAGCACCAGGGGCACAATCAGTGGCCAAAGAGTTTGCACGCTTTCTTGATTGTCTTATACGACTTTGGAAAAGTGGCCTCCTTCCGTGCCCTGGCGCCCTGGCTGTCCTCTCCCCAGCTTTGGTCACTTCTCACTGTTTCCGTCTCTCCTTTCATATGCCACTTCCATAAGTGTTCCATCCATCTCATTTAAAAACAAATATATTTCTTTGATTGCTAGAGAAGAAAAGATTTTTTCTATGTGTTCAAATTTTGTTTCCTCCTGATGCAAATTCTTTTTTCATCTTTTGCCCATAAGTCTAATAGAGGAAAGCTTTTTTTCTTATTCACTTGTATGAGCTCTCAACATTAAATACCTTACTGTCGTTTATTCTACCGACACTTCCTTAGCTTTGTCTTTAAGTTTCTTCACAGTTTCTTCCCCAAATTTCTTGCTTTACCTTTGGGCCATTCTACTCCTTTATTTGCTATTTGTATTCACAAATTATTATCACTGTTTTCCCTAGTGTTATATTAATGACTTGTGCTAGACTTATCTCTTAAATTTTTCTTTCAATTCTTGCTTCTTTAAACTTTTTTTTCCTTTTTAAATTTTTTTTATTTTTATTTTGCTGAGCATGGTGGCACACACTTGTAATCCCAGTGCTTGGGAGGCAAAGACAAAAGGATTGAAGTTTGGCACCAGCCTCAGCTACTTAGGCCCTCCACAACTTAATGAGACCCTGTTTCAAAATAAAGACTAAAAAATAGGGGTGTAGCTCAGAGGTAAAAAGCCTCCAGGTTTAATCCCCAATGCTACAATAAGTAAATGACCAAACAAATAAATAAATAAACTTTTTTCTTGCAATAGGTGCTTCACTTCAACCACCATTATTTTGATTATATGCTTATTTGATGTTTTATCTTCCTAATGCTACAAGGATATGCTGTTTAGGGAAGAATTCTTAAATTTTAATTTCCAGATTTAATTTTCACTTGGTTATTTACTGATTGCATGTTGTCCTGACTTTATGTTAGTTAATACCCCTTAGTTAATACTTGAATCATAATGGAAGTAATTCTGTGCTTATATAAAACAAGTATCCCCAATAAGCAATGTTTTCCAAAATACTAAGCCTCGCTCTTTTAGTACAGTTAGTATTGATGTAAACATGAGCCTCCTAATGGTTCCTCTGCTGGAACAGCCTGCGATGGTGAAAATGGCCCACACCTGGGCTCCGTCTTACAGCAGCACTAGCCACATGCAGCTATGGAGCGCCTAAAATGAGGCCCCTCTGAAGGAGAAACTGAGGTTTAAATTTTATTCAACTTTAATTAGGTTTCAACAGTCACATGGGGCTAGTGGCTACTACATTGGAAAGTGCAGGCATAGACCTTCCAAGGGTCATTTTCTACTTTCTGGACACATTTTTAACTGAATCTGAATGAGCTAGTTAAAGAAACAGAAGTGCCACCTCTGATACTTTGCTGCCGATCCAAACAACAATAACTATATTCTCCCTTATCTCCCTACCTAATTCTTAAAAGCCAAATATATTTGAATTTTTAGCTTATGTTTAGCAATTCTTGTTTATTACCTCCATCAGACTTTCAATTAGACGACTTGTTGCAGGTTTAAGGGTGGTTAAGACATCAAAATCTCCTAATTTAATCTCACTTTGCCTCCATTGCTAGTTTTGTCTGCACCATTTTAGTTGCTATGTTTGTTATTCTACTCTCAAACTATTCTGGGGGAAGTAGTACCTGAATTAACCCAGAAACCTATTATGAGAGTCTTGAAAGCTATAAAATATAATGAGACATCAGTACATGCGGATATAAATGCCCCTGGGATTTCTTAAAAGCTAGTTGTAAATTTCTTTTTGTTGTGGTTATGCCTATCAGTATGGGGGAAAAAAATGAGAGTGTGTCAGAATTTTGTAAAGAGTGTACAAATTCCTCAGTGCTCACCATATAGAATTTTCCTTAAGTCAATTTAGATATAATAGCTGTTTTTCTGGCCCACACTACACTTTGATGAAAGAGGGTTTTGGGTGGGCATGACAGCATCGATAATCTTCCACTTCTTTCACTATGAAATATGCAAAAGCAACTTGCAAGTTTTTCTCCTCTGGTCTCTGTAGCAGAGCTTGTCCCACCATTTCCTGCATATAAACCCTCTATCCTCACACCCCCAGTGGCTCCATCTATGTCCCTAGTCACAGACTATAAGGCTGACCGATGCCTCACTTCTTGACACACACTGGACAAAGCTGACTTCTAAGACCCTTGGTCTAAGATGGAGTTTCAAACAAAACCTTGTGTAAACACTGATTTTCTTTGCTCTTTCCAGGATAAAAGAAAACTTAAGAGGAAGAAAAAAAAACAATAATGAAGAACAAGAAAGGAAGAATGAGCATGAAGAAAAACGTAGGCGTAATGTTGTATCTTTGCTAATACATTATGTTATATATAATAGCCCACAATAAACACTAGTTTTCCTTCTGTTTATTCTAAGTGGCTATTTCCCCTATTTAATTATCAATAAAGAGAAGAAATAGCTAGCTATAATATAAAAACAATGATCCTTCTTTTTTCTTTTTCCTAAATCTTTTCCAGTAGGCTTTCAAGACAGAGTTCCATTCACTGAGGTACAATCATTTATCCCATGTTGTCTCTTGAGGTGTGTGTGTGTGTGTGTGTGTGTGTGTGTTGTTGGATAGCTGGGGATCAGATCCATGGCTCTCCACCACTAGTTACAGCCCCAGCTCTAGAGTTGTTTGTGTGTGTGTTTTCTGATACCATATTTATATTATTCTACTATTAATGATATATTTTTCTGTCTGCTTTAAATACCTTTCTACCATTCTCAATGCATGTTAATTTGTTGTTCTCAGTAATCTCTATATCCCTTTTATATACCTTAGATATAGTCAGTCCCTACCTAGGGTACTTATATTTTCTAAATCTAAACATCTAAACATCATTCCAAGTATATGAACTATCATCATTCAGAGCAGCATGTTTCTTAGGTCTGTAGATATTCCAGCCAGGATTGGCTTTATGAGGCTCATGATAAAATTAATATGAAGGGCTCCTCGTGGTTAGCAAGCATGAGACCTTGAGTTCAACATGCTGCCCCCAAATACCATAAGTTTGAACAAAGAGACAATAGAGAATTAAACCAACTGTGGGCTTTTCTAAACAGGAAGTCCTTGAGGATGATGACTGTAGAGATCACATGCCTATGACATTGACCCAGTTCCCAGCTTTATCATGTCACAAAGGGAATAGTGGGTACAACACCCATGAGCCCAAACTGTGCATGGTACTAGAAATTGAACACATTTTGTGTGGCACTAGGAATTGAACCCAGGGGCTTTCTACCTCTGACTACATCCCTAGCCCTATTTTTTTTTTTTTTTTTTGGTGCTGGGGATGGAACTCAGCGACATTCTTCCTCACCCATGCTACACTCTTAGCCTGATTTTTTATTCTTTATTTTGAAACCGGGTCTCACTAAGTTTCGGAATGCCTCACTAAGTAGCTGAGGCTGGCTGTGAACCTGTGATATTCCTGTCTCAGCCTCCCAAATATTGGGATTACACGCATGTGTGCCATCATGCCCAGTTCAAACTGTGCATTTTAGGTTTTTTTTTTAAATCTTTTTTTGTTTGTTTGATTTTGTTTTTACACTTTCTGAGTGTTACTCTGCTTGGGCCTGTAAGGGATTCAGAACCTACTTGTCCTATTATCCTAGGAGGCCTTGGGATCTTGTTGGAGAAATTCCCCAAATTTTGAGCAGGTACTGCACATTGTGCATGGTAGGCAGGCCTTTCTGGCAGTGGCGTGGAAGGTAGACCAGGGGGAATGAGTGGCCACAGAGTCAGGGAGACCCGCCGTGGCCCAGGTGAGGACAAGGAGGGTCTGCACTGAAGATGCACAGGGTGAGAGGAGGTGAGCCTGGGATTGAGGAGTGCATACAAAGCAGAGAGCAATAAAACTGGTGACCAGGAGGATGTGGGCAGAATGAGAAATGAAAAGACAGGAGGCTGAACCAGGGACAGGTGACTTTAGAAACAGAAGCAAAGGGACAGCAGGGAGAATTGGGGAATTCCACTAGTTACAATGCCAGGAGATATCTTATTCAACAACAGTTCAGAGCTGAACATGGTGATGTACACCTAAAATCCCAGTACTTGGGAGGCTGATACAGGAGGATCACAGCATGTATGAAGATAGCCTTAGCAACATAGCAAGACTCTTACCAACTTAGAAAGACCCCCTTGACATGGGGCTGAGGGGTGTAGCTCAGAGGTAGAGTGCTCCTCGGTTCAATTCCCAGTACCATTCACACACACATACAAATTCATTTTGACATTTTTAGTACAAAGACTAGTCTTATTTCTTTTTAAAAAATTTAATTGTGTGTGTGCATGCATGTGTGCATGTGTGTTTGTGTGTGTGTTACTGGGGATTGGACCCGACATTCTACCTCTGAGCTACACCTCAAGCCTGATTTTATTTTTTATTTTGAAACAGTATCTTGCTAAGTTGCTGAAGGCCTCACTAAATTGTTCTGTGATCAAATCTGTACTCCTCCTGTCTCAGCCTTCCAGATACTGGGATTACAAGTGTGGGCCACCGCACCTGGCTGCTAGTCTAATTCTGAGCATGAGTCTTGTGGTGCAGGCTGAGGCTAGCTGGGTAATGGAAGGATTCAGCAGGAGCAGCATTGCTGACACCAGTACATAAAACCAGGAGTCAACAGTCCTAAGAGAAGGGAATCGAGACATGTTAAGTGGCCTATGGAGAGACTCTCCTACTGTTACATTCTCTTCTCAATACAGAAACCATGATTTCAGTGGCACAGAGAAATGCGAATACTGCAGTTGAAAACATGACAACTTAATGTGCCTAAAGACACCCCAATGTGCACCCAGGCCAGCAATACTGGCCCCTCTCAGCATTCCTGGATTATACAATCTTGGCTGCATTTACAGTGAATTTATGCCAAAATATTCCAGAATGACTGTGAGATAATTTTTCCCAATGTGCCTCTGCCCTTTCCCCAGGACTGCAGAAGGTGGGCCTGAGTCCTGAGGCCCACGTATTCTGCCTCAGTGGCCTTTAGTTCTCACACGTTCTGCTGAAATGCATAATATCATTACTTCCAGAAATCATCTTTCAACAAAGAGACAGTTGTCTTTTACTTGGGTTTTACAGCCATTCTTGCTTTACAAAGGCACATACAATGGTGTTTGAAGGAAACACACTGGTCTGACACAATCTCAATCGATGCTAGTTTGACATGTTTTTTTTTTTTTTTTTTTTTTTTTTTTTTTTTTTTGGTGGTACTGGGGTTCCTGGAAACCCTTCTATTTCTGGGCTACACTCCCAGACCTATTTTTATATTTTTATTTGGAAACAGGGTCTCTTAAACTAGTGAGGCTGGCTTCGAACCCGCGCGATCCTCCTGTCTCTACCTCCCAAGCGCAGGGATTACAAGCGTGCGCCACCACGCCCAACTCTAGTTTGACATGTTTTATAGAGGCTACTAGATGCAATCAGTAAGACCAGGAAGGGAAAAAAAAATAACTTACATTTGGCCATTTTTCCAGGTGGATGTTACTGGCAACAAGACTTTTTTTTTTTTTTTTTTTTTTTGCAGGTCTGGGAGTGGAACCCAGGGGCATTCGACTTCTGAGCTACGCCCCTGCCCCATTTTTTATTCTTTATTTTGAAACCAGGTCTCACTGAGTTGCAGAGGCCTCACTAGGTAGCTGAGGGTGTCCACGAATCGCAATCCTCTGGTCTCAGGCTCCCAAATGCTGGGATTACAAGAGTGCACTACCATGCCAGGCAAGACTTTCAAAACAAGATGGTATGTAACTGGGGTGTGGAGATCACAAGCAGTGAGTGGTTTCTTGTGGTTGGGATAAAGCATCCAGAGGCAACATACACAGATCCCAAAAGTGCTGCAACTGAAATGGCTCATCTGGAAGTGAATGAAGATGGTGCAGCCGAGAGAATGGGTGGAAGAGTGATGAGAAAACCCATGTAGGAAGTTGGAGTAAATACATCCAGGGAAGCTGGGTGTGGTGGTGCACACCTGTAATCTGAATACTTAGGAGGCTGCTGCAGGTTGAAGGCCAGTATCAGTTTAATGAGATTCTAAGTAACCTAATGAAACCCTATTTCAAAATAAAATACTTAAAAAAAGGGATGAGGCCCAGCGTGGTGGCACATGCTTATAATCCCTGTGCTTGGGAGGCAGAGACAGGAGGATTGCACAAGTGCTGGCTTAGAAGACCCTGTTTCCAAATAAAAATATAAAGAAAATAGGTGTCTGGGAGTGTAGCCCCGAGGTAGAAGGGTTTCCAGGAACCCCAGTATCACAAAAAAAAATGGGGAGGGGGAAAGCTTAGACGTAGAATGCTCCTGGGTTCAATCCCCATTATGAAAATAAAACAAAACAAACAAATATACATTCATAGAGTTTAGGAATGAGGGAAAAGCACATTTAAATGATTATTTTACAAAATGTTTATTTGGAAGTGTTTGTAGTTTATTTAATGAATAATTGCATTAGTTACATTGTATTACTACTTACATTCTCAGACATTAAAGTGTAATTTGATCTATATGTTGAGTAGTCAACTCATATATTTGATATCTTATGCCACACTTGTGTGTTTAATAGGCATTTCAAACTTAACATGACTAAGATAAAATTCTTGGTTTTTTTTCTCAAACTTGCTCCTTCCCCAGTTTTATTCCTCTTTGTGTGGCTCTGGGATTTATAACCCCTGGGGTTCTACCTCTTACACCCTCAGCCCTTCCTTCCTTCCTTCCTTCCTTCCTTCCTTCCTTCCTTCCTTGTGGTACTGGGGTGGAACCCAGAGGCTTTCTACCTCCAGGCTATACTCCCAGACCTATTTTATATTTTATTTGGGAACAGGGTCTCACTAAGTTGCTGAGAGCCTCACTAAGTGGCTGAGGCTGGCTTTGAACCTGTGCGATCCTCCTGTCTCAGCCTCCCAAGCATGGGGATTACAAGTGTGCACCACCACACCTGGCTTTATTCTTTTTTTTTTTTTTTTTTTTTTTGCGGGTCTGGGGATAGGACCTAGGGGTATTCAACCTCTGAGCTACACCCCCTGACCTATTTTTTATTCTTTATTTTGAAACCAGGTCTCAATGAGTTGCAGAGGGCCTCACTAAGTAGCTGAGACTGTCCACGAACTGTAATCTTCTGGTCTCAGCCTCCGGAATGTTGGGATTACAAGCATGAGCCACCACGCCCAGCTTTTATTCTTCATTTTGAAACGGTATCTTGCTAAGTTGCAGAGGGCCTCACGAAGTAGCTGAGGCCAGCTGGGAACCTTCAATCCTCCTGTCTCAGCCTCCCAAATACTGGGATTACAAGCTTGTGCTATCATGCCCAGCTTTTACTCATGTTAATACATGACAACATAATTTATTTAGTAGCTTGAGACAGAAACTTGGAAATTATTCCTGATTCTTTTTTTCTCCCTTATCCTAGATTTATCTTCAAAATATATCCTCAGTCTAGCCAATACCACCACCTCCCTATATGACCTCCCTATATGACCATAGTCATATAGTACCTGTCATTTCTGACCTGGACTATCACACCAGCATCCTACCTAGGCTTGCTGCTTTTTTCCCCTCTCCCATAGGCACATATCTATAGCAAATTGTCTAAAAATACATAAAATATGTCCTCGCTTTATCCAAGAACCTCTAGTAGTTTTCCATCACACTCACAGGAAGTAGAAACAGCCTTCCAGTATAAAGGACTCTGCACAAGGAGGCTTTTCCTGCCTCTCACTACTCTGCTCTCCTTCCCTCCCTCTGTCCACACTGGAAATGGACACTGCCTTCCCAGTCTTCTCTGAACTCACCAAGCGGGTCCTCTAGATCTTTCCATGACCTGCTAGCTCTGGATCTTCACTCAGCAGCTCAAATATCAGGTTCTCAAAGACGACTTTCCTCGCATCTTGCTGAACTTGTGCTTTAAACCTGATGCTTTTTTCCCCTTAGAGCATTTATTGCCAAGACTCCATGCTGTTCGGATATTGTCTATCCTATTCATCCCTCTGTTCCTAGAATAGTGCACCTTTTTAGGTGCTCAAATATTTCTTTCCAGAATTTAAAATAGTACTTGGCTATTCATCTGTGTTCTGATGAGAATGATTAGCTATTCTGGTAGTCTAATGATCGTGCTTTTTCATCTTTTTGTTGGAAGATCTTGTGGTTCTCAAACTTCACCATACAATAGAATCACCTGGAAAGTTTCTAAAAAACAGATTAATGATACACAGCCTCAGAGTTTCTGAATCAGAAGATTTGGGCTGCAAATCTTTAGGCCTAGGAAAATTCACCCCTTAACTAGTTGCAAGGTGATACGATGCTGTTGGACCAGATGCCCGCTTGAGAACATAAGAAACACCCCCCCTCCAGTAGTGCTACGTCTTCACATCTTTCTCTTCCCAGTGCCTTTATCCTTTTCCCAACTGCCAGTAACACCACAGAAACCAGTAGGGTTTGTGCTTCTGATCTGCTCCTCACCAGAAGGATGATCTTGTGACATGAAGCCGCTGAGGACCAAGACCTCCACTGTCCATTCCCAGGGTTATGTGCTCTAGTTACCAGACTGAAAAGAAGTCTTTAGGAGAAAAATGCCTGGAGAACATTATGCATCTTAATTATGTAAAAGTTATAAAGGAAGGGCTTTCACCTTCATCTGCTACCAAGCTTTCAGCCAGTGCTTTCTGTACCTTATAGAAGATGGCCCTGCCGGGCGTGATGGTGCACGCTTGTAATCCCACTACTTACGAAGCTGAGACAGGAGGATCTGTGTTCTCAGGTTCAGCTACTTAGTGTGGCCTTCTGCAACTTAGTGAGACCTTGTCTCAAAATAAAGAATAAAAATAGGTCTGGGGGTGTAGCTCAGAGGTAGAATGCCCTTGGGTTTCATCTCCAGCACCACACACGAACACACACACACACACACACACACACACACACACACACACACACACAAGAATATATTTGGGCCATCAGCACTAAGAAGATAACATTCACTGCAGACTATCAAGCAGGGCTTTATGTAGCAATTGCAAGCTAGGTCTTGGACTGATGTTAAAACAGTGGCCCCAAGATATTCAGATGGAGTAAGAATAAGATCCAGTTCTTCAGTGGCAGAAAAAAAAAAAAAAAAAAAAGCAATTTCTTATTTATTCCAGTGGTTGCTGGGTGAGTGATAGGGGGTTTTTGCAAGTGTTCTCACTTTGAAGGTGTGTGTGTGTGTGTGTGTGTGTGTGTGTGTGTGTGTGTTAGACTTCTACTTAGCTGAACTGGTCTGCTTTGGGGCTTCCATGTTTCTTCTTTGCCCCCAATTTTTCATCTATACTTAAAATTGAGTGATAATTCTGAGCCCCATTCTCTTTTTTCCTGCTTCCTGATATTCCCCTGTGGCTCACTCTCCACAATAAAATAATTGAAACCCTCTCTGAAAAAGCAATTACCTTGAGGGTCTGACCCTCTAGCAGTTATTGTCCATCAGAATTTATTTGTAATAGGCTAGGCAAGCTCTTTGCAAGTCTTTAAACTCAGAAGAAAGAAGTTTCCTGGAAAATTGGGGGTAGAGGGGTATAATCAGAGAAAAGTATGGAGTAAAAATTATCTCAGACAATAGATCATTGTGATGGACATCTTGTATGTCAACTGTGGTGATGAGCACACAAACCTACATGTGTAATAGAATTGCATAAATTAAACACACACACACTTACACACTGCATGTAAAACTGATAAAATCTGAACAAGGTGGATTGTATCAACATTAATATCTGGTTTATTACACTGCGATAGCTATGCAATGTGCCACCCCTGGAGGAAAATGGCTACACAGGATCTCTCTCTGCCTGTTTTTTTTTCTTACAATTGCATGTGAATCTACAAAGGTTTCAACTTCTAAGTTCCCAAAAGAAGTACATCAGAGAAGGTGGGCCTGGTTAATATCAGGATGCAGTAGGAAAAACCTCAGAATCCCAGAGAAGAGAAAAGGACCCATCTCCTAACAGGAAAGACCCATCTTCCTTTGAAGGCAGCAGAAGAGAAGATGGGGGCAGCCTTCCTAAGGAGAATGCCATTTTCTGCCCTTAAATTATACCATAAAAAGAATAGAGTCTTCCCCAAGTCATCATTTCTAGAAGGATCATCCATCAGATGCTGAAAGCAATTATAATAATAGCTGACATTTATTAAGTGCTGCCAGGTGCCAGTCTCTCTACATGAATTGTCTCAGCCAGTCCTTGCTATAGTCCTACAGGTAGGTGCTATTATTATATCCACTTTACAGATGTAGAAACCAAGGCACAGAGAGATTAGGAAACAGAGCTGGTGACTGGCAGGGACTCTATTTTCCTGACAAGCTCAGCAGCAAAGGAGCGCCAACACTAAGTGAATGCTCACCATGTGAGAGGCATTCCCTCCCAGGTGCCTTCCTCTTCCGTGCTTGTTATGGTACGGAATGGAATAGCACTGTATTATATTTCCAGAAAATTCTCTACCATATAATGGCATCAAATAATTATGTTGTGTGCTTACTACACATTTTTGCATAAATTATTACATTACATCTCCACAGCAAGCCTGGATGTAGTATCTCCATATTACTGATGAGAAAACAGAGGCTCCAAATATCTGTCTTGTTTAACATCAGCATGTGCAGAACTAGCGAAGGGCGGTACCCGGGGAGGGATCCAGAGGGGCAGACTCCAGAGACACCCTTTGAGCTCTGTTGTCTCTGACTCAGAAACCACCAGCTCAGAGTGCAGATTTCCCCCAAAGCTGGCTGCTGCTGGTCTCCCGGGACCAGATATGAATCTGTTTCCAATTGCCTGGTGTGTAACAGATATAGATCTTGCACATTCGTTTTGCAGAGTGCATCCTGCAAACTTTCCTTGCTGTGTTAATCTATTAGCTACTCGAGGCTTGTGTACTTTCTTTTTACTGACACAGTTCAGTCCACAGCAGCTCTTACAACCCAGTGTTCAATATGCCTGGAGCACACCTGTAAACCTAATGCTTGGGTGGTTGAGACAGGAGGATCATAGGTTCGAGGCCAGCCTCAGCAACGCAGTGAGACCCTGTTTCAGGATAAAAATTTAAAAAGGGCTGAGAGTGTAGCTCAGAGGTAGTAATGCCTATGAATTCAACCCTCCACCCCCCCCCCCCAAAAAAAAAAAGCAAAGCAAAGCATGCCCTCTTTAATGATGCTAGTGATGACATTTTACTCCGAACATTTGCAGGAAGCGATGGACATCCCTCACCACATGCCATAGACTCCTCCAGTTTCTCTCACCATCAGGTCACTTTGGAGTGACACCCTCACTCCAGGCAGGGGCTTGAGGACCAAGGTCACCGGTTTATTCCCCTGAGCGCAAGGGAACGCATTCTCTGTTACTGAATGGCCCTGTAATCACAGACACCGCGAATGGAGTCCGGAGGAACTTGCCACCGGGATGCTTACCCGTTGATGCAGCCAACCAAATAAATCGGGGCGGCCTCTCGCGCTCTCCCTCCGGTGCCCGGGCGCCACTCCGAGCCGACTCCACGTCCTGGTTTTGCCGGTCGCCTGGGCGCCCGCGGCAGCAGGCTGCCTGTAAACAAGCCCGGCTCGCAGGAGGCGGCGGCTGCTATTGGAGGAGCGGGCCTGGCCTCCGCGCTGCCTAGCTTTGGAGCTGTCAATTACTTGTACAGTGCGAGCTAGATTTTGGCGCCACAGCTGGGAGTGAGGCTTTTGTTCCATAACAAAAACAAGCGCCTGAATGGCGAGGCTGCCAGCGCCCAGCCCGGCCCAGGCAGGCACCGGGGAGCCGGCGTCTTGATGTTTGTGACCTGTCAATAGAGCGCTCCCTCTGCTTCTAAATGATCACATGAAGACAATGTGGCAAATTGTGTTTGCACCAGCAACCACCCTGCTCCTGTGGCCGAGGTGAATATTAAGCAGCGGGTTCCATAATGGGCCTGTTAGCTCAGGTGGAAAAGCACATCGAACAGCCCAACTGAGTCATTTGCAGGACTTTTTGTTTCTCCTGTCAAAGAACTGTTCTCCCTCTGTGACTGAAAGGGTGTCTTTTTGGCGGAAACGAGTTAAATGATGGATTCATTTATCCCAGGAGGGATACATGTCATGATATAAGTCACCCAACGACGTCGTGGTCTCTAGTTAGAAACACATAGAGACAACTTCGGCTATATTATTCATTTATTTTTGTGTGTTTTGATGATAAGTTAAAACAGGCACAGATCCAAGTTGCTACCTACTTTGAAAAAAATCATATGTGAAAATCAGGACGCAAAGCCACATAGATTAGGGGTGACTATTTTCATTACAGAAAGGATGTTTCAAGTTTTAAAACATTCAGTAGAGCTGGGCATGGTGTTGCACGTTTGTAATCCCAGTACTTGGGAGGCTGAGACAGGAGGATCACAGGTTCACAGCCAGCCTCAGCTACTTAGGCCCTTCCCAACTTAGTGAGACTTTGTTTCAAAATAAAGAATAAAAAATGGGACAAGGGATGTAGCTCAGAGGTAGAATGCCCCTGGTTCAATCCCCAGTAACACACACACACACACACACACACACACACACACACACACCCCAAAACAAACAGGAGGCTTGAAAGCTATCCCTTCCCCCCCCTCCAAAAAAAAAAAAGCCAGGAAGTGGTACATATCTATAATTCCAGTGTTTGGAAGGCTGAGGCAGGAGGATCACAGGTAAGGACAGTCCCAACAAGGTAGCAAAACTCTGTTTCCAAATAAGAAATAAAATTAGAGGGGTTAAATCAGTGATGTGTACATGTATATACACACACACGTTTTTACCCCAATATGATGTATGAATATAATGCAGCAATAAACATTTTTAAAAATAAAATAAAAAAAGAAAGAAAATTAGGCTGGGGATGTAGCTCAAAGTAGAAAAAAATCTGGGTTCAATCCCTCCCCCCCAAAAAAAAAGGAAAAGAAAAAAGAAAGAGAAGAGAAAAAAGAAAAAGAAAAAAATGCACCCAAATGGCAGAGCCGATATTTAAAGTGCCACAATTAAGATTTTATTCCTTCAGAGTTGGTCTTCTTAGGATATAAACACCCTTGAAGAAATAATGAGATTAAAAGATAGTTATTTAGCCAGGCACAGTGGCACATGCCTGTAGTCTCAGCTACTTAAGAGGCTGAGGAAGGAGGATTGTAAACTGGAGACCAGTCTTGGCAATTTAGTAAGGTCCTGTCTCAAAATATCAAATGAAGCAGGGGGTAGTGGCACATACCTGTAATCCCAGTACTTGAGAGTATGAGAAAGGAGGATCACAGGTCTAAAGCCGGCCCCAGCAACTTAGTGAGACCCTGTTTAAAAATTTAAAGCAGGATAGGGCTGGAGTATAGTTCAGCGGTAGGACATCCCTGAGTTCAATCTCGGATATGAGAAACAGCAAGAGAACACACACACACACACACACACACACACACACACACACCCCTTTACACCTTAGTGTGAGCTCTTGAGAGTAGGCTTTCAGAAAGGAAGAGGCTAGTTAAACTCAGTTTCTAAAAGGAGACAGAGAAACAATATAGGTGACAATTGAAGGCAGAAAAAAAAAAGTCTGAGTGTCTCAGAAAACAGATATTTGTTGCTTTACAATTCTGGGCAAAGCTTTGCTTTTAAAAGAAAGGGTATTGTTGTTGTTATTGTTTATTCATTTGCTTTGTTTTGTTCTTGCAATAGAGCAGCCTAGAGTGATGAAAATGTTCTATATCTGCCGTAGGCAGTATCGTAGCCATGAGGCACATGTGGTTATTGAACACTTGAAATGTGTTTAGTGTGACTGAGAAACTGAATTCTTAAATTTTATTCAATTTTAATAGCGTATTGGACCATGCAGCTCTGGAGTATTTAACAGCTTGAATTGGCCCACAGATCTTCAAGAATAAAGAATGGCAAAAAAGTGAGTGGGGTGGGTAGCCGCTAACATGGCCTATAGTTCTTCTCACCTTCATGCTCCTGATTTCGAAGCTGAACAAAGGCCAGACCTAGCAACTTGCTTTTAGCAGTTAAACATGGCCAAGTATATGGATGTCACCCCTAAATCAAGGTTGCAGGACTCTGGCTCTGTCCTGAGCATCCTCGTGGGTTCTTCCTTCCTCTGTGATGAGAAAGTCAGCTGCCATGTTGTCTACCGCTCTATGGAGAGGACCTGCTGGCCAAGAAACAGTGTCTTCTGCTCTGTACAGCCAGAAGGGTCCTGAACCTCAGAGCAATGACCGTGAAGGAACTAAACACTGCCCACGGCCCCAGAGTGTGCAGAGGCTGATCCTCCACCAGTACAGCCTATAGGCTTGGGATGAGCGCAGCCCCATGGACACCTGATTGCCAGGCTTTGTGGAGATTATATCAGCTATGCCCGAACTCCAGACCAACAGAGAGTATGAACTAAAAAAATAAAAAATAAAAATTAAGAGTTCATTGGAAGCACTGAGTTTTGGGGTCATTTGTTACACAGCAATGGATTTGAATATGGTTGGGCTCATTCAAAATTCATTCATACTAGTTGGGGTTTGCTGTGGTTTGGACATGGTTTGAATACGATTCATGTGATGGCACCTTATTCCCTAGGGTTTTGGGAGATGATGGGGCATTTAAGAGGAGAGGCATAGGGGGAGCTCCTTAAGTCACTGGGGGTGCTCCCTGGGAAGGACCTGAGGGAGCCCAGCCTCTCTGGCTTCCTGAGTTTTCAGATATGATACTTTTCCCATGTGCACTTTTATCCCTCGTGATGAGGCCCTTGCCCAAACCAGTGCTATGCCATTTGGACTATAAGCTTCCAAATTTGTGAGCTAAATAACTCTCTTTAAACAATAAAGCTAAGTGGAGCATGGTGGTGCACAGCTGTAATCCCAGGATTTGCGGGTCTGAGACAGGAAAATTGTAGGTTCGAGACCAGCCTCAGCAACTTGGTGAGACTTCTCAGCAAAACAAAACACAAAAAGAGCTGGGGATGTAGCTTAGAGGTAAAACACCCCTGGGTTCAATCTTCAATGTAAATAAACAAACACATAAATAAATTATAAAAGAAAGAAAGTTATCCTTCCTAGGCTCTTTGGTGATAGTGATAGAAAATGGCCTGCTACAGAACATCCCTAGATCCAGAAAAACCTCCAGACAATAGTATCTAAATGCATTAAGTGTTCTCTTGGTTTAGCAGTCCAACACAGGTATTCTGAAGGCAATGCAGACCCTTAGCTCTCTTTCCATTTTGGCTCTGACATCTTTAACTTACAGCTGCTCATGTTGCCTTCAAAGTTATTTCTACTCCATCCAGCTGGGTAGAGAAAATGACTGAGTGGATCCCGTGGTGGGTCAACCTGGAGATGAGGCACATACTTTCAACATATTCTACTGGCCTCAGGGAAGTAGTGACCTCTAACTGTAAACCAGGCCGGGACACAGAATCTGTGTGCTCAGGGGGACGCAGGTGAAGCCGACTCAGGGATCAGCTGCCAGGTTTTGCAACAACATAATACCATTTTGGTGGTAAGTTTCTTGAGAAAAAGATGCCTTTTCAGATGCCAACCCCAGAATTCTGCAGACAAGAATTTCTTCATAAGTGACAATCATATAGGTGTCAGAATGGGAAAGCTGACTTTGCTCCCCAGATTAGAACGTAAATCCACCAAAGTTAACAATGTTCTAGTCCTGTAAGCTTCCATGATTTGATCGAAAGTTAATTGAAGCAAATGAGTTCAAAGAAAGGGATGGCATGGTGCTGGAAACGATGATGGAAAATCAAGAGAAAGGGCCTGCATGTGCTCAGAGGTGACCTGAGAGCTACAGAGCGGGGTTGGGAGAACTCGGTCGGTTGAGGCCTCCCTAAGCAGTCTGGCCAATTGACTTCTTTTGAGGCTGACTCTGACGTTCTGGAGGCTCGCCTACATGTCGCTGTCAGTCTTAGGGTCTATAGTGAAAAGAAAGAAATGGAGGAAAAGTGGGTTATTTTGAATCGAGGAGCTCCTGTGTTAACACACTTTATAAGTGCCATTCTTTCTTTTCTCTTCCTGGGCACCTTCCACTCACGTTCCTGCCAGTGAGATGGTGTGTTAGTTAACTTTCAACCACTGTGACAAGATACCTGACAGAAATTAACTTAAGTGAGTAAAGATTTATTTGGGGCCTTGGTTTCAGAGATTTCATTTCCGTTGGTTTGGAGTTCACAGTGAGCAGAGCATACATGGTGAAGAGGGCACTGCAGAGGGAAGCTGCTCACCTCATCGTAGCTGGAAGAAAGGAAGGAGGAGGAGGGGGAGAGAGCGAGAGAAAGAGAGAGAGAGCGTGCGAGCGAGCGTGAGCGTGCCAAGGGCTGGGGACAAACATACTCTTTAAAAGCCGGTTGCAGTGATCCACTTCTTCCAACTAGGGCCTAGCTCTTAAAGTTTCCACTACCACCAGCCAGGCATGGTGGCCCACGCTTGTAATCCCCGCGCTTGGGAGGCGGAGACAGGAGGATCGTGCAGGTTTGAAGCCAGCCTTGCTGGCTTAAAAGACCCTGTTTCTAAATAAAATATAAAATGGGTCTGGGAGTGTAGCCCGGAGGTAGAAGGGTTCCATCCCCAGTACCACCCGTCCCCCCACAAAAAAAGTTTCCACTACCACCAACAGCGTCACCAGGTGGGGATCAAGTTCTCAACATGAGTCATTGGGGGACAGTCCAAATTCAAACTATAACAAATGGGAATGGTTAATTTACCTGAGTATGTATCTGTCAACATTGTGTATATAAAAAAATACACACACACACACACACACACACACACACACACACACACACATATATATATATATATATATATATACTTTGTATATATTTTTTTAATTTTTAATATTTAATTTTTTCAATGCTAGAGATTGAACCCAGGGCTTTGCACATGCCAGGCAAGCTCTCTAACACTCAGCTAGAGCCTCGGCTCAACATTACTTAAAAAACAAAACAAGGAAGGTCCAAGATGGCGGCCACCAAAAAGGACATGCATTCCTCAGAGAAGCCCTGGACACCAGATTTTGGTTTAATATCTGATTGGGACAACTTAAGGAGGCATTTACAGCCATGACTTCCTATCTAGAATACAGGAGAGAGAATGGATAACGGTGTAATTAGAAGCAAGATGACAAGGAGGTGCACGCCAATGCAAGAAAACTGATTTTTAGAAGAACATCCCAGAAAAGATTAGAGAAAAGACCACTTCAGCCGTGCATGCTGGGGACTCTTAACAACATACCTTATAAGAAAAATGATCTGGACGTAATGGAGGGAGCCCAGCAGTGCCGGGCGGGAAGCCTAGCCGCGCGTCCCGGGGAACTCAGTGTGCCTGGCCGCAGTGCTCCTCTATGCTGCGCCGCAGTGCTCCTCTATGCTGCGCTGGGTTTCCTGTTGTGCTTGGAACAGCATATCCTGCTCTACGCGGTGAGGCTGTGGGCCTCCGCTCTTGGGGGGAGATAAAATTTATTGCTGCTGAGTGTTCGATCCCACAACCTCTTCAAAACACACATACTGTCTTATCTTATTTTAAAAAATATTATATATTTATATAAATTATATAAATATTTTATATAATATATAAATATATAAATATTTTATATAAATTTTATATAAATATTTTATATAAATATATAAAATATATTATATTTTATATAAAATATATATTATATATTTTATGTAAATATATAGAAAATATATTATATATAAATATATATTATATATATTGGAGAGGAGCCAAGATGGCGACGGCAGCAGCCAGGATTCAGGAGATGCAGACAAATCCTACCCAATTCACCTGGAACTTTTGGAAAAAAAATCCCCGTGAAGGGGGACTGCTCCTGCCACACATGCTTAAGAATTCTGGACATCATATCATATAAGGAAGGAGCTCAATGGAGAACCAGTAGGAAGGCAGTGGCAGTGGTGGCGGTGGAGACTAATATTTGGGAGAGGCAGACATCTGATCCAACCCACCCTGATCTTCTGAAGAAATTGCCCCAAAAGTAGAATGCTACCGCTGCTCATGGTCAGGAAATCTGAACAACATGCTGTGTGGGGAAAGTTTTTAGGAGAGAATTGAGATGGTGGAGGCAGCGGCAATGGCAGTGGTCAGTATTCAGGAGAGGCAGAGATCTGATTCAATCCACCTTGATCTTTTGAAGAAATCACCCCAAAGGTAGAATGCTACCACCACACACACTCGGGAATTTGGGACAACATTCTGTGTGAATAAGGTGCTCGGAAGAGAACTGAGATGGCTGTGGCAGTGGCAGCGGTGGTCAGTATTTGGTAGAGGCAGAGATTTAATTCAATCCACATCATAATTTTAAAGAAATATCCTCAAAGGTATACTGCTAATGCCACACATGCTCAGGAATTCTGGAAAACAAACTGTGTGGGAAAGGTGTTCAGGAGAAAACCGAGATGGCAGTGGCAGCAGCGGCAGTGGTGGTGACCAGAATTTGGAGGGGTAGACAGATCCATTCCAGTCCACCTTGAACTTTTGAGGAAATCTCCCCAAAGTAGACTGCTCCTGCCACACATGCTCAGGAATTCTGGACAACATGCTAAGTGGTAAAAGGGTTTGGGGGGTTTCAGAGGGAGCCCCACATAGCCAGGATGAGCCGCCACGCTGCGTGTTCTGGGATTCATCAGCCCTCATGGCCACCACGCTCCTCTGTGCAGAGCGGGAGGCCAGGGTGCACGTGGAGCAGCAGAGCCTGCTCTCTGAAGTGAAGCTGTGGACCTCTGACTTTGGAGGGAAGACAAAATTCATTGCTACTAGGTATTTGGGGTCCCAGCTTTCACAAAAGACATGTACTGCTCTCTCATATTTAAAAAAAATTGAAGAACACCGGGAATGGTGGTGCATGTTTGTAATCCTCAAGCTTGGGAGATAGAGACAGGAGGATCGTGCAGGTTAGAGGCCAGCCTCGCTGGCTTAAGAGACCCTGTTTCCAAATAAAAATATAAAAAAATAGGTCCTTGGGAATGTAGCCTGGAGGTAGAAGGGTTTCCAGGAACCCCAGTACCACCGGAAAAAAAAAAAAAAAAAAAGGAAGAAAAAAGGGAACATCTGCAGATGACCTGCTCATAGTGACAGAGACCAGAGCCTGATGCACAGCAAGGCAGGTGCTGGGGCCTCTGAGGCCAGGATAGGAGCCTGCTGGGCGGCTAGGCCAGTGCCAGGGCCAGCAAGGCCGGGATCGAAACCTGCCATGAGGCAAGGCCAGTGCTGGGGTCTCCGAGGCTGGGATCAGAGCCTGCCGAGAGGTGAGGCCAGTGCCAGAGCCAGCAAGGCCGGGATCAGAGCCTGCCATGAGGCAAAGCTGGTGCAATGCAGCAAACACAGAGAAGTATCATGGAAAATAAAAAATCAGAGCTTTCCCTAATATGCAAAAACTAGGAAGAAATAGGAATAGGAGGAAATCTAGTGGAAATTGGAGCCCTATGGAGGAGCAATTAAGGTGGCCAATCAGAGGGGATGGGATGGGGGAAGATGGAATCTCTTTAAAACACATCATGTACATAAACAAATATATCAAAGTTAATCACTAATTCAAGCATGGGATTGAAGGAGGGGAAGGGAGTGGATGGGGATTGGATAAAGGCTAATTGGATGATGTGTGTTTGGATATCTTCACAAGTCTTGTATTCCATTGTGATGTTTGACTACAATACACCAATAAAAATATATTAAAAAATAAAAATGAAATTACTTTCCTTTAATATGAGAAAAAAATTATTAAAAAATCAAAACAAAAAGCAACTTTTTGTACCCTGAAAGAAAGAGAGGAGAGGAGGAGAGGAAAGGAGAGAAGAGGAGAGAAGAGGGGAGGGAAGCAGAGGGAAGAGAAGGGGAGGAGAGAAGAGTAAAAGAGAGGAGAGGGGAGAAGAGAGGAAGGGAGGGGAGTAGAGTGCTTGGGGCTTATCAAAGGCTGATTACCAAGGAATCAGAATGTGGCTGCAGCTTCAGGACCTGCCACTTGCAGGCCCCTCCCAGGCTGCGTGCCATCCTCCAGTGACAAGGAGCAGCAGCAGGTCTGCATGTGCCCCAGGCTGGGGCATTGGCTTAGCCTGGTTTGCACCTGAATCTTCCTAATTTTTGAATGCTCTATTGCAACATAATACAAATAACACATGCACTCATCATTTAAAGTTTATAAATCAGTGATTTGATTTTTTGGGTATATTCACAGAGTTAGTCATCACCATAATCTAATTTTAGTACATTTTCATAAAATCTTATTCCTCCCAAAAAACCCCAGACTCATTAGCCATCTCCCCCAATCCTGCCTCTACCACCTGAAATCCAGAGGACCAGTAGTCTGCTTTCTGTTGCTATAGGTTTGCCCATTCTCAATATTTCATTTAAATGGAGTCATATAATAGGGGTGTGTGTGTGTGTGTGTGTGTGTGTGTGTGTGTATGACTGAATCCTTTCAAAGCTCAATGCTATTATAGCATGTATCAAAACTTTGTTTTTATTGCTGAATAATATTCCATGGTACAGATATAACATGTTTTGTTTATCTAGTCAACTGATGGGCATTTGGGTTGTTTGTATATTTATTTGTGTACCTATTTTGTATCTGTCCTGCTGGGGATCCAGCACTGTGGGTGGGACTGGCCGATTGCCAGTTGTACCTTCATACCCACCTGGCCTCTTGTGAGAATTTGCCTTTGGAAATTTCCAGGGAGCTCTTGGACCTTAACTTTGATCTCTAGATCAAACTGAGGCTGTTCTGCACCCTACACAGCGTCCTGTAGGACCCAAGTTTCCAAGTGTCTTACCTTCTAAGCCCAGGACCAGCCTAGAGAGGGCAGGAGTGTGTGGAATCAGAAGGAGTGGTGTAAGGACCTGGACAGGCCTAACTAGCTGCTGGGGTACTAGCTGCAACTAGTCAACTGTGATCAAAGAGCTGGAGTTCTCTGAGGACTTGCTGTTAGTAAGAAGCTTTGCTGGAACAGGACCAAAGGAGGATATACATGTGGCATTGCTCACCTCCTATAAGAACTATTTTTAATCCATTGATAATCATTTAAAAAATATACAACTATCCAAAAGGAAAAACTGGATTACCCTTCTACGTCTTCAATGGGAAGTTGTATTAAAATTTGTTATCAAGCCAGTCTTGGTGGTATACTCCTGTATTCCCAGTACTTGGGAGGCTGAGACAGGAAGATCACAGGTCCAAGGACAACCTCAGCAATGTAGTGAGACTTTCAGCAACCTTAGTGAGAGCTGTTTCAAAAATTAAAGCAAAGCAAAACAAAACAGAACAAAACAAAAAAAGAGGCTGGAGATGTAGCTCAGAGGTAGAATGTCTCTGGTACCATATTTTAAAAAGAAACTGTTACCATACCAAAAAGTTATCGGAAAGAATGCAGAGAGGAGAGGTGTCAGTGAGCTCCCGTATTCTCCATAAAATACAAAGGGAAGACTGGCAAAACTAGCAGAAGCAACTTTTTGCAACTCTGGAAATTAACTAAAGGCTTACAGCCACCAGGGAGTTTTTATTTCAGGAAAACATTGAATTGCAGTTAGAGTGAGCCTTGTTGTATTTTTACTGAACCCACGCCTCAGCTCAGAGAAAGCTTGAAAAGCCTGCATTCCTGGTACTGGAGGGACAGACAAAACCTCATTTAAAAATAATTATATTTTCCTTTTAAAAACTTATCTAGTTGCTCCATGGAAGAGCAACTCAAAAAGCTTATCTATATTTCCTTTGACTTGGAACCAGTCCAGTTTTAAATCTACTGGGAGGGAGGGAGGTATTTGTCAAAAACACTAACAGGCAAATGTTTTAGTTTCTACTGCCTGAGGTGACAGATAATAGTTGGCATAAACCAAAAAGTTTGGGAGGAAAGGCTGGGAAATGAGATGCCCATAAAAGCTTTGAAAAGTTCACACATGTTCCTGGGAATCTGAAATGGCATGCAGGCTCAGGAATGGCTTGATAAGGCCCTAAGCTTATGACTTCTGGCTGACCTTGGGGCTCTGAAGGAGAAGGAAGTGAAGACTGAGGCAGAATTGTGAAGGGCCTGGATGATGTAGCAGGCGGGCCCAGCACACATGTAGAATTTCTTGGTTAAAAAAGAAGAAAGAAAGAAAGAAAGAAAGAAAGAAAGAAAGAAAGAAAGAAAGGAAGGAAGGAAGGAAGGAAGGAAGGAAGGAAGGAAGGAAGGAAGAAAGGAAGGAAGAGAGAAAGGGTAATAGTTTTGGTTCCAGCTAGTTAAGGAAATCTTTGTTCAATTACTATCTGACCACTAATCTGACAGAGCAGAGACTTTAGCAGTCACAAATGGCAAAGAATACAGATATTATGGAATTAACACATAAAAGTCATTAAACAAACAAACATCAATAAACAAAATAAGCAGCAACAGCACCAAACCCTTGGGGCAAAGGGAAGATTTGATTTCCAGAGTCACCACATTAGGATATTATGGGAAGGAGCGGGGAGGGGTCCGGGAGGAAGCTCACCAAGTGCTGTGCGCATGTCTGTCGCTCTCACTGTGAACTACGTTATAATGTGAGACGACAATACATCAACAAAAGTACAAAATCAATTAAGTAATTAATAAAAATGTTCAGTTTTATCTAAAAAAACCCCCTAAGGATGTGCAAACAAAGAAATAGGCCCAAATTGAAAGAAGAGGGTAAATTAATAAGAACCTATCCCTGAGGAGAACCAGACATTGGACTTACCAAAAAAAAACTTAAATATTTGAAATATGTGTGAAAAGCTAAAGGAAACAATCATGTAAAAAACTAAAAGTATCAGAATGATGTCTTTCCAAGTAGAGAATATCAATAAGAAAAAAATGTATTTATTTATTTATTTGTTTAATTATTTGTGGTACCAGTGATAGAACCTGGGAGCATTGTGCCTCCGAGCTACACCCCCTAGCCCTATTTTTTTTTTAAATTTTTATATTTTTTGAAACAAGGTCTCACTGAGTTGCGAAGAGCCTATCTAAGTAGCTAAGGCTGTCCACAAACCATGATCCTCCTGTCTCTGTCTCCCAAATGCTGGGATTACAAGCGTGCACCAACATGCCAGCCTGGCTAAAATTTGTTTTTAAAAGGACCAAATAGAAATTATGGAGTTGAAAAGAATAATAACAGGAATTTTAAAAATTTTTGCCAGAGGAGCTCAAGAGTAGATTTGAGTAGATAGAAAAATCAGGAACTTGAAGATAGGTTGGTATGAGGTTATCCATCTAAAAAGAAAAAAAAAAGAGTGAAGCAAAAATTATTAGAGCCTTAAAGATCTTGTGGGATACACTCATACACATAATTCTAGTCCCAGAAGAAGCATGTGGGGTGTGTGTGTGTGTGTGTGTGTGTGTGTGTGTGTGTGTGTAACTGAAAGAATGACAGAAAACTAACATTTTATGAAAAACATTTCTTACACATTCAAGAAGCTCAAAGAACTCCAAGTTAGGATAAATTCAAAGATCCACACTGAGACATATCATAATCAGCTATCAAAAAAGACGAAGAATTTTGAAAGTAAGTGAAAAATGGCTCATCTCTTTGATTAAAAAAAATCTTAGTAAGCCAGGCGTGGTGGTTGTAATCCCCATGCTTGGGAGGCTGAGACAGGAGGATTGCG
The DNA here is from genome assembly GCF_963383645.1 of Muscardinus avellanarius. Classification (NCBI taxonomy): domain Eukaryota; kingdom Metazoa; phylum Chordata; class Mammalia; order Rodentia; family Gliridae; genus Muscardinus; species Muscardinus avellanarius. The sequence continues at coordinate 57,328,654 of NC_137789.1, read as the reverse complement.
TAGGTTCGAAGCCAGCCTCAGCTGGCTTAAGAGACCGTGTTTCCAAATAAAATATAAAATAGGTCTGGGAGTGTAGCCTGGAGGTTGAGGTAGAAGGCTCCTGGGTTCCATCCCTAGAACCACCAAAAAAAAAAAAAAAAAAAAAAGCCTTAGTAAGATTATCTGCTAATTTATCAGAAACCATGGAAGCCTAAAAACAGTGGGAGGTTGTACTCAAAGGGCTTAAAAAAATGTCATCCTGTTACAGGATAGGAGATCTTAAAATTATTTTGCACAATCCAGCCCTTATCTGCCTGGAATGCTCAAACAGAAAGGACACTGGGATACAGGAGGTTTATTTAGAGAAGCAAAGCACCACATGAAAAGGCCCCCAGGAGAGGGGAAAGGGGCACATTCCAGGGGAGAAAGCCTCCAAATGGGCCATTCCCAGGGATGGAAATGTGGCCTGGGGCAATAGGGTTAAGCTTCAGAGATGAGGTCTGTTTCTGGGAATGGAAAGTGGCGTGGAATGTTTCATGTGTTGGGTTTTGTAGTCCTGGATGCCTTCTTTAATACATATTACATTTGGGGTGATTTGTCAGAAACCATGGAGCGCCCTTCGCACTTTAGTGACCTTGCGTTGTCTCTCCACTCTCTTCCCATAGGGAAGGGGGCGAAGGGGACAAGGCTCTGCAGGTAGACTGGTTGGTCCCAGCTGGCCCCATCTGCTAAAGTTTAGCTAGCTACCTAACAAACCAATAATTTTTTGTCTGTCAAAAGTATTCTTCAAAAACGAAAAGAAGTCAAGACATTCCTTGATAAATAGAAACTGAGTTTGTTGCTGGCAAACCTATCCTTCAATAAATGCGAAAGTCCTACAAGCTGAAACCGAATGAAAGGATATTAGATTGTAACTAAAAGCCACAGGAAGAAATGAGGATTTCTGGTAAATATAAAAGATAGTGCAAATAGTTTTTTTTTTGTTGTTGTTTGTAACTCCTTTCTCTTTTTGACTCAAATATAATTGAAGTAATATTTATAAATATGTGATGATAGAAAATGTACAGAAATATAATCTATAACAATAGCTGCATATCTTGAAGATGGGGGAAGGTAGCTTTGTGGAAACAAAGATTGATATATTGATATTATATATGAGCTAAAGTGTTATAAGTTAAGAGGTTAGTTGCAATTTCCAGGGCATCCACCAGGAAAATAAAAATATAGCTAAAGCTTGACAAGGGAGCTGGGCGTGGTGGCGCACTCTTGTGATCCCAGTACTTGGGAGGCTGAGACAGAAGGATCTCAGTGCGTGGACAGCCTCAGCTACCTAGTGAAGCCCCCTGCAACTTAGTGAAACCCTGTTTCAAAATAAATAATAAAAGTAGGTCTGGGGTGTAACTTGGAAGTAGAATGTCCCCAGGTTCCATCCCCAGTACTGGAAAAAAAAAAAAAAAAGAGTGACAAGGGAATTTAAGTGGCATATTAGAAAATACCTATTTAATATAAAAGAAGGCCATAATAATGAAGGAATTAAAGAATAAAAAGGCATAAGTCATATTGAAAACAAATCACAAAATACAGAAGTCCTTTTTAAAAAAAATCAGTGGTTACATAAAATTTAAATGGTTTTAACTAACAGGCAGATTGGCAAAATGGATTTAAAAACAAGATTCAATTACATGTTATGAAAGACTCATGTTAGATTTGGAGACAAATAGATTGAAAGTAAAAAGCTAGAAAAGGATATTCCATATAAATGGTAAGCAAAAGAAAGCTGAGTAGCTCTATCTATCATCCATTTATCTATCTATCTATCTATCTATCTATCTAATCTATCTATCTATCTTCCCCCACCCTCCATACTGAGGACTGAACCCCAGGACATTGTACTTTCTAGATTTACCCCTCAGCCCTCTTTATTTTGAAATGATCTCACTGATTTGCTGAGGACCTCACTAAGTTACTGAGGCTGCCTTCAAGTCTGTGATCCTCCTGTCTCAGCCCCTCAAGTACTGGATTACAGGCATGTGCCACCATGCCTGGCTTAAATGGCTATGTTGACATCATACAAAATAGATTTAGATGAAGAAAGTTTTTCTAGAGATGAAGAACATTATATATTAATATGAGTCCATCCACTAACATGATATAAGAATTATAACCAGGTGTACACCTAAAAATAGAGCCCTAAAATACTAAAATAAAAACTAAAAAAATGAGGGAAGAAATAATTCAACAATAATTGCAGAAGATTTCAATATTTCACTTTCAATAATGGTGAGCACACCTAGACAGAAGGTCTGTAAGGAAATAGAATAATTAATAGCATCGAAGTGCAGTACTAAGAAATTAAAGTCAGGCTGGCCATGGTGGTACCTGTAATCCTAGTACTTGGAAGGCTGAGATTGGAGGATTGCAAGTTCTAGCCCAGTCTCAGCAACTTAGTGAGACCTTGTTTCAAAATAAAAAATAAAAAGGACTGGGGTGTAACTCCAAGGTAGAATGTCCCTCGGTTCAATCCTTAGGACAAAAAAAAAAAAAAAAAAAAAAAAAAAAAATTACAAGTCACGTATCTGAGAAGAATCTAATATCCACAAAAAAATAAGGAACTCTTACAACTCAACAAGAATAGAAATATCCCCAATCTAAAAATGAGCAAAAGAGCTGATATTTTTCTACAGCATATATAAAAATGAAATATGGATGTCTAACATCATTAATTATTAGGAAAATATAACTTAAAATGATAATGAGGTGCCATTTCACATCTATAGAATGTGAAGCCAGTAAAATGCATGTATGCCTCTACCATCTTGTACTCCATTAATATATATGACTACAATGCACCAATAAAACAATTTTTTAAAATGGCTATAATGAGTGAAAACAAAAGAAAGAAAATAAGGCTGATGAGAAATGGAATCCTTGCATTTGTTTGGCACACAATTTGGCAGTTCCTCAAAAAGCAAAATATAGAATTACCTATGACCCAAAAATTTCTCTCCTCAACATATATTCAAAGTACCTGGAAATCAAGTACTCAAAATAATATCAATCCACCACATGTCCATAGTGGCACTCTTCCTAATGGCCAAAAGGCAGAGAATCCACCAATGGTCATTACTAGATGAATGCATCAAGTGTGGTATGTCCATATAATGAAATATTATTAAGTCATAAAAAGCAGTGAAGTACCAATATATGCTACAGTATAGATGAATGGATGAACCTCAAAAACATTACACAAAATCAGAGAACCATGACATAGAGGGCCACATAGTGTATGATTTTGTTTTTGTTGTGGTCACAGGGATTGAACGTCTATTCAATTTAAGAAAGAAAACAAAGTTTAGGGAAAAGGCATCGTAGAACTGTGTAAGGCAATTACAACAAAATTCTTGGGTTACTTTCTGGATATGTGTCTTTCATCTGTTTGTTATTATTTGTTGTGATTTCTTCTTTCACTTTAAATGTAACTCATTTTTAACCATTTTATATTTTTTTCCCCTAAGAAGGCTCCCAAAACTGATTCAACTGCAGTTCCCATCAAGGCAGGATGCCACTCCAGCGTTTATAGGTGCAGAAACTCAGCCACCAGAGTCTCTACAAGGTGAAAGGATTGCGCACAGCAGTTTCAGGGGACCCCTCACCTCCTCCAGGCCCCATCCCACAGGGCCTCTTTGAAGCTGCACCTATTTCTTCCCCACTGCCTCTTTAGCTTATTTCAGCCTCCTAGTCCTCAGCAATCTTCTGACTCTTCTACAGTTCCAAAACTACTACCTCCAAATGCCCCGCTGCTGCTGGGTTAGATCTTGCTGAAACACAGATTCTCCTCCTTCTCCCCTCTGTTGAGAGGCCTCCCGAGGCCCTTACCTGTGGAATAAAGGCCTCAAAAAAAAAAAAAACAAAAACAAAAACAAACAAACAAACAAAAAAAAACAAAATAGGGCTGTCAGTGTAGCTGCTCAGAAGTAGAATACTCCTGAGTTTAATCCCCAGGACTCACTCCCCCAAAGAAGAAGGAAAAGGAAAAGGAGGAGGAGGAGGAGAAGGAGAAGGAACAGGTGTCTATAAGTATGTCCAAGGCAGGGAGAGTGTCTTATCTAGCTTCTCTATTTTCAGTTCACGGGGTGCCCTCATCCAAGGGTCAGGAGATGCTGCAATGAACCAATGGTTTTTCAGTGAATTGAATGGAATAGTCTTTTCCTTGAGGGCTTTGGGCACCGAGCAAAGAAACAAGCACTTGAGGCGGGCGTGGTGGCGCACGCTTGTAATCCCCGAGTTTGGGAGGATAATGCAGAGAGAAGGAATAGAACAGAATTGAGCTTGGAACGAGAAGAACAGTGGGGTGGTAGCAAGATCAATTTCAGCAAATCTGTAGTGCAGAGGTGCAAGGGCATTAGACTGAAGAAATGTCCAAAGAAGAGAAAGTATAGCTCCACTTTCAAGAAGTCTGGCAGCAAGGAGAGAAATAAGGGAAGATAAAATAAAGGGCAGGCCGGGTGTAGTGGTGCACACTTGTAATCCCAGCACTTGGGAGGCTGAGACAGGAGGATCGCGCAGGTTCGAAGCCAGCCTCAGCTACTTAGTGAGGCTCTTAGCAACTTAGTGAGACCCTGTTTCAAAATAAAATATAAAATAGGGCTGGGAGTATAGCCCGGAGGTAGAAAGCCTCTGATTCCACCCCAGTACCACAAAGAGAGAGAGAGACAGAGAGAGAGAGAGAGAGAGAGAGAGAGAGAGAGAGAGAGAGAGACAGAGAGAGAGAGAGACAGAGAGAGAGAGAGAGAGAGAGAGAGACAGAGAGAGAGAGAGACAGAGACAGAGAGAGAGACAGAGAGACAGAGAGAGAGAGAGAGAGAGAGAGAGAGAGAGAAACAAGCACTTGAGCACAATTAAAAATAAATAAATATCAAGCTATAAATAAATATCAAGTGCTAAACCGCTAGCCAGTTGAATCAGTGTTGACCAGCTGGGAGCAGAGTGGGTGGCCATTCTCACTGTCAGCACCACTGTCCTTACCCCTGGTGGCTGGTTCAGGGCAACACCCTGGAACAGAGCCAGAAGCAGGCGGAGGTGGAATGTGCCGCTCAGGGCGTGGTGGGCAGTGGTTCTGCAGAGGAGTAAACAGCTTGAAGACCAGTGGGGGGGAGGTTAAGACATTAAAATATTCATGGGAAGACAAGGATTCTTTGATCCTTCCTTCCCTCCTTTTTTCCTTTCTCCCATCCTTCACTCCCTCCCCTTCATTTCTTCCTTCTTTCTTTCCCTTCTCTCTTTCTGTCTTTCTCATCAAAAAGCTTTGGAACTGCACTCTCGCCTTCATTGTCCCTTGTCCCAAATCCAGTGCGCGCAGTGCTCTGAGCACCGTGAAGACCTCGAGGCGGTCTTGACCCAGCCTGAGAGTATGAGGACAGACAACGTGCCCGGTGCAGAAGTTGTTCATTAACCTGGAAGGACAGATCTTTAGGGAGAGGTAAAATCATGATAGCAGTCAAGCAGGTATGGGTGTGTGTGTGGGTGGGTGGGTGGGGGGGCGTTAACAGGAAGTCTGAAACTAGAACATAATCAGCAATGCTGATAACCAGCTTCTTTTCCTTTTCCTTTGCAAGCCATGTAGTGAGCATGGCATGTTTGGTGCTGCGCTCAGCCTCTGAATGGCACAGTGCAGAACTACAAAAGCCAATGGCCAGTGGACCAGCCATCAAGCATCTTTTCAGTAATAGTAAAGTTACCTGCTGTCCACCGGTTCCAAAAAAAGGCATAGGTCTGGGGTGATCATGGGTGAGGGTCTTTTGTGTGAAGAAGGTATCACATGCTGTGGCCCTGGAGCCAGAGGAGACAGGGAAGGCTGGAGGGATTAAAAACCAGTCATATGGCCCGGTATGATGGCACACGTTTGCAATTCTAGTACTTGGGAGGCTGAGACAGGAGGGTCACTCGTTCGTTCGCGGCGGCCAGTCTCAGCTACTTAGTGAGGCCCTCTGCAACTTAGTGAGAACTTGTTTCAAAACAAAACAAAACAAAACAAAACAAAACAAAAAACAGAGCTGGGGGCATAGCTCAGAGGTAGAATGCCTCTAGGTTCAATCCTCAGTTCCACAAAAACAAAACAAAACAGAAAAAAAACCAATCATATGGACTTAACTAGATTTGACTTTTTTTTTTTTTTTTTTTTGGTGGTACTGGGGTTCCTGGAAACCCTTCTACATTCCCATACCTATTTTTTATACTTTTTTTTTTTTTTTGAAACAGGGTCTTTTAAGCCAGCAAGGCTGGCTTCGAACCTGCGCGATCCTCCTGCCTCCGCCTCCCAAGCGCGGGGATTACAAGCGTGCACCACCACACCCAGCCACATTTTATTTTTTTAAGAAGAAAAATCACCCTGGTTGCTCTATAGAACAGACAGGGAAATCTTCAGCAGGACCAAGGTCGGGAAGCACGGCTCTGTCTCAGGAAGACAGGAACCTGGCTCCAAAAAGCCATGGAGGACCCATGGAGACAAGGCTCCACTTCCCCTCCCATCTCTTCTTTCTCTCTCTCTCTCGGTTTCTGCCTCTGTGTCTCTTCCTCCCTCCTTCCCTTTTCTCCCTCTTCTCCTTCCCTCTCTCCCATGTACCCTCATGTTCTTTCTGTCTTACATGCATGTATTATCCTTTGTCCCCTTTGTACCCCAGCATGGCTCTCACCTGAGCTTCCTCCTCAGAGATCCAGAGGAAACAGTTCAGTATCTCTGTGGCCCACTCGCCCATAGCTGACCTCAGTGGATTCTTTGCTGGTCAACTGAAGCTCACACCTTGGGGAAAGGGGACTCATGAAGGGGCATCCCTCATGGATTTACTCACCTACTACAGGAGTTATCAGAGAAAGATGTCAGCAGGCCAGACTTCCCAAATGTGTTTTACTAATATGTTACCATCTACATGTTCTTGTGCAGTGAACAACCAAAGATTTTTAAATTTATTTCTATCTATTTATTTTTTGGTACTTGAGATTGAACTCAGGGGCATCCTACCTCTGCTTACACCCCTAGCACTTTATATTTTTTTATTTTGAAACAGGGTTTCCTTAAGTTGCTGAGGGTCCAAGTTACCAAGTTTGGCTTCAAACCTGTGAGCCTCCTGTCTCAGTTTAAAAAAATACAGATTTTTTAAATGGCCACATGAGGGCCAATCTATTATCCTAAAAGAGAACAACCATTACTTATTTGGCAACATATCTACTCGTGTGCCTCCCAGGCAGTAGGTGTTGGAAAAACAAAAACAGTCCCAGACATCAAAGCGTTTATGTTCTATGCAGAAGGCAGGTTGTAAATCCACAGTCCTTCACATCCTTGAGCACGCTGCAGAATACTTCTTATCTTCAGTTCAATTTAACTCAATTCATTTGCTCTATTACAAGTATCTTGCAAAGGGAAACAAAGATAAGTTCATGGACTCTATCCCCAAGGAGTTCAGAGTCCAGAAAAGGAGACAAACATATCAATAAATATTAACTGTACGGGATGTAAGTCAACAATACAAGTGTGTGAAAGAGTCACAGGCAGAAAAACAAAGTGTTTACACCCCACCCCATAAGCACATACATGCTTGTGCCTACTCAGGACTTTGAAGGATGATCTAGACAGTGGAGTTGGGGCACAGAGACACAGATAAAATTAAAAGGTGTGTTTAGAACGATCTTGCTGGAGGCTAAGGTGATGGCGTGCAGCGAAGAAGCTCAGAAGTTTCGGAAGATGGTCGTGGGAAATCGAGAAGGGCTCCCAGTGCCCTGATCAGGAGTGACACAGACAGAAGGGAGCCTTGGATGACAACTGAGGGAAGAGACTCATGATCAGATTTTGGATTCAGAGCACACTCTCCAGCAGGAACACGGCTGACTGATGGGGTGGAGGCCAGGCCAGTGGTATAGAGGCCAGGCAGAAGGCTGTCACTATAATCTAGACAGGATTCAGTGCGGGCCTGAGACAAGCCCAGGACATTGGGAAAGAAACAGAGCTAGACATGGGAAAGGTTTGGGGAAGAATCTGAAGAATGTGACCAGTTGGATGCACCATATGGGGGACAGGAAGCCCAGAATTAATCCCAGGTTTCTGACACAGGAAAATGGGGCAGATGGTGATACCACCAACTGAGAGAGAATATAGACAAGGAGAGGGACAGTGGGAAGAAGAGGAGAGAAAAAAAAATCATTCAAGTTGGAGGTAGTTGAATACTTGGGGCAGGGAAGGGGAAATCTAAAGTATAATAATGTCTTGAGCAGAAGAAAGCAGAACGGAAATGTCACCAAAAAAACTTCTGGAATTTTTTTTTGGTGTGTGTGTGTGCTGGGAATTGAACCCAGGGGCATTCTACCTCTGAATTTCACTCCCATTCCTATTTTATTTTGAAACAGGGTCTCACTATGTTGCAGAGGTCCTCACTAAGTTGCTGAAGCTGGCTGCAAACCTGCGATGCTCCTGTCTTAGCCTCCCAAGTACTGGGATTACAAGTGTGTGCCACTACGCCTGGCAAATCTCCTGGAATATAAATGCCCAAACATGGAGGTTTGATCTACGCAGAAAAGACAAGAGAAGCCAAGAATGAACAATCCTTCAGGATGATTTGTATAAAATGATAGCTGGTAAGGCTTGTAAACCAAGAGAAATGAAGGTCTCAAAATTGAAGGAAGAAAGTGGGAAAAGGTATAGATTGCTACAGGGAAATGAAGAAAAGCTTAGTTAAGGATCTGGAAGTTGGAAAATTGCTCGAAATTTTTTTCCAGGATATTTTCCCTACATTATTGGAAATGGGAGACCATTGAGGTTGTAAATGAAAAAGTGGAGCTATGAGTAGAGAGTGTTTCACCTAGAAACTTCTTGCTGAAGACATGCAGAGAGAAAAGTGAACAGCGAGAAAGGCCACTGGGTTTGCAGGAGGGTGTTAGCAGTGGAGTCTTGACTAAGTTTGCATAAGGAGAAGAAGGAACCCGTGGAAATGCGGGCTAGAGAGTAGAGGCCTCCCGGGAGCCAGAAGGCTGTTTTGCAGTGCAGGCTGGGAGATCTTAGTCTTCCACCATGGAAAAGCACACTTCCATCTGAAATAACCAGAGGGCAATGGATGGGAAAATGGACTTTGGGATACAAAAGAGAAATTTTGGAGTTTTAAGCCAGATAGCCCTAATCACTCTAATATAAAGGATCAAGAAAGGAGGTAAATAACAGGGACACTCACTGGCTTTTATACCTGCCATGGAAATTGATGGAGTGAAACTTGCAAAAAAAAAAAAAAAAAAGCATTAACTGGGCATTAGACACCATTGGGGAAATCATAAGTTAGCAGCAATGCCTTTCAGTAGCCTGGAGTTTCAAATGCCTTGCTCACTCTCATCCTACTAATCCGAGATCTGGTGCAAGTTGGACTAGAGCATCTAATGTCTAGAAGCTCCAGGCTCTTTCAGCTGATGACCTAAGTATTCAAGTTAAGGGAGTTAATATAAAAATCAATGCACAAAGCATGGTAAAAAATCACTTAATCTGTGGATGGTGCCAGTGAGGATTAAATGCAGGTTTTCTAGTGTTGTGAGAGAGCTCTTCAATGTCTACACTGCAGACCAGGCAATAGGAAAGGGCCTTTAATTGCAGCAAAAGGTCAATAAGGAAGGCTGCTCTAAAGAGGAGTGCTGAAACACCCCACCGAGCATTTACCTCAGGTAGTCTTAATTCGATCCCAGGAGTATGGTTTTTGTGATTTCTTAAAATATTTTTTAGTTCTATGCCACATTTGGGCTTTGTGCAAAAGAGGAATATATAGCAAGCACCGCACTCCATGCAATGGAGACAGTGCTTAGCATCTTGTTCCTTTCTTTGCTTTCCTTTTTATCTTTCTCTCTTCCACCATGGGCACACAAGAAAGTAACTTCTATGTAAAATTATCTGGACAGTAAAGTCAAATAAGTCATATGTAATTATTAATTGTGTCATAGGCCCCATCAAGGAAAAAAAAAGATTCATAAAGCCCCTATCCTCTCTATCCAGTCTTGTTGGTTATCTCTAGCTTGATTAAAGGGAGTGATACTCATTTGTAAATGCATTTGGCAAACTTACCCTGCTATTGTTTCCATTATTTTGCAAATTACAGACATTGAGATGAAGGCTCTGTAATTTCCTAGCGTTCCCTTTATTCCTGCTTGGAAAACTGGTATTGCCCTGGCATACTTCCACTTTGCTGTTATTTCATTTGAATACAGCAAAATCTTTATTATGATTAACAAAGACTTCTGCTCCATTCCTCTCTGAATATCAGTCTGCTCATGGAGATGAGTTGATTCTGAGCCTGCTGTCTCCCCGGTCTCTGTTTCGCAGATCTCAAAGATGTTCAAGACAGCAGACACCCAAGAAATGACATGCTTTTTCTATGTTCTCCATTTTGAAGTTGTTGTATGTGTAGTAATTTTACCAAAAATGTCTGCAACTTTTTTCTCCTCTTCTTTCAATTGTCTGACCCTAAATGTCTCCTTCACTCATTACTGAAAAGCCTAAAAAATGTGCAAGCGTTGGAGTTGGTAATTATTGGGGCTCAGAAAAACAATACCACAAACCAAAGGCTCTGGAAGCAGTTTCTACCTCACTTTTCCCATTCCCTTTTCTCTCACCCCTTCCTCAAAGTAAGCCAAAGAACCTAGAAAGCCTCTTCCCCATGGTAGGTCATGAGAACCAGAACTCCCTTTCCCCAAAGCCAGTCATAAAACATGAAAATAATACTCCAACTTTCCTGCTTTCCAAAGTACCATAAAGGGCATAAAGAAACTCTCTGGCCTGCCTTGTTTGATTGTAGGTTTAAAGAACCCCTATTCCACAAAGGGCTCTGTCCTATTCCCATAGGAAAGGAACACTGCCCAGAGAGGCCAAGAGGAAATCTAAGCAGACAGGCTGTTTAAAATAGTTCATTCTCTTTTTTATTCACATTTCTACATGGGCATCCATGTTTTACCTAACTTCAGCATTAAAATGGATAGTTTATTTTAGGTCTTTGGGCCTTCAATTTGAAGGCTCTCTTATTACAAAAATCTATGATCAGAGTCAGGCATGGTGGCTGGTGGCATACACCTGTAATCTGAGTACTTGGGAGGCTGAGACAGGAGGAAGACAGGTTTGAAGCCAGCCTTAGCAACTTTTTGAGGCACTCCACAACTTAGTGAGACTCTGTTTTAAAATAAAATATAAAATAGGGCTGGGAATATAGCTTGTAATTAGAATGCCCCTGGGTTCAGTCTCCAATAACACACACACGCGCGCACACACACACACACACACACACACACACACACACACACACACAGCTTTTCTCCCTGGTTGACCTCATTGAGCCTGGGTTATTTTTTCTCAGGAAGAGTTCTTCCAGAGACTCCTCTGACAGGTCAATCTCAGCCACTCTCTAAATATGTTCTACATTCTAAATCTCACTTCAAAGCAGGGCGTGGTGGCGCACGCTTGTAATCCCAGTACTTGGGAGGCTGAGACAGGAGGATCACACAGGTTTGAAGCCAGCCTCAGCTACTTAGTGAGGCTCTCAGCAACTTAGTGAGACCCTGTTTCCAAATAAAATATAAAATAGGTCTGGAAGTGTAGCCTGGAGGTAGAAACCCCCTGGGTTCCATCCCCACTACCACACACACACAAAATCTCATTTCAGACTCAAAGTGGTGCCTCTAATGGTGCATGCTTTTCTCTCTTCTCTTCTCTTCTCTTCTCTTCTCTTCTCTTCTCTTCTCTTCTCCTCTCCTCTCCTCTTATCTCTCTCTCTCCTCTTTCTTTCTCTTTCTTTCTTCCTTCCTTCCTTCCTTCCTTCCTTCCTTCCTTCCTTCCTTTCTTTCTTTCTTTCCTTTCTTCATGCTACTAGGGATTGAATCAAAAGGCAATTTACCTCCCAGCTAAACTCCAAGCCCTTTTCAAAAAATATTTTTGAAACAGGGTCATGCTAGGTTGCTGAGGGTCTTGCTAAGTTGCTGAGGCTGGTCTTGAACTTGTGATCCTCCTGTCTCATTTTACACCACCATGCCTGGCTGCTTCTCATTTTTTTTTTTTTGTCTGTCTAGTATTGAAACAGCAGCCCATATTTCCTTTTGGGAAACTGTCTTTTCCTCAAACTGCGCTGTCCTGGTGGAGGGTAATACTGGCTTCTTACTAAGGAAGCTACAAGTCCAGAAAGTAAGCAGGTGACCTTGTTTGACCAGCCAATCAGAGCTCTCCTCTGGGATTTTGAATGGTAAGCAGGTGACAGAAAGGTGTGCATGTGAGTAGCCATGAATCATCCAGTAGAAACACAGTCCAGCTGCAAGGCAGCTTCTGCTGTGGGTCCCAAGAGCAGCTCTTATATCCCTTGTACTGCCTGCTGATTCTTTGAGCTGCTGGTAGCCTTAGAAAAAATTACCTATAACAGAAAATAGACAAACTGCATTTCTGTTGTACACACTTAGAAACGTAGACTGGAATACCAGTGGATGTACAGTGTCAATGTGACCAAGAACATCTGTGTGGGCCTCTCTTGTCTCCTTTTCATTTTCTGTCCTCTTAGTTCTCTTCTACTTCTAACTCCTGGGGATCTTTCACTCCCTAATTACACACACCTTCTCATGGTGCTAATCTTACTGGGCTCGCCCTCTCCAAAGTCCAGAGGTCTGTGTGTCTTGCCCCACTTTTGACCACAACCCCAAAAGCAACATATTTTATTTTCTTCAACAAGGACTCATGTTCAGGTGATTTGCATTGTTGGATGCCATAAACCCATGTATCTTAAATCACAGAATACTCTTAAAACAATGTCTTAAAGGGACACCCTGTATCTCAGGTATAAGAGCAGCTTTTCTGGCTCAGATTGAGCTTGAAAACTAGCATCAGAAGCCAATCTGTGCTCCATTTTCCCAGCGTCTTCATAGCTGATAGTGGTCTGGAATAGGCAGGGAAAGAATATTTGACTGAATGTAAGGAGAGCTAGGGTCTTCTACCTCTGCTACCATCTCATTATAGAGACTTGGAGGTTTCCATTCTTGAATTTAGTGACATAACAGCATTGCATCGGATTCTCTTTAACTTCCTTTGAGCACTAGGTTTTGAGTATTATCTGCTTTAGTGATAGTTGCATTTTCACAGAAGTTTCTTGAGGATTTCAAACTCTTGAATTCCAAACATAAATCATCAGGGTCTAGAAATTGAGCTTTAAGACAGGCTAGCCCAAAAGATAGGTAGGTTTGGTTTGCTGGGACAAAGGAGAGAGGAAAGAGAAGGAAGGAGAGGAAATGTATCTTCGATGTTACTGTTGGTGTTTTCTGGAAATCGCGATTCTGCAACCAATTCTTTTTCTCATTAGACAATGTGAAAGACCAAACCACCACAACAACACGGCATAAGGGACTCCCTGGTGTGCTTTGATATTTAGCCCAAACATAAGACAGATGTCTTCCTGGCATTTGTGTGGCATTACTAACTCATTGCTCTAATGCGGCAACATTCGCTTCCTTAGGAGAGCTTCCATTCAAAATGCAGAAAGTGGCTCCACGTTGTCTCCTGAGCACACAAAATCCCCTGCTTACCACCTTGCATGGAGGAAGCTCAGTGGTTTTCCCTGTATGGGAGCATCGCTTTGAATTTACGTTTCTCACATTGGTGGAGAAACATGTGTCTTGTTGCCCTGGTTACAACTCATACCCAGGCGATCATACAGGTAGTTACTGCCTCTCGATTATTTATCCAACAGAGACAATGTTTACACATGCCTTAAAATATTAGTATTTAGTTTCAACAATTGTATGGAAAAAATTGACTTTTCTTTTCCTTATAGATGAGGAAATTGGGCACTGAGAAGAAAAGCAACTTTCCCAAAGCAACCCGGCCAGTAAGAGGCAGAGCTGAGATATGAACCTGCACTCATTTTCCTCAAAGTTCTTGTTGCTAAAAAGGAACCTTGAAAGAGAAAGAGATTTTCAAGAGTGTGGGCAGATCATCTAAGGAATCATCTAAGGCAGAGAAGCACCTATTTATCTCTATTCATTGCAACTTGGGCCTGTCTAAAAGCAGGAAATAGAAGGCATGAGTGTTCCCCATAATATTTGCAGTTCATAAGTTAGAAATTAGCAATCAGCCCCTTTTCACGTAGGACACAATAATAGACACTGGCACGGTCCCTGCAATTTGGTTTTATGCAAAGAAAACAGGAAAAAAGCCCATTTCCACTGCGGCTTTAGTATGAGGAGGGCTGGCATCTGCCGATGGAGGGCTAGATTCTCTTGTCAATATTGTATTTACTATCCTGGTCACATGAGCAGAGAGAGGAGGATGAGTCACAGTTAACTGACTGCTAAATTAGGAAAATGTGATCCATTTGTTTCTTTCAAATTAGATTGCCCCAAAGCATTTTAGAGCTTCTTTTTTTCCCCTCAGCAACCATAGCCACAACCTAAACAGCAAACATATCCCAAATTGTGCTAATCTGGAGCTCTATTATAAGTAAATGAATTAGCATTATTTTCCTAAGTTAGCAGGGCTTTAAGTGTGTATTTATCTTCACCTACATGTGCCAAACCTCTCCCATCTTGATCTCACCCATCTTTACCCCTGACTGCTTACTTTCTATCAAAATATAAGGTGTCATGTTAGATAATTTCTATTCCTAGTAAGCCACAATGTAGTCCTTAGCCAATAAAAATAAAAGAGCAGTGACTCCGTAATGAATCTATTGGGTTACCCAATGCAACCCTCCATCTTTTTTCTTTTTTTATTTGTAGTGCTGGGGATTGAACCAAGGTCTTTTTTTAAAAAAAAATTGCACTAATTGCATAAGTTCAAGGCTGGTTTTGAACTTATGGTCCTCCTGTCTCAGCCTCCCCAAAAGCTAGGATTGCAAGTGTGCACCATTATGCCCAGCTTTCACTTTCTCATTTTATAGGTTAGAGAATCAGAAATTTACTTAAGTGATTGTATGAACTCAGGGTTCTGGATGCCCAGTCAGCCACTTTAGCCCCCTTTTTCTTGCATACAATGGTGCACCTTAAAAATCAGTGCCACACAGGAAATCCTGGTTTGGAAGTATCAGCTGAGTAATGATCAAAATCAACCAACCAACCAAACCAACCAATCAGCCAATCAACCAACCAACACAGTCCACACAGATTGCCACGCAGGCCCCTCTCCTGCGTATCTGGGATGAAGAGTCTAAAACTCTTTCTTTGGAAGTAGTTCTGCTTAATCTTCTACTCTGCATGCATCCACTTAATTTCCTTATACAATTTGCTGACTTGGATCAGAGTCAAATTTCTCATCATGCCCAAATTTAGCAATGAGGTCAGCAAGGCTTAAATTTCTTTAAGTGTAGAAACTAGATTGCCTGCTTTGGGTCTTTTTATTCAAGGAATGCTGCTGTTCTTTGGAAACCACTGACAACATATAGACTGATGAACAGGGCTGTATTTCCCTTGTCCTACACAGAAGAGGCACAGGGGCAGCCCTCAGTTGTAATGTGGGGCAGTAATGTGGAGAGCATCTTTTATCCTCATGGCCACTCTTTTCATCTTCATCTCTTACCCTTATAATGAGCACTCTGTTAGGGTCTCACTTAATATTCACATGAAATTGCTTTACAAATGCAACACCAAGTCTTAGTGAAGTTAAAAACTTGTCCCTGACCACATAGTTAATGAGAAACTCTAACCTCAAATGAGGCGTTTGGAGCAACAAATCAACTCCCCTATTGCATGTGGTCTTTGCCTATTCACCCAAAAGTTAAATGGACCAGCATTTTCCAGCAGTGTATGTATTTTGAAAGAACATCTAAATGTCATACAGTTTCTAGGTTCCCATTCAGATACTCCTGCTTTCTGCTTGGGCCACAGAAGTTAACTCTTCTGTCTTCATTTCATCTCTAGTCTAATAATAATAGCAAGGTTGCTATTCTCCTCATGGCCACTCTTTTGTGGCCATGAGGAGAAAAGATGCTCTCCACATTACTGTCCCACATTACAACTGAGGGCTGCTCCTGTGCCTCTTCTGTGTAGGACAAGGGAAATACAGCCCTGTTCATCAGTCTACAAAGATGAAATAAAAATTATGTCATCTATGAAAATCCCTAGAGCAACCATAAGGATGTGGCAAATTTAAATTATTTCTCCTCCTTATTGCATTCCTCCTCCTCCTCCTCCTCCTCCTCCTCCTCCTCCTCCTCCTCCTCCTCCTCCTCCTCCTCCTCCTCCTCCTCCTCCTTCTTCTTCTTCTTCTTCTTCTTCTTCTTCTTCTTCTTCTATGCTTGCACTAACACAAAAGAATATACATTTCAATTTTTCAGTGGTGATGTTTAAAACAATGAAGACCAGTCATCATGGATGGACATTTTGGTGTAAAAGTGTAGTCCTTTTTATGAAGTCTGGATTTGCATTAAGTAGGAGCTCTAACACAGGAGTTAAGGGCAGCAGAGTCAGACACCTGGTTTGTTCTTCTTGTTAAAATTAGATTATAACAAAAAACCCCAAATGATCCAATTAAAATTGACAAAAATCCATAGGTATTTCTCCAAAGAAGATACAGGATTGGCCAAAATGTGCATGAAAATATTCTTTTTTTTTTTGGTGGTACTGGGGTTCCTGGAAACCCTTCGACCTCCGGGTTACACTCCCAGACACCTGTTTTTTATATTTTTATTTGCAAACAGGGTCTCATAAAGCCAGCAGGGCTGGCTTCGAACCTGCGCAATGCTCCTGTCTCCGTCTCCCAAGCACGGGGATTACAAACGTGCACCACCATGTCCAGTTGAAAATATTCTTAAACATTATTAGCTACCAAAGAAATACAAATCACAACCACAGTGAAAACCACTCTGTGGCCGGGCGTGGTGGCGCATGCTTGTAATCCCCGCGCTTGGGAGGCGGAGACAGGAGGATCGCGCAGGTTCGAAGCCAGCCGCGCTGGCGTAAGAGACCCTGTTTCAAAAATATAAAATAGGTCTGGGAGTGTAGCCCGGAGGAAGAAGGGCTTTCAGGAACCCCAGTACCACCAAAAAAAAACAAAAACAAACAAACAAAAAAAACAAAAAACCACTCTGTGGCCAATAAGGTGGTTTTAATAAAAAGATAAAATGTCTAGTGTTGTTGAGTATGTGGAGAAATTGATACCTTTGTACTTTGCACAGGTGGAAATGTAAGATGATACAGTTTTTGTGAAAAGGTTTGGTGGTTACTCAAAAAGTTAGAATCAGAATTAGGCTATGACCTAGCAATTTAATTCTTAGGTATATACTTAAAATAATTTTTTTTAAAGGTGTTAAAATGAGCCTGGCGTGGTGACACACACTTGTAATCCCAGCGCTTGGGAGGCTGAGACAAGAAGATCCCATAAGTTCGAAGCCAGCCTCAGCTACATAGTGAGCCTCTCAGCAATTTAGTGAGACCCTGTTTCCAAATAAAGTGTAAAATAGGCCTGGGAGTATAGCCTGGAGGTAGAAAGCCCTTGGGTTCCACCCCCAGTACCACACACAAAAAAAGTGTTAAAATAAAAAAAGTGTTTGTGAATATATAAAGTAGCAATATTTGTAATAGTTAAGAGGTGGAAACAACCTGAATGTTCATCAAGTAGTGAGTGGATAGACATAGTGCAGTATATCCATGCAACGGGATGCTACTCAACAATGTAAGTGAACGAAGCACTTTACCATGCACACCATGGATCAACTTGGAACACGTTACATTATATGAAAGGAACCAGTCACAAAATGTCCCAAAGAGGGAACCATTACATAATGTCCCAAATAGGGAAATCCATAAAGATAGAAAGCTGATTAATGGTTGCCAGGGCTGGTCATAGGGGATACTGGATACTTTTTTTTAAAAATAGATATTGGGTTTCTTTTGGGAGGGTACTTGGGATGGAACCCAGGGTCATTCTACCTCCAAGAGACACTCACAGCCCCATTTTTTATTCTTTATTTTGAAACAGGGTCTCACTGAGTTGCAAAGGGCCTCACTAAGTAGCTGAGGCTGGCTTCGAACCTTTGCAATCCTTGTGTCTCAGCCTCCCAAATGTTGGGATTACAAGCATGAGCCACCACGGAGGAATGAAAATATTCTAAAACTAGATGATGGTGACCTTTGCACAATATTGTGAATGTACTAACTACCACTGAACTGTGTATTTTAAAATGATTATAATGGCAAGTTTTCTGCTATGATGCTATGTGTATGTTACTGTAATGAAATAGAGATTATAGTAACCCAGCCCTTATAGAGTTTTCAGTCTTAAATCATATACTAAGCACCAAATAATTGTTGTCAATGATGGTAATGACAGGGATAAAGGCTGGAGGAAGACAGAATTAGAGACTGAGATGTCAGGACTAAGAAGCTACCAGGGAAGAAATATTGAAGTCTGAGAGTCCAGGACTTAAGGCATGATCACAGGGATGGTACAAGTGGACACAGAAGAGATGGTGTGGACAAAAAAGACACATGAGGGAGATGGTGCAAACTTTCTGTAAAATTTTAAGCAATGGACTTATTGACATCAAGGCAGGCTAAAGTCAGTGGGATGGCTGATATCTTGTGGCAAGAATCAAGTTACTGAATTCAGTATAGCACACAGAGCTTTGGAAGTTCTACATGCGAACCAACCTGTTTTAGCTTTAAAGAGAGGAGGGGACATTACATGAAGGGTCTCCTTCACATTTATAGCATTCCTGGGTGCCATAAAAAGTCACTGGGGCACTTTGGTCAAGATGGACACATTTGCTCAGACGTAGGACAGATTTCGGGAAGCGAGGATGTACTAGTTGACCCCACTGGCCCCATTTCTGTCCAGCAGCGGCTCTGATAGAGCATTCTTGGTGAGTACCTTTGAGAATGTGACTCCAGAGGGGAGGTGTCGGGGCCCACTCGGCTGGACTGAGATGGCACCCAGGCTTGTTGCCAGCGTGGATTCAAGATGGCGCCTAGGCTTGCAGCCAAGTCATGAGACTCACAAGATGGATGTCTCCTTGAGCATGCGCAGTGTGCCATGCTACGTGCCTGCAGAATGATCAGTGACGCAGCACCTCGTGCTACCACCAGCCTGCCTATTAGAAAATCAGAAGTGTGCATGCCCTAGCTGTGGAAGCTTGGGGTTGGTAGGGAATAGAGGGAGGGATTATGATGCTGATATATATTGTGCTTGTTGTACGCATTGTCAGACATATTAAGAGGAAGAAGAAGAGACATATTAAGGATCCATTAAAGAAGAATTCATATTTCAGCTGAAGTGGTGTCTGTGTCGTTCTCTAAGCCCCTGCGGGTCAGAGTCTTAGGGGACGATAAGTGGCGCCGAAACCCGGGAAGAAAAACAACGTAACAAAAAGTTTGCAGGTAAGCGACAAAATAAGATAAGGCTCGCAGATAAGCGAGGCTCGCGGATAAGCGAGGGAGAGCTGTCAAAGTTCGCAGGTAATTGCGACGATAGGCTCGCAAGTAATTGCGACTATAGGCTCGCAGGTGTTGCGACGATAAGCTCGCAGGTGTTGCGATGATAGGGGTGTAGGAGTTTGTAACAAAGTAAAACTTATCATGGGGTCTAAGGTTGCTACCATGAAGGTCAAAGAGGCTCTTTGTAACATTCTGTCTAAGGGAGGAGTGAAAGTGAAAGCAGCCACTTTAGAAAATTTTCTTAGCACAGTTAAAGCAATAGCCTCATGGTTTTTGGAAGAAAGATATGTTAATATTTCTCAGTGGAAACGTCTTGGTCAGGATCTTCTTAAGGCCGATGCCGAAGGGGCTCTCCCACCTGGGACATTGGCTATCTGGAGTTTAATTAAAGCATGCCTGGCAGATAAAACAGGGAGGTATAGTCAAGTTCTGGCTGAAGGCTCTAATGCTTTAGAGGAAGCAAAAGAAGAGATTTCAGAGCAAGGTCAACAGGCAGATTCTCACAGGGACGAGGAGTCCTCTGAAAGCAACTCCTCCGATTCCTCCGAGGAATAAGAGACATGGCCTGTTCCACCAGAAAGAGATAAGGAGGAAGAAGCCTTGTTAGAATCTTGGCGCAGGTTCCAAATGTCTTATAATAGTAAAAAGAAACATCCTGAACCTTCCGCTCCTCCCCCTCCCTCTCCTAGTCCGCCGCCATATCTTACTGAGAAAGAAAAGTCTGATAGGCGGAAGACATCTGAGGCTAGTCCGTGGGCAGAGAATTTGCCTAGGCCAGGAGCATTTCCTGTGTTTCTTGACCAGAATCAGCAAAGGTATCATGAGCCATTAGATTGGAAGGTTGTTCAAAGATTAAAAGAAGCTGTGTCCACATATGGAGTGCAGGCTTCATTTACCTTGTCACTGGTAGAATCCTTTGAAAGATACTCCATGACTCCAAGTGATTGGACGAATTTGTGCAGGGCTGTGTTGTCTGGTGGAGCCTATCTTAAGATTATCAGAAAAAACTGCTCTTATGTATTCTTACCACAGATCTCACACCAACTGGAGTGTTGTGGCAAGAGGGTCCCATAATGTGGGTACACCTCCCTCATTCTCCCAAAAAGGTGTTGCCATGGTATCTAGCCTGTGTTGCACAAATAATTATTAAGGCATTAAAGGCAACTCTGACTGCATTTGGGATGCAGCCTGATCTTATCATCACTCCATATACTAAAGAACAGCTTGCCACTCTAGCTGCCACCAATTCTGACTGGGCCATTGTTCATGTAATGGCCACAGGACAATTTGATAATCATTATCCACAACATCCATGGCTCCGGTTTGTTTTGGCTCATCCTATTATTTTTCCTAAAATCACTCGATCTACACCGATTGCTGGAGCGCCAAATATTTTTACAGATGGATCCAAAGGAGGTATGGGAGTGATATTCAAAGAAGGCTCAGAACCACAAACTTTTCTTTTTCCCCATTCATCAGCACAGGCAGTAGAGATTTTGACAGTGATACAAGTATTTATGCTCTATGATTCCACTCCATTCAATTTAATTTCAGATAGCTTATATGTAGTACAGGCACTTAATAGCCTTGAATGTGTAGGACATATTAAGGGACAATCTACTATTCTTTTATTATTGGCTAAGTTACAACAATATATTTGGAACCGAAAATGTTCTTCCTATGCAACCCACATATGAGCTCATTCAGGACTTCCTGGACCGCTTGCTAAAGGCAATGCTATTGCAGATTTTCATACTCGAACTGTACTTATTTTTTCAAATGAAGACAAAGTTTTACAGGCTCAAGAATTTCACAATAAATTTCATGTAAATTCCCAAACGCTGAGACTAAAATTTAAAATCACTAAAGAACAAGCTCGACGCATTGTATTGCAATGCAAAAATTGTTTGACATTACTGCCACAGCCTACTACAGGAGTAAATCCTCGAGGTTTGCAACCTCTTCACCTATGGCAAATGGATGTCACGCATGTTCTTGAATTTGGCTCTCTTAAATATGTACATGTTTCCGTGGATACATGTTCCGGAGTTATCTTTGCCTCTGCTCATACTGGAGAAAAGGCCCAACATGTAATTTCCCATTGTCTGCAAGCTTTTGCTGCCTGGGGCATCCCTCACCAAATTAAAACTGATAATGGACCTGCTTATGTTTCTCAAAGATATTCTCATTTTTGTGCCCAAATGGCTATACAATTAAATCATGGATTACCATATAATCCACAGGGCCAAGGCATAGTAGAACGAGCCCATGCCACTATTAAGTCTGCTTTAATAAAACAAAAAGGGGGGATAGGGGCTCAATGGACCACACCAAAAGATAAACTAAATCTTATATTATTTATTCTAAATTTTTTAACGCTGGATGCCAATGGACGAACAGCAGCGGAAAGACATTACAGGCCTCATGAGCGCTATGCAGGGCAAGCAATGTGGAAAAATATTCTTACAGGAGCATGGAATGGTCCGGATCCAGTGCTAACGTGGGCTCAAGGGTCGGTGTGTGTTTTCCCACAGGACAAAGACTCGCCAATTTGGGTTCCTGAAAGATTGGTGCGCCATGTACAGGAACCAATGGAAGATGCCAAGCAACAAATGGATATGGCTAACTCTGTTGGTAATGTTCAACATTGGAGTGAGTGAAAAAGATCTTTGGGGAATTATTTCTGCTTTCCCTCTTCCTTTACCTGTATCTACCACTGCCACCATTTTTCCTCGGTTCTTTACGACCAATAGTTCCTTAAATTTGCCCTGGATTCCCTTTGATGAAGAAATTAGGCCTTATGCATTCTTCAATATAACTTTAAGTGGCAGTTTATGTTTTTATGCTAATAAAATTTTGAATGATACCTATGATAGTCCTAAATCATGTGTGCAGTTATATAATCAAACTATGGGAAAATTTCAGCCATTTAATGATTCCAGTCCCATTTAATGATTCCAGTCCCATAGGAAATGTTACTGTTTTAGCATTTTCTAGATATGAACATCCCGAAAATAAAACAGCTCCTTTGCAGCCGCAGTGGGCTCCAAAATGTTATAGCCCACGTAGCTGGCCATTTAAATGGACTGATTGCCAAGACTCTAAGGTAGTCTGGGCCTCTTCAGGCTATGATTTAAGTTTTTCTCCAGGCATATCTACTATGCGCAATCATACTTGGGCAGGATATAATTATACATATCAAAATCCTATACAGTATAAGCCTCCCAATCCTTTTAATATTTGGCTTCTCTGTGGGATAGCAGGAGGCTGTACTGATATAACAGCTATGTCTATGATTTTAGGGGGAACTGTAAAAAATTGCAGCTATTCTCAGAATTTTTCTGATACTTTTGAGGATAGCGTCAAAGTAAATTGTTCAATGGGACCACAACTCCCGTTTGGACCCACTCCTGTTTGTGTAACTACTCCATTTTTTTTGGCTTGTTTCTAATAGTTCCTTGGTTAATGATAGTTTAAGTTGTTTTATTGATACCTGTTTTCTAACTTTCTGCTGGAATGCTTCTATGCACCCTTGGGCAGTAGTAATGCGACTGCCTATAGCAGTTCCTTGGCCAATAAGACTGGATGTAAATTCCCTTCCAGTTTTGCTGAACCGAAAAAAGAGAGATTTTGGAATTTTTGCTCTTATTGCTGTAATTGTGGCCTCTGTGACCGCAGCAGTTACAGCTGCTGCCACTTTGGCGACGTCTATAAATACTGCAGCCACTATGAATGCCCTATCCTCACATGCGGCTACTGCCATGGCTCAGCAAGCTCAAATAAATGGACAACTTAAAGCTGGCATATTAATGGTAAATCAAAGAGTAGACCTGTTACAAGAACAGGTTGACATTCTAGGGCAAATGGCGATGGTACCATGTATTCATAAATTATCTGGATTATGTATAACGTATGTGCAGTATCAGAATTTCTCCCATGCAGGTGATTTGTCTCGGCAATTAAGCAAGATGCTTCTAGGGACTTGGAGCCGTGAATTTGAACACACCATGATTGAGCTTCGAGCGTCCATCGTTGCAATTAATTCTACCCGTGTGGAAGTCGCCACAGTATAACAATGGATGGACTTGATACATGGAACATTGGGTTTCTTAAAAGATTGGGGTGGCATGGCATTCTGGGCATTCTTGCTGGTGGTAGCATGCTGTTTCCTGGTTGGATATATCAGACGAACTCGACAACGCACACTGCAACAACAGCGCATATTGGTGCAAGCTATGGCTGCCCTTGAAGCTGGCTCATCTCCCCACGTATGGCTCAGTATGCTGGATCGGTAGTCAGTGACGGGTAAGATCGTCCCTGGTACCATATCAACCTAAGACAGGGAAACAATCATGCTATTGTTCTCCCAATGACGGGTAAGAATTGTCCTTGAGGGTCGACAACCTAAGACAGGCACGATCCCGAGCCTTATTTTAATAAAACAAAAAGGGGGAGATGTCGGGGCCCACTCGGCTGGACCGAGATGGCACCCAGGCTTGTTGCCAGCGTGGATTCAAGATGGCGCCTAGGCTTGCAGCCAAGTCATGAGACTCACAAGATGGATGTCTCCTTGAGCATGCAGCACCTCGTGCTACCACCAGCCTGCCTATTAGAAAATCAGAAGTGTGCATGCCCTAGCTGTGGAAGCTTGGGTTTGGTAGGGAATAGAGGGAGGGATTATGATGCTGATATATATTGTGCTTGTTGTACGCATTGTCAGACATATTAAGAGGAAGAAGAAGAGACATATTAAGGATCCATTAAAGAAGAATTCATATTTCAGCTGAAGAGGTGTCTGTGTCATTCTCTAAGCCCCTGCGGGTCGGAGTCTTAGGGGACGATAGGGAGGAGCAGCTAGTCAAGGCCAGGATTAAAATGATTTCCTAAATAGTCACCTACTTTTTATTTCTGTATCACTCCCAATTCTCTTTCACTCCCCTCTCCCCAACATTCTGGCCATGGAAGGCTAGAAGCAAGAAAAATATATACATATATTATATATATTATATCGCACACAGAAAATATTTGTAATTATTTGGGTCAAAACAGAAGGGAGACTGAATAAGGTACGATGCTATAGACCCTTACAATTCACACCTAGCTTACTCTGTCCCTTTCCTAGGTGGGTTGCTTAGAAACTTTTTTCTATCAGATGCCCCCTTGGAAAGGGGAAATGAAATGCAGATTTTCTTCAAGCTAGGGCTAAAGTAAAGTGAGCTCTGGAATTTGGAGAAAGAATGCCAGCTGTATTTATAGGCTGTACTTCTGCCTTGAAGTGTAGTGGGTCGAGTTGTCTGTTGGTTGATGCGTCTAGCTTCCTCCATCTGGGTCTCTTACCTCATTCATAGGCTTTCTTCCACAATTGGGTCTCTATGTGCTTAAACGAGAGTCCCTCCTATTTGTATAGTTTATGAGACAGAACTGGGAAAGTCAGGATGAGTAGGCTACAGAAACAGGGGAGTGGGATGGGGAAAACTTCCCTGGGTGAAATAATGGTCAACATCATAAAAACAAGAGGGGAGAAAGTGGGGTAGAGAAAGGCCTGGTGGACTGTGCTGAGAGAGTTTTGGATTTTGCATGCTAGAGGTTTTAGGAGGTTGTAAGATGCTTGGGTAGAGGAGGAGGAAGGGGTTTCAAGAGCTGTAGATTAGACATTCTGAGGAAGATTAAAGAAAAGAATCTTCCTTAATTGCTCCTTGGCAGTTGGACCAGTCTTCCTTATTACAGAGATGAGACTACAGGAGAGTGGCTTGTATTTGGGTTATACAAATAAGAGTTGAGACTTGAAGGCCTCCCCCTTGGTAAAAATTGTCCCTTTGTTCTGAGAAAGCAACTGGGCTGAGCTGAAGATCACTGACTTAACTAAACATGATGAGAAGCCATAGCTTGGAGAGGTTAAACTCTCCCGTGAGGCATTGGATTCTGTGTGATTTACACCGAGATGCTGAAAGAGTTTGTCTCAGTAGCATCAGTTTTTGTGTTTGTATTAGATGGAGCTCTGTCTCTGCAAACTGTGTTTTGTTTTGTTATTTGGAGAACTTTTCCCTTCTCCTCAAAGAGCATGAGTTGAGACATATCTACAGGTGTAGAGCAGGGCAAATCTCAGGCAGCTCAAGAGTGAAGAGGAAGCCGGGCATGGCGGCACACACTTGTACTCCCAGTACTTTAGAGGCTGAGGTAGGAGAATTTCAGGTTCAAGAATAGCCTCAGTAACTTAGGGAGGCCTTCTGCAGCTTAGCGAGACCCTGTTTCCAGATAAAAATAAAATGAGAGCTGGGGGTATAGCTTAGAAGTAGAATATCCCTGGCTTTGCCGGGCGTGGTGGCGCACGCTTGTAATCCCCGTGCTTGGGAGGCTGAGACAGGAGGATCACGCAGGTTCAAAGCAGCCTCGCTGGCTTAAGAAACCCTGTTTCCAAATAAAAATATAAAATAGGTCTGGGAGTGTAGCCTGGAGGTAGAAGGGCTTCCGGGAACCCCATTACTACCAAAAAAAAAAAAAAAAGAATATCTCTGGCTTCAATCCCCAATATTACACACACACACACACACACACACACACACACACACACACATGAAGAAGACTTGGAGAAGATCTTGAGACCCATTGATTTAGGAAGCTTACCTCCAGTGACAGTCATATGACCAGTCTCTCCCATCTTACCTTCACAACCAAGTTTCCAGAAAATTTAAGCTTACACTGGCTAAGAGTTTCACTCTTTCATCATGATTAAAATTACAAAAGGCTCTGATGATTTAAGTATCCAATTCCTTTTTTAGTTCTTATTTTTAAAAGAATGAATTTTTTAAAATCTCAGAAAGAAATCATCTTTTGATTTTTCAAAATGTTGCAATGTTTCAATATGTTACAAGGCCATCTGAGCCTGGTTCTGGTAAAATCATTACTTCCTCAAAGGGGGTCAGGTACAGAGTCCCCTTTAAAACCTGGGCAGTGAGCCCCAAGCAGCCCAATAGGTGGAGCCTTCAGAAGACCCTGACACACTGGAAAGCTTATTAGAACTAGCAAGGTATAACTGAAAACTCTTATTTATGTGTGGGGAATGTTTCTTAAACCTTAGTTTTAAAAATCCCTTGAGATCTTAAATTTCTCAATTTCTGTTCTCTCCTTCCTCTCTCAGTGTCTGAGGAACAACTACCAAAGGAAAAAATTACACCGTGCTTTGAGTTCCTTTATGTTTCAAAACTTGCAAGTCAGTGGAAATTGTTTAGAATGACTATTTTATCCCAACACAAATATATGTGAGGGCGAGGGAAGGAAGGAGCCCTTGCCAGCTCACAAGATCACTTTCCTCCATCCTCTTTTGCTGACTTGACAGATGACAAGTACATTATTTGCTCACAGAATTTCAGGCATTCTTTCAGCAACTTTTTTTTTGTGTGTGTGGTACTGGGGATGGAACCCAGGGGCTTTCTACCTCCAGGCTACACTCCCAGACCTCTATTTTATATTCTTTATTTTGAAACAGGGTCTCACTGAGTTGCAAAGGACCTCACTAAGTAGGTGAGGCTGGCTGCGAACTGGATCCTCCCGTCTCAGCCTCCCAAAAGCTGAGATTACAAGCATGCGCTGTCCCGCCCGGCTTTCAGCAACATTTTGAAGGAGCAAAAAAAAGGACCTTTTGCTCTTCCTACACAGGCTGCTTGGACTTTGGTTGCTTGAACATGATCCTAAGTTTGGAAACACTCCAAATGACAGAAAATTGGCAGGTTCCTCATCACTGAGTCCACGCTAGCTCTTGGGGAAGAAAGGGTTCTGCTGAGGACTTGGCTGGGGACCTCAGCCAGTTACTCAAAGTTCAAGGCACTTGATAGACAGAGGCTGTTTGCCTGGCCAGACACTTGGACGTGCTGGTTCAGTCTGCCATCTCATGTCTGGGTCTTCTGTCTCCTTCCAGAGAAGCAGATTTCTGACAAGGCTCACTTTTGCCTACCAAGACTGGCACTAGGATCAGGGCAGGCCCTGGCTCCCTCTAGTATCCCTGGATTTCCTGTGCTGCACAAGAGTAGTGGCTGTGTGTGTTTGTATGTGTGTGATTTCTCAAACAGTTCAAAAAGGAGAGGAAAAAAAAAAGACAGAAGGCTTAGACAGATTCCCAGCAGACTTCGACAGTCTAGACTAGTAAAATATAGCCAATTTAATTTCTGAATTTGTGATTACTACTGCTGTATTTATTTTGTATTTAACTTCCCTCCCCACAAAAATATGAAGAAACTAAATATATATACTAGGCTAACAAACTGACTTGAACTTGAAAGTTAAAATTCGAAGGATTAGAGAGTAAATATTGTCTCTATAAAGAAATTTTGATGTTAATCTTTAAAAAGTACTACTCTTTTTAAGTAGCAAAACACTACATTATTGTCAAAACTTTAGAAAAAAAATAAAAAGAAAAAAATTAAAAAGATGTGCAATCTCTCAATAAAGATATAAGATTACATGATTTTGTGAAGCAAGAATTGGCTCTGGGTTAGGTAGAACAAAATCCAAGTCATGGGCCTCACTTTATGATTCTGAGCATGCCAGTCTTGCTGAGCATGGCTTTTTCTCCCCATAATGTATGTAGAATTGAGGTAAAATTCGGGACACAAAAGTAATTGCCAATTTATGATATCTGTATATTATCCTCTAGTTATTACTAATTTTGTACCACCTATAGTTTAGAAAATGAGCTTTTTTTTCTCTGCTGTATTACTATGACACAAATTTATAGCTTTGGCCCTCTGCTTTATTATTTCTATTGCTTAAACTTGTCTGGGGTAAGATGTATACAGAGACTTATTTTTATAGAGAACAAGCCTGACTTCATTGTTCCATCATATTTTTTGGCAGTGAATGATGTTGTAGCAAGTTGAAAACCAACTTGATTTTCTTCCTTGTAACTGATTTGTTTTGTCTAGTAGGTACTGAAAAAACTCTACTCTAAAGTTCAATAACATTCTTAGGATAAACTTTGAAATTGATATTCTAATTTAAGTGTTCCTGGAATTGGCATTGACTTTTTATCTATAGTTTCAGTAACATCTTAAAATTCAGATAATTCTCTTATGTCTTTGAATATATCTTCTCTTTTGCAGTTTTGAATTTAGAGATATCTATTATTCTTATATTAGATTATGATCATCTACCATTATAACATCTTCCATCTAATTGTCTTTAAAAATTTACATTCATTCTGTCAATAATTTGATATTCATCAGTTTTTGTTTTGTTTTAATTTTATTAGATCTATAACATTGCTGCTTTATTCTTTAAAATTGTTTTTTTAAAAACTTGCATGTCTTTGTCTTGCTGATTGGATATTTTTATTTATATTTACTCTAGTGAGAAACAGGAGTTTCTTTTGCATAAGTTACCTAGGTTGTGTTTTTGTCTTTTGTATACTGTGATTGCCCTTTTTTTCTTTGTTTTCTTCTGTTCATTTTTTGGGGTCAATTTTTTACTTTATTGCACTGTTATTATTAATTAAAATTTTATTCTGATATTATTAGAATTATAAAAATAATACAGAGAGATTCTATGAATCCTTTGTCAATTTCTTTCCATGATTACATCTTGTAAAAGTATAATAAAATATTACAGCTAGGATACTGACATTGATACCATCAGTCTTATTCCTGATTTGTTTGTGGGTGCCCACGGGCACGTGAGTGTGCAAGTGCATGTGCATATATTTAGTTCTATGCAGTTTTATTATATGTGTAGGCTGCTGTATTACAAGCAAAGTAAAAATATAGAATATTTCCATTACCCTCAGGTTCCTCCGGGTTGTCCTTTATGACTGCAATAAGCTACTTTGGACATTGTATATAAATGGAATCATATAATATGTGGTCTTTTGAGACTGGCTTCTTTCATTTAGCTGACTGTTTCTGGGATCATCTGTATCACAGTATTATTCACTACTTTGTTTCTTTTCATTGCTGAAAATATTCCATTTTATCAATTTATCATATTTTACTTACCTCTTGGGAACAATATGGTATGGACCTTCATGTGCAAGTTTTTGTGAGGACATATGATTTCATTTCTCTTGCGTGTAGATCTAGGGGTAGAATCGCTGGGTCATATGATGATGATGTTTAACTGCTTGAAGAATTGCCAGAGTATATTTCAAAGTGATTGTACCATTTTTAACCTTCCTGTCAGGCTACAAAGCTTGCAATTTCTTCATGTTTTCACCAGCATTATTTGTGTTTTACTTTTATTTTTTAATCAGAGACATCACAGTGGGTGTGAAGCGGTACTCACTGCAGTTTTGATTTGCATTTGTCATTCATATATCTTCTTTCCTCAAATACGTATTCAATGTTTTGATATTTTTTTGAGAGTCTGGGGATGGAACCCAGGGGCATTAGACCTCCAAGCTACACTCCCTGCCCTATTTTTTATTCTTTATTTTGAAACGGGGGTCTCACTAAGAAGTTGCAGAGGGCATCACTAAGTAGCTGAAGCTGTCCACAAACCGAGATCCTCCTGCCTCTGCCTCCCGAATGCTGGGATTACAAGTGTGTGCCACCATGCCCGGCAATGTTTTGATATTTTTAATTGTCTTTTTAATGCTGATTTGTAAGAGTTATTCCTATTTTCTACCTCTAATTCCCTTCTCAGTTAAATCATTAACATCGTCTCCAATTCTTTGAGTTTTCATGCCACTCTCCATCCCCGCCTCACGGTGTTCTACCTCTAAATTATATCCCCAGCCATATTTTATTTTGAAACAGGGTCTAACTTGCTGAGGGCCTTGCCAAGTTGCTGAGGCTGACCTCAAACCTGCGATCCACCTGCCTCAGCCTCACAAGTACTAGAATTATAGGCATTTGCCACCATACCTGGCTTGTCTTTTTACTTTCTTGGTAGTAACTTTTTTGTTTTGTTTTGTTTTGTTTTGTTTTGTTTTGGTGGTACTGGGGTTCCTGGAAGCCCTTCTACCTCCGGGCTACACTCCCAGACCTATTTTATACTTTTTTTTTTTTTTTTTTTAAACAGGGTTTCTTAAGCCAGCGGGGCTGGCTTAGAACCAGTGCGATCCTCCTGTCTCCACCTCCCAAGAGTGGGGATTACAAGTATGCGCCACCATGCCCGGCTGATAGTAACTTT
This sequence comes from Muscardinus avellanarius, assembly GCF_963383645.1. Taxonomy (NCBI): domain Eukaryota; kingdom Metazoa; phylum Chordata; class Mammalia; order Rodentia; family Gliridae; genus Muscardinus; species Muscardinus avellanarius. The sequence goes on along the minus strand of NC_137789.1, from coordinate 57,298,144 downwards.
TGAATCAGAATTTTTTTTTTACTTATTTATTTTTCTTTCAGGGGTGTTCTACTGCTGAGCTACGCCCACCTCTTTTTATATTTATTTTGAAGCAGGGTCTTACTAAGTTGCTGAGTGTCCTGCTATGTTACTGAGGCTGGCCTTGAACCTGTGATCCTGCTGTCTCAGCTTCCCATGTACTGGGTTTTATAGGCATGCACTGCCATGCCAAGCTGGCTTGCTTTCTTCTCTTGTTCTTCTCTTTCTCTTTTTCTTTCCTTATTACAGCCCTGGCATTTGAACCCAGGGCCTCACTGAGCATGCTAGGCAATTGTTCTGCCACAGAGATACCCCTAGCCACATTGCTGTGTCGCAGGCAAGAACCTGCCACCTAAGGCAAAGTCATGAAGATTTATGCCTACGTTTTTCTCTAAGAATTTGTATAGTTTTCACTCCTACAGTTAGGTCTTTAACTCATTTTGAGTTCATTTTTTGTATATTAAAGTAAAATAATTATTGCATATGGGGTCAAATTGGTCTGATTCCATTTTTTACATGTAGATATAGTTATTTTAGCATTATTTGTTGAAGTGATTGTTCTTTTCCCCTTCCAATTGTCTTTATTTTATTACAAAAAAGAAAAAAATCAGTTGCCCACAGATAAGAGAGGCCGGCCCCTCACCCAGAAACTCTCAATTCTGTTCCTTTGATCTATACTGTATCCTTTTGGCGGTTGCTGGTGCTTCCTTCCCAGGCCAGGACCTGGGCCTGTGTCCAATCCATCCCCCCCCAACGCCCTGACTACACAGCTGCTTCTACATTTTTAACGTCCCTGGTTCTGGCCTCTGCAGAGCCCACCACCACTTTCAGAGGCTTCCAACCTTGTCCAAACCATGTTTGCGTCAGTGCACCAAGTTAGGTGAGGCAGAAACTAGGCCCTTGGTTGCAAACAAGTTTCACTTTTTTCCTTCATCCTGAGGGAGAAACTGGGCATCAGATGGGGCTCCCTCCTGGTTTCACGTTGCTGGGTCAGGGATGGGGCAAGCGTGGGCAAAGACACCAGCACAGTTCCTACTATTCTGTATGGCTTCTTGTCGGTTGGAGATTCCCTTCTGCAGATCCACAACTGCTATCTAGAGCTCTCACAAAACTGCTCTGGTCCCTGTGCCGTTGTGTACTTAGTGTTTCTATGGCGCCTTCCTGGTCCACCTTTGTGCCATTGTCAGGACTGTTTCTTGCTCAGGGAGGAGCCGTGCACTGCCCACACTCCTCCGGGGCTTCCTCTCTGCCTGCGGTGGCTGGGGTGCAGCATTTGGGGCCACATTAGGCTGCAATGTCCCAGATGGCTCATTCCCTGCTTGCTGGCTAGAAGCTCAGCCGGGGCTGATGACTGGGACCCTTATAGGTGGTCTCTCCAAGGGGCTCGAGCCTGTCCCAGGCTGGCTGTTGGCTTCTGAGAGCCTGCATCCCAGGAGTGTTCATTCCAACAGAGGGAAAGCAAAGAGGCCCTTTTCCTTAAAGACTGGAACCAGGGCTGGCCTTTCCTCTTGCTGCTATGATAAAGGCAAAGCTCATTCTCATTCTCTCCCAGAAATGGGTTATATTTGGTTGCAGGTGAATCAAAGATGTGAGAAGACCAAATTTAGTGTTTTTCAAACATTAAAAGGATAGGCTTTTAGAGGAAACTGTGTTGACCCACTTCAAACTTTTGGAAGAAACCCTTCCTCTCAGTGAAATCTTACCTATATGCACAATAAATAAAACAAAAAGGCAAAGAGAAGCGTTTTCACTTTCCTTCTTTTCTTAAAATAACATTGGATGACCCTGGGCTGGCCCTGATGGGCAGGTGGCATGGCCCACTACCAGCTACTGTGGCCGTGAAGCCACCGCGGCCCAGAGCCTCCCAGGGCACAGCATGCAACCTGTGATGGAGGTGCGATCCCTTGTTTCATAAGTCACACACACTTCTCCCACACAGCTGGGGATGTGATAAGGCCATAGGAAGAGCACCTCTGGTTAAGTCTCACCTGGTCCGTGTGTGAAGAGGAAGCAAATGCTACGGGCGACTTTCTGTCTGGTGGGGGTGTTCATGAAGACTTTTTTTCCCCACCTCACGGTAGTGCTATTTCCTGTGCCCCAGCCTTTCCCAGGAGTCACCACAAGGCTCCCTGGCTGCTGTGTCCTCTTCATCTTTGGAGTGGGCCTCACCGGAGCTCTGAGTGGCTTCGTTGCTACTGTGGAGTCACACCGGCTCCCATATCTTTTTTTTCTTACCCGCTGGCCTTGTTCAAAGCGGGAGCAAACATTTTCCATGTTTGCCTTTCTCTATGGCTGAGGCCACAGTGTATGGCCGGCTTGCTCTCTGCTCCTTAAAAGCACAGTTGGCTTCTTGTTTGTTTATTTTTCATCATGACTCTGCTTCCTAAGACTTTGGATCAAGGCCGAGAGGGGCTGAGCAGGAAAGACACCTGACTGCTCCTTCCCCAAGACACACACACACACTTCCTTTGGCCTTACCCAGCACCCTCCATTCAGGGGGTTTCCTTCTTAATGTTCCTGTCCAATTAAGAGTGGCCTTTATTTGTCCAACAGCTCAAGGGGCTTGGGCTTTCCTGATAGATCTCCATACCAGTTGACCCCTGTCAAATGCTCCTGTGTAGCCCCTGGAGTTTTCCCTGCACAGCAATCTAGGGAGAATAATTAAGTGTTAATGTTAGATGGCAGAGGCACAAGCTGGAACCATCATCAACCATAAGAATAAAATAAAAGTGTTTTTTTTTTCCCCCCCTGGCAGACTTTGCATCTCTGCAGGGCTCGGAAAAGGGGTCAAACTGATCTCTTTTAAGTTTGTTGGCCAGGCTACTCCAGTGAACATCTGGAATCCACATAGAGCAACACAGGGACTTCCTCTTCTTATCTCAGTTCCTGTCTCCATAGCAGTGTTGGGAAATGTGCATATTTGCGATTTGGGGGATTGTGTAAGATTTAAGGCCCTTCCACAATCGTATCACCTTAAATTTGCTGGTTGATTTTCTACCCACTTGAGGAAGAACAGCTCTGAGTGCACTGTGTATGGAACTGCTCCCTCTGGTCGCTTTAACTTCATGCCCAAGACTACACCCAGGTTTTACAGTTACTCAGGGCACCATCATGGGGGACTTCTCAGGAGAGATCTCAGATCTGAGTAGAATGAGTAGGCATGAGATAGGTGAGAAGATGGCACAGGCTTTCCCAGCAGGGGACAATAGTGCCTGCAGTGGCCTGGGGAACCACCCCAGCATGGCTGGGGTGGGGCAGGAGGGGAGGAGTTATGGGGGATGAAGCTGGAATTCTAAAGTCTCATCATGGAAGGCCTTGACATAATGGTGTGATAGTTTCATACTGGTGCAGTAACAACTTAATGCGACACAAGTTTATTATCTTAAGAGTTCTGGAGTTTATTTTATTTTTTATTTTTATTTTTTGGTGGCACTGGGGGTAGAACCCAGAGGCTTTCTACCTCTGGGCTATACTCCCAGACCTTTTTAATATTTTATTTGGAAACAGGGTCTCACTAAGTTGCTGAAATCCTCACTAAGTAGCCGAGGCTGGCTTCGAACCCGTGTGATCCTCCTGTCTCAGCCTCCCAAGCGCGGGGATTACAAGCGTGCGCCACCACGCCTGGCTAGAGTTCTGGAGTTTAAAAGTTCAAGATAGGTCCCAGTTGGGCTAAAAGCAAAGTGTCAACAGAGCTACATTCTTTGCTTCAGGCTCTGGGGAGAATCCATTTTTTTGCCCTTTTCACTTTCTTGAGGTTGTCTGCATCCTTTGGCTTGTGACAGATCCTCCATCTTCAAGGGTGATAGTATCAAATCTCTGTCTGACGTATGCTTCTCTTTTCTAGTTTCAATAACCCTTGTGTCTAGATGGAGCCCACCTGGGTAATCCAGGCTCACCTTCCCACTTTAGGTTCAGCTGATTAGTAACTTTATCTATAACCTTAATCTTTCCTTGATGTGCAAGGTTATATATTTTTACAGGTTCTGGTGATTAGGGCATGGACCTCTTTGGGGAGCAATTTTTCCCTCTTTCACTGATAGAGAGCTACTGATGGATTTAAGCACAGGAGCAATATGATCCGATTTACATTTAGAGGAATGACTATTATGGTTGTGTGAGGTCAGGCTGGGAAGCTAAGGGTACCTTACAGAAGATATAAATTTAAAAAGCCTTGTAATTAAATGAAAAATGATGAGTATCAATATGTATACACTTTAAGTAAGTTAACCCTGGAGTTTTTACAAAAGTTCAATATAATTAAGTAGGAGACAGACCTCACATGGTGGAGAAAAGCACATTGTTTTTAAATTAAGATTTACGGCATGAAAAATTTGGAACAAAGGTTACATTTTCATAGACAGTTTATTTGCTGTTATGGTTTAATACATGAAGAGCTCATGTATTAATGTTCAGTATTAATGTTCAGAGTTGTTGTGATTAAGCCATGGGGACTGTGGTCTCATTAGTGGATAACTCCATTGTAATGGATTTACTGGGTGATAGTCTAAACAGGTGAGGTATGGTTGGTAGATAGGTCCTTGGGAGTGTGGCCTTAAGGATTATGCTTTTTTCTTTGAATCTCCTTTTTTGTTTGCTTTCTCTTGTTTTTAGCCTCCATGTTGGGAGAACAGAGTCTTGCTCTCTCCCCCTCCGGTTCCTGCCACCATGCCCAGAGATCTACAGACCCTGGTCTCATATGGGCTGAACCCTGCTACCGCATATCATGCAGATCTTGAGAAAGCCCGATCAGGGGATCCACAACGGCGTAGATCCCCCATGAAGTATGTCTAGCATTCCTTTCTTCAAAAAATTATTTTAGGATTATTTGGATTAATATGTAAAATTGGAATTTTATGTATAAACATTATAATTAAAACTGATGGGGAGCGGCTTGTGAGAGACTCAGGCGGCAAAGATATCTTCCCAAGGATAAAAATATTGGGCCAAATATTAAGTTCAAACTGACCTTAGTTAGAGCCACTGTATAAGAGTAAGTTTCAGTCAGCTTTGTGAAGTGAGACAAAACATACTATGATTATTTAAATGTCTGGCACCCTTGCCCTAAACTTTATAACAAATAATAATTTTTACTGTCCTTGGCAATCCTGCTTGCATGACTATGCTCTTGCTTTTCTGCCAAAAAAAAAGTATAAAAACTGTAACAAATCCTGAATAAAAGGGAGAAGATTGAATCTGAATCGTGTGGTGTCTTCTCTCATCGGCCTTGGTTCCCCCCTCATCAACATACGAACCCCGACTCTGCTAGGGCTGGACCCCGGCAGAACTCTAAATATCCAAAACTTGTGAGCAAATAAGTCTTTCTCCCTCTAAATTATGTGGTCAGTTGTTTTGGATTATAGCAGTGAGAATGTTGACTGAGACACTTACTTTTCCCAAGGAAAGTTTATAAAATTCTTAGTTTATAAAGTGAGGCTGTTGGACTAGATTGTCTTAAAAGTTTTCTCATGTTCACTTCTCCTATTCTACAATAGGGAGATAGAAGCTGTTTTTATCTTATTTAGATTGTGGCCTGCAAAATCAACATGTGACTGTAAAGACCTTTGCAAATATAACAGAACTAATACTATAGCTAAATGCCATCGATGACTGAACTATAAAAGATGAGAGCAAATGTGTGAAAATGTAAAATATGAACAACTCTGAGTCCTAAGAGCTGGAGACTGTGGAATGCTTAGGGCATGTTTTCAAAAGAAATACATCAGGTTAGAGCTTCAATCCTTTATAAACTTGTGAATGGGAAGAGTGGGATGAGAGGTGGATTATCCTTGTGTCCATTAGGACTGTTGGTGGCCATTGACAATGGAAGAGACTGCCTTGGAGGCTCTTGAGGAAGTAGATTTATGTTACCATGTAAAGGGTCAAAGTCCCAAGAGTAAATGTCTGACAGGTTATGTACCTACTTCCTTAGCTGGAGAGGAAGAATAAGGCCATGTCAGCTTTGCCTCCCATCCAGCCTACTATTCACAATAAAAATCACCTCAAAGAGTAGAACAGATTCCAGTTAGTGGGCAGATGTGATAGGGTGGGGTGAATGGGATGGTTGGTTTCTAGATGGCCAAAAATAATGACAACATGTTCTAATTCAACCATCTTGATTTCTCTCTCTGGCCTTTTTGCTTCCTCCCAGCTTCCTGTTAATGTGGCAACTTACTGTAAGGGAGAGATGCCACCCCAGTTCTAGATTGGCTAAAGTAGCCCAGAGTTCCCAGTGGGAGTCAGAAAATAAGGTTTTAAATCACCAATTCTTAGAGGATTTCCATCCTGGTGGAGCATGTTGGCACTAGCAAATGCTGAACCCTCAAAGCAGATTGGGTGGACTGTTTTTCAGTTGGTTTTTAACTCATCCTGATGTAGGAGGAGCTCCTGATTATCCTCAACAAAGCCATGTGGAAAGGCAGAAGGGGCCTGGATGTGTAGGGACCAGCTTTGGGAAACGGCTACAGTGACATTTGCCCACAAAGCCCTGATGCCTGTGATTCAGTACTCTTCTTGCTACATGGTAATTCTACTCAGCCATCAGCAGCAGAGACTAGCTAACTCTAATTCTTTCTTCACTAGAAGTATCTGTCTACTGTTAATGGGACCAGTGATAGAAATGAGTGCTAAATGTCACCATCCTCTTCGTCACCCCAGAGTGAGAAAACAAGATGAAATCTAGTCACCTGTGGAGAAAAGCCCTGGCTTTTAAGGTGTCACTCTTGTGTGTCTCTGGCTGAGAGGTTGGCGCAAGCACAGGCTTGTCGGGAGAAGAGGAGACAAAGAGCCAGGCTGAGAACTCCAGTTCTGGGCAACCAAGAGGCTGGTTGCAGAGAAACCAAGGAAACAAACACTTTGTTTCTTCTTCTGAACCATTGCTTTTACTTTGGGGGATGGTGGTCCTTGATATTGAGCTCAGGGCCTTGTCCTTTTTCTAAATTGTTGTCATGTTGAAATATAAGCAAAAGGATTCTGGAGTAAAAAGCAGCACCCATTTAGTAAATGCAGTTTATAAAATAACTTGCCATTGTCTAATGATATGTGAAGACTTTTTTTTTTGCAGTACTAGGTATTGAACATTGAACACAGGAGCATTTCACCACTAAAATATACCCCTAGCCCTTTTTTTTTTTTTGTGGTACTTGGGTTCCTGGAAACCCTTCTACCTCTGGGCTATACTCCCAAACACCTATTTTTTATATTTTTATTTGGAAACAGGGTCTCTTAAGCCAGCAAGGCTGGCTTCGAACCTGCGCGATCCTCCTGTCTCCGCCTCCCATGTGCAGGGATTACAAGCGTGCTCCTGCCACCACGCCCGGCACCCCTAGCCCTTTTTATATTTTATTTTGAGACAGTGTCTTGCCAAGTTCCCCAGGCTGGCCTCCAACCTGTGGTACTTTTGCCTCACTCAGCTTCCTGGGATGCTGGGATTACAGTCAAGTCCCTTTTCCCCTGGCATTTTTTTTTGGTGGTACTGGGGTTCCTGGAAGCCCTTCTACCTCCGGGGTACACTCCCAGACCTATTTTTACATTTTTATTTAGAAACAGGGTCTCCTAAGCCAGCACGTGTGGCTGGCTTCGAACCTGCGCGATCCTCCTGTCTCTGCCTCCCAAGCGCGGGGATTACAAGCGTGCGCCACCACGCCCGGCGTTCCCCTGGCATTTTTGAAGCCTTCCTGCAGTAGGGAGGCAGCAGTTCTAAAACAAGAAGCAACTTCCAGGTGGACGTGGTGTGCATGCCTGTAATCCCAGTGCTTGGGAAGCTGAGACCAAAGGATTCCAAGTTCAATGCCAGCCTCAGCAATTTAGGCCCTTAACAACTTAGTGAGACTCTGTTTCAAAACCAAAATAAAATAGGGCTTGGAGGGTAGCTCAGAGATAGAATACCCCTGCTAGGTTCAATTCCCAAAACCACACACACACCAAAAAAAAAAAAAAAAAAAGAAAGAAAAAAAGAAAAGAAAAGAAAAAGGAAGAAAGAAAGAAAGAAAAAAGGAAAGGAAGAAAGAAAGAAAAAGAAAAGGAAACAACTCTCTTCATTTCCTATTGGGTATCTTACTGTACCAGGAAATACAAAGGGTGTTAATTCATAAGAGGATCATATGTGAAAAGCAATGCTGTCATTAAGCTGCATATGAGATACAGCCACACTTCTTAGCCATTTATGAGTAATAGCTATTTGAAGAGGCAGGTAGGAAGCTGTGCTCAGTGCCGAGGATTGAACCCACCGGGCCTCAGACATGCTAGGCAAGCAACCTACCTCAAAGTTACGCCCCAGTATGCTGTGTTCATTCCTGGCCATGACGAGTTATGGCCCGATAAATTGTAAGTTGAAAATATCGTTAAGTTGAAATGCATTTAACACATCTAAACTACTGAACTTTCTAGTTTAGCAACATGTGCCTTGTAGATTATCCCCATTTTCCTGCCTGACAGCACAGCCAAGTGGGCGCCGGACTCGCTGCTGCCCCGCATCTTGACAGGATTGTGCTGCATATTGCCAGCCTGGAAAAAAAATACAGTTCAAAATTCTGAGTCTCCACTGAAGGCATGTCATATTAGAACAATTATAAAGTTGAAAAACTGTAAATTGAACCATTGTGTTGGGGACTGTGGGCATATGTATGTATGTGATTATCATAAGGTATCAGCTCACACAGTTATGGAGATGGAGATGCCCCACAGTCTGCTATTTGCAAGCCAGAGATCCAGGAGGGCCAGTGGAGTAGTTCAACCGCCCAAAAGCCAGAGTGCATGGTGTGGATTCCAGTCCAGGTCCAAAGGCCTGAGAACTAGGAACACTGAAGGCAGGAAATATCAATGTCTTGGTTCCGGACAGTGTCCTGGCTGAGAGTAAATTCAAATTCCTTTGCCTTTTTGTTCCACCAGGCCTTTAGCAGATCACTGATACCTGCCCATCCAGGGGAGGACCCTCTGCTTTACACAGTCCATCAGTTCAAATGATAAGCTATTCCAGAAACATCCTCATGGACCAGCTTTTCTGGGCAGCCTTGGCCAGTTACCTGAACACGTAAAATTAACCACCGCACCCTTCCATCATGGTGAATCCCTCCACCTGGCCTCTGCACTCACCCCTCTGTGTCTTCTGAGATGCTTTCTCTGCCAGTTGGCGCCTCCTGTATCTTTGGTCTTCTCTTGCTCATTTCTCTGAACTGGCAAGTATGCCGAGGACTTAATACTAAAAGAACCATGCATAATCAAGAACAAAGACACAGTATTCCACTGACAACCTTTCCTTGATCTTGCTCTGTGTGTGTGTGTGTGTGTGTGTGTGTGTGTGTGTGTGTGTGTGTGTGGCGTTGGGGATTAAACCCAGGGGAATTCTACTTCTCAGTCACATCCCCAGATTGGTCTCCCTCCCTTCCTTTCTTCCTTCCTTCCTTCCTTCCTTCCTTCCTTCCTTCCTTCCTTCCTCCCTCCCTCCCTCCTTCCCTCCTTCCTTCCCTCCCTTCTTCCCTTCCTTCCTTCCTTCTTTTTTTTTGTCTTGAAGAAGGGTCTCATTAAGTCTGAGGGTCTCGCTAAGTTTCTGAGGCTGCTCTTGAACCTATGATCCTCCTGTCTCAGTCTCCCAGTCCTGGGATGACAAGCATGTACCACCATGCCTGGCTGGTCTTGCCCTTTATTTTATTTTATTATTATTATTTTTGTTTGTGGTACTGGGGGTGGGACCCAGAGGCTTTCTACCATCGGGCTATACTCCCAGACCTATTTTATTTGGAAACAGGGCTTCACTAAGTTGCTGAGAGGTTGGCTTCAAACCTGCGCGATCCTCCTGTCTCAGCCTCCCAAGTGCTGGGATTACAAGTGTGCACCACTACACCCGGCCTGCCCTTTATTTTATCTTCCCTTATTTCTCTCCTTGCTGCCAGACTTCTTGAAAGTGGAGCTATACTTTCTCTTCTTTGGACATTTCTTCAGTCTAATGCCCTTGCACCTCTGCACTACAGATTTACTGAAATTGATCTTGCTACCACCCCACTGTTCTCGTTCCAAACTCAATTCTGTTCTATTCCTTCTCTCTGCATTATCCAGTGCCTCTAGCAAACTACTTTCTACATTTATACCCCTTCAATTTCTGCGATGTACTTTTTATGGTAATTATCCCTCTCTGTCTCTGTCTCTGTCTGTCTGACTGTCTGTCTGTCTCTCCTGTCTCTCTCTCTGTCTCTGGTCTTCTCTTTCTTGTCCCACAACTTAGGTGTTGGTGTTTCTCTGGATTTCACCAGGAAAGGATCAGGATGTTATTGTGATAAGATGTACCTGATTTTTTTTTTTTTTTGGTATTTTAGCTCAAATCCATGTGGTAGGCAAATTTATGCTGTTTACACCCCCCCCAAATGATGTCTACATCTAAATTTTCATACTTTTACCTTATATGGAAAAAAGAACTTTGCGGATGTGATTAAATTAAGAATCTTGAGACGGGGAGATTTTCTCTTGCATTATCTGAGTGGGCTTAATATGGCCACAAGTGTCCTTCTCCTTGTAGGGAAGCAAGAGGGTCCAAATCAGAGGGGTGCGATGATGGCAACAGAGATCAGAGTGTACTCCACACACCAAGGGCTGTGGGCGGCCTCTAGAAGCCAGCAACGGCAGGCTGGCTGATCCGCACCTCCAGACGTCCTGCCAACTGCAAAGTTTAGCCTGGGGAGACCCATTTTTGACATTTGGATGTTAAAAGTAACTGTAAGATATTTGTGTGTGTACATGCATGTGGGTGTGTGAGTGTGTGTGAGTGTGTGTGTAAGCTTGTGGTACTAGGGATAGAACCCAGGGACATCTACCTCTAAGTTCTACTCCCAGCCCTATCCTTCCTTTCTTCTTTTCTTTCTCCTTCCTTCCTTCCTTTCTTCCTTCCTTCCTTCCTTCCTTCCTTCCTTCCTTCCTTCCTTCCTTCCCTCCCTCCCTCCTTCCCTCCCTTCTTTTGTTCTTTCGTTCTTTCTTTTTTTATTGCGGTAGGTACTGGAGATGGAACCCAGGGACATTCTACATCTGAACTCTACTCCCAGCCCTATCCTTCCTTCCTTCTCTCCTTCCTTCCTTCCTTCCTTCCTTCCTTCCTTCCTTCCTTCCTTTCTTTCTTTCTTTTTCTTTTTCTTTCTCTTTATTGTAGTAGGTACTGGAGATGGAACCCAGGGGCATTCTGCCTCCAAGTCACACCCCCAGCCCTATTTTTTTTTATTCTTTATTTTGAAACAGGGTCTTACTGAGTTGCAAAGGGCCTTACTAAGTAGCTGAGGCTGTCCTCAAACCCAGATCCTCCTGTCTCAACCTCCTAAATGCTGGGATTACAAATGTGCACCACTATTCCTGGCTTATTGTTTATTTTATTTTATTTACTTATTTTTGATTTTTTATTGGTGCATTATATTCATACATTATATTGGGGTAAAAAACCTGTGTGTATATACATGTACACATCACTGATTTAACCCCTACCCAATTCCCACTCCATTCCCTCCCCCAACCCTCCTTTCCTTGCTTGGCTTAGTGGTTGACTTCGATATGGTTAAGTACACTGTGTGTTTTAAAGATTTTCCTTCTTCCCACCTCCTTTCTACTCCTTTAGGTTGTCTTGTTTGCTCCTCTATAGGATTTCCTTTTTCATCTAGAGTTCCTCCTATGACCCATTTCTCCCTAGCTCTCACATACTAGGGAAAGCATCTGTTTTCTTATTTTTTGTGACTGACTAATCTCACTTACCATAATGTCCTCCAGTTCCATCCATTTCCCTGAAAATGATGTAATTGTGTTTTTTTTTAATGGCTGAGGAAAATTCCATTGTGTATATATCCCACAGTTTTGTAATTCATTCATCTGTTGCTGGACATCTTGGCTGGTTCCATAGTTTGGCTATGGTGAATTGTGCAGCTATGAACATAGATACACATGTAATTGTGCAGCTATGAACATAGATACACATGTATTAGTTTGGTAGTTTGGTTCCCTATATTTTGGGTAGATACCTGGAAGTGGTATTGCTGGATCAAATGGTAGATTTGTTCTCATTCTTCTGAGGATTCTCCATACTGTTTTCCAAAGTTGTTGCACTAATTTGCAATCCCACCAACAATGTCTTTGAGTTCCCACTTCACCACATCCTCAGCATCTGTTGTTGTTTGTGTTTTGAATGATTGCCATTCTAGTTGGAGTTAGGTGAAATCTCAGGGTAGTTTTGATTTGCATCTCTCTGATTGCCAATGGTGTTGAGCATTTTTTCATGCATTTATTGGCAATTTGAGTTTCTTTTGTGAAGTGTCTATTTAGTTCGTTTGCCCATTTTGTTATTGGATGCTTTGTTTTCTTAGTGTTGAGTTTCTTGAATTCTTGGTATATTCTAGATATTAGTCCTCTATCAGAAGTGTAGGTGGCAAAAATCTTCTCCCATTCTGTTGGCTCTCGATTGAGGTTCTTCACAGTTTCCTTTGCTGAACAGAAGCTCTTCAGTTTCATGCAATCCTATGTATTGATTCGTCTTTTAATTTGTTGTGCCTTTGGGGTCTTGTTGAGAAAGTGTTTATCTGTGCCTATGTGTTGCAGTGTTGGACCTATGTCCTCTTCAAGAAGCTTCAAGGTCTCTGGTTTGATTTCCAAGTCTTTGATCCATCTTGAATTGACTTTTGTACAGGGTGACAGTGTGGGATTAATTTCCAATTTTTGCATATGGTTAGCCAATTTTGCCAACACCATTTGTTGAACAGGCTATCTTTTTTCCAGTGTATGTTTTTGGCCCCTTTGTCAAAAATCAATTGGCTGAAAGTGTGTGGACTTGTGTCTGGGTCTTCTATTCTGCTCCACTGGTCTATGTATCTAGTTTTTTTTGCCAGTACCATGCTGTTTTTATTACAATGGCTTTGAAGTATAGTTTAAAGTCAGTTATTGTGATTCCTCCTGCATGGTTTTTGTTGCTGAGAACTACTTTGGCTATTCAGGGATTTTTGTTATTCCAAATAACTTTAAGCACTGATTTTTCTATGTCTGTGAGGAATGATCTTGGTAGTTTAATGGACATTGCATTAAATCTGTAGATCACTTTTGGGAGGATGGCCATTTTAATGATATTTATTCTGCCAATCCATGAACATGGAAGGTCTTTCCATCTACTAAGATCTTCTTCGATTTCTCTTTTCAATATTTTATAATTTTGTAGAGATCTTTTACCTCCTTGGTTAAGTTTATTCCTAAGTATTTTATTTTTTTGTGGGAGACCCTGAGTGGAAATGATTTCTGAATTTCTTTTCAGTGGATTTATGGTTGGTGTACAGGAAAGCTTCTGATTTTTTAAGATTGATTTTGTATCCTGATACTATTGTTTATTTTAAAACAGGGTCCTGCTAAGTTACAGAGGGCTTCCAAGTTTCTGAGGCTAGCCTTGAACCTGCAATCCTCCTGTCTCAGCCTCCCAAGTTCTGTTATTATAGGCCTGCATCATCACACCCAGCTTATTTGCGTGGTTTTAATCCATTACATTTGCTCTGTTTTTGCAGTTTTGGAGATTGAACCCAGGTGTACTTTATCACAGAGCTACATCTCTAGCACTTTTTACTTTTTATTTTGAGACAGGGTCTCACTAATTTGCTCAGATTGTTCTTGAACTTATGGTCCTTCTATTGCAGCCTCCTAGAGTAGAAGGAATTATAGGTGTATGCCACCAAGCCTAGCTTAGGCCATTAAATCTGTAGTAATATATTGGAGCAAATGAGTTCAGGCCCTGTCTTTGTCTGTGCCATTATAGCAAAATATGCAAACTGGGTAATTTATGAACAATGACCTTTATTTCTCATAGTTCTAGGGGTTGGAGAACCAGCTATAGTGTCTAAGGAGGGCTGCTTTCTGTTTCCAAGGGGGAACCTTCTTGCTTCTACCCTGGAGTTAAAAAATGCTGTGTCCGTAAGCACAGCAGGGACAGGAGGGCAGAAGTGTCTCCCTTCAACCCCATGCACCTTTGAAAAGAGTGCTAATCCCGTTTATGAGGGCAGAGCCCTCAGGACTTAATCAGCCCCAAAGCCCGCCACCCCTCAGCTCTTGATTCTGTGTCCCTAGGGATTAAGTTTCAACTCGATGTGTAGAGGGGAAGAAAACATTCTAACCACAGCAGCCTCCAGTGCGGAAGACAAAAGGTGACAGGGCAAATACACACAGAACTTAGGAAGAGGGAAACACTTACCCAGCACCTGTCACCCAGCCGACTGTGAAAGAAAAGGCTGGGAGGGAGACTGGAGGTGAATTCATTAAAGAGCTTTGCAAGGACTCTTGTACAGGGCTCTGGTTCTCTCTTTCCTTTGCTGTGTGAGCTGCAGGAGGTCTTCACCCCACCCAAGTGTGGCGGGTGGGGGGTAAGCGAGAAGCGGAGGTGAGCAGGACCTGTGGCCTTTCCCCATCGACAGAGGCTGGCTGAGCTGCAGGGTCTCACTTAACCATCTCAGCACGGGCAGAGGGAGCGAGAGTTCTTAGGAGAACCCGATGTTATTCCTGGAGACTGAGGCCTGATTTGGTCCTGGGAATTGGAAACTGGGAGGCTGAGGAGTTGGTTGGGACCACAGGTGAGGGTGGAGGTGGAGGCAGTGGTTATACTTTTAGTGTCTGTTGGGGTTGGACAGGACATGGGAGTGCTGACAGGTACCCAACAGTGCTGTCTGGAAAGAGCCCAGCAGGAGACCTGCCTGCAGGGCCCCTCACCCACCAGCAGGAGGCTGTAGGGGTGGCACCAGGGGCAGGAACTGAGGCCTGGATGAGAGGTTCCCAATTTTGCGGGCAGATGTCCCCTAGGGCCACCTCAAAGGTCCCATCGACTGTTCGCGTCACAGAGCCAGTGTTTAGATGCTTTCGTAACAAAGGAACTGGAATGGTTAAAGGTGTTTATTTGCTTCTTTTGTGCTGTTGTTTTCCACACGTCCCTGTCTCAAGGAGGAGCTTGAAGTCCCAAGAAAGGGTGACAGCAAGACAAGTGAGGGGGGACTGGGGAGGACAGACCCTCCACCTGCACCACTCTGGCCCTGCAGGGAGCTGCTGCCAGGAGGTGCCCCAGGTGAGGTGCAGAGAGGACTAGGGACCAGCTGACGGACTTGTCGAGGAGATCACCTGGACCTCAGGGTGATGAGCCGAGTCTTCACACGGCAGGATCATGAGCATCTGCCACTGGAATGGAAGTGGAGGAACGTGGCCCTGCCGTGTCCATCCATTCCCTACCTGGACTAGTAACAAATACTTATCCAGCGCCTACCAGGTGATCACTCCATCTAAAAGCTGGTCTGTCTGAGAAAGTATCAAGGCCCTGCTTGGCCTTCTCCTATTGTCTGTGAGAGCTCCATCTACCTGAAGATGCGAATCTGTGCTTCTCATCATTACCAGCATTGTTTAATCTAAAAGGCACATACCGTTAATCAGATGAGCAGTTCCGTGCGGAGGCAGGAGGATCTCCTTATTATACTTTGCCGGTTTGTTTTCCAAATATTTCTAAATGAGTCAAGTACCTAGAAGTGGTGCAACTTGAATCCCTCCAAATCCTGGCTGATGGCTTCAATAGGATGAATAGCGCTCACCACTATGTCTCCGTCTTCAGTCCCCGGGAGAAGGGGTACATTTTCTCACCTCTCTCTTGCTAAGTTAGAATCTTGCCACTCTCTACAGCTGAATTAGAGCCTTGTATCTCAGCCAAAACTCAGTGTGGCTCAGACAGCTAAAGACATCTTTCCAAGTGAAACAAAGAAATTTAATTAGAGCCAGGCAGGGAAGTGTTTCCAGCGTGACATCTGGCTTTGTCCCCTTCTTTGGCCCTGCGGCACCACAGGGAGGGCGCAGTGTGGCAGGTGGTGTGGAAAACCTAAGCCAAGGCTGGAAGTTAACAGGCCCTCCCGGGCTCCTAGGCGGCTACTGCAGTTAGTGCAGGTGAGCAGATTGGGTCTCCTATCGGGAGTGTGTGTGTGTGTGTGTGTGTGTGTGTGTGTGTGTACATGGAAATGCTGTGTAGGGTAGGAGGAAGAGGGAGAAGGGCACTGAAACAGTCATGGTGATGCTAAATGGGCACCTTTTCTTTTCCCTGTAGAAAGGGACAGAGTTTCTGAAGGAGAGACTGAAGAAAACGAAATGTGCTGGGGAAGATACATCAGACACCTTCATAGACACTACATCATGCAAACCCTGGAGCTGAATATTGTCTCATTTTTACAGTTGAGTAGACAGAGGCAGATAGAGTGGTTTGTTAACCTGATGAAATGCATACGGTCAGCACACACCCAGAATCCCAGCTTGGGAAGCCGAGACAGGAGGATCAAAGGTTCAAGGCCAGCCTCCTAATTTTAGCAAAATGTTCAGCAAACTAGTGAAGCCACGTTTCAAAAACCCAAAGGGCTGGGGGTGTAGCTTGGAGGTAGAACACCCCTGGGTTAAATCTCGAGTAATACCCCCCCCAAAAAAAAGTTACATGGAGAAAAAATGCCATTGTTGGGCTCTTTGATGCCTTCATGCTGAAGCCCATGGACACAGATCCCCTGCAACCTTCCGTGGACCCTCCTCATGGTTCCTTCCAAGAAAGGTGCTCTCTGGTGACTTAGTAAGGAGAACTTGAACTCTGCAGGTAGATCACTTTGCCTCTCTAGGTCTCTGTGACCAAATCTGTAAAATCAGGTGAACAAAGTGGGGAGATCCTTTGAGCCTTCTCTCTAGAGAAGTTTTGGTACTAAGGATTGAATTTTAAATTTTTGGTACTAAGGATTGAATCCAGGGGCAGTCTACATCTGAGCTAGACCCCCAGCCCTTTTTATTGTTACTATTTTTTAAATAGGGTCTCATTTAATTGCTGGGATTCTGGTTAAGTTGCCCTGGGATTATAGATGTGCACCACTGTACCTGGTTTTGGTATTTAGTGTTTTAGTATTTATTTTTTATTTTTTTATTTGGTGGTACTGGGGTTCCTGGAAACCCTTCTACGTCTGGGATACACTCTACACTCCCAGACCTATATATATATTAATTTGGAAACAGGGTCTCTTAAGCCAGGTGGCTGGCTTCGAACCTGCATGATCTTCCTGTCTCCACCTCCTAAGTGCGGAGATTACAAACATGCACCACCACGCCCAGCTTTAGTATTTAGTTCTTAAAAGCTGACTTGAAACTGGATACTAGCTCCTACTTCCCTTCAACTGCTGGTCTATTGTGTTTAGCACCAGCCGAGCACAAAAACCACTCAGTGAAGATTTAACAAATGGATAAAAAGATTGGAACTCAGCATTCAGTGGGCAGAGTATTGGTGGGGATGAGGGAGCCCTGTGCTTTGTATGTAAAAGAATTTAGGGAGATTGTAAAAGAATTTAGGGAGATAGTGCTACCAGGGCCAGGAGGTGAATGAAATCTTTTTTTTTTTTATACAAACAAAAATCCAGTTTCAATGGGTTGGTTGAATGACTTAGTTTGATATGGCTACTTTGTAGGCATTTTGTAGAAGAGAAGAAAAAAAAGTGAAACTTTAAAGCTACTCCCTATTTATCTTCGCAGCAAAGGAGACTTGGAGCAGACAATATTTTGAATGCAAGGACCCCATTAATCTCTTTTAGGATGTGTGATGGAAGGTCTTGAGCCTAGCAGAGGGTAGAGAATGGAACTATAGTGTATATTCCAAGGAGCAGGTGACAAGATTGGTGAGCAGGAGAGCTGGGGTGGGCTCCACAGTGCAGCAGAGATGCTTCATTCCAACTTTTGTTGTTGTTGTTGAGGGAGATACTGGGGATTGAACCTAGGGCATTCTATCTTCAAGCTACATCCCCAGCCCTTTTTATTTTTTGTTTTAAAACAGGGTCTTGCTAGATTGCCGAGAGTCACACTAGAGTGTTGAGGCTGTCTTTGACCCTGTGATTCTCCTTCTGAGTCCTGGGGTTACAAGTGTGTGCCACCACACCCAGCCCAGTTCCAAGTTTTGCCTTTTGCAACATTTGTTACCTTCAGCAATTCTTGGTGTTATGAATTTAGGAGAAATTTAAAACGGGAAAATTTAGAACAGGAAACAGAAGAAAACAAGGTGGATGGTTTAGCAAAGACAGAGAACGGTCAGTCCTTTTTGAAGGGCCTTGACATTCTGCAGAAATCTACGAACGAGCTTGGACAATCGTTAACCTCACTTTATGTGAGAACCAATTTGGAACTAACCTAGGTGTCCATCAGTAAATGAATGGATTACAAAATTATGGGATAGACACACAATGGCATTCTACTCATCAATAAAGATCAAAATTATTTCATTTTAGGACAAATGGATGGACCTGGAGAATATTATGTTAAGTGAAATTAACCAGGCACAGCAAGTGAAGGGTCATACGTTTTCTCTTATATGTAGAAACTGGGGAGTAATCTGGATACTAGAGGGACTTTAGGTAATGGAGGAGAAACTCCAGTGGAGCCAGGGAGGGTTGGAGGTGGTAGTAGAGGGAGAACTGATGAAGGCAACAGTTCCATCGACGTCATGTGCATGTGTGAGAATACCATTGCCAATCTCATTATCCTGTATGGGGAAAGAGGGTGCAGGGAGGAAGCCGGGGGGCCAAGCTCACCAAGTACTGCGAGCGTGTGTGTCACTATCACTCTGAGTTACATTATGATGTGGCCTGTGATGCACCAATAAAGAGAGAGAGAGAGAGGATGAGAAAAATAAACAAACAAAAGAGAGCTCACAGACCCTGAGACCTGCAGAGTCCAGGATGGAGAGTCTCGAGGGTCTGGAGGCTTTGCCAAGGTGAGGACTTCCATTGACTAGAGCCAGGGAGAGGGGCATGGGGCTTAGGAAGCGCAAGAAAAGCAGGGCTGGGAGCACACACAGCTGCTTTATCTCAGGACTCAGTGGGAAGTGATTGGAGCCAAGGGATATGAATATTTAACACTGTCCCCAAGGAAACAGCCAATCTGTTAGCTTTACTCTTCTGCATGTAACAGGATGTAGATGGTAAGCACGTGAAAGGACGATTCAAGGTCATGGGATCCAGCTAGTTATGAGAAATACTGAAATGAGAGAAGCACCTGAGGATTAAAGACTATGTGGAAAGGGAACATTAACTAATTGCAATTGGCAATAAAAATCTAAGAACTAAATACTTTCTCTTTTCAAAAGCTTCCCAGTAAGTGAGCAAGAGGAGGGAGTAGAGAATATATTTTTTACGGAAAAAGTTTTTTATTTGTTTTTGTTTTTGCAGTACTGGAGATAGAACCCAGGGGCATTCTACCTCCGAGCTATACCCCAGCTCTATTTTTTATTCTTTATTTTGAAACAGGGTCTCACTGAGTTGTAGAGGGCCTCACTAAGTAGTAGCTGAGGCTGTCCTCGAACCACGATCCTCCTGTCTCAGCTTCCCAAATGCTGGGATTACAAGCGTGCAACACCATGCCCGGCTAGAAAAAGTTTTTTAATTTTGCCTCAATTTTTAAAATGCTAATTGGGTGTTAGTGGGCTGACGAGTAGATAGTTATCGGTACATTGTTTTAAATCTGCTTGCCAACTCTCTACTATGTTGAACCTCTTATTTAATTACTAAGCTAGTCTTCATTCAAGAAACTATGGACTCTTATCTAGCAATGCAATGACCATAATATCATACAATACTTATTTGCTGGGACCAATGCAAAAAAAATTTTTTTTGCGGTACTAGGGATGGAACCCCAAGGGCATTCTACCTTGAAGCAACACCCCCAACCCTATTTTTTATTCTTTATTTTGAAACAGGCTCTCACTGAGTTGCAGAGGGCCTCACTAAGTAGCCGAGACTGTCCGTGAACCTAGATCCTCCTGTCTCAGCCTCCCGAATGCTGGGATTACAAGTGTGTGCCATCATGCCTGGCTACCAATGCATTATTAATTGAGCTAATGTATAATAACTATGGGTTTTGAGGAAGCCCTTCAATAAAGTCCTCATATGGAAGGACCTGCTGATATGGCTCAGGTTTGTTTAATCATGTTTCAGCAGAAATTGCATAGTTTTTTTTTTTTTTTTGTGTGTGTGTGTGTGTGTGTGGTACTGGGGTTTCTGAAAGGCCTTCTACCTCCGGGCTACACTCCCAGACCTATTTTATATTTTTGAAACAGGGTCTCTTACCTCTTATGTCAGCGCGGCTGGCTTTGAACCTGCGCAATCCTCCTGTCTCACCTCCTAAACGCGGGGATTACAAGCATGTGCCACCAAGCCCGGCAGAAATTGCATAGTTTTTCAATTATTATGATCAGAAAATTCTGTCTCCTTCACAAACTCCATGTCATAATCATACAAAATATCATTTTTCCTGTCCCGCACAAACCCATGATCTCTCTAGTTCACCATCATTCATTTACTTTATTCTATCTTGTTTTACTCATCACACTTAATCTAAAATTCATTTGGACAAATCGTTTCTCTTCCCCCACTGGAATGTACACATCATTGGAACGGAAGCTCTTGCTCGGCTTACTTCTGGCTGCGTCCGCACTCTAGAACAGTGCCTTGGAAATAGTAGGGACTGAATAATTACTCCACTGAGTAATCTGTCCTTGTCTCCTGACCCCAATAGGCTTGCTTTCAGGAAGCCCAATTCCGGTGACAGTGTGGGAGGCTTATTTGCGGTGTTGGGGGCACGTTTGAAAGGGGAGTGGCTGGCTGAGGGCGGGCATGCGGGGACGGAGGCATCCATAGGGAGCCTGGCAGGTGCACCCTGTATATACTATAGCATATAAAAAGCTCTAGTTTCCTGGCTGGGAGCTTTGGTGTAGGCTGTGCTCTGGTCCAGAAAGGCTCTTTCTCTGGATGACCCTTTGGGCTTCACATGAACTAGATGCCGCTCACAGAGGCCTTTTCACACCCTTTGATCAACAGTGGATCTCCAGAGATAAGCTATCATAATACTGAGTCCCCTGGGAATTTAGATGTGTATGCCGAACATTTTTTTTTTTTTTTTTTTTTTTTTTTTTTTTTTTTTGCGGTACTGGGGATGGAACCCAGGGGCATTTGACCTCCAAGATGCACCCCCAGCTTTATATTTTATTCTTTATTTTGAAACAGGCTCTCACTGTTGTTGCAAAGGGCCTCACAAATTAGCGGAGGCTGTCCTTGAACCGTGATTCTCCTGCCTCAGCCTCCCGAATGCTGGGATTACAAGCGTGCACCACCACGCCCGGCTTGCACGCCAGACATTTAAAGGTGGGCACGAAGGCCAGTCGCGTGTGAGTTGCAAGGACACCAGAGCTTTGACCCTCTTCTGTCACTTTTTTAGCACCTGGCACGTAGTGAGTGCTTGGTAAATATTTACAGAATGAATCAATAAATGGTTTTCCCGTGGTTTCTTTTGTTTTCCTGTTAACTTGTTTTTCTACTTTGATGTTGCAATGATTGACTTTTTTCTTTTGGGCCTGAGCGTTGAAAGCTGTTTGCTTTGTACCACTTGTCTGATTCAGAAGACGGCTCTGCCAGGTGGCCAGGCTGTTCTTCTCCAAGTCAGATGCCTCCCTTCCTCCCTGCCACTTTTTGCGCTGGTCTGACTTGGAGGACATCCCTACCTTGTTCCCCTGCCATCTCTTCAGAAATTTGCAGTCACAGAGAAGAACTGGGTGGGGGAAGAGCTCAAGCTCAAAATCCCGACACTTGGTAAGCACTGTTCCAAGATGTACTCGAGCGATGATGGGTGATAGGGAGGCAGGAGTTTTCAAGCCACATCAAGCATTTATTTAGTGCTTGCTGTGTGCAGGAAGTGGCAGTATACGTTGTGGAGGATACTTTGAATCTAAATTGTGCCCAAAAGACAAATGGGACAGCAGGGGAAGATGCTACTCCAGAATGATCACATTTTGAGATGACATCAGGACATACAGATGGAGACATCTTGGAAACAGATGTGACGCCTGGTAGACAGTTGGGTTTGGAGCTCCCAAGGTCCAGCCTTAACATTTTGATTTAAGAATATTCTAGGATGATAAAAAATAATCAGAATGATGACCTTAAAGGCACAGTAAGGTCCTGAATATTGTGTGTCCTGTACCACACACACACACACACACACACACACACACACACACACATACATACAGACACATACACACACAGATATTGAACCCAGGGGCATTCTACCTAAGAGCTACATCCTCAGCCCTATTTTACTTTATATATATTGTGTGTGTGTGTGTGTGTGTGTGTGTGTGTGTGTGTGTGTGTTACCAGGGATTGAACCCAAGGGCATTCTACTTCCTAGCTATACTCTCAGCCTCTCAGCGCTTTTTCTTTTTTGTTTTGTTGACACAGGGTCTTGCTAGGTTGCTCAGTCTCTCTAGGTTGCTGAAGCTAGTCTTAAACAGCAAATCCTCTTGTCTCAGCCTCCCAAGTACTGGGATTACAGACATACACCTCCATTCCTGGGCCTACTTTATTTTTTGTTTGAAGCAAGGTCTTGCTAAGTTGTTGAGGGTTTCACCATGTTGTGGAGGTCAGCCTTAAACCTGTGATCCTCCTGTTCCAGCATCCCAAGTATTGGGATTGCAAGCATGTCCACCTTCACACCCAGCTGGCGTGAATAATTAAAGAAAAAAGAATAGAACCATAGTGCAGATAATATTCTGAGACATAGAAAGGTGGACAAATGAACAAGTTTTTAAAATAATTATAAAAATGGATGGAATATGTTAGGCTCACCATAATTAGGGTATAGTATTGGAAATCTCATTCCCTAATGAACAGTCCCTAAGGTCAGCTATGTGCTGGGACTGGCAGTGCATCCCCGATAGAATTACAGATCACTCCACTCCCAGGTGACAGAAATCCCACAGACTGCTGAGCTCCCAGGCATCAATTTCCCCAAGCAGTCCAGGTGGGATACCTGGCTCTGTGACTCAAAATCGCAGAACAAGCTTTTCTTAGCTCCAAGTTTTTACATATAGAATGGCATATGACTAATGGGTCTGGGAAAGGAGAGGAAGTTATCCCTACATGGTAAGAAATGAAACAGGTTTGAAACCAACATGGCCAGGCTCTCTTCCACACGTACCTCTGATTGCCATGAATGCTTTCACGTGCAAGCAATGTCCTAGGGGGAACCGTGCCCTTTGACTGGGGGAGAGGCCAGCGTGGTCTCTGTGAGGGCTCAGCAGGCATCTGTGTATATGGCCTGTGACCTGGGGAAGCCTTGCCTTCCCCGCTGCCTCCTCCAACCCCTAAGCTCCCAGCAGCCTCTGCTAAGCTTGCAATGCTCGCCGTGAGTGTGACGGCCGGCTCTGCTCAAGCACATGGGAGACAGCAGCTCCTCAAGTTTAAACACTCCCAGGAAGGAGTTAGTTGTTTAGCAAAAAGCAGGTCAATCCCTACAAAGAAAACAAGGTGAGTGCGCAGGCGCAGATGGTGTGGGGCAGGCGGTAACATAAAACAGGCTCAGACAGAGAGGCTGGCTTGGGGAGTCTGTGAGTTTTCGGGTAGACTGAGTTCAGAGGCCCCAAAGAAAACTCCCCACATTTTCACCATTCGGCCAAAGGCCGGTGTTGGTCAGAAAGGGGACAGCTGAGGTCAGATGCTGCGGAAAGCCATGTGCTCTGAGACCTCTGCTGGGGAGGCACCATCTCCCTCAGTCAGTGAGTAGATGGGTCTTCCTCAAGGCTGGGGTGTTACTTGCTCTTTTCTGCTTATCTTTGTAGGATACGTGTGGGTAGATGTCACCAAAAGTTTTCCAGGACTGTCATGAGGATGGTCTGTGAGCATTTGCCGAGCAGTTATAGGTACCATGCTCAATACCTCATTTTGTCTCCAAGGCGACCCATTACTAGGTTCTATACTGCTCTGTTTCCTTTTTTCTAATGTGGCGCCGAGAAGTCCATCAGCTTCCTCAAGGTCACCACAGAGCTGGGATTCAAACGCAGGTTCTTTTCTGTAGAATTTTCCACCCTAGCCGCTACTGCCTTTGGTTGGATCACTAGGAAAATTCTTTCCTGTTATTGTCGGTCATGAGTTGACTGCTGGAGTCCCCAAACCTGGCTCTGTACTAAGAGCATAAGAATTAGCCATTCTTGACCTTTCCAAATGCCAAATGAGTTTTAATAAGCTTTTATACAAAACTGACCTTTATTACAATTAAAAAAAGAACAAAGACAATTTGATAAGTGCCTTTAATTACAATGTACCTGCTATTTTACATGTAATTATACTTTTTTGTATATACAGTTTGAATAAGGTTCGTTACGTAAACTATAGGATAAGTTAAACTCCAGCCTTTTCTGAAGATTCAGATTTGAAACACTACCAGCAGAAGCACAGAAAACAAACATGCACCTCAGTTCTTTAGGTACCATTACTGGATGAAGAATCAGGATCTGGCCACAGAAGTGAATTGGAAATATGCAACAAACTGAAACACATTCCTAACATGGCTAATGATATTGCTATTACCTAAACCCTAAACGTAATTAATAATTAGATCAGTAAAGACAATACAACTTCAATTGATATAGCACCTTTCTTCCAAAGAGTTCAGAGCATTCACACTTATCTATATTATCTCATTTGTCCCCAAAACATCCCCAATGAGGTAGGCAATGGTTGGTATCATTATCCCCATTTTTATATGGAGAAAAGAGGCACAGAGAAGTTGAATCATTTGCTTGAGGTCACACAGTAAAGTTAATGCTGGAATAGGTACCACGGTCCTGTGCTCTTGTCTCCAAAACCAATGCTCTTGTTGAGAGTAAATGGTCCCATTTGAGAACTGAATTCAACACCTCAATTCATTTTTTTTCCAAGAAATAAAAAATGTGCATTTTTTTCTCTCATAAAAATTGTTGAAATACTACAGCCAAGACACATACACTCTGGGATGGAGGGTGACTGATACTATGCCCTTCAAGAAAGAGCTTGCGGAAGTTTCTTGTTTAGCTTTTCTCATTCAAGGAGTTTCTCTTCCTAGCTAAAACAACGTCAAAAGTCCTTAGAAGAAGCGTAGTCCCCTTCTAGTCACCTCCAAACTATAGCTCTAATAGCTACCTTATGTTACCACAAACCAGGTTTATTCCTGAGTTTAAAAAGAAAAAAAATATGTCTAAACAATAAATTTGACATGTGAGATCATTTTTCTCATTTATACATATTTACTGTTTACTACTCAAAAGACTCTGAGTGGTAGTCAGGGGGCTGGGAGAATATATTTTCCAGCGAGACTACAAACTGAGACATCGATGGGCAGGAAGTCACCCAGGTCACATGTCCAAAGTTTGCATCGAATCCCCAAGCCCATCAACTACGTAATCAGTACTTCCTCCCCCACCCAAAATTTAAAAATTTGTCAACATTTAAGAAACATAAGGATATTGTCAAAGGTTGTTGATTGGAACCTACAATTTAGCTTCCCTGGGATTTTCCCATGCTTCCTATGAGACAGGCCCTGTGCCAGGCACTGGTGTCCGGGGCCTTGGGCAGGAATTGGGGATTAGCACACAGGAATTACGGTCCTAGCTGGGCTCCAGGAAAAACAAGAAAAGCCTATATTCAAAAACTATATTAAAAAAAAAGAAAGCAAGCCTAAGAGATGGTGGTGAGTGTCACAGCTGGTTCATTTTTGGGTTTAACATAGAAAATACATGAAAGTTGGGTATGGTGGCACACACTTGTAATCCCAGTGCTTGGGAGAGAGGAGGATCACACAGGTTTGAAGCCAGCCTCAGCTACTTAGTGAGGCTCTCAGCAACTTAGTGAGACCCTGTTTCCAAATAAAGTATAAATAGGTCTGGGAGTATAGCCCAGAGGCAGAAAAGCCCCTGGATTCCACCCTAGTACCACACACAAAAAAAGAAAATACATGAAAATCTTTTTTAAATTTAAAGTCTTTTACAGGCTTACTCCAGCCTTGGGCTGTAGTGGCTTCACCTTGGAAAGGACACTGTGGCCCTCCTGGGAAGCCATCACGATCTAAGCAGCTAAAAGTTAAAAAGAATTCTTTTTAAGCTTAAGCAGGAGAAAGGAGATAGAGTGTTCTAAATTCATGGTTTCTAGGTTGTAGAGCTACAAATTAAACCAAACGAAGACATTACAAGCTATGTTGAACTGTAGCCTTCTCTTCCAGACTTAACTGTATCCTGTGTAGGGTGGACTTCTAACAAATTAAATGTAAAAGATGGGTATGGTGATGTAAGCCTCTAATCCCAGTAATTGGGAGGCTGAGACAGAGGGGTTGCAGGTTTGAGGATGGCCTCAGCAATGCAGGAAGATTCTCAGCAACCTAGAGAGACCCTGTTTCAAATAAAAAGAGAAAAAGGGCTGGGGGTGTTCTTGGAGGTAGAATGCTCCTGGGTTCAATACCCAGTATCAGGAAAAAAAAATGTATAAAGAGAAAGAACAAATATAGATCTGTTCTGTTAGTTTTGAAAACAAAATACACCAGTATATTTAAAGAACTAACTATGCTGACTTAGGACAAAATTTAATGAATCAAAACTAAACACGCCCTGGTTTCTTAGGTATGTACAAGATGAGACCCTCACCTGCTGTGGCACCCTTTCACCGGTGTCAGTTGTTAAAGGGTTCTTCGTTTCTTACTCCAAAACACAGATATTTGGCTAGATATGGCTCTGCTATTCTCAATATCTGCGAACTGCAGATTTACATGCTTGAGCATGGTCAGTTTTTTTGAGACGCAGGAGAGCAGAACAAACCAGTTATAACTAATGTAGCTCATAAGCACCATTTTCCTGGAGAAGGAAGTGAAGTAGCCACAAGGTTAGGGTATTTTCGCTTTGCTTTAGCAATGATTGATTCTTAGAAGGGTCATTTTTTCCCTCAAGAGAAATAGCTCCCTCTTAATGTACTAGTAGCTATTGCTCTGGAGCTATGCGAGGAGGTACCTTCAGCAAGCGGCCTAGGCCTGGTTCTTCCCTGGGGGTGGAGGAGACATGGGCACGTCTCAAAGCATTGTGGGATTGTGGGGGAAGGCCAACTTATTAGTTACATGCTCTGCTGCTGATATTTCTGAACCTGTGGGTTTGATTTCTCCATACTGTTTTTAAAAAGTTCTTTTTCCATAGCTCCTTCGTGTCAGCCACACTCATAAAAGAGGTGGACAGGAACACACATGGTTTGGAAAAACTCATGACAAATAACACCAGCATCTGCTTCCCCAGGCTGACCTATGGCAGAGAAACCTGACCTGGGCAGAGAAGTCTGGTCACCCGGCTGAATGGCTCTGTGCTGGCTATGGGGTCTGCAACACTGGTCTGCACAACTGGGAGTTGTGACTGGCACTGGGGCACCCCGCGAAGAAGAGACACAGGGGGACTGGGTAGGAAGGAATCCCAGGGGAGGGGCTTTACAGAGGGACAGTGACAGTCTGTCAAGCAAGAAAGAAATGACTTTGTGCCTCTTTTCTTTAGACTCTCTCTTTAAAAGGACTAGAGTCAGGGAGGGGGGTTAAGAGTTGCTGAAGGTACTGAGAGACATTTTCAGACTTAAAATTAAAGCCTAAAGACTCTCACTCTTAAAAACAACTTCCTCACTCTTTTGTGAATTGGACAATTTGACCATTGCAAAGATCTTTTGAGACCATGAGTAAAGTTGCTGTTAAGTGTCACATCTTATAGTTTACTGTTTCTGAGTAAGGAAGTGTACTAACAAACTGATTGGGACCACCTAATAGACAATATGGCACTTTGGGGGTGACTATTTTATGAGGAAAATTGCATGGACAATGAGATGTCAATTCCTATTTATAAGAAACAGACTTTTGTTTGGCTGTATCTCAATCTTCCCCAGAAAACATGAGGCATGTTTATATAAAACAATTACCTAAAGGTAACAACGTTCAACTATTTCACTGTTGTCATGCAAAAGTCTGAAGAATGACAATTGCCAACCTTTATAATACTTTATATAAGTGATAAAAACAACTAGATAACAATACATTTTAAAAAGTACCCACAGTATATAAATGGCAAACAGAGAAAAATCTTCCTTCCTTAAGAGAAATAAATGAATTAACATATTTAAAAATTGCCTTAACATGTATTTCTCATTTCATCTGACATTAAATGTAGAACTTGAAAAACAATGTCATATTTCACTAAAATTAGAGACTAGATATAAACAGACTTAAAAATGATCCATAGGATTAATTAGACAAAGTCCACGTGACTGTTTGCTCTCCTAGACCATGATTTTAAACGTTAATTTAGTAGTTCCAGATAAAGATTCTAATTTGTCATAGTTTCTGGACTGATCTCTTTAAGTTCACGTTTGGTCTAAGTGTGCTCAACTTGTTGTCTGCCACTATCAAGGATAATGTATTTAAGAAAAGGTAAGACACAGAGAAAACAAAAAATGCTACAAGATTAGGAATTTAGATTTCACTGCAAAGAAAGCCATATTTGATATTACAGACACATGTTCCTATTTTCACATCAGTCACTAAACACCAAACACTACACTTTAACTTTTCCCAATTACACAGTACAATAAGCCTGTCAAGATTTCCAGGAAATAACTGTTAGTACCTACTGTGCTTCCGGTAGCCAAAGCTAAGCTGGTTGGGTACCAGAAATCAACACTTTCAGAAGAATGGCATCACAAGAGTACACGGACTCATCTTAACTATGACAAAGAATAATGCAAAAGATGTCATTTACAAAACCTGAATTCAGTCTTGAACTGAAGCTCTGTGAATGTAGCCATGGCATCATTGCAGGGCAGTTTTTGCACATCGTATTACATCACTGCCTGTGATTCTGCTGTAAACCTCAGGCTTTAAGAGAGGATGAGACAGATTGCCATGCCCTAGTAATCGGCCTCTGCTGCTGTTACCCGGGGCTCACCTGGCCAGGGCTCCATCCTGGCTCAGGTTATTCTCCCATTGCTTTTGCCCAAATCTCTTCTCAGATTTTTATCAGAGAAGTCCTCCTACTTATATTTCCTCCTCTTAGGTTGAATACGAAGTGAGTCACATGTGTAAAACAATTATCTTAAAATACTGCTGTTTCTCAGCCAAGAGAATTATGGACACAATTTCAAATCTGAATGTATTCATTAGATGAATTAAGTGAGGGTGACTCAAGAAGGTTCTCCCATAATTACCAAATAAAAACTACTGGAGAATGGTTTCTTCCTATCCTGCTTTCATGACAAGAGTTCATCATACTCGCAGGATAAACATTCTAAATTCATAGTAAAACACATCTTAATCAATTAAACACCATTTGTGCCAGACCAACTGTGTGTGTGTGTGTGTGTAGTTCATTACAGGCTGAGGTAAGCAAATGCTTTAATTCAAAAAATTAAAATCAAGTAAGAGCAGATAAATCATTGATTAACCTCCTACAAAGAATACTGGTGTCTTTAAAAGGTTTAACAGACTAAATGGCGTAATTTAGATTGGGACAAGAAAAAAATATACGTAGCTAATATACTTGGAAAAACTACTCTCTTTGAGAATGAAACATTTCACATAGAACACATTTCACTTTCCTGCTGACTATATTTGGGAAATACTAAAAGCAGCATAAAATGCTTTTACATTTTCAAATGTTGGAATAAAACAGATCTTCTAACTAAGATAGATTTATAATTCTGATTAATAGAACACAAAAATTTCCTATAACTTACTACCTTTTTATATAATTTCACATAACCTTGGTTATTAGAATTAAATGTATACTATAGATGTCAGTGGCGAATTTTAAATATACAGTGAATTATGCTTTTGATGATTACCTTTCACACATTAAACTCTACAGCATTTAGCTCAAAATGAAACTTTATAAAAGAATCCATAGGCTTCCAACTCAAAGATTTGTGCACATATTTTGAACAAAGTAAAAGAGATAAACTATGCAAAATAGTACAATGAAGTCAAAACAAAAATAATACATCAATAAATATACTTCAATAAAGTACCCAGAGGTGTCTTCCTAAAGTTTATTCTGCATCTCTCTTTGCCCCCCTCCCCAAATCCTCATGAAAAATGCTGTATATATTCTTTCAGAATATTTGCTGGAAGGCTTTATAGCTCCTTTTAAAGTATACTTAGAAGAATTTTCTATCACAACTACTCTTACCACTGGTTTTCAAGCTAAGAGACATTTCAGTGCATATTTTATGACTATATTGCATAACCTATATCTGAAAACTTCTGCAGGAAATTCTGATAATGAAATTTGAAGATGATGTAATTATTTAGAATGAACTTGTACCCACAGAAAGTTTTTTTGCACTATAAAGTGTAAACCTTCTTCTATGTCTATAAATAAGATATTATGAAATGCAATGAAACTTTTGAGCTGTTATATAGTGATTCCCATGCATTAAGAGAACTTTGCGACCTGAGACTGTTGGGTCAAACTCATAAATACAAAGCAGTGAAGACAGGCAGGCAAAGCAGAGCTTAGGAGAGCTCTGGCCCGGAGAGGAAGTGCTTCCCACTTTTCAGATAAGCTTCTCTCAGGGGACTCAGGGCTGCTCCACCTTTACTTTCTCCTGCACAGTGGTTGTGTTTAGGCACAGGAAAGCTTCCTGGGAGAGACTATGTTGATTGAAAAATGACAACTGAAAGTGCACACCATCAGATTTCACTTCACAACTTCCAAAGTGTAGTGCAGAGTGGTCACAAAGCCAGTGAATACAGGGACAGAAGCACTTGCCAGTGAGTTGGTCTCTATAGTTTTCAAGATGGTTCATCCATCCAACTGCATTCTTTGTCACAGGGAGGTAAATCAGCAAGATTATTGAGTCTTTACAGTCACAGATGTCACAGTGGTATAACCTCACTTTTTTCCTTTATCAGTGTAGAAAAAAACTCCCTTTCTGTAACCCAAACTTGATGGCTCTTCAACCAGGCTCTTTTTAATATGAAAAGTGTACAAGTTTTCCAATGTTGGCCTTAAATGACCTAAAGAAATCATTAAATTCAAACCAGGCAGATCTCTTAATCTGAGCTACTTCAGTCACTGATTGGAAAAGAATTCCAATAGGCAATTTGCATTGACAGACACTGGCCTGTAGAATTCCTCACTGTTATCTTTTAAAAAGTCATTAAAAATTCAAAGAAAGCATGACACTTTTAGGGAATTCATAATCCATTTTCATATTTTGTTCTTCCCTTTCTATTATTTTAAATATTTCAATGTTGTCTATCATAACCACTGAAGATGATTATTTATGTGATTGTATTTATTTCCCAGTGGTTTAAGTGATTTGGAACAATAGCTCCAAGTACCATTTAAAAATCTGAGTCTTTAAATACCTTCAATATTTTAAACACTGGTTAGAAAAAAGGAATAATAATGACTTGTAATTATCTAGCTTATGTGCTTTACGGTATCTTCAAAATGAGAGTATAAATCATTGTACATAAAATCAAAATAGTTAATATACATTTTTTCTGGCACTTTCTAGAAATTAGGCATTAAACATAAAACATCTTATAAATTTATATAATAAAAATAAGTGTTTACATTTTAATCTCAGATAGATTACCTTAGGGTTGCAGATAACTTATAAAAATCTACATTGTTGGCATGGACAGCAGAGATCATCAGAAATACACATTCATGTTCACAGCCCTTCTGGGACAGATGCCAGGGCTGTCGTCCACATGTGGTCTGTGTCCCAACATAAAGATTAAGGCGCTCTGTTTTGAGGAATGAGCTCTGGGCTGAAACAAGTATAGAAGACGTACCACAATATTCACCAAAAAATACTGAAAAGACTCTGATGAGTTTCCGGTCACTGGGGGAGAAAAGGCTTCAACTAGAAAAATAAAACAGAGCATCTAAAATTAACTTCAAGTACTTTGGGGAAAAGCTGCTGACATGCAGTGTCCAGATAAGAAGGAACAAAGACCGAAGAGACTCAAACCTATTCACCTGCCGTCCTGATTCCGAGGAGCCATGGCAGCATCTCTGGGAAGAGGACGAGTGAGCTGGGCAGGAACCAGCAGCACACTTTCTCAGCATCTTAACTTGCTTATGTTGAAAGCCATTGCCAAGCCGTGTGGGAAAATTTTCTAGGAATGAACTGGGGAGGGGGCAAATGCCATATATTTTAAAGTTGGGAGCATACAGAGAAAAGGGAAGATGGGAAGAAAAACCTGGCTCTTCCAAATGGCAGTATTTCAGGCAGGTGCAGCTGTAGTCCTTGCTGAGCTCTTCCTTCCAGCTTAGCCTCTCTCTCTTGGGGGATGAAAGCCCTGATCGCTGGGATCTTCCGCAGAGGGTGAGGGTACCTGAGGGAGTTTTGCGCATGTGCTGGGATGTGCCTTTCCCCCCTGGGCAGGCAAGTGCATACTAGAGGGCAGCCAGGTCCCTACCTCTTTCTTTCAGGAACTGGGAAGATAGTCCCAGCATCTGCAATGGTCCTCGGTTCACTAAAGCGGAGGCTGATGTCCCTTCCTATCTTCCACATAACTGCTCCCCGCTGGCGTGGTCTTCTGGGTCACTAGAGCCGGGTGATGTCTCTGCACTGCTGTAAGTCCCCGATGCTCTCATAGTCATTTTCCTTGGGGAGGAGGCCAGGGTGGCCGTTGGTCTCCAGGGGACCCTTCTCATCCTCTCTGTTTAGAGTCTGTATTGCTTCGTAGTCGGGCTCTGGCTCCTGGCTGGGCCTCCGTGCTGGTGGAAGTGTGCTGGCGCTGCTTGGAACTTTCTCAAAGTCTTTCACGGTGGCATAGAGGTCGTTGCAGGAAGAGGGCGACCTCTGAGGGGCCCCTTGGATGGATGTGTAGGTGGATTCTGGTGCTTTAAGCGACTGCCCTGGTTTATGCACAGACTGTCCAGGTTTATTCACTGATGAGTACATGGCTGAGATCTAGGAAACAAAGACAAAACTGAATAAATTTGCTTAAAACTGTGGCTTCCTCCTCCCCTCTCTGGTGACAAGCTGCTCACTTAGCACTCATTGGTGTGTGTGTGTGTGTGTGTGTGTGTGTGTCCTTTAAAATTTGTTTTCGAGTCCTGCGTGGTGGCGCACGCTTGTAATCCCAGTAATTGGGAGGCTGAGCCCGGAGGATCGCAATTCGCAGACAGTCTCAGCTACTAAGTGAGGCCCTCTGCAACTCAGTGAGACCCTGTTTCAAAATAAAGAATAAAAAATTGGGCAGGGGGTGTTGTTGCTCAGAGGTCGAGTGTCTCTGGGTTCCATCCCCAGACCCGCAAAAAAAAAAAAAAAAATCTGTTTCCATTATCTATGCTAATTCTGGAGTACATTACTAGGAAATACTGATGGACATTATCTTCAACTTTATAAGTCATCAGTCACATCCTCTTAATTCCTGAACGCTGAATTCTGTGGGACAGTAGAGGGACAGAGCACAGAAGATCGGGGTGAGAGCAGGGATCCCCAGGACCTAGCCATATGTCAAGCTTTGATTTCCATATTAGGATGATATTTCATCTGAGAAGACTGATCTGCTTCACCAAAAAGGAGAGGAGGCATGTTTTAGACCAGCAATTCTTCAAACGTGAGCTTTCTACCAGCAGCAGTGGAAGCATGCTGAAATTTATCAGGAGAGCAAATTCTTAGGCCCCTCCCCAGAAACTCTAAGGTGGGGCCCAGCAGCCTGAAGCCCACTCAAGCATGAGAGCCACTGAATCAGACTTCCATGCTCCTGCTTCCAATGGTCTGAAGAGGGGCTGCTGGCCCCGGCTGGCAGTGCACGCACACCTGTAAAGGTGCCGGGCTCCATTAATGCTGATGTGGTTGCATGTACTTGTTGAATAGGCATAGACAGAGTGGGCTCAGACTTCTTCAGTGGGAAAATTCATTTTCAACTGCAATCAGCCAACTCAAGGATGAAAATGGAAGACCACTCATGGAATACTCCTTTTCATGGAATAAATGGGCCCTTTTCCAAGCACACTTGTATTTTGCTATGTTACCTGTAATGCTGAGAGGGACTTAATTCTTTGGTAATGACAAGTTAGATGTACTGATTAAGAGATATTTGGAGAACATTATGTTATTGTTAGAAATTATGGTTGGAGAAGAGTAAAGCATTTTTCATTACCTGTATTTACTTTTTATCACAGGGATTAATTCATTCAAACACCCAGGAAATAAGCAAACGTGTTTCCTGACAGATGTCTGGCTTCCCGAGTGCCGAGTGCCGAGGGACATCTTCCTGCCTTCCCATATCTCACAGAGTGTGGACGAAGTTTCCAGCTGGCCCTGGATGCTTCTGAAGAGAGGCCTGCTGAGTGATAACTGGCCACTGCATAAGGACTTTTCACTACAGGCTGGTGGCGCAGTTTTGTGAGGCCCTGACAGAAAAATAATCTTTGGAAAACTCTTACCACATTGATCTGTTTTAATGAATATTAAATCCACATTCTCATCTTAGAGGTTTTCTTTTTTTCCCCCTCTATTTTTCCTGCTGTGCTGGGGATGGAACCTAGGGCTTTGCACATGCTAGGCAAGTGCTCTACCACTGAGCTAGACCCCTAGCCCTAAACCTTATTTTTTAATGGAAACATTTATCTCAAAATAAATAATGCCAGCCAGGTGTGGTGGAGCATACCTGTAATCCCAGTAAATGGGAGTCTGAGAGAGGAGGATTGCAGGCTTGAGAACAGCTTTGGCAACTTAGCAAGATGCTCAATGACTTAGTGAGATCCTGTTTCTAAAATAAATAATAAAACAGGCTGGATATATTTAGAGATATAATGCCCCAGGTTCAATCCCCAGTACAAGTAAATAAATAACCCCCCAAAAAACAAAATAGAAGAATTCTAATTTCTTTGAGTTTAGAAAGAATAAAAGAAATCCACTGTTCTTTATAGCCAGGTACATACATAGGGAAATTTATTATGTAAAAGGTGGCCCCAAAGTCCAAAGCGTGGACAGATTAAACAGAATACGGCGACAAGGGAGTCAGCACACCAGTGTGCCCTTCCCCTCTGGGGTACCATTGAGGAGGACCAGCACACCTTTACCTGGGAGGCAATGACAACAGGTGGCCCCTCGCTGACACAGTCGTTTTCCTCCTCAACGTTTCCCCTCCAGGTCTCGGCCATACATACCTTTCTCTCTTTGTAAGAACTCTTGGGTCTTGTTGGCCTTTGTACTTTTAAAATGACAGGCTTTTCCATTAACCTGCATCTTCATATTCTCACTGGGAAGGAGTCCAGTGCCTGGAGGGTGTCACTGGACAGTCCAATTTTCATAAAAGCTTCTCCAGCCTCCTGGTATTCTCTTCGAATACTTGTCTTCTAGAACTATTGTTTCTGGTTTGTATATAGGTTTCTCATCAAGCCTCCTTGCTATTTAGCTTTTCAATTTTTCTCTTTAAAACCTTTCATCATTATTAATCATTCAGTAAATTGATTTTACCGTCTCAAAAATTATTCTTTTCCTTTTTCCCATTTCTCATCTTTTCATAATCAACCTTCTCCTCATTACTCTTTTAAATTGGGACAATAGGAATTTACATGCAGTCTTTGGTTTCAGTCTGGGCTCTCTAACACTCTCAGCATACTAAAAGAAATGATTTCTATATTACTTAAAAATCTTACTAAAATGAATGTTTGTGAATCGCAGTTCTTTATGTTAAAAATTCATCAGTATAACTTGTGCTATTTTCACAAACTACAAATATGAGATGTAGAAATTTTTTTTACATAGAATGGATTCATTTTAAGGGATTAGTTTTTTTAATTATTTTATTTTTTACTTTTTGCATTCTTGTTCCAAATGGAGCTACTCTGGCTACAGACTGGAGGGAGTCTTGGGAGCTACCAAGGGACCTGGCAGAAGGAGCCCACTGTGGTCTCATGAGGGGGCCCCAGCAGAGTTTTAGGTGTGTCTGTGGAACAGTTTGGGGATACACTTGAAGGAACTTGGCAGCTGAATGCCTCTGGGACAATGATTGAAAGGAGGTATCAAAGATGACTCCAGCTTTTGGCCTGTGCACCCAGGAAACAGACCGTTGATCCTTCCCCTGGGGAAGGGAACATGCAGGGGGTTAGGTAGTATCACCCAAGGAAGCACCGCTCCTTGAACTTTCAACATGGAAGTCCATCTCCATATTCTAACACCTGGCTCAGAGTCCTACACAGGAGGTGAGGTACCCGCATATGTACTTTGGTCTTGTACACGCACAAAGTTTACCAGGCTGAGAGTCCATTTAGAAGTTACAGGCAGTTAGATCAACTAAGATGTTTAGCTCTCTGATCCTAGCTTGACATATATTGGCCTTAGCAATCATAAGACTTCACTAAATGTCTAATTAGCACATTTTAGTGCTTGGTAATAATACACAGCTTGTTCTTATTGGCTGCTAAGCCTGGCCTAGTTCCAGCTTTGAACTGTTCTTTCTGAAGTTACCTGCTCGCTGTATCCCAAATTTTTCACTGAGACCTTCTCCCTGTCTCACAGGTGGCATCAAATCCCCCACCTCCACCACCTGTGTCAGTTGCCTAAATTTTCCAGCCAACTGCTGATTTTCTCTTAATGTGGTTTTCCAAGCTGGTGACTAAAGCTTCTGTGCTGAAATCTCTCTCATGTGGCTCTCATTCTCTCCCCTCTGTTGTTCCTCTCGCTGAGCTGCCCTGTTTACCTGTCATCCTTCTTGGCCTCACACCGGCCCGTCGCCCTCCCCTCACCCAAAGCCGACGTTCCAAACCTTGACATCCAAATTCAGGCTTTATTTCAGCTCTTCCCAATAAAGAGGAACATTACAGTATATTTGCTCAAGGGGAGAAGTTCTGTACTTTATTACAGGAGCGAAGCCAAGCTTACCTCTTCTTCCGTGAGAGTCGGGTCTTCTTCCCGAGACTTGTATGACAACGAGCTGTATCTCTGTCAAACAAAAACAAAGGGAAGTATTTGAGGCCCAAATTCCAATCTCCCTTTATACATCTTTCCATGTTTTTATCCATTAAAAGGTTACAAATGATTTTTTTTTTTTTTTGGTGGTACTGGGGTTCCTGGAAGCCCTTCTTCCTCCGGGCTACACTCCCAGACCTATTTTTATATTTTTGAAACAGGGTCTCTTACGCCAGCACGGCTGGCTTCGAACCTGCGTGATCCTCCTGTCTCCGCCTCCCAAGCGCGGGGATTACAAGCGTGCGCCACCACGCCCGGCTACAAATGATTTCTATGGAATCACAAGGGAGTTATGGGTAGCATCTGAGAAATAAAAACTTATATCATCTATTATTGTGTGCTATTCTTGGATACCTAGTAGTACTACAAATAAAATTTCTTCTAACTTGATATTTAAATCTATAGGTACAAATAAGCCAAAACAACTATTTAGATTACTGTTTCAAGTCACAATTGTCACTGAAGGACTGATAATGAAGGATGATAAAACAAAGGCTCTTTTTAATAACCCGGGTTTGTATTTCTATTATTTGCAGATGACATCAGGAATATCCTGAAGTCATTTGGAAACTTTTCAAAGCTAGTGGAAATAAACTCTCATCTTGTGGCTTTCTTCTTGCCTGATTTCTCAATAATTTTGGTTCCTGGTTTGCTAATTGTTTAACACATTTCCTGTCTTAATTCTTGGTGGTTTCAACAAATGTGTCTCCTCCCAGACCCTGCCCTCTAGTTCCTTGACATTCTTTCCTTGCACTCATCTGTGTTCCATCTGACTTGCTCTACTAGCTGTACCCAGACTTTTGCTGACCCCAATTCACAGCCCCACCACCATCCCAGCTCCTGGCAAGTCCTTCCAGACCAACATACACTGTTCAAGTTCTTTCTATAACCCAGTTCTCACAATCCTTCAACACTACTGTGATCCAAACATCTTTTCCATGTCCCTCCCCCTTTGTTTTTATCCTGGGGACTGAACCCAGAGGCATTCTACCTCTAGGCTATATCCCCAACCCTTTTACTTTTTATTTTGAAACAGAGTCTTACTTAATTGCCAAGGCTTTCCTCAAGCCTGAGATTCTCCTATCTCAGCCTCCCAAGTACTGGGATTACAGGTGTGTGCCACCATGCCTGGCTTCTGTGTCCCTTGTGGATGTCCTTCCTTCCTGCTGTACTAAGTTTCAACTCCACTGTCTACCATCATAATCACCCTCCCTCCTTGGTCCCTGGAGAACTCTACCCTTGAAAGAGGGAGCCCTCCATTGCCTATCATGGGACTCCCCCGTAGGACATCCACTCCCTGCTCTCCCAGCCATCTGCACTGCATCTTCTCTTCTCCCCCCTGACCTCTAATGCCTCCTCACCCAGCCCCATGGTGACCTATGACTTTGCTTCCCAATTAATTGAGAAAAGTGAAGGAAGCAAAGAAATTTCTATGAATGTTCTCTTATCCTTCCCACCAGCTCCTGCACCCATCCGTTTTCCCTCCCCCGACTTGTCAACCCAGATGAACCCTCCACACTGTTCTTCTACTCTGGGCCCTGTCCCTTCACACTGTGCATGAACAGAGCTCCAGAAAGTCTTCCATTTTTCCCCCCCTCCTCAGCTTTTCCCTCTCTATGGGGTGATCCCCATCTGTACGCAAACATTCTGCGACTTCACTCATTTTAAAAACTAACAAAAACCAAGCCTGACCTTCTTCCAGCTCCATTTTAAATTTTGGCTTCACTTCTTTACAGACAATCTCTTAAAAGACCTATATAGCTGGGCGTGGTGGCACATACTTGTGATCCCAGTACTCAAGAGGTTGAGACAGGAGGATTGCAGGTTCATGGCCAGCCTCAGTAACTCAGAGAGGCCCTCTGCGATTTAGTGAGATTCTGTTTTATTTATTTTTTAATTTTTAAATATATTTTTTGGTGGTACTGGGGGTGGAACCAAGAGGCTTTCTACCTCCGGGGTATACTACCAGACCTATTTTATATTTTATTTGGAAACAGGGTCTCACTAAGTTGCTGAGGGCCTCACTAAGTAGCTGAGGGTGGCTTCGAACCTGTGCGATCCTCCTGTCTCAGACTTTCAAGCACGGGGACCTCTTGTGTGTGCCACCACACCCGGCTCAGATTCTGGGTTTTTTTTTTTTTTGGTGGTACTGGGGTTCCTGGAAACCCTTCTACCTCTGGGCTACACTCCCAGATCTATTTTATACTTTTATTTGGAAACAGGGTCTCTCTTTTTTTGTTTGTTTGTTTTTATTTATTTATTTTTAAAAATTTTTTATTGGTGCATTATATTCATACAACTTATTGGGGTAAAAATCTTGTGTGTACAAACATGTACTCATCGCTGATTTAACCCCTACCCAAATCCCACCCCATTCCCTCCCCATCCCTCCCTCCCTTGCTTGGCTTAGTGATCGACTTCGATATGTTTAAGTACATTGTGTGCTTTAGAGATTTTCCTCTTCCCCCCTCCTTTCTCCTCCTTTAGGTTGTCTTGTTTGCTCCTCTTTTCTCCCTAACTCTCACATATTAGGGAAAGCATCTGATTTCTTATTTTTTGTGCCTGACTAATCTCACTTAGCATAATGTCCTCCAGTTCCATCCATTTCGAAACAGGGTCTCTTAAGCCAGCGTGGCTGGCTTCGAACCTGCGCGATTTTCCTATCTCCACCTCCCAAGCGTGGGGATTACATGCGTGCACCACCACGCCCGGCTGAGATTCTGTTTTAAAATAAGAAATAAAATAGGGCTGGGAGTGTAGCTCAGAGAAGAACACCTCTGGATTCAATTCTCAGTACCACCCCATCCCCCAAAAGAGTTGATAAGAGAGTCACTCAGAACTTTTTTCTTCTTTTCTTTCTCCCTCTGTCCCCCTCTCTCTCTCCTCCTTTCTCTCATTTTAGCCAAGTTTCTGCCTTCAGCATTCTGGGAGAACATTCTGAGGGCTTGGTCCCCAAGGGCTGCTGCATCACCAAGGCCACTCCTCCTCCGGATCCTTTGCTGCTTGTGCCACTGTGGTCACTTGTCTCTCTGGACACCTTCTCCATGGGCTTCTAGCACCCTGTGGTCTTGTTCTACTTTCGCCCCTTTAGTTGCACCTTCCCAGGTCTCTGTTCTCCTGTTTACACTCTCCCACTCACCCAGTCTGTGAGCTCTTCCTACTCCATGACTGTAAGAACCACATTTCTGTGGACACCCCTCACACCTGCAAATTCAGTCCTGGCTTTTCCTCTGGAGCCAATTCATCTACATGGCTGCTATGTGATGTGCTTCCTTCAGGAGTGATCCATACCCTAGCTGAAACATACCCAACACTAGATGCCCCCCCACCACCCCTAAACCTGCTCAGCCGAGGTCCCCTCCACTCAGCTCATGGGGATTTTTATCTGTCTAGTGGCTCAGAACCAACCTTGGACTCTCGCTGTCCCTTCCTCCTCTCACTACACTTGTGACCCATCAGCAAATCTCTTGGCTGTAGCTCAGCTGCTCCCGTCACCTCTGCTGTCTCTGCCTGATCCCAGCCCCCACCGTGTCTTATCTATTGATCAGACTGGCCATTCAACTCATCACAGCCAGGGTCCAGCTTCTGACCATGGACACCAGAAGTGTTCTAAGGCTGCACTTCATTGACAGGGCCCTATTTGTCTTTCCCATCAAAACCCAAGTAGCAGAACTTTGTCCCTTTTTTTCCTGTATGGAGAATAGAAATTAGACATTAGTTGACTAAAGTGGGCTGGCCTAGTTAAATCTCAGGGAATTTTGACAAGAGGCGACGTGAAACTCATTGTGTCTCAGACACACAGAGCAGGTGGTGGATGGCTAATGCGCTTTAGAGCCTTGGGGGTGTCTAAACTTTGGAGCTGTAGGTAATGCATACAAACTGTCACAAAATAGATCTTCTTATTTATATGAATGTATATCCAATCAGATAAAACCCTCGTACCTGTGAGCTGGCTCCCTCTGTACCTGTCACTATACCTTGATTTCTGGGATCCCAGAATAGTCAAGGTTGCCATGCTGCCTGAAGCAGCAACCCGCAGGAGGGGTAAAAATAAGTGGTGAGGATCCATCCTAGCCTCTCTATTTAATTCTCGGTCTTCGAGATGAAGGAAATAATACTTGGCCCTAATTAGACATGATGTAAAATTTGGAAAATATCCAAGGAAGGTGCTGAGAGAGAAATATTTTATAAACATGAGCTTTCAGTATTTTATTACTTGGAGGAGAAAAGCCAAACACAGTTTATACGAAAACAGCTGTCATCATTCAAGGAACTTGCAAGTGCTTGTGTATCTATCCCAGGGCAACCTGCGAGTGACAGCCCTAGGACCAGCTAGAGTCCTACTCCAGACAAAAGCCCAGGAAACGACAGTGCCAAGCCCACCTTGTTGGTTTCCTGGGTCCCCTCTGTGGCTCGTTCTTCTCCCTCTTTCTCCTGAAGGTTTTCATTCTCATCGAGAAGCTTAACGGGAACAGGTGGGGGGGCCTCCTCTTCTGGGTCACAAGAATTTCCAAGAACACTCTCTGCATACACACTTTGGCGACACTTTTTGTTTCTGTCCACGGAGGCATATTCGGCAAACTCTGCTTTGCTGTCAGTGTGGGGTCCCGGGAGCTCCTTCAAGGTGGAGGTGGACTTGGACTTGCCACCATGGCCCCTGTCCAGGTGCGTGGCTGCCGTTACCTCCTTCACTTCCTTCACAGTTTCATATAAGCAGTCTTCCACCATGTTCTCCTGGGAGGAGCTGTCCTTGAGCACCTCGTAAGGCCCTTCCATGGCCGGCCCCTGGTCCCCATCCACACTCCGGGAAGTGAGCACAGTGTCCACCGCACTCTCGGGTGGGATCCTGGGCAGCTCCCGACTCTGATGACACTTTGGCTTTCCGGAGCTATCCTGGGAGTCCAGCAGATCCGAAGCTGAAGTCTGCACTTCCTCATAATGCTGCATGCAGGTCAGCGTACTGTCTTCCGAGAGAACTGAAAGAGCAAAGTATTGAAAGTGGAGAAACACAACTCCTTAAATAGCCATTACAGTGATCAGTGAATCGGATAATGCGGTGTTAGGTTAAATCAAGTTGCTTTTTATTTGATGCTCAGCTGCAAACTGGATGTTATGATATCAATTTATATTCTTATTTATCACAGCTTAAACAGAAGCCATCCATTATATCTTTCCTAGTACAGTATTTAATAAATTATCTTGTCTATAATTTTTGGGTAAGTACGGCTATCCAATTTTTCTTTAATTTTTATACTTTTATTGGTGTCTTATAATCATACACCGTAGTGAAATTCAAACTGATGTAAAATATACACAGCACGCATCACACATACACATCACACACACATACTTTCCTTTTACCTCCCCTCCAAACATGTTAGTGAGATTGATGATAATAATTTCATATACGGACATGACATTATTTGACAAAATCTGGCTCACAGTTACTTTCATTACTTATTGTCATATTCCCATTGAGACTTGTGTAGGCAGGGTGTCTCCTGTGACCAGAGGATGAAAGAACAATCAGTGAGGCCTGACTGTTTGAAGTTGGACACCAGGAAAGGATGTGTGTGTGTGTGGAGGTCACTCTTCCTGGCTCCTGCCTGTTGGAGGGAATGGTTGGTGGCCGTGGTCACTTTCATTTCACAGACATAATGAAAATGATGGGGGGAAATGTACCCTTAAGCCAATACCAATAAGAGTCTGGACACTCTGTGCCTCCCTAAGGGTCTTTCTTTCACCTCATCCCACCCCCCATATCCCTACCTCAAATTAGGAAATCCAGATATATAATTCTTGGGATGCAAAAGTCATCCCTTTATCTAATGTCGTTTGAGTGCCTGCTGCATGCCAGGGGTGGTTCAAGAAGGTGGAGATACACCTGCCAATGAAATGGAGTCATGCCCTGATGGTCCTGATGGGGGAGCGAGCAAGTTCCTACATTATGGTGCATCACTTTGGGAGGATTAGAAATAGTGTCCTTAAGGGATATATGGGAAATGAAAATGGACCTCTTGAATTGAACTTAATGACACTCCCCTGTGTCCTACACTCACCCTGGAAGGGTGACCTTCAGCCCTCTGGCCCTGGTGATCTGTGTCATGGAGGACAGAGGATGGGCGCCGGAGTTTGAGGACACAGGTGTTGACCACCTGTCAGTTTCTTTAGCAGTACAGAGGGTAAGGTGACGACCTCCTACCACAGGCAAAAGTGCTTGGTAAAGTCTGCAGTAAATGTAGTTGCTATGTCTGCCAGCAAAAGTATATAGCGCATGAAACAGATATTATGCAGAGTGGTCTTGAGTGTGCGCCCATGAGTCCAAGTATCTGGTTCAAATTGCAGATCCTCAGTTCAAAGGCTGTAACATTTTAGACAAATTATTAACCTCTCTGTGACAGAAAGAATGGTCCCCAAGGATTCCCACATCCTAAGCCCTGGAAACTGTGATTATGTTAGGTTCTATCACAAGGGGGAAGTAAGACCCAAAGAGGGTGGATGATCAATTGACCTGGTGATGGGGAGAGTCCTGGATTACCCAGGTGGGTCAAGCAAAATCACAAGTGTCCTGTAAGTGAAGGAGTGAGGCTGGAGAGCCAGAGAGAGGAGTGAAGATGAAGGGAGAAGCCTTGAATGAAAGAGTGCAGGTGGCCGCTGAAGAGCTGTGGTCCAGCCCCATCAGACCTGCGTTGTTTTAAGGTACCAAGTCTGTCATTGTTACAGCAGCCCTGCATACAGGTCCCTCACCTTTAAATTGTGAGTAGTAACACTGCCTATTTTACAGGATAATAACAATGGTACTTTTTTTTGCGGGTCTGGGGATGGAACCCAGGGGCATTCTACCTTCGAGCAACATCCCCCTGCCCTGTTTTTTATTCTTTATTTTGAAACAGGGTCTCACTAAGTTGCGGAAGGCCTCACTCTGCGAACCGCGATCCTCCAATCTCAGGCTCCCAAATGCAGGGATTACAAGCATGCGCCACCATGCCTGGCTAACAATGCTCCTTTTTTTTTTATTTTTTATTTTGGTGGTACTGGGGTTTCTGGAAACCCTTCTACCTCCGGGCTACACTCCCAGACTTATTTTTATACTTTTTAAAATTTGGAAACAGGGTCTCTTAAGCCAGTACAGGTGGCTTCGAACCTGCGCAATTCTCCTGTCTCTGCCTCCCAAG
This sequence comes from Muscardinus avellanarius, assembly GCF_963383645.1. NCBI lineage: Eukaryota > Metazoa > Chordata > Mammalia > Rodentia > Gliridae > Muscardinus > Muscardinus avellanarius. The sequence continues at coordinate 57,254,160 of NC_137789.1, read as the reverse complement.
CGCGGGGTTTACAAGTGTGCGCCACCACACCCGGCACAATGGTACTTTTTTTTTTTTTTTTTTTTGGTGGTACTGGGGTTCCTGGAAGCCCTTCTATCTCCGGGCTACACTCCCAGACCTATTTTTACATTTTTATTTGGAAACAGGGTCTCCTAAGCCAGCGCGCGAGGCTGGCTTCGAACCTGCACGATCCTCCTGTCTCTGCCTCCCAAACCCAGGGATTACAAGCATGTGCCACCACGCCCGGCCAACAATGGTACTTTTTTTAGGAGTACTTTTTCAGGGTTAGGGTAGATGAGTTAGTACCCATACACCTGGCACAGAGAAGCATATTAATAGATATTAGGTACTATTCTTCCAATTGAGACTGTATACTAAAACTGGTAGTAATACTTAGAGTAAGAACACATTTCCTGGTTTCTGAACTACATTTTTCAAAACCTATGTACTTTCCCAGGTGAGAATGCCTGCGCGGATAGCTGGTATTTCTGTAGAACTTACTGTCTCCATTGGTGAGGACCCCATTCTGTTCACTGCTGGCCAGAGCATCCGTTGCCAGGCTAGTCACCGAATGGCTGAACATCTCCTTGTCTGAAGGCTGCAAAACAAACAAACAAGCAAAGCCACATTGCTAAGAGACCAGAGTGGGCAGCTGAGGAGGGCATTTGTAGCTTTTTCTAAAAAGTATAGCAAAAGCAAAACCTACAATCTACTTAGATTTAAATCAAATCATCAAATCATTGAGCTTCTCAATTAACTATTCATATTCAAGCACTTAGAGTGGATTATACTAGACAATACTAACACAGAACACTTCCATCACTCTGGAAGGTTCGGTTGGACAGTATGTTTCCAGAATCTTCCAAGATGCTGGAAATCCCCCGAGGTCACTGGCAGAGCCTCTCATCTGGTGATCTATAAATGGGTTACAGGTAGGTTGTGGCATATGAGTCCTTTTAGTTCAAGGCAGAGAGGGGACCAGAAGTCCTGGTGTTGGTCAGAACTGACCGCAGCAGGGAGCAGCCTCGTCCTCACAACACGGTTGCTGTCAAATGCTGCTCTTACAGGTGAGACATGCCACAGAAACACAGCAAAGCACCACCCTCTGCCCTCTAATAGGAAGAGACTTACATCTGTTTATATTTAAGATAACAACACCATTGATTTCTTTTTAAATTATCTTAAATTTTTATTGGTACATTGTAGTTTGAGATCATCAAGAACTTCAAAGTGATACATATTCTTATTTGCACACAAGATCTCTTAATGCCATCGATTTCTGAAATTATTTCAGAGCCAGCCAAGTCTCTGGCTTCCAGGTTCACAAAAAACAATCGTGTGCTAAAAATACCTTTGTAAACCTCTTATATTCTCATAAACAAATACAAACACTTGGAGGGAGGAGTAGCATTGACTGCTTTTTTTTTTGTACTGGGGACTGAACTAGGGGCATTCTACTGAGCTGCACCCCAAGTTATTATTTTATTTACTGTTTTGAATCAGGGTCCCACTGGGTTTCCCAGGCTGGGCCCGAATCTGTGATCCTCTTGTCTTAGCTTTCCGAGTACTAGAATTACAATTGTGTACCACTGCCTCTGGCTGGCATTGACTGTTTTCTTCTGGGCTAGAACCTGAAAAATACCAGTATGATCTATTGCTAAGGCTGGGCAGAAACAAGTGGGTTCTTATGCATTTCCTTAAATACCCAACTGGTCCCAGATGGCAGCCCGAGTCACTGTACGATTAGCCCCTCATCATTTCCATTTTTATGGCCTGTGAGACCCAAGAAGTAACCCCAGGCTCCAGATTCTGCATGGAAAATTCCGAGGTAAACTGCACAGGACCCTTGGCTAGTTGGTCTCATGAAGTATCTGACTCTTCTTTGGGAATCAAATAATAACAGACAGCGAATAGCCCATGCTGTGTGGTGGTGCCTGGATTTCTTGGGAGTTCACTGTTTCAAGTGCTCCTTATATCTGCTGCCCTATGAAAGTCACTCTGCCAGGCTTCCAGGAACTTGGAGTAGGTGCTAATATCTCAGAAACACTGTCCTGATGGAGCTGGAGTAAGTAGGAGAGGATGGCTGCTGAGCAGACCACAATAGTGGAATGATCACAGGGGAGTTTCTACAATCCAGGCTCTATTTCCAGTCTTAGCTTCTACGGCACAGGGAATCTGCAAGTTGTACATGATCTAGGCACTGAGCTCTTAGGGTGGGGTGGGCACAGGTGCATGGGCAGCCAGGGTCAGTGTGTGGCCCCTGTGTGTGACATGTGCAGTCACACAGGGAGGCTGTGGGCATCATCCAGGAAAAATTTGCAAAGAAAGCCCACTCCTTCCTTTTATCTACCTACCATACTCTTTCCCTTTCACCCAGGGGAGCAGCTGACCGTGCGCAGGACAGCAGGGACCAGGGTCTAGAACGGCAGCTCTTTACACCTGAGTGTATGTCAGAATCACCTGGAGGGCTTGTCCCACCCCCATTCACCTCATCAGCTCCCAGAGGGTCTTGGCACTACCACGCTCGAGACCCCTGTCCTAAAAGAGGCGAGGGAGGAGACAGAAACCCGGCCCCCAGCCCCCTCACCCACCTGGCTCTGAGGAGGGTGCTGAGGAAAGACAGGGCCGGGGGTGAGTGTGGGGGGAAGCAACAGTGGGTCCATCCTTCCACCTTTCACTCTGACACCCACCCCCTTCCACAGCAACAGACCCTGGGGCAGAACAGTGACGCTGGGAGGCCAGGCAGCCTGGGCTGCAGACGCCTAGAGTTGACACTGGATCTCGCGTTAAGTATTTGTATTGTCTTTCTTTGTACCTTCTTCTCCCACCTCGTTTTTGGCCTGACCTTGAGAAATGATGTCCCAGACAGGAAGCATCTTTTGTTTTAGCATCATTCCAGGGCTTAGGCCAGACTCAAAGCTCAGCCTTTTGAACTTGAGGGTGGACCTGTCCCCAGATGCTGGGGCTGCTCAGCCATTTAAGAGCATGGTCCTGAGTCAAAGGACATGGTGCGACCAGCGCAGTCTCACCAGGATGGGTGCCTGAGACTCTCAGGGCCCATCAGAACCTATAAGATGCTGAGGCCTGGGACAATGCAAGGCCAGGCTATACCTAGCGTTTGAAGGGCCTGGGCCTTGCTGAGCTTAAGGACTAGCTGCCATAGATTGAACTGTGCCTCCAACAAATTAATGCCAAAGTCCTAACCCCTAGTACCTCAAAATGCAGTCCTATTTGAAAATGGGGTCATTGCCGATGACACTAGTTAAGACAAGGTGACAGACACTAGGGTGTAGTGGGACTTAGTTCAATAAGTATGGTGTCTTTATACAAAGGGAAAACTTGGCTGGGTGCAGATGGCATAGGGGTGCCATATGCCTGCATATCCTGTTTGGGAGGTTGAGGCAGGAGGATTGCAAATTTTAGGCCAGCGAGGGCAACTTAGAGAGACCCTACCTTAAAATAAAAATAAAAAAGGCTGGGATTCACACACACACACACACACACACACACACACACACACACGCCCTCTACTCACCACGTTCATCAAGTTCTCATGGTCCCCACTGTGTAGTTTCGGCTTCTTCTCTCTGAAACGAAAAAATAAAAATATTCTTCTAATGCCAAATATGCCCCTTAAAGCAAACATACACTACCCTTTCCTATCCTAACTCCTATCAACTTTTAAAATCACTTTCATTTTAAGAACCATATTTATCTTGCCAATAGAAAATAAACAAACACAAAGACGCACACGCACAAAAACCCTGGACAGTCACTTGATCTCCGTTTGCAGGTGTGGGGTCCCAGGAGGACAAGCCCCAGGGAGGGACCAGTTACCTCCTGTGAGCTCCCTACCTCCACGAGTATAGAAAACAAGTTCACAAGGAAAATACCAAGGTGGGGTCCCGTGTTTATACCTAGAACACTGGAATGGGTTACACTATTTTTTTTTTTTTTTCCTTTAGAAAATTCCAGAGAGTTTTCTCCTCTCTTGACTTAGAAGTCTTCAGTCACACGCTGCAGTGGAACAGAGAAAGTAAGGAAAATACAAATTTTGGCATGTCGTGAAGGGTACGTGCTCTCTGGGTGAGTCATCTGTACTTCAAGTCTATGGAAAAGTCTGTGGAGTAAAAATAGAATGTGTTTTTACCCAGGACAGTCTAAAGAAAGCCATCCGTGGGGAAGCCGGGCTCCCGTCTACGGCCAGGGCACGAGTGACACCTAGTGGAAGCGTGAGTGATTGCAGCGGCGGGCGCTCAGGCCCCAGGCAGCCAGTTTCCTACTTCATCTTCTTCATCTTCCTGGCCCACAGGCCTACTTCAGCACCTACTTCATCTTCCTGGCCCACAGGCCTATCCCAGCCATGGAGGCCTGGGTCCAAGCTGGGCAGGGTTTAGGAGGCTACTTGGGGTCAGAGAGTCTGGATTTTCCTCTCCTGCCGTATTTTAGCATAGGAAGCCATATCAAACTTTTAGTTGACACTGATCAAGTTTCTTCTGAGGTTGAGAAGAGTTGGGAACAGGGCAGGCTGCGCTGCTCCACACTGGCCCCCAGCAGCAAGGCTTACACTTGAAAGCTGCATGTATTGGGCTCATTCCTGAAGAGCTGGAGAAATCACGCCTGGTTAGAAAGAACTTTACTTCTGAGCAAAGATCTCTTTGTGTGTGTGGGGTGGGTACTGGCATTTTATATGAGACAGAGAAATAGAAGAATAATTCTAAAAAAGCGATACTGATGATTATCTCACATGGAAAGTGTTTCACTTCTAGGGAAACCACTCTGCTTCAGCAGCTGAAGTCCTATCTCACACAGTTCTAACAATAAACCATCCTTCCAGAGCCACTTAATAGCAAAAAGCCTCAGCAACTTATAAACAGTGGTATAAAGATGGACATTTCACTTTGGTTTAAAAATATCCACAGATGGAAAAAGACAATATGAATTTCAACAAGGATGTGCTCACAAAGACAGCCAGAATTTCATTCTGAGAAGTATAAAATAAAATATAGGAGAGGCTTCTTGCATTATTTCTCAGGGAAATCAGTATGATTTTTATTCAGGTAAGAAAGAATGTCCTGGGACCCTTTACAGCAGGGAGATGTAAGCTGATCTTAATGCTGGAGTGCCTGTGATCATCCACGCAGTGGGATTATCAACTGTGTGGATAACAGGCCTTTTAGAATAAAGACTCTTCTGAGTACAGGGAGCAGGTGGAGATTCCCGTGGATACATGTCTGCTCTCACCTGTCACAACTGGAGCACAGGAAGATGAGGAAGGTGATGAGGAAGAAGGTGGCTACAGCTGCCAAACTCCCCCAGAGGACGACCTGCATCTCTCCGCTGCTCAGCTCGCTCCCCTCGGGCCCCATGGTGGGCAGGAACTACACTAGCAGGTGGAGCCAGTCAGTTCTTCAAAGGTGGCCACATGGGGGGCAGAGGGCTGTCCTCCTGCAGAGAGACCATTGCATTTGTAAGTTACTTCACGAATAAAGCGCCAGAACCTTGTGTCTGTTGAGCGTCCCTAATCCTAAAATCCAGAACTTGAAATGCTCCAAAATCTGACGCCTCCTAAGTACAGACCTGAGGCCAAATGCCACGCCCGGCCTCCTGCGATTGGTCACAGTTTAAATGCAGGAACTCTAAAATATGTGTACAATCACCTGCAGGCAATGTCTAAGGTGAACATAAAGCATAAATGAATTTAATGTTAGACGTGGGTCTTTCCTCTCCCATATCTCATTATGTATAATCAAAATATCTCCCAATCCAGAAAATACAACATCCCAAACACTTCTGTTCCCAAGCATGTCAGGTGAGAGATGTTCGACGTGTATGCAGGCTCCTACCAGAAGCAAGTCCTCAGAACACAGCCAGGAGGTGTGTGCTAGAGGCAGACCCCTTTGAAACCTGACTCTGGGCAGTCTTCTCTGTGCTCCAGCCTCTGTTTCCCTTAGGAAACATGTAAAAGGGAAAAGCACAGTGACTTGTACAGTGTTTGAAGCAAGGGGTGTCTTAATATCTTCACATGTTAGAGGATAGGTTCCTAATGTCTTCAGATGAAGATTCCAAGTACTCCATGACAAATAAACACATTTATTTGGAGTCACTATTTTTTAACCAGAATGGTATAAAACATTATATAGTTTTTGCAAAAAGGCAATTCACCACTTACTCATCACTACCATCTCTTAATTCCCCAGCTCACCAAACCCATCTTACTCTTAAAAAGTTTAAGGTTGCCGGGCGTGGTGGCACACGCTTGTAATCCCTGCGCTTGGGAGGCGGAGACAGGAGGATTGCGCTGGTTCGGAGCCAGCCTCGCTGGCTTAAGAGACGCTGTTTCCAAATTAAAAAAATATATAAAATAGGTCTGGGAGTGTAGCCCGTAGGTAGAAGGGCTTCCAGGAACCCCAGTACCACCACCACACATACACACACACACACAAAAGTTTAAGGTTGTTGGGCCTGGTGGCACACGCTTGTAATTCCAGTACTTGAAAGGCCGAGACAGGAGAATCGTGCAGGTTCAAAGCCAGCCTCAGCTGGCTTAAGAGACCCTGTTTCCAAATAAAAAATAAAATAGGTCTGGGAGTGTAGCCCGGAGGTAGAAGGGTTCCATTCCCAGTACCTCAAAAAAAAAAAAAAAAAGTTTAAGGTCATTACAATTAATAAAACAGCATGTCTCTCTATTCACCTGTATATACAAGTATCTGAGTATATGACTTTATTTTCTACAGTCGGTTTTCACTAAGCTACATTTTTAAATGCATGGTTGGAATCATGTGCTTAAGAACACATCCCCAGCCGTAAATAAGACCTATTTATAAACAACTACACATTAAGCATAAGAGCCGTACTTAGTACATTTTAGTACCTGGTACGTGCCAGGGACTCTGCTAAATGCTTTTCTCATTTAATTGCCACCACCGCCCTGTGTGGGAGGAACTGTTAGTCCTTGTTTACAGACAAGGGAGCTGGAGCCCAGCAGAGAAAGCAACTTTCCCCACTCTTCAGGAGAGCTCAGTGGCAGGGACAGAGGAGCCTGGACCAGCCATCGAGACTCCAAGCCTGTGCTCCCCACTCCTCAAAGAAGCACCCTTCGAGGGGGCTACTGCTCCCTCCCATAGACACCATGCTTCTACACAGAATGTCCATATTAATTTTTCAAAATCTTTTAAGTATTACAGATATTTTGAAAATAGAGTAGTATATCAAGTTAACAATTATCATCAGATTAGCCTTGCTTAAAGAACATTTGGTCTGTTCTAGAACATCCTAACTTAAATGAAACACTCCATAACTTAATCTCAAGTTTCCTGAACAAAGAAAGAAAATATAGCCAGGGATAGTTGTGCATGCCCATAATCTCAGTATTTGGGAGGCTGAGATAGGAGGATTAAAGGTTCCAGGATAGCCTCAGCAACATTCTGAGGGTCTCAGCAACTGAGTGAGACCCTGTTTAAAAAAAAATGAAAAGGCTGATGGTGTAGCTTAGAGATAGAATGTCCTGGGCTCAATCCCCAGTACCAAAACAAAACAAAAGTCAAATAAATATTTTTGTCTAGCCAGGTGTGGTGAAACAGGAGAAATCGGGTTCGTGGCCAGCCTCAGCTACTTAGTGAGGCCCTCTGCAACCTTAGTGAGACTCTGTTTCAAAATAAAAAATAAACTAGGGCTGGGGGTTAAAGCTCAGAGGTATTAGAATGCCCGTAGGTTCATCCCCAGTACAGCAAGACTATATATATATATATATAAATTTTTTTTTTCTTTAGGACAATGAACTGTAACACAGTACTTTTCTTGGGAAAGACTGTCAGTGTTTACATTTCCATTTGCTCTAATGACAGCTCCTAACTATATTTGGCCATCCCTGAGCGTTCACATGAAGGCATCTTTGAGAGTCTTTGCACAAACCCAGAGTGTGCTGGAAGGGGAAAATAAAAGCCACTCTGGCAAAGGCACCTCAACTGCACAAAATTTTCTCTAGGGGAAACATGATTAGGTTTATTTGAATATTCAAGGTGGCAGAATATTAACAAGCTTAAGAACAAGAGACTTTTATCTACAGTGTATGAAGAAAAAATTCTGGGAGATGAAGCAGATTGTTTTCCTCAGTCTGTGAATTAACAGAACATCTCCTTAATTTTCTATAAACATATACACTACAATTTCCTGAGTAACACAGAATTTCTTTCTTTCTATGTTTGGCTTCATATCATGCTTGCAAACACTACAGGCATCCAGTAATAAACAGACTTCTTTTGCCTGTTTGCTCCTGGACAGCTGTAGCTGAATGAAATGAAGCATCACTTCTTTTCCTATCTGTTGTTGCAAACTTTAAAGAGCCTACAGATTGGCACCATAGAGGTTATTCAAACACATTCACGGAAACACTTAAATCATGGCGACCTATGGAAATGTCCCAAAGAACTTTTTATATACAGGTGTAAACAACTTCAGGAAGCACAGGAAAAAGTTCTCTCTCTCTCCTAGACATCTGCTTGTTCCTTCATTCACACAGCAGATTAATGGATGGCTATTTCTAATGTGCTAAGTTCTTAGAAAAGAATTGCTGTGTGAATTACTCAAAGGCAGAAATCCATCCAGCAAGCCTCACGTGGCATCGCCAGCACCTCTCTCCATTTCTGTACGCACGTCTCTTCTTCATCTCTTGAAAGGGGAACTTGGTAGAATATGATGAAATATGTGGAGAGCCAGTGTGTGAGGACAGTGCGGGGAGATACAGGAGGAAAGGGGTCCCTAGCAGCTCCCGAATAAAGGTTGGAGCTCAGAGAAAATGTGTCAAAACTGCTGGTGTACTCCCCTCCAATTAGAATGTTCTAAAAAGCGACTGAAACTTCTTCCAAAACTTCTCACCCTGGGCAAAAATTTCATCATGAAAAGGGCGATCTGCGGGTACCAGTTTCTGAGCGAGACACATTTGAGGTAGCTCCTGCCTGTGGCCTCCCAGTGCTGCCAGCAGCAGGGCCCACGCAGGACAGTCACAGTGGTGGTGGCGGTTGAAGAGCAAGGGGCAGCTGGCGGTTACCAGGGACCTGGCAGTGGACGTGTGGGGGAAAGGCAAGGGGTCCACACATGTGCCTGCTCATCCTCAGAGCACACCCTGAGCTCGAGGATTCCCACTGCTGGCATCTGCTGCCCTTCTCTCTTGGTCTCTTTCTTTCAGGATTTGTTTCCATAATTCTGCCACCCACTGCTTCTCTGGCTATCGGTTACTGTTACTGTTGTTGTTGGTAGTAGTAGTAGTAGTAGTAGTAGTAGTAGGAGGAGGAGGAGGAGGAGGAGGAGGAGGAGTGGTGATGATGGTAGTAGTATTTTGTGGTACTAGGAATTGAACCCAGGGGCATTCTACCTTTGAGCTATACCTCCAGCCCTATTTTGTTTTTATTTGAAACACAGTCTTGCTGAGTTTCTGAGGGTCTTACTGAGTTGCTGAGGCTGGTCTCAATTCTCCTATCTCAGCCTCTCAAGTACCAGGATTGCAGATGTGTGCCACTACATCTGGAAAATGTTGATGGTTCATCTACAACTAGCCAGAACTGTCTTGTGCTCACTCCTTACTCACCACCTGTGTAGATGGACTGCCCCATCCGTGAGGGTAGATGGGCTGTAATATCTCCTAGGTGTGCAGATGGCCTGGGCCCTCCCTTCTGTGTAGATGCACATGTATGACTTTTGTGTTCTGTCTTCTCGACAGGGGTAATGTATGGTAAGGGGAGAAATGTCTTTGAAGTTTAAAAGATGTTTGACTGTCCAAAAGCTTTCAGTTTTCAAACCACATGTGTAAGTATGTTTTGTGTTGTTCCACACAGGGCAAAGGAGGCCTGTTTTTTGTTTTTTTTTTTTTGCTGCACCTTAATTGACATTTATTAAGGAACTGCATGTCTCACTATGATGTCTTGCAGAAGATGGTCCTATTAATGTAATTGCAGATATAATTTTATAATTACACATCAATTCTTTTTGCTTTAGAATAAGCTTCATTGTTGTCTGCATTGATTTAAAATCATGGCTGTGTACACTGTAATTTAGTAAAAAGGTACTGTACTTCTGGAAAAGGCAGTGGTTCTCCCGTCTTTTGCCAATTCTAAGTAATTTTTTATTACTATGAACTTAATCTTTGGCCCTGAGAAAGGTTAGTGCTTGGGGTTATAGAGTCCTCTGGGTATCTTTTTTTTTTTTTTTTTTTTTTTTGGTGGTACTGGGGGTGGAACCCAGAGGCTTTCTACCTCAAGCCTATCCTCCTAGACCTATTTTTATAGCTTTTTATTCGGAAACAGGGTCTCACTAAGTTGCCGAGAGCCTCACTCAGTAGCTGAGGCTGGCTTTGAACCTGTGCGATCCTCCTGTCTCAGCCTCACAAGTGCGGGGATTGCAAGCGTGTGCCACCATGCCTGGCCTCTGGGTACCTTTAAAGAGTTTAGTTTGGTTACCTATTTGGAAATGAAGTCTCCACAAATCTCTTGTCATCCTTTAATATAATTCATTTCATGATTTTAATGAATGAGTGATGTAGTCATCAGCAAAACCCTCAGCCCTTTACTTTACAGGCAGGTGCACCTATTGACCACAAGGTGGCAGCATAATCCTAGTCTCAGCCCATCAGCAGCTCTTCCTCTAGGAGAGGTGTTCAATTATTCTTGCTTGTATCTATCTTTGGCATTTGAATGAGCTTCATTAGCCTGGACTATCAGCCACCAAAATCATTTTCAACAGGAAAGGAAATGAAACCCAGACGAGATTAAAGAAAGGTGCAGACCAAATGACAGTTATTTACGTCTTCAGTCAAACACCCTTAACAGGTAGGTTCTCTGATCACAGCCAGTTCTATAAATAATACCTTGGCAGAGCTGGGATGGCCGGCAAGATTAGCTACAGAGGCGGACACTTTACAATTTCTTTGAAGCAGGTTTAGGTCAGTAATGATAGTCATTACCATTTTACAGCTGTCCTAGTCAACCCATAATTAAGGATGTAGAAACCACCTTCCTGATGACCCCTCACTGATGGGCTAAGGAGGGTCAGTCCTAACACCCAGGGAAATCTCTCCTTCCTGGTCGTTATCAGGTGTGGGAGCCATGGGATAAAACAGCACCTCACAGGCTGGAAATTAACCAAACAAATTTAACAATGGCAGAGGAGCTACATTCTCTGCTGGGTCCCCCTCAGTACATGGCAGAAGCACAGGCCTAAGAGTATACATGCCAGCCACTTTTCTGTACAATATTTTATTTAATTCTTAGGACCCTTTGCTATAGTTTTATTGAATCTATTTTCTTTGAGGGTTATTAAGGATGGAACCCAGGGACATTCGACCTCCAAGCTACACCCCCTGCCTTGTTTTTTATTCTTTATTTTGAATCAGGGCCTCACTAAGTAGCTGAGGCTGTCCGTGAACCGCGATCCTCCTGTCTCAGCCTCCCAAATGCTGGGATTACAAGCGTACGCCACCACGCCCGGCTATTTTTCTTTATTTTGAAACAGGGTCTCACTGAGTTGTAAAGGGCCTCACTAAGTAGCTAAGGCTGTCCTCAAACTGCGATCTTCCTGCCTCAGCCTCCCAAATACTGGGATTACAAGCGTGCACCACCACGTCCAGCTTACTGAATCTATTTTATGGATAAGGAAACTGAAGCTTGGGTTAAGTGGCCTGTCTAGAGTCACATGGCCACAGGTGTCCTGACTTAGTGTCCCCAGCACTTTCTACTTTAGGATACTGCCCAGTCGTGTATTCTTATCCCCAGTGTTCAGAACCCCTGGGTGCCCAGCGTATCTGGGACAGTGTTGGACAGGAGAGGACCTGGGAACCACACCCATCATCCCCATCAGTCTTGTCTCCCTCCCTCAGGACTACTATTTTTTCGCACTGGAGAGAGGATGTTTACTCCCCATTGGCTTGGCCAGCGCTCGCTCCAAGCCAGCCATGCATCAATCACGGCCCTGACTGTCCTTCCAGGGGATCCGGAGGGCTTTACAGACCTTATCCGGCCAGCTCTGCTGTGATGGATGTGGTGTTTACACGCATGCAGGCTTCCTGAGACCGGGGCTATTTACAGTCACACTCCGTTAAACATTACTCTGCACCATTTAAATCATGTTCTTCTTCATAGTAATAAAAGACTTCCCCCAAACCCAACTTCAGCTTCTTTGCTGAGAGAGGGCCAGAGGTGTGCTCTGGGGCCTAAGCGTCACTCAGTCAACCCCTACCCCCTGTCATGGCTCGGGATATTTAAAATGTCAGATCCATTTTAGTGCGTGTTTAGATGGGGCTAATTTCCAGTGCTTCACTCTGCTGCCTCCCCATTGGCTTTGACGAAGCCACAGCTCAGGCGATGCTGACCACTGAGCCCGCCCATCAAATGATGCTAATTCTGGGAAGAGGAAATTCGCGAGATGGAGAAGTAAAACTTAAGAGTAGATGACAATTTAAGCCATATAGAAGAGGAATATTAGCAGAGGTGTTCAGTTTATAACGCCGACTCACTGTTTTCTGCAGCACAATGTTAGGTATTCTCCCACTGAAGGAACTGCTGACTTCATATTCTACCCAGGTGTCAGCAAGAATGTGGCTCAACCTACTACCCAGTGCTTCATACATCAGAGTTATTTTCCATCTTTATATTTTAAAAAGATTAACTTTTTATGAAAGGGGCAGACAAAATACTTGTAGACTCCTTAAAATAGAACCCAGATCCTCACACCACCTCTCTGCAGGTTACTTTCTGGTTCTGCTATAGCCTGCCTAGGGCCTTGGTCATGTCTCAAGAGTGACTAGCTTCAAATAAGCCTGGGCTTGCTTTTGAAAACACGGGTTCTTAGGGCTTATCTTCAAGGCTTCTTGCCAGGGGCTGGGGCAGGGAAGGCAGGTGACTCAGGGGGTGACTCCCCAGACCCTGTAGAGGGAACATCTTAGGGTGAGTCCATCAGCACCACCAGGGACCTGCTGAGTCCGCAGACTCTGGACACCCTAGGCTTATGATGCAGAAACTCCAGGCAGAGCCCACGGTCTATTTGAACAAACCTTGCATCCTGAAGTTTGAGGAGACTGTTCTAGAACAGTGCTTCTCAAACTTTAAGGTGCCTACAGATGACCTGGAGATCCCACGAAGGTGTAGATTTTGATTCAGCCAGTCTGGAGGGGCTCAAGGTCCTGCATCTCTAACTGCAATTGGTGCTGTCCCCACTGTTGGCCTGCGGCCTTTGCCTGGAGAAGGGCTAGCGATACGCTTACCCTCCTTCCAGCAAGGACTGCTGTGCCCAGATGTCTGGTGCTGGGATTCACTTTGCAGTGGATGTGACCACAGGTCAGAGCTCCAGTATCCAGGGAGCTGGCTTGATTCCCACAGAAGAGCTTATGTATACAGCTTTATCTGTCTGGAGTCCAGGAAAATGGCAGTGAGTGTCCACACTTTGGACACATGCAGACACCCCAGCTTCTAAACTGTGCTTTCCCACTACATTGCTACATGGCCTGAAACATTAAAAAAAAAAATTAAAACAAAACAAAACAAAAAGCCCTGTACCTCAGGTTCTCCTTCTGAATAAAAGCAGTCATTCCTAATTTTTTTTCTCAGCTCTCAGCTGCTATCATTTGATAAAAGTAGCTGATGATTCCTAAAGCCTCAAACAAAAATTCAGGACTTCGCACATGAACGCAAATGTTGCTCTAGCAGAAACATTCTCAATGTGATCGATTGTTCCAGCTCCCCAGAAAGCACAGTCTTGGTAATTCATGGGAAACCCCGATGAGGCCATGCCAGCTAAATGGATGTCAGGAGGACAACTCGTGGGCGGCCTTTTCAGGCAGCACAGCGCCAGGAATCAATGCCGACAGCCTTCTAAAACATCACTGCGCTCTGGCAACGCCGCCGCTCTATGCTGGCTGTGGGCTGACTTAAAAGTCTCTTTATTTTTTTTTCATTAACATGTAGTTAGTATATTTACACATTTCCCATTGAGACTTACAATGGCCCCGCAAGGAAATGCAAAGACAGAATGAAATATGCAGATGGTGTGTATGCAGTGCAGGGGAAAAAAACACCGATTCTGCCGGGAAATTCTGAGGCTCTTTAAAGGCAAATGCCTGTATTTTTAACAAATTTTACAGACATAGTAAGTTTGAGAGGCATCCATCTAATTTCTAATCTGAGTGCTGATACATCTGAGGAGGTCCACATGTAGTAACACATTGTGGAGCCCTTCTTTGTTATTTGAGATGTCTTGGGTTGGTTTCATTGGTTTCTTCACTAACACCTCTGATGATATTTAGTGATACACTAAATGTATAACTGCCAAACGCCTACTATGTGCTAAGCATGATTCATCCTCTAATCACACCTTGATTATGAGATCACACTGACCCACTGTAATGCCACTTGTCAAGAGGTAGAACAGTGTTACTAATACAGAGATGTAGTTTGTCCACAAATATAAAATGATTTATTGCTGAATTCTGAGCGTGTGAAATCAGGAAAAAAAAAAAAAACACCCTTAAGTCCTTGCACTTCCACCCTATTGCGAGAGAGACAGCGCTTGGCCGCAGTGACTGCGCTGGGCTAGCTTCTGCCGGCCGCAGGGGCTCCGTGGAATTGATGCAGCTGCATGCCCTTGGACTGATGTTGTTTCAAGCTGAGAGCTGCCCTCAATGTGTCCATGTGGGTTCTGGAGCATCCTTTTGCATGTGCACAGGGTGGAAAGGCCCCCTCCCAGGCATGCAAGCCTTCATAGCAGGTCGGCAGGCCCCTGAGGATGGGGCTGGCGGGCTCATAGGACCAGGGAAGTGTGTACACAGAACCCTCGCCCCAGTCTCAAAGGAAGAAATTTGCTCTCATTTTATAATTAAGGCTAAACTTATAAAAGCAGATACACACGGAAGAGGTAGAACGTGAACTGAAAACCACACTGAGCGGCTGGGGATGTGGCTCTGAGGTAGAGAGCCTGCCTGCCATGTGCGAGGTCTTGGGTCCAATCACACTAAGGCAACAGACCAAGTCACCAAGTCACCAAGTCAGTCGCCTGGAAGGAAAAGGCAGCGGAGGGAGAAGGATGAGAAGCCTGAGGCCCAGACACAGGGGTGCTGCGTGCTTGGGGGAAATAAGATATGGGGAAATGGTGTGGATGGCATTTCAGGTTATTTTCTTCTTGCTTTCCCACTCTGCCTAGGTCTGGCCTTAGTCCATGGGGAACTTGGTGAAGAATGGCGTATGTATCTATGTATGTATGATGTATACATGTGTCTACATACTTCAATACTCTGCCTTCTCTTTCTGTCTTTACCCGGTGTGTAGATAAAACTGTCAGCAGAGGATAGGGGACAGGTATACCAGAAGAGTAACACCTGTGAAGAGTTTGTTCTAACAAGGTCTGACAGGACAGAATATGGAACTCAATGATCAGAAGAGGTCATGGCTTTGGAAGAGGTCCTTGTCTGTTGGATAGGATGCTACTTCCCTAGAGAGCAAAGAAGACCTGGAACTAGGTCTACAAAGTAGCAGGGAGTAGACTGCAAGGTCTCAAAAAGAGAAGTGTATCTCACTGCTGAGCAAGACAGTATTCTGCCCCACACCCCTCCTTTACTCGGTCTGGTGAGTTTCACTTGTCTTCCTTCCTGGACAGAGACAACTTCCAGGACCCCTCGCTCCTTGACCTCTCCCACTTTTGCTTTGTAGCACCAGGGGCATTTGTTAAACTGCTGATGTCCAAACCTAGCCCTCAGCCCTTCTGATATAGTAGATTTGGAGTGTGGTTCAAGTACCTATATTTTTAACGTGGATCCTAAGAAATATTAGCAAAATGGTTTATTCAACGAGAAGCCTTTGAGGAATGCATGATTAGGGCTTGTGAGTCCTCTACCATCCAATCGGAGTCCTTCTCTGTCCTTCCAGCCTTACCGAGCAGCTGAGGCGCCTCCCCCGGGACCTGCCCATCTCATAAGCGCTATGGGCAAGCATCACTGTCCCTGTGGATCTAAGGGGCAGGCTCAGTCCCTCCTGCCCAAGCCAACACAATGGCTCTCAATCCAAGGATCTAAGGCAGGGGGAAGGAAATGGATTTTATTTCATATACACATAAGCTCACAGTTGATTCTGAAAGCCGCTGCCTCCTAATTTGGCTTATAAATATGCTTAGTATTTGTTATATGGGAATCCCAGCGGGGTAGGATTCACTCATTGTATCAAGCCTTCAGAAGTTCAGAATTATTTAAAACTAAGAAAGCACTGGGGCTGAGGAATCATGATAGAGGGGGAGAGGCAACGTCCATGTGAACGAGATTTCTACACGCAGAATTGTTTTCATTGGTTCATCCTGTGAAAAGAAAACTCTAATCCCATTGTGGGTCCCTGTGGGCAAGAGGGAGCGAAAGTCTGGGGAGTCCACGGGGAGAACTCCAGAGGCTGAGGCTGTCCTCACAAAGCCACGCAGCTAATGTGATTATAAGACCTAATGAACCGAAGCGAATCCAATTTTGAACATCTTCATAGCTAATGAAGATCACATCTTCTCCCTCAAGATTTTCCATTTTCTCTTTTGTAAACCATGAATAAAATGGAGGTGATGGGTTAAAGTTGTGTTTATGAAAAGTCTTTATGGTATTATGTGGTGTTCTGTTTTGAGTGTTACAGTGGTTTCCAAGCTAAAGAATTCTATGTGGGACATTACATTACAGGCCAATGTTAAAAACTTTCTTGGAGAGAACTTAGAACATGGATTCATTAAACTAACATTTTAAAGATAACCCTTCTCCCTTTGTTGAACTTAAAGCACTTATACCTAGGCAGTAAATATGGCCACTCTTTCTTGATTTCCATTTTCTTTGGAAAGTAAACAGCTCGAAAGTCCTTCATTCTTGCACAATGAGAGCTAACATCAGAGTATGGCTTGGATGGCCCTGTTCTTGGGTGCATTGTACTGTTTTTACTCCTTTTCTGGGAGGGGTATTTTAAAGGCATTGAGTTGAGAGTCACGGAGTGACAGATGGTGGGGTAGAAAGCTTCCCAGATTGGGAAAGGCATATCTTAGAAATGTGTTCTGGTAAGCCAGGAAAAGGGTGCCCCCCACTTCTTCCTGGACTATTGAAATAACTCAATTCTAACTTTGTTAATTTAATGATAAAGGAAAAGGATATTTATGAGATATGACTGTATTAAGGACTTAGAAAATAAAACATCGAAACTAAAAAAAAAAAAAAATGCACAAGGAATCAGGAATTCCCTCTTTTCTGCCATCTAGGATTTGAGTGAGTCTGGTTGTACTAAGAACAGAGACTGTATTGTGAGTGGTGCCTCCTAGAGGTGGGAGGTCGGCTCTGCATCGCCATGGGGGTGACTGTCAGTGCACACTATGGGAACTGTTATTTGATCTTGGGAGAATCACTGTATACTTATTTTTCACTGACTACATTAAAACTTCAAGAAAAATACAAATACAAAATGAGACAATATGACATGCTTTCAGGACAAAAAGAAAACTCATCTAGGAGTGGGGCGTGGTCCTGCATCCCCATAGTCCCAGCGGTCAGGAGGCTGAGGTGGAGGGAAGAGAATTACTTGAGCCCAGAAGTTTGTGACCAGCCTGTGCAACGCAGTGAGATTCCATCTCAAAAACAAAGCAAAACAAAAAGCCCAAACTCCCTAAATCATCTAGGAAAACCAACGTAAGTCACTGATATCTAGTAATCGCTTCTAGAAAAAGAAGTTCACATTTATCATTTCCATTTATGAGATTAAATAATCAAAATCAAGTGGATTCATTTCAGTTCTATTCATATGTAATTATTTGTAATGATTATATGCTTTTTCATAACTAGCTATAAAAATACATTATTTTATATTTTATATTTTATTTTATCTTTTGAGGTACTGGGGATGGAGCGTAGGGACATTCTACCTCTGAGCTATACCCCCAGCCCTATATATATATTTATTGATTATTATTGCTTTATAAGGTTTGAAATCAGAAAAAATATATACATATATATTTTTTGCAGTACTGGGGATGGAACTCAGGGGCATTTTACCTCTGAGCTATACCCCCGAGCCCTATTTTTCATTCTTTATTTTGAAACAGGGTCTCACTGATTTGCAAAGGGCTGAGGCTGTCTGCGAACCACGATCCCCCTTTCTCAGCCTCCCAAATGCTGGGATTACAAGCGTGGGACACCACCCCTGGCTTGATGTAAAACAATACATTATACCTGAAATGAGGGTGATTCAGTCTTTTTTACATTACTCTTAGATATTTCTCTAAAATCTTTAAAATTTGAATTCATTTTACTTCTAATGTGTTGGCATGTTATACTATATTGTATAAGCAGGGTTTAGAGACAATGGGTCCACCTGTAGCTGCTAACACATTTTGCTTCACCTTATTGAGGGCATGATTAAGAGCAATGTAGGACTCACTATATCCCTCACTAAACTAAGAGTTTGTTTCTGTAGCCAGGATCTTTCTAGGACATCAAGGCATTTAGTATAGTTACCAAACTGCTAACACTCTCCTGAAGACTGTATCAGAATACTGAGTGGGGGGAGGCTGAAGAACCAAATTCCAATCTTTCATGCTTCCTAACAGAGTGGTTCTCTGACTTCCTCCCCCCTAATTTATTACTTGGTGCTGCTTTCAGATGAACTTAAGAGTATTCTCTGCCACTGCTAACTGGAACGCCAACATTCTCCAGTACTGTGGCTGGCACAGTCCTACTGTGGTGAGCTGGAGGCTATATTTGGTAGCAGCTAAACCTACTAATTAATGTCATAAAAAGAGGCTTTTATAAAATATTAATATAAAAAACTGTCATGCTTTTGTGTATCTACATTTTTGGTGAAAGTACTAATGACATTTTCTATTAAGGGGTACAGGAAGCTTTATGCATCCGTGTAATAAACTCTTGGAGATTTTAGTGCTTGAAAGAAGGTTTTCTGTCCTGATGAATTAGCTTGCCTTTTAAAAAAACACCTAAATGATACATACAAAAACCATATTTCCTTTTTCCCTCACGTGGCTGGCTGTAAGCTCAAAGCATGTAATTATCTTCAATTATAGCAATTATCTTAGTCTAGCTCTTTCCTTTCTCTGCACTAGCCTCAATTAGAAGTTCTTTTAGTTTCACACATTTCAAGGAAACTTATGTCTTTATTATATAATATTTTTAGAGGCAAATCTTAATTTCTGAGTAGTGCATACATGAAGCTTTAAATTTAATTTCCATGGGCTATGCCGCTAAGGATTTTAAAAGTTTTACATTCATATTTCTAAACTCTTAACTAGTAAATGCTATTTCAAAATCTTACTCATTTGTAATATATTGGGAAGTAGTGTAATTAGGACAAGACAATATAAAACAGATACAACTACTCATTCCTCTTCCCACACAGCAAGTCTATCCTGAGAATCACGTAGACCAAACTGTTTGCTTATGTACATATGTTCCTTGGCTTAGGATGGGCTTACATCCTGATAAAAATATTATGAGTTGAAAATACATTGAGGCACCTAAACACAGTACCTACCAAACACAGTACCCTGTAAAGTGTTGTTTATCCTAGTGTTGCTGGCCAGCATTGAGAGAAATCATACGGCACATCACTAGCCTGGGAAAAATCCAAATTCAGATTTCAAAGTATGGCTTCTACTTAATGCATATTTATTTCACGACACTATAAAGTTGAAAAAATTATGAGTTGAACATTGTTAAGTCAGGAGACTGGCATATTCTTATAGCTCAGAGCCAAATAGAGCTGCATTGAGTCTATTCCAGAATGTGGAATCTGAGCTCACTACAAAAAGAGGTTCAAAAGAAACAGATTTTAAGTCATGTTTTTTTGGTTGCTCTATTATTTCTACAAACATTTCTCTGCATCTCTCAAAATACAAATGTCAAAGTTATATGGCTATTCACAATTTACTAGAGAAATAGAAATAGCATAGTTTTAATATATTTAATAATAGAAAAATTTCAACAACAAATATATTGAATCTCCCGGCTTATTATTCGTGTGAGTCTCATATACTACTGTTTTTAGGCCATGTGTCAAAGATTACCTAAATATATATTTGTTATCTATCCACTTGCAAAACGGTCCATAATTCTTACTCGTAAAGAGCGTACTCAAAATTGATATAATAGTATAAAATGATTTTTCCTTATGCTTTAGCCTACGTTAGCTTCTCTATTGATCTTCATTGCTAAAATAGATACTGCACTTAGTTCAGCTTCTACTTAATGGATATTGAAGGATCATCATGGGCCAGGTGAGTATGATCCCTCCAGCCTCCGCTGTTTCCCTATTCTCCTTGGTCATGACTGTCTATGGGCTCTTTTTTTCTAGCCCTTGATCATATTAAGGTTACCATGACCCTGATGCTTTTATGCTATGTATTTATTTTTCTGGAATAAGCGTCCTTCTGGGCATCATACAACTGATTCATCCTAATTTTTTAGTCCTATTCAAATATGTTCTCAGAGAAGCCCTCCCTGGCCAACCATTCAAGAACCTGCTGTCCATGAGCAACTCAGTCCTCATCCCATTCCTCTCTCTTCTCTTCCACATATCTCATCTGAAAGTGTCTTTTTTTTATTGGTCTTTGTTCTTAGTGTTAAATGTGTGCGCTATAGACTATAACGTCCAGAAGCACAGGTTGGGAATGCTGTAACTCCTGCATCTACAACAGTAGCAGGAACCTAGGAAACACTGATGGGGTGAATGCATGGTTATCTCTGCAGGCTCGCCAAGAACTATACTAAATACAATCCTGTATTCTTGGAGATTGAAACTACCGATGGCTACTAGATAATAAACAAGTGCGCGCACAGTTGCAATTTTAACCTACAGTTCTCCATGCAATATGGACATGTTGGGATTTTAATTGGATCCACAGCGCCTGCTACTTTTGCAGAGAGGGCAGTTTGCATCCTGAGCCTCGCTGACCTCTGCCTGGCTCCAAGCTTCTGCCAGCGTGAGCGTCTCCATTGTGTGCATCTTACAGTCTCGGCTGCTTCTCTCAGTTCCCAGCAGAAGGCAGCCAGACATTGTTTGAAACTGCACTTCCAATCTTCTGTTGTTTTTTTGTTTTTCAGACTTCTTCATTGGGCGCAACACCATGTTTGTTTGGCCTGGGGCCCTCGGTATGCCAGGGTAAAGTGTTTAGGTAAAATGTTTAGGTTCATTTCTTTATGTGTCCGGCTTGAGATGAGAGTTGCATCGAAAAACACCCATTTACTGTCAGTGGACTCAATACAGCCTGGGATCTTTTGTCAGTAATCTTATCCTTCCATTATTACCATGTGATACTAAGAGGACTGATCAGGAAGTCAGTTGTAGTCTCTTTAGGACAAATCCTACTGACATATGGCATAGACAGTTGGGCACTACCACTATTTTGGGATGCTTCTGTTTGGTCTAGATGAGCACTTTCAGCCATATTGGTAACACACTCTGCCAGTTCCCCAGATACACGACTATGTTTGCAAGTCAGCTCTATTCAGTATCATCAGAATTTCAGCTTTCCATTCAGTACAGAAATGTACATTTGATAGCAATATCAAAATCGGCTACATTTATATCTTGTAAAACATGTGTAGGCTAGTTCTTTTTTCCCCCCAGAATAGATCTCTAGTAAATATTCTGCTACTTCTCTTGCTGATTTAACAACATCTCATTTATTTCAAAAGACATTGGCTGAGGGCTGAGTGGGGCGTGGTGGCACACTCCTGCAATTCTAGTACTTGGGAAGCTGAGACAGGAGGATAAAAGGTTCAAGACCAGCCTCGGCAACTTAGTGAGGCTTTCCACAATGTAGTGAGACACTGTTTCAAAATAAAAAGTAAAATAGGGCTGGGGGTATAGCTCAGAGGCAGAAATCTCTGGGTTCAATCCTTAGTACCACCACAAAACAAAACACCCAAAACCAAAACCAAAAACGTCAGCTGGTTCTGATATTATGATTTATAATTTATCATTTGAATTAAACATAGCTCTAACAAGAGAAACAATCAGACATTAGCCATACAATTGAGTAATTTATATACAATGAGTTTTTAAAAACAGATTCTTCTGACCTCAGTAGCTAATACTAACATCATAAAAACAGGTACAGCCAGACACTGCATTGGATGATTTGGCAGAAAATAACAGGCACTAGCTAGAAAGCCTAACTATAATGTGAACCTGAGTTAATCAAGACTCTTTATCCAACCACTAGACCCTTCTTCTTCTTATGTTACTTCTATCTCTTAAATGATCAGATAGCAATGAAAGGTTTATCTATCCAGATCAGTCAACTCACATGCACAAAATTTAGAAGTTTTGTGTAAGTTTCTGGAGGTTTCTAGCTGTGTAAAAACATATCAGGTCAAACTTGAGACAGACATCTCGTACAACTATCTTAAAGATTAGCATCCATGTAACAATTAAGACTAATAACGCACGCCTGTCATCCTAGCACTTGGGAGGCCGAGACAGGAGGATCGAGGCCAGTGGAGACCTTCAGCAACTTAGGGAGACCCTTTTAAAGCCGGGCGTGGTGGCACACGCTTGTAATCCCCGCGCTTGGGAGGTGGAGACAGGAGGATTGCGCAGGTTCGAAGCCAGCCTCGCTGGCTTAAGAGACCCTGTTTCCAAATTAAAAAAATATAAAATAGGTCTGGGAGTGTAGCCCGGAGGTAGAAGGGCTTCCAGGAACTCCAGTACCACCACCACCAAAAAAAAAAAAAAAAAAAAAAAAAAAGACTAATAAGATGTAAGCAAGAGGTGATGATAAATTGGTGACCACACATTTGAATAAACATCTCAAGAGTTTGGTTCCTTTCCTCAGCTGTGAAATACTGCAGCTCCTTAACATCCAGTCTAGGCCCTTTTCCTATTTTGCTCCTTATTTTCTTCCTGGGTGTTTTATCCACAACAATGGCTTCAATCCCTATCAGGTTGTCTGATTCCAAGCCCACACCTCTATTCTGAGTTGCAGGTCTCACATCCTCTAGCATCTTCCTTTGTCCGGGGTCATCATCCAGGGTCATCTTTAGGGAGTGCCGGCTCTCTGTGAGTGGCGCGGGCTTTCAGCTTGTTACACTAGTTTGAATCCTAGTCCTTTTATCAGCTTCCCTCCTATCTATTTCACCACCAATTTCCCTTAATATTATGACTTTCCAATCTATCTCTTCATTTATTCTTGACTCGGCATCCCCAGAGCCAGCCCCCTGGTCCAAGTCTGCATAATCGCTCTTCCTGGTGACTGCAGGAACCTACTGGTCTCTCTGCCTTCACACGGCTGAGCTCCAAGCCCTTCTCCAAACCCCAGCCAGCCAGATCTCAAAATTGAAAATCCAAACACTCACACCAAGCCTACCAAGTAAAACCCTTCAACAGCTTTCCATTGATCAAAGGATATGGAGAACAAAACCATATACAGTGGCCAGATACCATCAGCACATTGTACCATTTACCTACCTCCTCCTCAGCCCATCCCACTTGATCACTGCCAGTCACCGAGGCCACTTCCTTCTTCTCTGGAACTTCTCTAGTCCACCGCAGGCTTTCCACAGTTAGTTCTACACCATGTCAAATGTCCAGAAGTCTTCCCCACGCAGGGTCACTGCCCGTTGCTATTGTGTTTCTTTATTTCATAACATCTCGTTTTCCTATAGCCACTTATTGGTGTGATTTTTTTGATGTGTGTGTGTGTGTGTGTGTGTGTGTGTGTGTGTGTGTGTGTGAAAACTCCCAGATGGTGGTGCAGACGCCCGCTGTGAAATCAAACCTGGAACAGCAGTCAGTGGGACCTCTGCGCCCTCTGCTTTGGTGGTCCACAGATATCTCACCTCCTATCACACCTGGATAATCTTCCTGCACCTGGAGACCTGTGTCTGGATTTGGTTCTGGCCCTTTTTTATTTTCACTGATAGTTTGTTTTATTTATTTATTTATTTATTTATTTATCTTTGTGGTATTGAGGGTTGAACCCAGGGGCATTATACCTCCAAGCTACACCCCCTGCCCTATTTTATTTTATTAAAAAATTTTTTTTGCTGTACTGGGGATGGAACCCAGGGATATTCTACCTCTGAGCTACACCTCCAGCCCTATGTTTTATTCTTTATTTTGAAATAGGGTCTCACTGAGTTGCAAAGGGCCTCACTAAGTAGTAGCTGAGGCTGTCTGTGAACCAAGATCCTCCTGTCTCAGCCTCCCTAATGCCAGTATTTTTTTAAATTTTGAAACAGGGTCTTGCTGAGTTTCTGAGGGCTGTGCTAAGTTGCTGAGGCTGGCCAGGCACCTGTAATACTTCTGTCTCAACTTCCCAAGTATTGAATTACAATAGTGCACCCCCACACCCGGCTCATAGTTAGTTTCAAAGCATGAGTTCAGGTCTAAAAAGAGGGACCATTTGCATTCTTTTTTTTCTCCAAAAATTCACTATAACAAATGATCACACAATGATTCTGATGGTCTAGTAGTAGGCAACCTAATTATTTTATGAACTCTCACATTCTAAGTTGTACAGAATTGTGAGAACACATACAATTTCCTCTAATATGGACTTACAGAAAGCATATTGTATTAGACTGACTTGACACTTCATAGCAAATGTATAAGAAGTCAGTTACAGCATCATCAGCAATGCCAGGATGAGGCCATGGTATAAGGAGAAGTCACCACCTGCCCCAGCTGGGTCTCCTGACCCCCATCTTGTACTCACCTTCAAAGACCCAAGAGCCTTCTCCAATTTCCCCACCCACTGATTGCTAACAGCTGTTTTCATCAATTTTGTGTAAAATTTCAGTGTATCAAGCCTTCTCACTTATCTTCAAAATCTTGTGAGAAATTTAAGGTGGGGTTGTCTTTCTTTTATCATTATGGTTATCTTATGAATGAGGGACTAGTAGGACAGAGCGGTTAAAAGGCTGCCTGAGACCCACAGCTAAGGAAACAGCACAGCCTGCTCTGCCTTGCACCTACCATTCTGTGTTCTTTATTGTAGAGTTGCATTAGAAGAATTGTGGTTCTGCAGAGTGAAGCTCTTAGTGGAGGACACAGACCAGCAACTGCCACAAGCGCACACTCTAACACCTCCGTCGGGGCCTGGCCTGGCAGGAAGTGCAAACAGTAGGGTGGTGCCATCAAAAATTGGTAGGCACCATCTTTCCCATTTTTATTGACAGACATGACATACTCATTCTTAATTTTTGCTTTCTTCTTAATACTACCTAAAGAAAATCAAAGCAAAAAAGTAATGAAAAATAGTTATTTTAACTTGATGGTTGGGGAGTAACGAAGCAGAGTGGTGAATGGGGTAAACTATCCATTTCATGCCACCTACATTGGGTTTTGGCTGCTATTTGTTTTCTTTTTCTTTCTTTCTTTTTCTTTTCTTTTTGTGGTCCTGGGGTTTGAAGCCAGGAGCATTTTTTTTTTTTTTTTTTTGCGTATCTGGGGATGGAAACCAGGGTCATTCGATATCCGAGCTATACCTCCTGCCCTATTTTTTATTCTTTATTTTGAAACCGAGTCTCACTGAGTTGCAGAGGGCCTCACTAAGTAGCTGAGGCTGTCCGCGAACCGCGATCCACCGGTCTCAGCCTCCCGAATGCTGGGATTACAAGTGTGCACCACCACGCCCGGCTTATACTGTCAGTCTCTTATTTTTAAATTATTCTTTTTTGAAATACATTCTAAATTCCTGAGAGCCTCACTTAAGTTGCTGTTGCTAGTTTCAAACCTGTAACCCTCCTGTCTCAGTCTCCCAAGTACAGGGATTACAGATGTGTGCCACTGCGCCTGGCTTTAGTTGCCATTCTTTTCTTTTCTTTTTTATTAATTTTTTTGGTGGTACTGGGGTTCCTGGAAACCCTTCTACCTCTGGACTACACTCCCAGACCTATTTTATATTTTTATTTGGAAACAGGGGCTCTTAAGCCAGAGAGGCTGGCTTCGAACCTGCGCGATCCTCCTGTCTCCGCCTCCCAAGTGCGGGGATTACAGGCGTGCACCACCATGCCCGGCAGTTGCCATTCTTTTAAAAGACTCG
Source organism: Muscardinus avellanarius (assembly GCF_963383645.1). NCBI lineage: Eukaryota > Metazoa > Chordata > Mammalia > Rodentia > Gliridae > Muscardinus > Muscardinus avellanarius. The sequence continues at coordinate 57,228,117 of NC_137789.1, read as the reverse complement.
CCACCCTGTGAAATGGACAAGTTCTAGAGTTTTAAAAAGTAAAATAATGGGTCTATTATTTGGTGTCAACTGGTGAGAACTGTATGACTTCTACTGATGTATGAGCTAGAACAAATCCTTATGTTTTACTAATTGCTTAAAAACTAAGGATGAAACATATTATACTTATTAAATTTGTAGATGGCTTTCATCTGCTTAGAGTTGCCAACAGCTTTCAAAGTATGTGTTTAATATATGAAGTTTAACATAAATTCTTTACAGTACTAATATTAAAAACCTAAACTATTCAGGGATCTTTTAGATCTAGTTTCAGATATTTGCAAATATTTTCTGATCTGTTAAAACATCACTCTAGCAGTTTAAAATATTTGCAGGGCTTGCAAGGGCAAAATTCTCTTATGTTGGGCTCATAAATCTGTACAAAATTTTAGTGTGGCAAACACATGTCAAAAATATGGAATTCCCCTTAAAGATATGTATAAATAGCGTCACTGAGTTTAGAGTATGAAGCCCCAGATGGTTTATCAGTATCAACAGAAACCATTTTCCTTGCCAACGTGAATTTCATAAACGAGAAATCATTCTCTGGTCTGCAAAGGCAGACATCAAATTCACAAATACTATGATATTCTTGGTACCATGGTAGGTACTTCATTACATGGTCCATAAAGCATTATTTTAAAAACAAACAGAGTGTTCAAAATGAACTATCTGTTCTTTATACAAAGGCACTGAAGCCTTTCCAGAAAGACTGACCTCTCTTTCTTATGTTCCTATGAGACAGAGCAGGGGTAGCCTTTAAAAACAGAAGCAATACCCAGCCACACGTGGTGGTACATGCTTGTAATCCCAGTACTTGGGAGGCTGAGACAGGAGGGCTGCAGGTTGGAGAACATTTTCAGCAACTTAGTGAGACCTTGTTTCAAAAGAAAAAATAAAGTAGGGTTGGAGGTATAGAATGCTTCCGGGTTCAATCCTTATTAAAAATCAAAGTAGAAGCAATAGAAGCAATACCCTCAGCCAACTTTTGTGATGGTTGTCTTGAATACTTTATCATGAATTCCTTTTTTCTTTCTGATAATATAAATTTATGAAATTCAATATTTGTGTTGTTAATAAGCTAATATCTACAACTGCAAAGTAACCATTATGTAATCCTGAATGTCTTTTTGATTATTATTATTATTATTATTTATTTTTTTTGCGGGTCTGGGGATGGAACCCAGGGGCATTTGACCTCTGAGCTACACCCCCTGCCCTATTTTTTATTCTTGATTTTTAAATTGGGTCTCATTGAGTTGCGGAGGGCCTCACCAAGTAGCTGAGGCTGTCCACAAACCGTGATCCTCAGGCCTCAGCCTCCCGAATGCTGGGATTATAAGCATGTGCCACCACGCCCTGCTTCTTTGTGATTATTATTGATGTAATAAGAAACTAACACTTATACTTTAAACAGTTTCTCAGTGTCACTCAGAGAGTAAGAATGTGAGACAAAGAAATGTAAACTTCAACTCTTAATTACTCCATCACAAGAACTTTCTAAAATCATACAAGGGACTGCAGTACAATGGGAACTTAGTGGCTAAGAATGATGTTGGTTAAGGAGGTGGACAGGTGACCATTTTGATGGTCTTGGGGCTTTGGAGGTGGTGGACTGGAGAGAACAGGCTGGAGACGGAGGCAGAATCCAGTGAGCATGAGATCCTTTAAGGAGCGTAAAAGTTTCATCATTTGTGAGATGCAGACACCATTCGCAAAGAATATTTGCCCCAATTCTATACTATACTTTTTGTGTGTGTGGTTCTGGGGATTAAACCCAGGGGCATTCTACCTCCAAGCTACACCCCCAGCCTGATTTTTTTATTCTTCATTTTGAAACAGAGTCTCATTAAGTTACAGAGGGCCTCACTAGGAGGCTGGCCAATGAACCTGCGATTCTCTTGTCTCAGCCTCCCAAGTACTGGGATTACAAGCCTGCACATTTTAAAACAACCTTTGATGTTCTATTTATTTCAAAAAGATTGGCATTTTCGACCCAGTTCACATCACTGATTAGAAATATTCTAGCTTACATATAAATCTCCATCAAATACAGTTTATGGGATTCAAGAACAATGTATGAATCCATCTGCATCTACGTGGGGCTTAGCTGGCATTGTGAAAGTACACAGGTGGAAATCAATATGGACTTATTAAGGTTTTCTTCCTTTGCATAGGTTTTGAAATAGGTTCTTACCCATTATAAAAAGTCACTGATGATATATATATAATTTTATGCATATTTTGCGGGTCTGAGGATGGAACTCAGGCATTCAACCTCTGAACTATACCCCCTGCCCTATTTTTTATTCTTTAAATTGAAATAGGGTCTCACTAAGTTGCGGGGGGCCTCACTAAGTGTCTGAGGCTGTCCACAAACTGCAATCCTGCAGAGTCAACCTCCTGAATGCTGGGGTTACAAGGGTGCACCACCAGACCCAGCTATTTTATGTATTTTTAAAAAAATTATTGGTGCATTGTAGTCATACATATTACTGGAGTACAAGATGCTGGAAGTATACATGCACACATCACCCAATAAGCCCTTACCCAATTCCTGCCCCCTTTGATATTTTTTGGAGTTTAAAGACTGTGTTTTGCTGTCTCTGGTTCTTTTCTTGTGTTGACCCTTCACACCTTGCTACTGTCAGGCTTTGGAGACCTTGTTGGGTGATTGGGCTGGATTCTGTGTCAAGAGACATGGTCTCAGAGGCCAAAAACTTGCTCCCATTTCTGTTATGTCTTTGCAACAGAGAAGAATGTGTAATATTTAACTTTTGCGAGTAGCATTAGGAGGTTCATCTCATTTACTTGAAAATCTTATATTTAATAAATCTAAGAAAAAGCGAATAGCTTCCACGTATTGAACAAGCACTATTTTCCAAATACTTCTGAACTTGGTGCACAGCCTAAAAAAACAAGTTACACTTAACTCGTTCTTTGTAGGATTGTTGTGAGATATGGGCAGGTATGCAAGACCACGCAGATGGCTACACATCTTCCCTTCCCTATAGCTTCACTTGCAATGTGACTTTGAAACTTCTTCTGGCAAGAAACTTGCTGCTAGCCGGGCATGGTGGCACACACTTGTAATCCCAGCATTCGGGAGGCTGAGACTGGAGGATCGTGCTTCGCAGACGGCCTCAGCTACTTAGTGAGGCCCTCTGCAACTTAGTGAGATTCTGTTTCAAAATAAAGAATAAAAAATAATGCAGTGGGTGTAGCTCAGAGGTTGAATGCCTCTGAGTTCCATCCTTAGATCCACAGGAAAAAAAAAAAAAAAGAAAAAGAAAAAAAGGAAAGAAACTTGATGCTTCTCTACCCGGGCTCACTTTGTGACTGCTTTGGCCCATGGAAGGGAGTAGAAGTGTCAAGGCTGAACCTAGCTCACAGGCTTTCTCTCTCTTGGAACCTGCTGATCCTCTATGTGAATCAGCTGAGACTAGCCTGCTGGATGAGAGAATTGCATCCCAGGTGTCCTCATTGTCCCCCAACAGGCAGCCACTCCCCAGAGGCAGAGACACAGCTGACTGCAAGCTCACTAAAGACTCACCTCTGAGCCCAGTTGAGACCAGAAAAACTAGCCCACTAAGCCAGCCCAAAAAAGGAAAGCGCAGAATCAAGAGCTAAGCAAACAGCGATTGTTTTTAAACTGTAAAGTTGTGAGGTGGACTGTTTTGTAGCAAAAGCACCTTATGCAGAAGCATCCTTAACTTTACTGTACTAAACAGAGGCACTGTAATCATTCACACTCAAGCAGCTGGCAAATGGCAATGCTATCAGGTTATCCTTCCTGCTCTAATGGTCTTAAACTACTCCAGTTTTTGGTTAAAGGAGCAAGTCCACATGGCGCGACTTCTACCTGGGTTCAGTGTTGGGCTAGATACATTTTCTATGTTTAGGGAGCTTGCAATCTCTATTTTGTTTTTTTACTAATAAAACTGTAATTTGATGTTCTTGCTTGTGTTATTGTCTCTACCTGAAACACATTTTCTACTCATTTTATATCTTTGCTCCGATGTAACCCCCTCTCAGAAATCTCCTGAGATAAATTGTGGGTGGTTGCTAAGATAACTACCATTGCTTGTTCCTTCCTTTGTCCTTGCCCTTTGCAATGGGACTTGTGAGTAGCTTCTATGAGGAGATGAACTCAATCTCCCCACCCCCTAAATTCGGACTGACCTTCTGACTTGCTGTGGCAAAGAAATGTGGCAGCAGTGACAGTGTCTTAGCCCTGAGATGAAGCCTAAGGTGCCTGGAATTCTGCTATTCATTCCCTAGGGAACCTTACCTCCACTTCTCCAATGAGCCTGGGCCAGTCCTGCTGAGGGATGAGAGACCACCAGGACCAGAGCCTGGCCAGCCAGCCTGTCTCAGTGTGAGAGGATCCCAGTCCAGATCAGTGAGGCCAAACCACAGGGAGGGAACCTGGCTGAGGTGGGTCTGAATTGCCCATCACAAAATCGAGAACTAAATAAACAGTTATTGACAGCCACTACACTTGTGCAGAAGCAACACACAGATAGAAGGCACAGCTATGGTGCTTTATGCATGAGAGATCCTTTATATTCTTACAGCATTTTAGAACTTATTTTTGGAATAGCCTATGTATTCAATAAATATCATTGAATGGATGACTAAATATAATTAAACCCAGGTAAGATTTTTCTAACAAAGTAAAACTCTGGCTTTTTTATATTCTAATTTTGAGGTGAAGAACTTCTATCTTTCCTGCCTGTGAGTTAGAGCACTGCTTAGCACAGGGCCCGATACTTAGCAGGTGTGCTCAACACATGCTCCTTACCATTGATCCTGTATGCGAAATAAAATGCAAAGAGAACAAAAGCCAAAGTGAACACCAGGCATAGAGACACCAGGAGCAATGCCTTGAATGCTTTCAAAATCAGGACAGATTCTCCTGGTATTTGTAGGATGAAGATTCAGGGCAAGCGACATGCTGTTTTGTTTTCTCAGATCTTGGTGTGTTTCTTTCTCTTTGAAAATATCTTTCTCTAAATGGATTCACAGCTCCCAAGCCACCCAAGTCAGAGCCAGAGAGCTCTGCGGTGGCAAAGCCATCTGGGGAGGCTTTCCTGCTTTCTCAAGGCCAGGTCTTCTCAGTGTTGGCTGTATATTTGAAGCAACTAGGAAGCTTTAAAAACACCTCTGGTGGGGCATGGTGGCACATACCTACAGCCCTAGCTACTCCAGAGGCTGAGGCAGAAGGAGTTTGAGACCTGGGCAACATAGTGAGACTCTTTCTCACCAAAAAGGAAACAAAACAAATAACAGCAACCATGACAACAACAAACCCCCTCCAAAAATGATTATTATTGCATTTAACTTTAAGGGCAGTTCTAAATAAACCTTCTTCTTATATGCCTTCTTATATGCCAATCAACCAATACAAAACCCCCAAACATAAAAAGTACCTCCAGAGATTGATTTAATTAGTTTGTGGTACAGTTTGCACTGGGGGACTTTTAAAAGCCCCTTGGATAATTTTTCTGAATGGTCAATATTGGGAACCACTATTTAACATTTTCCCAGGGTGCTTCCACCAGTCAAATGGTTATTATTGCATTTAACTTCAAGGGCAGTCCTAAATAAACCTTCTTCTTATATGCCTATAATCAAAATCAATCACTGAAATGCTATAGCTGGAAAGTAATTTTTTTTATAATAGACAGTGACTGGCTCAAATGGAATTAAGAAATAATTATCAAATGAGTATCTTTCTGATGATTAACTTGGTAAGCATAATATGAATACGTGGCAGGGTTTTCAGTGTCTTAAAATCTTTAAACATAATTAGGTATTCCAAATTTCACTGGCCTCAATTAAATAACATAACACAGAACACCATAACCTATATTAAATAATGCATCAAAGATAAGCTGTATTTAATTGTACAATTAAATGTACAATAGCCTAAAATATCTTTCTGAAAATGTATATTATCACGTAAATAAAAGTACTTTATCATAAACTAAGTTGCAATTTAATATTTTAAGATGATTTGGGGTTCAGATTCAACAAAAATATTCCAAAAAATTGGTCTCATCTTCCTAGTACTTAAGTGACTCTCACATGGCAACAGTTGTATTTTTTAGCAATTAATTGTTTTTAATAGAGTTCAAAAGTACTAAAAAATAATAAATAATTTTGTTATAAACTATCTAATGCATGCAAATCATTTTAATGCCCAAATTTTATCCTTAGTAAATTCTGTAGCAGCAGTCACAAGTGGACCCCCCCCCCCCGCCCATATATATAGAATCAGAGTTTTCTAAGTCATGGGCTACCTTAGAAAAATCTGATTTGACCTTCGGATTTCATAGCTAGGAAAGTAAGGTCCAGCAAGATTGGACAAGTATATTAATACCCTCAACACCAACACTAACCAAATGGCTGAAAATCTAGCCCAGAATTCTAAGCTTGTACCCTCTTACCTCTCTATGGACATCTAGAAGATAACGGCAAAGTGTGTTCCAGTCCTGCAAAAACAGGTGGCAGAGCTGGATTTGGTCTTCAGATTTTGCCAAATACCTAGATTAGGCCAATGTCTGCTCTAAATCATGTTCAGTAGAAGAGTTTGGCAATGGGAGAAATTATCACTTGTTATCCCAATTCTTATTACAAAACAGGCTTAAGTCAAGAGCTGTCATTTTAATACATTGGTTATAAATATATTTGCTATGTTTTTTTCCTAGCCTATTATTAACACTTTACGTTAGCATATCATAATTAATAAACCACTGTTGGAACATTATTATTACCTATAGTCCATACTTAATTCGGATTATGTTAGTTTTTATCTAATTCCCATCTTTTGTTTAATGATTCCATACAGGATATGCCACATTACATTTAATTTGCTATATTTTTCATTATTGGGAGGGAGAGGGAGCATGTGCGCCCCACCACGTACACACGTACACACACATAGACACACGAATAGAGAGAAGAAACTCAAATATTTTTTTTTCTACTGTTCAGCCAATTAAGGGCAAAAATCCTACAAATTACTGTTCTCATATTCACTAATATGAAAGAAGAGGGCATATGTTAACAAAGTAACCTGGAGTTTTAATTACGAGGAAGACACTGTGGATATGAGTTAGGTTAAAAGGGGTGTGACATCTGGAAGGACCTGGCAATGTGGTCTCTGAATTCAACATGCATCAAGGAAATCTAAAAAGCAAGGAATGGGGCAGAGTAGCACAAGAATTTAAAGCAATAACAGGCAGTTCACATAAAACCATAGTAACATTGCGCAATCCATCATCATTTACTTTATAAAAGTTTGTATTTTTCAAACCCGTGCAGGATTCAGTGATAGTTTCTTTGCCAATATTTATGTAAAACATTTTCTAAACAAGACTGATTCACAACAGAGAATGCTGAAGCGTTTGCATCCCTTATAGAAATGCCAAACATTTTACTCTGCCTGATGCTGTACTATAAATAGGGAGATTCAAATGCTAAAAATGTTCAAGTTGCCAAACAGTTCTTTAGTATCTACTCCCCGCTACAAACAACTTGTTCCTCCAAAGTTTGAGAATGAAAGCTAGTTAAAATTCACATGAATTCTATAACATATTTCACTTAATGAAAGTTAAAAATATTCCATTTATGTATATCTTCTTGTGTTTAGATAATATCTGTTGAATGCTTCTTTAGGCATTTATTGAAGTAACAGTAGTTACTTGGATGGCAGGTGGGGTTTTAAATTAAAAAGTGGAACAACCAAAGCAACATCAGTAGTTTTGAAAGAAAATGATTCTGATTTAAATTATTTTGGATTTTGTGAACAGTGTTTGGGTATAAACTAATTTTTTTTTTTTTTTTTTTTTTTTTTGCAGGTCTGGGGATGGAACCCAGGGGCATTTGACCTCCGAGCTACACCCCCTGCCCTATTTTTTATTATTTATTTTGAAACAGGGTCTCACTAAGTTGCAGAGGGCCTCACTAAGTGGCTGAGGCTGTCCACAAACCGCGATCCTCCCATCTGAGCCTCCCAAATGCTGAGATTACAAAGGTGCGCCATCACACCCAGCTATAAGTATAAATTTAACTGCGATAATAAAAATAAATAGTAAAGTCAGAACTTGAAAACGAATGAACTCACTAGTCAAAAGGATGTAAAGAATGCCCTAATAGCGAAGATCACAATGATATTAAAATGAAACTTTACATTTTAATGAATTAACTAGAATAGAACTTCTTAGGAAGAATTCATCTTTTGTGGTCAAAATAACAATGAATGAGGAAATGCCACTGATTTATGATTGGCTTTTCACAACTATATATATATATATATATATATATATATATATATATATATATTCCTATATATCTTAAAAGAAGTAGAGAACATAAAGAGCATAAGAATTTGTGTAAGATATTTGAGGTTAACACTCATTTGGAAAGGTGGTGACAGGGACTGAAAACTATAGGACATCAGTGAGCAGGGCAGGAATGGCTTCGCGAGTTTCTTCCAATCAACTGACCATGGCTCTGGTTTTTGGTCTTCCTTCTGCAACTGAGCAGACCTCGTATTATCCAGTTATAGTCCTGTTGTCAAGAGTGGCCAGAGTCTACTTAAACAAGTAAACATGGCAACATCTTTTCCTGGCTTTGATAAATGTGTTACCTGTTTTGACTTGCTGAATTAAAATTTTAAAATCCTCTATAGGTTAAAATAATTAAAATATCTCCTATGAATATTTTATAATATATAAGAATTGACTTCAGTAAAAATTGTTTGAATTTCAGTAAATTACTACTAAATACATTTCTAGACCCATTTAAACACAAACCTTAATCATTATATTTTGATTTTTTCACTTAATAGTGCACGAGCTGTTTAATTTACCTTACATTCATTTTGAACTGAAATGCAGGACTTGCGGACAATTTTTGAGATGACATAGTGGCACATTTTTGAGTTGGGACTACTTATTTATGTTTCAAGCTGTATTTACTATGTCATGGTATCAGAACAGGCAAAGGTTGATTTTATTAACTGTTGTTTTGATTGCATTTTAGACAAAAAAATCAACCTACAATAAATTTTGTGATTAATTATGAAATGAGACGAAATAAAAAGTTAGAACCTGCTATTTTAGCTTAGCATTTCTTTGCAATTAATGCATATTGTGCATATTTCACTGTTGTCTTCTTAACAGAAAGAGACTGAAGATAAGGACACACACACACACACACACACACACACACATCTTCAGACACCTGGGGCTATCAGGGACCTGTATTATGAGGTTACTGTGCTTAGAGAGAGAGAGAGGAACACACAACCTTATGAATTAGAAACACCAGGCTCAGTCATGTTCATAGCGTTTCCCTGTTTCCAATCCAGGGCTTTGCACTGTGTGTTAACCCTTTGCTTTTGCAGTCTTTGCCTTTAAAGTTCTGAACATTGTGGGCGTGGCACCCTCTCCCACAGTCCCTAGCAATGTACTTCTAACCTCAGTGCACATCTTTAAATATTTTCCCCCCCTTTAGGAAGCACACACCTGCTTCTGCGAATCACCCAATAATGGGCAAAGATTAACTTTTTTTATGCCACCATGAATGCTACTGTATGAGGAGCAATATCAAAGCAAGTCTGATGTGTTCATAAAGTATTTCTAAACTTCTCTGGTTTTAATTCTCGTTACTATAGTGCTTAGAAAGGCCTTCTGCTCTCTTCAAGACCTTTCTCACATAATACATGCATAATGCGATTTGAAGAAAGGAATCGCTGAAAGGAAAACTATTTCCCCAAATTATGACTTGCACCTCAGTAATGAGAAGCTATTTGAAGGCATTTAAAAAAATCCCTACGCTGATCTGTTCCTTAGAATTTTGAGATTCCCCACTGCTCTGCTGTTTTCCCATTCTGTATGCGCAGCACAGATTCCTGCCAGGCCTATTACAGTGAGCAAACAATGTCCCCTCTGTCAGAACAGAGCATGAATAGTATCTCAAAATTCTCCTCTAATGTACAGCCTACGTTCCCCCTACTCCAGCCCTTCAGGAGAGACCAGCCAGGATGAGGACTGGAGACAAACCCAACTCTTCTCTTCCCTTCTGAAACTGCCTTCCAGAATGCCAAGGACTAATATCAACCACATATTAGCTGCTAAACAGACAAAGTTGACAAGTACATTTTCTTTAATAATTGGATCGTGTCTTTTTACATTTCTGTGTATGTGGGCATACAGATGTCCCTATAAGGAAAGGAGGAGGCATTTCGTCGATAAAATGTCAGGGCTTAGCAAAAACAGCTTTTCACTACTGACTGAGGAGCAACAGGGGAACTTCATAGAAATGACACAGCAATTTGTGTTAAAATATTGTCAGCCAATTCATGAATGCTGAAGCTGACTCTGAATTCAGCTGTGTTAAGCTTTGAATCCCACTAAGCTCATGATTCATAAAGAAAGAGCCTAGAGCTACTCCTCTGAAACACAGGCTATGATGCTGATAGATTCTTCTTTGGTATCAATGTCTATCTCTGTCTGTGTGTTTCTTTCTTTCTCTCTCTCTCTCTCTCTCTCTCTCTCTCTCTCTCTCTCTCTCTCCTAATACAGACACACATATCCAGAAACACACACACACATACACACACACACACACACACACACACACACACACACACACTCCCCCCTCTAAGAGGCATTAAGGATATAATAGAAAAACAAAAAGTTCATGAAGCATTTCTCATGAATCAAAGAAAGGCTTAGTAGGTATTTTCATAGAAGACCATGGATTTCCTTAGAATCTTCCTGACTTAGAAGTCTTAGTTGGTATAAATATTATGATTCAGGGTTTTCCCTTTGCAACAAGAATATAGTATTTCTTTTCTTTAACCTTTAAAAGGAATTACCTAATCTTTCATTGTAAGGGAAGAAATTTTGTTTTTAGTCATCAAACCATATTGGCTTTTTGTTTTCACAAATATCTTAACCCGAAGGGAAAAAAAAGTCCAGTTTCTCCTTCCTTCCCCTTTCCCACACATTTGCAGTCCAGCCCACCAAGCTCCAGATTCTGACTGCATTCTCCTGGTAACACATGGAGTGGAGACTGCAGGATACCCCAACAACACAGCTAGCGCTCGCTCTCTCTCTCTCTCTCTCTCTCTCTCTCTCTCTCTCTCTCTCTCTCTCTCTCTCTCTCTCCCTCCCCGCCCTCTCACATCACCCTAGGTCTGTATTAGAGAAGACAATTAAACCTTTGTGCTGCACCACTGCCATTTGAGAATTCTAACGATGGGCTCCTTATTGGCACAATGGCAATATTTACCTTGGAGAAATGTTTGTCCAAAAAAAGTATTCCAAGTTCTGGCAATGTCTCCCTTTGAAATGTTGTTATGGTGAGAATCTCTCTTCTTTCTTGGCCTATAACCAAAAAGAAAGTGAGAAAAAAAAAAGGCAGATGGATATAGACTGTGAAAGATTTTTTCCAGTTCACTACAAAAATGCTGGGATATCAGCATTGAGCATTATATTCCTTCCCAAACAGCACATTGCACAGTTTCAACTTCTAAACAGACACAACTACAACTACAAATAAGAGTGGATAAATATGGAACTTTCTCTACTGTAGTAGCCACGTCAAAACACGTTACTTACTCTTTCCATGTTTTTTCCTAGTTTATGACAAACAGATCTGTGTTATTGTAGCCATATTAAGCTTAAATAACTGTTCTCTGAATTTGAGATAAAGCAAGTGATTTGTTTGAACAGAACCATTTATGTTTTATGGCAAGGTAAGCCATGATTTAATTATGAAAATCTCCTATTAAAAGGAGCTGGGGAGCTGGGTGTGGTAGCACATGCCTGTAATCTCAGTATTTGGGAAGCTGAAACAGGAGATTTGAGGACAGCCTCAGCAATTTACTGAGACCCTCAGACCCTCAGCCTACTGAGATCCTGTTTTTTTTTTTTTTTGGTGGTACTGGGGTTCCTGGAAGCCCTTCTACCTCCGGGCTACACTCCCACGGGCTACACTCCCAGACCTATTTTTTAAACTTTTTTTTTTTTATGTGGAAACAGGGTCTCTTAAGCCAGCAAGGCTGGCTCCAAACCAGCGCGATCCTCCTGTCTCTGCCTCCCAAGCGCTGGGATTACAAGCGTGCGCCACCACGCCCAGCTGAGATCCTGTTTTTTAAAAAAAATTAAAATAGGGCTGAGAGTGTAGCTATGAGGTAGAATGCTCCTGGGTTCAGTCCTTAGTACCAGGTGCACACACACAAAAAAAGAACAATGGGGCCATGTATACAGGGAGAGACCTGAAATATGTGTGGATCTAATCCTGAGTCCTTCATCAATCTTTCTGCTATAGAAATGGGAAAGACATGTAGAAATGGAGTCAACTACAGGGATGACTTCCTCCAATCTCCCCCAAACCCCAACTCCTCAGCTCCCCATTCCTGCCTGTGATTATGCTCCATTTTTGCCCAGTCCTTCCTCTATCTTCCTTTCCTCTGATTTTCTTTCCATCCTTTAACAAGTATCTTCTGTATTGAATATTTATGTTAGACACCATGCATGATCGCTGCAATGTGAGAGAGGAGGGAGAGGAATAGAATGAACAAATGAATGAATAAATGAATGTGTTCACACTTGAAGAATACCCTGACTGCTGACTAATATTCCAAACCTCTCCATTACTTTAGCACACTGAGGTGCAATTCCTGATTTTCAATAAAAAACACTGAGCAGGACATGAGTCTTGTAGATTTGCATCTGCTGCTGCTCCTTGGATGTATTATCATTTCAGACTGAGTGCCATTTGCTTTCAGAGCCAGCAGATCATTTTTTTAATCTTAAGGTACATATTGTTTCCTTGCCAGTTACCAAGTGAGAACGGCTGCTTTTGTTGGCCATTGCATTCAGCTACATTATTATTTTCTTATTTTTTAAAATAAATCGAAAATGATCAGAACAAGACACACAATCATGAGCTGTCTGCCTCCAGCCCATCTCCAGGTCTCTCCGCTGCCAATCATGCAAAGTGGGAGGACAGGGTTTCCCTGGGCGAGCTGCCTGACAGATCAGCAAGTCTCCAAGCCATTGTTCTACTCTTTCATTAGATTTCAAATCAAACATCCTTCTAATCCCCTGCCACACATGCGTATTTAGATATGGATTCCGACTGTAAACCTCTCTACTTTTCTATGCCAATGGTCAATTCCAGAGAACTCTCTTAAAGTAGTTAGAAACGCAAGCGATATGTGCTTATCCACGTCAAACTGCTACAGTAAAAAAAATATATTTTTCTGAAAATGCAAAATTTTGTTAATGTGTATTGGAAATAATATTTTATTAGGTTTTCATTACTAGATATGAATAAACATGGCTTGACAGTTAATTTAGTAATATAAAAGTGGTACATAATTTTGCATCTTAAAAACAGACATTTTAGCCGGGCGTGGTGGCGCATGCTTGTAATCCCCGTGCTTGGGAGGCGGAGACAGGAGGATCATCGTGAAGGTTTGAAGCCAGCCTCGCTGGCTTAAGAGACCTGTTTCCAAATAAAAATATAAAAATGAGTCTGGGAGTGTAGTTCGGAGGTAGAAGGGTTTCCAGGAACCCCAGTACCACCAAAAAAAAAAAAAAAAGACATTTTATGAATTAGAAATTTACCAAGAAAACAATGTAATCAGGACAGTTGTTAGAGTATCATAAAGGCAGACATACAGATTAATGGAAAAGATTTAGCCTGCACAGAAATAAACCCATATATTCAATTATATGGTCAATTGATTTTTTTACAAAGTTGTCAAGATTACTCAATGCTGAAAGAATAGTCATTTCAATAATTGCTGCTGGTACAACTGGAAGGCCATATGTAAAATAGTAAATTTTGGGCCTTAACTCATAGCATATAAAAATGTTAATGTAAAATGGATCAAATATCTAAATATATGAGGTAATACGACAAAATTCTTAGAAGAAAACACAGAGGTAAATATTCATGAGTTCAAATTGGCAGTGGAGCTTCAGAGAGGATACCAAATACACAAACAATAACAACAAAAAATAGATAAATTGGAAGCCGGGTATGATGGTGCACACCTGTAATCCCAGCATTTGGGAGGCTGAGACAGGAGGATCATGGTTTGCCGACAGCTACTTAGTAATGCCTTTTGCAACTCAATGAGACCCTGTTTCAAAATAAAGAATAAAAAGTAGGGCTCATCCCCAGTACCAGAAAAAAAAAAAAGATAAATTGGACTTAATTCAAACAAAAAAGTTTGTGCTTTAAGATGTACTATCCAGAGAGTGAAAAAGATAACTCAAGAATATTGGAAAGAATGTGTACATTACCTGGTAAGACAACTTGTATCTAAAATATATAGACAACTCTATGACTCAATAATAAAAAAATCTAACAAACCAAACAAAAATCAGCAAAGGGTCTGATTAGACATCTCCAAAAAAGACATCTAAATGGTCAACAAACACATGTAAAGATGTTATCATCAAAGAAGTCAATCAAACCACAAACAGAAACCACATCAGACCACTAGCATGGCTAAAACAAGAACATCTTAAGACAAATGTTGGGGAAAATATGGAGAAATCAGAACCTTCATACCCCAAAGCTAGAAGTATAAAATGATGCAGCCATTTTGAAAATAGACTGGTAGTCCTTCAAAAGCGTTAAATACAGACCCAACAATTCCATTCCTAGGTACATACCAAGAGAAACTGAAAACACATGTGCTCCCAGAAATGTGTACATGGATGTTCATAGCAGGATTTTTCATAATAGTCAAAAAGTAGAAACAACCAAAATATCCATCAACTGGTGAACGAATAAAATTTGGTATGTCCATACAATAAAATATTATTTAGTTGTTAAGTGGAATGAAGTACTGATCCATCGTGTTATGACATGGATGTGCTCTGAACACATGGTAAGTGAAAAAAAAATGCAGTAACCAGAATAGTTTATTTATATGAAATATCCAATATGGGGAAATATATAGAGACAAAAAGCAGATTATTGGTTGCTTACAGCTGGGGAACATGGGGTTAGAGAGATGGTAGCTAAAGAGTGATGAAAATGTTCTAAAATCGCTGATTACACAACTCCAAATATATGAAATCCCATCAAATTGAGTACTTTATGTGAATTGTATCTCAGGACAGTTCTTTCCAAAAAAAGTAATTCCAAGGGATGTGGACATTATAACGCCAGTTATTTCCCAGGTCAGTCTTGAAGAGAGGAGGCAAATCCAAGTGGGATTCTAGATGGATCACTGGAGTTGTTGTATTGTAGCAGACTGCCTGGCTCCACTGCAAATTGTCATGGTCCGAGACTAACCAAGTATAATTCTGCATGGGCAAAGTACTCTTTCAAGTCCCCTTTCATCTGCATGACTATTCTACATGTAAACAGTAGTTAATCATTGTAAATGATTATTGACTCAATCAAACAGAAACTCCATGTTTTCAATATTTATTTTTCTGCGGAATGGAATTTTAGGACTCCTGAAACCAGCTATCTACTTAGGTATGACTGCTGCCCCTCCTGTATATACTAAGTCAGTAGAACATCTAGTTCAGCATGGTCTCCTCCACATCTATCCCATGACAGTTTTCATGAGGACGGTTAGCAGGTTCTTAATGCTGATGGAGACATTCATAAGAAGGCCCAATCAAGTGAACTCCGGGAGTCTATGATGTGTTTATCAAACTAACCACGGCTCATTCTGACTAAAGCCACTCAGAGGAACTGAAACAGCTTGATTTCTGGGACATTTGGACCATGAGGAATGAGATCTGCACCTGACAGATGGCCTGGTCTGAGCCCCTGCTGGCGTTGTTTCCTTATTCCAACTCTAATTTAACAGCGTTTCTCAGAGACAGGATTCTGTAGGACGGAGGAAGCCCTTTTTCGTGGAGAGGAATCTGGCATAGGCTGGTCTACATTTTATTTATTGGTTTCTTTCTATTGCAACATAAAGGATAGTAATTATATGGATGATATTTGCATGTCATAAACACTATTGAGGCCATATGAGTAGCATGTAATCCTCTTCCCTTCTCTGTCTTAGGGAATTTTTTTTTTTTTTTTTGTGGTACTGGGGTTCCTCGAAACCCTTCTACTTCCAGGCTACACTCCCAGACCTATTTTTTTAAATACTTTTTTGATTTGGAAACAGGGTCTCTTAAGCCAGAGCTACTGGCTTCAAACCTGCGCGATCCTCCTGTCTCCGCCTCCCAAGCACAGGGATTATAAGTGTGCGCCACCACGCCTGGCTGTCTTAGGGAATTTTTAATGAGTAGCTTTATTATAGAAATATCCTTGAGTGTAACCTGATTTTTAAGAACGAATCCACTTAATCAGCGAGTAAACACCGAGTGATTACTATATTACAGGTACTGTGATTTGTTCAGTGCACAGTATTTGGAAACAGGAAGAGAATAAGTGGATACTTGGAAGGTCAAGGTGCAAGTATCATGACAGCCTGAGAGTCATTCCTGGGATACCAGATCCTGCACCTGGGTGGCAATAAAGGGCACTTGGAATGCAGAAGTCAGAATGAGGTAACAGAATCTTGTCTTGGGACATTAAAATTCAACAAACAAATCCAGCCAGCATTGAGCAAGACTTCACCGTGGGTGAGGTGTAGAGAGCGTGATTCATGACACGCGTCACTGGACTGAGGGGTACATTGAAACATTCGAAGTATTTCCTGCTTTAGTTGGAACAAATTCAGATTTGGGGAGAGCAAGACAGGCACACAGGGGGGAACCCAGAGATAGGAGACAGCAAGGGCAGGAAGAGACATACCAGGCACTGACATTTTCATTTTCTGGGGTTTCTTGTCTAAATGATCAAGGTCAAAGGCAATTCTCCAGCAAAAGTAGCACATCAGTGAGGGATGGAATGAGTTCTTGACATTTTTGGACTAAGTACCATACTTTATTTAGAAAACAGAAGATGACAGGAGCTTTTTTTTTTTTTTTTTTTTAGTACTGGGGATAGAACCCAGGGGCATTTTACCTCTGAGCTACACCCCCTGCCCGATTTTTTATTCTTTATTTTTATTTTTATTTTTTTATGGGTCTGGGGATGGAATCCAGGGGCATTCGACCTCCAAGCTATACCCCCTGCCTTATTTTTTAGTATTTATTTATTTATTTATTTTATTGGTGCACTGTATTCATATATCATAGTGAGATACAAACTTTTGTAGACATACATGCACACATTGCCCAGTCAGCCCCCACCCGAACCCCACCCCATTCTCTCCCCATCCCTCCCTCCCATGCTTGGCTTAGTGGTTGACATATAGTATTATAGCAATTTATCCAAAATTAAAAATGATAATCTCACATAACAGTTTCATTTGTCTGATACCAAGCTTTTGATGACTTAAAGATAACATTTCAATATTTCTTTTTACTTTCTTTCTTACCAGAGAATATTTTTTTCTATTTTTTTAGGTGAAACTATCATATATTTATATATTTATTTTTCAGAAAAAAAATCTATCCTAATATGGAAAATGGACTCTAGATACCCAAAACGATCTTGAAAAAGAACAAAGCTAGAAGATATATATTTTCTGATTTCAAACCATATAAAGCTACAATAATTGAAACAGTGTAGTACTATTCTAAAGGCAGATATATAAACCATTGGAGTTAAATAAAAGCCTAGAGCTAAATTCTTCCCTATATTGTCAAGTTATTTTTGACAAGGTTTCCACGAACATTTGGTGGTGGAAATAATAATCTTTTAACTAAATATTGTTGAAACATAATTACATGGAAAAAAATATAATTGGACCCTTACCTAATCCCATATGCAAATATTAACTCAAAATAGATAAAAGACCTAAATATAAATCTTAAGACTATAAACTTTTAGAAGAAAATCTGGGTCATAAAACCTCACAACACTGAAATTGGCAGTGATTTCTTGGATATGATTTCAATGGCACAGGCAACAGAAGAGTATACAAACTCCCTAAAAAAAAAAAATTGTATATCCAAGGACAATGTAAACAGAGTTAAAAGTTACTAATAGAATGGGATAAAATATTTCCAAATGCTATATCTGAAGGTATATTAATATTCCAACTAGAAATCCTAAAAATTAACAACAATAAAGGCAAACAATACCATTTAGAGATAGGTAAAAGACTAACATAAATAATGAATCTCCACAGATAACCAATCTTAGTTGTCTGTTGGATGGAAAATCTTGTTTCTCTGGTTCTGGTGTGTGTTACCTATTTCTTCTTTGTAGTTAATCTCTTTGAGTATTTTCTCTAGTGCTGGTTTTGAAGACATAAATTCCTTCAGTTTCTGTTTGTCATGGAAGCTTCTTATTTCTCCATCTAATTTGATAGAAAGTTTTGCTGGGTAGGAAATTTTTGGCTGGAAGTTGTTTTCTTTTAGAGTTTGGAATATGTTACTCCAAGCCCTTCTGGCTCTCATGACTTGGTTTGGGAAGTCTGGAGTGATTCTAATTGGTTTGCCTCTGAATGTCACTTGGCCCTTTGCTTTTGTTGCCTTTAAGATTCTCTGCTTGGCTTCCACATTGGTCATTTTGACAATTATATGGCGTGGGGATCCTCTTCTCCGATCCTGTCTAAAGGGAGTTCTATAGGTTTCCTGGATCTGTGTATCAACCTCTTGCTTTATGTCTGGAAAATTTTCTGCTATTACTTCCTTGAAGAGATTGTTGATCCCTTTGGTTTCACTTTCTTTTCCCTCCTCTATTCCAATTATTCTTAGGTTAGCTCTCTTAAAATGAGCCCATATTTCTTCAATATCAGACTCCTGCTGTCAGATATTTTTTTCTAGATTAGAAACTATACGTTCATTTTTGGAATGATCATCTTCTAAGAGCGAGATTCTATTCTCCATGTGTTCTAATCGGTTGTTTGTGCTTTGATTTGAGGCCTTTACTTCATTAATTGCATCCTTTATCTCCTTTTGGCTCTCTCTGAGTTCTTTTCGAAGCACCTCTATTATTTCTACGGTTATTTTCCTGATTTGATCTTCTAGAAATCTCTGATTTTCTGTTTTATCGGGTTCTGATGTTGTGGGGTTGTGGGCATTCATTGATCCAGTATTATTCCTCTTTCCCATGATTTCAGATGTTTGTGCCTTCTCTGGGTTCTTCCCTTGGGTCACTATGACTTCACTTAAGGTGTTCTGGATCTCGAGTTTGTAGTATCTCAGACCCCACTACTCCTTTACTGGGTTGTATCACAGAGTCTCTGACCCAGAGAGTCGATAGAGGCTGCTTTAGACTGTGGGGGGTGCCAGGTTTCACGTTCTCCTATGGTGTGATATCTCTGCCACCGCCACTCCCCCACTGGGTCAAGTCCCAGGGAGTACAGTACTGGGATTTTTCCTCTGTGGCCCGCAATTTGACTCACTGTTCTTGAGTACGCAGATGTAGCTGTACTGGATTTGGTGAATTCTCTACTGCTGCTGCCGGTAGCAATATGGCGCCACTGTTAAGCCCTCGGCCGTGAGGCTGGCATATTTCTTCTTGGTTTTGATTTCCACTCTGAATCCCTGCAGCATGTGCTGAGCTCAGCCACTCGGATCTTTAGATTTTACCTGCGGCGAGAAATCCCACCTGGCTGTTCTGCAGCGGCTCACCTCGGCTTGCTGTAGCCATCCGGTGAAGTCGCCGCTGCCACTGGCAGTATGGCGCTGCTGCCGCGGTCTCGGGCGTGAGGCCGGTGTATCTCCTCTGTGGCTCTGAGCTCTGTTCTCAGTCCGCTTTCTCTCTGGAGCCTGGTGATTTTCTTGTTTCTCTGGTGATGGTGTTTTCTGGCTATGAAAGGCGCTGATTTTGTGGTAATGGAGATTAGTTGTTAGCGGGGCTCTTAAGCCCCGCTTTTCTCGGTCGCCATCTTCCTAGTTCTAGTATTTATTTTGAAACAGTGTCTCACTAAGTTGCAGAGGGCCTCACTAAGTAGCTGAGGCTGGCCTTGAACCAGGATCCTGCAGTCTCAGCCTCTGGAATGCTGGGATCACAAGCGTACGCCACCATGCCCAGCTGACAGGAGCTTTTTAATTAATTAATTATTTATTTATTTTATTTTTACTACTGCATTATTCTATTGACATACACAACATACTTGACTAAAACAAAATCTAATATTTTTTCAAGTCTGATGTTGCTGAACCACACCTCTCATTATTGACGTTTTGCAGTTTCACTGGGAAGAGGTAATGTGACTCTGGCAGTTCTATTTCTTATTGTTAGGTCACTGTGTTAAATACCAACATGCGTCCCAATTCTTCTTCAGTCATTTGTTGCATGAGCCATCTCTTCCAGCTTAAGGTTGTGCATTATAAGAGTTTTACCCCAGCGAGGCCTAATGTTGACTAAGACATGATTAGGATAAAATGCCAAAAACTTCCCTCTAGAGAAAGGCAATTTCTTAATCAGTTCCTTCTGATAAACCAGCCATTAATCCAGTTACTTATGCACACTCCCAATTTGTCCATTGAAAAATGTCAGCAATTTGATATGCCTTTGGTAAAAATAAAACTCCATACACTAATGCATACTATTTCTCATTAATCTGTTTGAATTCTATGATAGCTTTAATAAATTAACAATAAAATATAGATCAACTGCAAACTGTAGGCATTCTTTTGTCAGAACTTCAATATTCAGCTGGGTACCTTAGTGATTCATGCCTGTGATCCTAGTACATGGGAAGCTGAGATAAGAAGGATCACAGGTTTGAGGCCAGCTTGCAGTAACTTAGGGAGACCCTCTTTCTTTTCTTTACTTTTTTTTTTCTGAACTGGGAATTAAATTCAGGGACATTCTACCTCTGAGCTACACCCTCCCTATCCCTATTTTTTATTCTTTATTTTTTGAAACAAGGTCTCACTAAGTTGTGGATGGCCTCATTAAGTAATTGAGGCTGGCCATGAACCTGCAATCCTCCTGTCTCAGCCTCCCAAGTACTGGGATTACATGCCCAACTTGAGACCCTGTTTCAAAATATTCTAGCTCTGGAGGTGTAGCTCAGTGATAGAATGCTTCTGAGTTCAAGCCTTAGTTTCAAAAAACAAAAATTAAAACAAAAACTAAAATCCTTTAATATTCAGTCCTTTGCAGCAATCATGCACAAAAACTATTAAATATGTTTGATGATACAGCAATTAAAGTGGTAGTTAAATACAATGGATGTAGGCCATTACATATAGTTCATGATGGGAAAAACACATCTGACGATGCTCTCCCCTTCCTCGGCCTAGATTCTTGTTCTCCTGGGCGCTCATCTCCCCTTGCTAAGCTCTTTCACATTTTCTGGCCATATTTTCTTGCCGGCTCCCCAGCTGTGCCTCTCACTGCCCAGCCTCCCAGCTGCGCTGGCTCACACTTCCAGCCTTCCTGGTATTTACCATGTTAACAGTTCTAGTCTTCATGCCATCTGATGTCTCCTGCTTCATTTTCCACACACTCGAACAGCTGAAATCCCCCATGTATGCAAAGCAACGGTCCATTAAGAGAAGAGTGTTTTCTGGGGTTTATTTTCCTCCTTGCAAACAGAAAAAAATGGAAGAGGGAAAAAAGGATAGCTCAGAGAGGTGCCAAAAGGAAGCCACTGTGAAGATAAGATGAAGGTTTTAAAAAAGAAAAGATTTATTTTAAGCATCAAAAAGATTATGACACTTGGAAAATAACTCCTTCTGAAAAGCCTCTCAAAAGGGTGTAGTTAAATAAAATAAGCTTCTTTTCAAGAGGAACATATTTTTCTTGAATTCTAGGGAGCTGATGATAAAAATCCTTAAGCATGTGTTCTTATGCTATCTACAGTCTACAGGACCCAGGTAAGATAGATACGAGCATAATACATATATTGAGTTATTAACAACTGACATTTTATTAGAAAAAATCCTTCTATTTATAAGTATGCTACCTGGAAAGAGGCTTAAAAAGACAGTTTAGTATAAGCCTTATCTGAAGCATGCACTACAAGTGTGGCTTGGATCTGAATTCCTTGCAGTTTTAATATTAGAAGAGAAATCATGAAAATGATGAAATGCTTAACAGGAAATAAAACAAAATTTTCTTCTTTTAGCAAAGAATAGAATCATCTATAATATACATATGCCATGCATTTAAGAAAATTTTTATCTCATTCTTCTCAAACATCTGAATGAAACACAAGGTAGCATAAATGCAAACATTAAAAGGATTAGTTTCAGTACTTAATGATGCTCCAGTGAAGTGAGAATATACAGAATGACCCCTCTAATTGCTGCTTTGTAAATTGGTAGTGGAAGAAATATTCTCCTTTAGACAATAAATGCAAATATGGAAGAATAACCAAGCAACCAAAGAGGATATTCACTCATTCATGATTATCTTTACTCACTAATGTTATTTCCTTGCTTATAAAGAAAGCAAATGTAAAGCACAGGTACTTTCTACTCTACACACTTGGGAAGCTGCCCCTTACACTGGGACGTAACTACTATTCAGACGACCTCCAGCTCTGGCTTGTCTTTGCCTTATGAAGGCACCTCCTTGGAAAGTCACCTTGTTTATGTGAGAGCCTTCCATGAGCCTTCAGACCTGTTCGGGTGAAGAAAAACTTCTGTTTTCCCTAGTACTGGGATCACCCAAGGGCTGGGAGAGATGGACAACTGCGATGGTCAGGCTCCCCCAGCAGAGGTTCTGAGTGGGAGTACCTTTTGAGGAGGCATGGGAGGATGATTTCCCCTTCCCAGGGGGATCAGGAAGGTGCAAAGTCAGGACTTGAAAGCTTGCCCAGGTACACCTTTGAGACTCCTAAATTCATGAGGATCTGAGTGGTTTCAGATTACAGTTAGAAGCCCCAGCCACCAAGTCACTCTGGGATAGAAAGGGTCCTTCCTACTGTTTTGGGGGAGCTTCAAAATTGGCTGTGCTGTCTGGGTGGGGAGAGTCACAGAAAGAAACACACATACTTTGAAAGAATATCGTTCCCAAAGTGTCTGAGTTGGGGGACATGGGACTGTGTGTGAATTGGAGAGGTGGAGGTTGGCACTGTGTAACTGGACCATATGGGACAGAGTACCTTTATAGTCCCATAGTATATGTAGACACAGACTATATATTCACACATGTACAACACACATGCATGCACACACACGCACATATAGAAATGGAGATACATATGCATTGCTAAAAGGAAAATTCCTTGGACCAATTAGAGTTTATTTGGCAATAAAATAAAATAATAAAAACATGATTCTCAATTCATGCAGCTCCCCAAACCAGAGCAGGTTCTGAGAAACAGAAATAAGTCATAGAATCAGTTTAATTGGCTACACCTAGTTAGTCAACCAATCAACTGATTACAGCTTAACCAGTTAAACTGCTTACAGCCTAATCAGTGAACTGGCTACAGGTCCCTCTGGAAGCAGCCAAAGCTCAGTTTATTGTGATTAATCTCGATACTAGTTTGGTCTGTTGCACCCAGTTCAGGTGCCGAGTTCAAAGCCAAGGCCTCCTGCAAAGTACCATTACACACACACACACACACACACACACACACACACACACACAGCCCTCTGTATCCATGGATTCAACCAACTGTGAATCAGAAATATCTGAAAAAATAATCGTTTGTGTACTGAACATATATAGACTTCTCTTGTCCTTATTTCCTGAACAATACAGCATAATAACTATTTGTATAACATTTACATCATGTAAGGCATTATAAGTAATCTAAAGATTTCTTTTTTTTTTTTTTTTTTGGTGGTACTGGGGTTCCTGGAAGCCCTTCTACCTCTGGGCTACACTCCCAGACCTATTTTATATTTTTGAAACAGGGTCTCTTACGCCAGCACGGCTGGCTTCGAACCTGCGTGATCCTCCTGTCTCCGCCTCCCAAGCGCAGGGATTACAAGCGTGCGCCACCACGCCCGGCAAAAGATTTCAAGGGTGTAGGAGAATGTGCAAGATTATATGCAAATACTGTGCCATTTTATGTTAAGGTTTGGTGTCTGTGTGTGGAGTTGTTCTAGAACCAATACCCCACAGATACTGAGGGACTGACTGTACATGTAATGAGAGAACACATGTGCACATCCATGTGTGTGTGTGTGTGTGTGTGTGTGTGTTCGCATGCACACACACACACACACACACACACACAACCACTTCAGTCTTAGACTTGCAGCACTACCTGCAGCCTCCACACCAGGGCCATGCTATCAACAGTGTGCCCTGGTTTCATGACCTAGGGCTCATTCCATGAGACGCTGTCATGTGTACTACATTTTAATCATACCCCAGATGGAAAAGAACTACTAGATGACCCGAGTTGAACTTAGGGAGATTCTGAGACCTTGGTGGGAGGTAATATTCAGTATCACAGAGCAGGTAAAGCGATGCCTTTGAAGGCAAAATGATACTAATGTACTAAGGACTAATGTATGCAAATGCTCCCCGATGGGTGTCTCTCAATAGTAAGTGCTCAGTGAGTGTTAGCTGTGATTTATAAAGCGAGGTGTGCTTAGCAGACCCGAAGCCATCAGGATGGACTCTGGTAAGCCACACCTCAGAACACTGTACTGTATATGTGAGCTCTTGGGCCCATATGCAATATTTCTAAGCCTGTTATGGGGATAAATCATGCAACAGCCCCCCTCCCAATCCATCGATTAAAGTCATAACCCCCAGTACCTCACAACATGACCTTATTTAGAAATAGAGTCATCATAGATAAAGTAGCTAGGATGAGGTTATAATAGAGTAGGGTGGGCCCACATCCAATATTAGTGTCCTTGTAAAAGGGAGAAATTTAGACACAGAGACGTGCACAGTAGAGCTCCACTCGGATACTGAGGTTATGCTGTTCCAAGCTACCGGCAACTGGGAGAGAGGCCTGGGGAAGATCCCCACTCTAGCCTTGGAGGAACGGGGAGGCTCAGGGCTCCAGCCTCCAGAACTGGGACACACTCAATTTCTGTTTGCAGAAGCTGCTCAGTTTGCGGTATTTTGTTAGGTAGCCCTGGGAAACCAACACAGACAGAGCCAGTGCAGGACAAGACGGCCAAGCTTCCTCATGGCCAGTCCTGACCTGCAGGCACAGAGCAGAGGGGAAGAAACACAGGGTTCACTACTTCACGTCTCTCACCTCAAGGTTCACACATCAACCCACTGAGGCACTGGAGTTATGTCTTAGTAGCATAAATCCAAAGAACGCTGAAATAACAGGCAGGTTCACCCAATTTGTTATACAAGTTCAAAGAGATAATCTGTATTTTTAAACGCCGTTCTTATCATTAGCTTGAGGGACTAATTATGAAAACAACGCACACCGGATTAATGAGAAAACTCAATAATTTTGATTGTGAGAAAGGTTTTGAAAGATTCCATAAGAATTTGGATTGACAAGCCTGGTGCAGTGGTGGAGTACTATAATTCCAGTACTTGGGAGGCAGAGACAGGAGGACCAGCACAAGTTCAAGACCAGCACAAGTTAACTTAGTGAGACCTTCTTTCAAAATAAAAAGAGCTTCAACCACCAGGCGTGGTGGCACACAATTGTAATCCCCACGCTTGGAAGGTGGAGACAGGAGGATTGTGCAGGTTCGAAGCCAGCCTTGCTGGCTTAAGAGACGCTGTTTCCAAATAAAAATATAAAAAAAAAAATAGGTGTCTGGAAGTGTAGCCCAGAAGTAGAAGGGTTTCCAGGAACCCCAGTACCACCATAATAAATAAATAAATAAATAAATAGAGCTTCAGATGTAGTTTAGAGGTACAATGCCCTTGGGTTCAAATCCAAGTGCCACCAAAAATTTTTTTTTTAATTGACCAAAATTCTTGGGGAATTATCTTACTTTATTGGAACATTTATATATTAAAATTACTATGCTAAGCTGAGCACAGTGGTGCTCACTTGTAATCCCAGTACTTAGGAGGCTGAGACAGGAGGATCGCACAGGTTCGAAGCCAGCCTTAGCTACTTAGTGAGGGAGGCTCTCAGACCCTGTTTCCAAATAAAATATAAAAATTAGGTCTAGGAGTATAGCCCAGAAGTAGAAAGCCCCTGGGTTCCATCCCCAGTACCACAAAGGAAAAAAAAAAAAGGAAAAAAAGAAAAGATTACTATGTTAGATCATTTAACTTAATTTCTTTGACTCCTCTTCTTGGCTAATTAATGCTCTGCCTTGTCTTTGAAAAATCACTCAAAATTCATTCTTCAGAGACTATCCTGGTTTTTCTGCTACATTCCGCGGTATACCTTAGTGTATAATGATGTTTCTGTTCTATCGTTCAGCAATTGTGCCTATTTCAGAGTTAGCTTAATATAACTTCAGAGTAAAAAGAAAACTCCAGCCGGGCGTGGTGGCGCAAGCTTATAATCCACGCGCGTGGGAGGCAGGACAGGAGGATCGCACAGGTTCTAAGCCAGCTATGCTGGCTTAAGAGACCCTGTTTCCAAAAATAAAATAGGTCTGGGAGTGTAGCCCGGAAGGTGAAGAGCTTCCAGGAACCCCAGTACCACCAAAAAAAAAAAAAAAAAAAAAAAAAAAAAAAAAAAAAGAAAAAGAAAAAGAAAAAGAAAACTCCACAATACTTCAGCTCAACTCCTAAGGTTAGCGATAAGGAAACTGAGGTCCGGCTGTGATCACACAGCTGTTCAGGTCTGAGTCACAAATAAAACCCAGACTGCTTTTCCTGACCTTCATTCAGCTGTAGGGTGGTGGCCTCCACACTTCACATATGCTACCTGTGCTTGTTCTCTCCGACCAGATGAAAAACCCTTATCCCAAAACTCTCCTGCAATGCCATGTCCTGATGAGGCATGCCAAAATGCTTCTTTAAATATAAATTATAGATGACCTAGCTAAGTGTTCATAAGAGAGGACTAGCACCTGATAGTATATGACTGCTTTAGCACATTGTTATTCTTAAAGTCTCTTCAATTTACTTAACATCTAGAATATAGTTATCTCAACATATCAGTAGGGCTAACTAGCATTATGGATAAGTCAGGTTTTATTTTCTTAGTTGTTTTGATGTCTAGGATAATGGCATTTTAAGTAAGACCAGACTCTACTTCTAGCCCTCTCTCTGGCTGTCGGTTAAAGAAAGAATATGAGCTCATTAATTGATAAATAAGAAGGAAAAATCGAAAGGAAGAAGTAAATAAGAGAAAAGGAGGAAGAAGTAAAGGTTATAAATATTTTTGAACTCTTTTAGACAAAGACACTATTTCTATTATAGCTGTTAAAAATCACGAGACAGTGAATACTCCAGAGGGTGATAACGGCTGCATCTTAGCATGCAAAACAGAAACAGCACAGAGCAGTTTCTGCATTGATCTGCCCAAATGGAGAAAATGGATGTCACCTGTGAGACTAGAAAGATGAGCCATACACACACCCCGGGCGTGCGAGTGAGGGGCAGGAAACACGGCAACAGCTCCCTCACTGCAGAATGGCATTATTTTTTTTTCTGTCATCAACAGGTATTGCCATAGTAACCATCCTAAGGTTAGGAAGTAAGAGAGGTAAGAAAAATTACACAAAACCATCACAGATTAAAAAAAAAAAGGTGTATTGTAGCAAGACTATCCTCAGGCCTAAGTGGTTTTATTTTCTTTATGTTATTTGAAAGGAATGTTGCAGCGGGAGAGGCTGTTGGTCCAAAGTCCTAGCCGTTGGAGGAGCCAAGGCCAGGGAACTATTAGTGGGGAGATGCTGTGGTCCTCAGTTTGCCATAGGTGCTACTTTATTTCCCTACTACCATTGATACTGTTTAGTTCTTTGAAGACTTTGGGGATAAGGTTGAAGTTGTATAATGTTATATCCAGAAATTCTATAAAATGTTCTGTGAAATGAATCTATCAGTGAATGACTTCTTTCATGTACTTTTTTCTAGGCTTTCTTCCTTCTAGGCTTTCTTCCTTCATACGGTATAGGTGAGGGATGCATGCCATGCATTAGTGAAATAATTAAGTAGTTCTTCTGATGAACAAGTATTGTCAATATTTCTAGAACAGGTACCAGTAAATATCCTGAAACTTACCTAGCATGTATGTCTCCACCATCTTGCATCCCACTAAGATGTGTGAGTACAATGCACGAATAAAAATAATTTTAAAAATCTCATTGCTTTGGTCCTTCCTCTATTGCTTGAGCTTATGATATTGCTATAGATTTATCATCACAAATGAGGAAATAATAATTATTTTTTGAAATTAAATTCTGTATTTTTATTTATAAACTATTGTTGGTGACTCTCCAAGTTCACATTTTATTCTCATTACTTACCAATCTCATGTAAATGACCAATCTACTTTATAAATAAATAACATGAATTAATATACTTTGCTAACTTCTGTGATTTTTCAAAGACAAGATAGCTGTCAGAAGAAGATTTTGGATGGTTTAAGCTAAAAGGTTTAGGCTGAGGGACAAATCCATGGGGTACTGAGGACATTCTGCTAAGGCCAGGCAAGCATCAGTGTCACAGCTGTGGCCTCACTGGACAGGGTTCTGGGACCTGACTCTATATCTCTTGTACTTCCATTAAGAGATGGAGGCATTACCCTTTTTAAAGGGCTGACATGCACTCTGATAGGGGGCTAATATGCAGAGAATACAAAGAGCTCAAAAGACTCTACACTAGCCAAACAAACAACCCAATCAAGATATGGGCAATTGAACTGAATAGACACTTTACAAAAGAAGAGATACAAAGAGCCAATAGATACATGAAAAGATGTTCTTCATCATTAGCCATCAGGGAGATGCAAATCAAAACTATACTGAGATTCCATCTAACCCCAGTCAGAGTGGCAAGCATAAAGAAATCAAATAACAACAAATGCTGGTGAGGATGTGGGGAAAGAGGAACTCTTTTACACTGTTGGTGGGAGTGCAAACTAGTTCAGCCACTATGGAGATCTGTGTGGAGATTCCTAAGAAAATTGGGAATAGATCCACCATATGATCCAGCTCTACCACTCCTGGGTATTTTTCCAAAGGGGTTGAAATCAGAGAACTACAGCAACATATGCATACCTATGTTCATAGCAGCACAATTCGTAATAGCCAAAATATGGAACCAACCCAGGTCCCCAATAACAGATGAATGGATTGCAAAATTATGGGAAATACACACAATGGAATTCTATTCAGCTATAAAGAAGAACAAAATCATGTCATATGCAAGAAGATGGAAAGTCCTGGAGAGCATTATGTTAAGTGAGATCAGCCAAGCACAGAAGGAGAAGGTACATATGTTTCCTGTAATATGCCCAAACTAGGGATCAGAGAGGATACCAGAGGGACTCCAGATAATGGAAGGGAAATCTCAGCAAAGTTTGAATAGAAAGATAGGAGAGGAGGAAGGCTGAACTTGATTAATGAGGGTCTACATCTGGATATGTATAAAAGTATGAATATGGCATGGTTACCCTGGACAACTATTGGTGGGAGGGGGGAGGGAAAGTGGGGGTGGGGGGGAGAGGGCACCAAGTACAGTTTATATGTATACCATTTATTTCCAATAAAAATTTTGTATTAAAAAAGAAAATCAGAATATTATGGTGAAAAAAAAAAGAGCTGGCATGAGACTCAAATGAGAAAATATATGTGAAAGCATGTATATTATGTATAACATAACATAACTAACTACAAAGCACCAGGCACATAAAAGCTGACGTTGGAACCATGACTGCTACTTGTTTTTCAAGCTTTCTGCTATTGACACTACCAGATTCATATTCTCGATAACCACGAAAATTTTCCCCTGATGATTTTGGCAGAACATCTTATCCTCTTACTTGGAGGTGCTTATCTGATTTGGGCATACTTTTCTTCTGTGAGTTCCCTTTGACTTTATATTTTCACGCTAGAAGATTTGTATCAGAGGGATGGGTAGGTGTATGTGTATAAAAAGGGAAGGGAGATGAGAGAAAGGAAAGTCAAACAGGGAAGGGAGACAGAGAGGAACGAGGTGCAGAGTAAACACTGAGAAGGGTGAAGAGCTTACCCCACATCTCACGGGTGCCTTTCTATCCCCAGTTTTGTGACTTTGCAGCCCTTTGTAGCTCACTGATGATCTTCTACACTATTCAGTAGAAGTGATTCTGAGCATGACATTAATTGCTGCAATGGACACTTACTCATTTCCTGGTGCCGTCTCTCCATGCTGTGTTGATGGGCTCCACCAGTTGTGTTGGGAGATGCACAAGTCCTTTTCATTCTTAAACGATAACCTCTAGTCCTTCTTTGCAGTAAGATATATATATATATATATATATATATATATATATATATACACATATACACATACACACACACATATATATATATGTATTTTTTATTTTATAAAATATGTTTTCTTTAAACTGTTACTCTTTTGCCTCTGAATGATTTGAATTCATGCCGCCCTCATTCATTCTCCCCCTCCCCACTTTTCCTGTCCGTATCACCCTGCTATTCACCATAGTCAGCTTTTGGCCAAATTGCAGCATTCTACCTCCTTAAATGCTTATAGTAAATTTCAAGTTCGATATTATGTGCCGACTGAGAAAGCCTACAGAATAGAGGAGATGTGTTATGAAAAAAAGGAAAGTTTCCTTTTCAGCATGTGGCTTCAATCCCATTCCCTTCCCCACATGTAAGCACTATCAGACTTGAATACAAAACTTTTTAAAGGTTTGGAAATAAAAATGGAAGGCATTAAGCTGGGCGTGGTGGCGCATGCTTGTAATCCCAGTACCTGGGTGGGGAGCTGAGACAGGAGGATCGCACAGGTTCGAAGCCAGCCTCAACTACTTAGTGAGGCTCTCAGCAACTTAGTGAGACCCTGTTTCCAAATAAAATACAAAATAGGTCTGGGAGCTGGGAGTATAGCCTGGAGGTAGAAAGCCCCTGGGTTCCACCCCAGTGCCAAAAAAAAAAAAATGGAATCCATTATTTTTTTCTTGGTTTGTTATACATATATTACCCTCTACTAGGCAGTATTCACGAGTTCCACTGTATTCATTTATTATGTCTTAGAGAGCTTTCCATTATTAAATAAAGTTATCTTATTCTCTTTAATAATTACAGAGTATTCAATGAAAGGTCTAGATATACTGTATTTGGCAATTTCCATGCCCAAGGATATTTAGGTTGTTTTTGGTTTTCCTGAGTTACAAACATTAAAATGATTACTTTTGCATATATATCTCAGAACATGTATCAGTATATTGATCAATAGATTCCTAGACATGGAATTGGTGGGCTCACAGGGCATGTACATTTTCCAGTTCATTCTCCCTCTTTTTACTGAGCTAAAGCCAAAGTTCTATTAATACATAGTAAGTAACTGTAAAAGGGCTCACGTTCCTTGGCTCTGGTGGGTTTTGCTACCAATTTATTTCAATGCTTTCTAGGAATTCTTGAGTATCCTTGTCTGCTGCTGATGGTGTTTCTCTAATTTTCCCATGCTGCTGTAGATTTACAGATCTACTTTCCCTGTATCCTTCTTTTCACTTTTCTTTGTTAAATTTGAGGAATATGGTAAACAAAAGATAAGGTGACAGCTCCTATTCCTGGTTAGCCACACAAGTCCCACAAGACTTCTGGCCTGGACAAGGCCCACCCATGGCTACCCTCTCCTGCCTCCTCTGTATTTATGCTCCACACAGTTGTATAAGTGACTTTCTAAAACACTCCACTCCCCTGAAATAACACCTCAATGCTTGGATGCTTGGTGGTTCAGTTGTGGGTTAAATTTGTATCCTAAAAAAGTTGTGTACCCACATATAAATATATAAATACAGATATAAATCTTCTAACTCACAGTATGTCAGAATGTGAAATTATTTGGAAACTGGGTCTTTATGGAGTTAATACAATTAAAATGACGTCAGTGTGGGCTCTACTCCAAGATGGCTGGGATATGAACGAGACAGATGGGCATAAAGGGACAATGACGTGACAGAGGTGGGAGGACACCATGTGAGGACAGAGGCAGAGTTAGGAATCTCGCTTCCCCAAGCCAGGGAATGTCTGAAGCTACCCGAAGCTGGAAGAGGTAAGGAAAGATCCTTCCCTTACAGGCCCTAGGGGCAGTTATGGCCCTGCTAGTGCCCTGATTTCAGGCGTGTCACCTTTAGAACTACAAGACAAATTCCTATTGCTGTAAGCCACCCAGTTGTTGGTACTTTGTTATAGCCCTCAAGGAAATAAACACAGTAGGTGCAGTCCAGACTCCTGGTACCTTCCACAGTCCCTGTCAAACACTGGCTCACCGCCCTCTCTGCAGCTCCTCACTTCCTTCCTCTCCTACCAACATCTTTCTGCCTTATCTGCTCTTGTCCAAAAGCCAAAGGATGCTCCCTATCCTTTGCATTTGATTGCCTGGTTTCTCCACCTAAAAAGGCCTCTCTCCCATTCCCTAGGTGTTAGTCATGTGCTCTAGCAGTCTCCAGGGCAAATCCTTTTTGAGCTGGTTTTAACAGCCCCTTCCTACTACTGTCCAGGAATAACTGACTCTCCCTATGAGCCACCCACATGTTGTACCCAAAGCACTTTATATTATTTGCACTAATTTCTGTTTTTTTTTTTTTTTTTTTGGTGGTACTGGGGTTCCTGGAAGCCCTTCTACTTCTGGGCTACACTCCCAGACCTACTTTATACTTTATTTTTTTTGGAAACAGGGTCTCAGAAGCCAGCCATGCTTGGCCTCCCAAGCGCGGGGATTACAAGCGTGTGCCACCACGCCCAGTGCTCACTAATTTCTTTATACACACCCATCCTTCCTGTCCCTTGCTGCAAGCTTTCTGTAGGCAGAGCCCTTTTGTGTCTCCTGGAAAAGTGACTGCACATAGAATACGCTCATGGGACTTTTCT
Organism: Muscardinus avellanarius; assembly: GCF_963383645.1. Lineage (NCBI taxonomy): Eukaryota > Metazoa > Chordata > Mammalia > Rodentia > Gliridae > Muscardinus > Muscardinus avellanarius. The sequence continues at coordinate 57,195,208 of NC_137789.1, read as the reverse complement.
TGGTAAACGGTTTACTAGCGTCATAAAAATATAAAAAACTACAGACACTTTCTCATATGTTTTTATTCCATTGAAAGTATCCCGTGCACAGAAGGAGAACAGGTCTGGCTGGCTGCAAATGACTGGTGCACACAACTGATATCGGACCAAGAGCACTTTTTGACTTTTCTATGTTCAGAGTTTGTGGCTGTTTCAACTTGTTATCATTTCTGATGAGATTTGTTCTTGTAATCAGTCACACTTGGAAACTTCAGACTTCTGCATCAGATACAGTAAACTGACAGCTCCAGCCATGAAAGATAAGTGTTCAGATAAGGCTGCACTGTGGGATGTGGACTGACGTCCACTGGCTGCTTCCTTCAGTTTATAGTGCTTCATTAGAGAGAGAAAGGAGAACCATGTTGCCAAGGGCTGGGAGGGTGGGACATGGGAAGACCGGGGGTAGGAGGTAGAGTGACACTAAGGGGCAGGGGGTTTCCCTTGGGGTTTATGAAAATGTTCTAAAATGATGACAGTGATGGTTGCCCGACTTTTCTACATGTTAAATGGGTGAACTGTATGGTATGTGAATGACATCTCCATAAAGTTTTTTTTAAGAATGGTTCATTAAATCTAGCTTTGTCCATAAGAATTGCTGTTAAAAGAAATCAACTTTTGAATAATTATACATCCACATGCTCAAAACAAAATAGATATTCTGCATGATAAGGAAAAAGAATTGCCACAGCCTGTAATGTTTGCAGCCTCCAAAACAAAACTGACCAATATGGATATTTCACATGCAGCCCCCATACTGACTGATCCTATTGCCTGGCTGTAGAAGCATAACTAGACCTCTGCGTGTCCCTTTTTGTTTTACAACATCCTCACCCTCTCTTCACTCTGTGTCATTAGACCCTTGGTTCAATACACTGCGAGCTAGGAGGAAACGGAGATGTTCATCTGGTCCCAAATCTTTCATTTTATAGGTGGCACAATGACAGCCAAGAAAAGAACCCTAAATAGTGTCCAATTTTTAGGTGGTGGAGGGGATGTTGGTTACATGGTGAGCCTAGTGACCCTGTGCTGCATGAAGAGATCTGCCTCTGGCAGTGTGTCAGACAGAGGGAGGGTTTACGAAGCCTTCGGAGCAACTGAGCAGTGGGGATCTGAAAGCAGACTGCCTGGTGCTTCTCCTCACACTGTCTTATACTTACAACTCCGGGATGACAGGGGAGGTACCTGGTGGCTGATGTGCATTCTCCCCTACTCTCTACACTGGGCTTTTTCTTACCACCTTTCCCTAACATTACTAATGTTCCACAGTAAGTCCATTCCCAAGGCCCTCAGTGAAGACTTAACAACTGCTTCACTATCTCACAAACTCGTAGTGTTGAAGTTTTTTTTTTTTTTTTTTATCCTTTTAAGAGACATTATCTTCGGGCAACCATGATTTAATGTATGAAGTAACAAAATCTATGTAATCAGACATTCCATGACTGATTGTTATCGCTCTTTGAAGCCCCATTTCTAAGAAATCTATTTATTTATTTGTTTGTCTGTTTATTTATTTTGAAATGCTGGGTATCAAACCCATAGCTTTGTGCATGCTATTCAAGCACTCTACCACTGAGCTATATACTCAGACCTAAGGCCTTAATCTTAAAGAAATTGTCACTTCAAATCAATAGGATCTTGCTTCATGAATGTATTTGGCCATGACCCTGTGAATAGATCCCACTGGGTCCACACATAGTGACACATACTATAAACTTCAATTTGATAACTGTCTCATAACTACATATCTTTTCAGGGTAGCTTTTAATCTAATCGCAAACAGGATTTCTTTTTAAAATCATGGGAAGGGAGGAAATAATTTCTCTCTGCAACATGTTCTTATATAGATCATACACTTGAAAAATTACAGGTTCTTTGCTATTGAAATCTGATGATCAGTCACTGAGCTTAATATATAATTGAAAAGCCTATAGTTAAATGTACTTAGCCAGGAGAAATTATAGCGAGAACTATGCAAAGATGTAAAATAAATTCTCAAAGTTTAGCATGCTAGGCTACAATAAGGCAAAATAAAAACAACCTTTCATCCACATACTCACAAAGGAATACTCAAATGTGTCACCGCTGAAAGCGTCTTGGGTAAGGAGCTAGCTCCCTGGTTCCTGAGGGCAGGACTTTCCAGTTCTCAAATAAGAATCCCCAGCCCTGGCTTTTTCCCAACACAAGCTTACTTCCCCTGCACACACCTTTGCTTTTACCATTCTTGCCTGGAATGTTCTTTCCTTCTCTCCCCTGACCACATAGTTTCAAGTCCTGGCCAACCTTCCTGGTAAGGCTCGCCCTTTACCTTCTGTCCTTAGCTTCTGTGAAGTTCATTTGACACCAAATATTATATTATCTGTTCACTGTTAGAGGTGAATTCCACCCCCCTTCACATACTTCAAGCAAACAAGTATACTATTTCTTCATTTACTCCAACCCGGGGAGGTGGAGTGACTCATCTACTGACAATCTGGACAGGCACACCCTACCTGGGCTCAGTCCTTCCTTCTCTCTAGGGAGAAGGGCAGCCCTTGAAGAATGAGTTCTCTGATCCTCCAGGCCATAATTCAAGTTGATCCTGGAGACTTGGTGGGAGCCCTCTGCCAGCCACTGTGGCCTGGGCTGCATTCTGGGGTTCCATAGAAATAGGACAAACCCTGCCCTTGACCGGGCCTTTTCCTGCAATAAAGGTGATGTATGACCCTTGCCTGCCAATGATATTATCTGATCTCTAAATTTTTCTCAGAACCTGAGAAAGTCACAAATGTCATTATTGTGACTTTCACCAAGGACTCGAATATTCATATATATATATATATATATATATATATATATATATATATGGACACATAGAGAAGAAAGATTAAAAATAAAATTTAGGACTCTAACACTTAGGATTCTTGCTAATGGTTATGACTTTATTAGCACATTTCTGGTGTAGCTTTTCAGCAGGGTGAGTATAAAATTAATACAGGCCGGGTGAGTACAAAATTAATATATGCCACACACTGTGATCCTGCACAGTAAATCTAATTGCACGTTGAGCGAGAAGAGAGAATAAAAGATAAGGCACATGCTGATTGATTTTCTTCGTCAAACCCCACAAGATTTCAATTCAACAGAACCCTTCATTAAATTGACAGCGTATCTAAGAGTGAATTTTTCATGACATATGTCCTAATATAACTGCCAAAGGAGTGACGGCAGCCCATTATGAACCAAGTCTTCATTTACCCACATCTTAAACCTTCATACGATGTGTTACATTATCCTTTTCTTTCTTTCTTTTTTTTTTTTTTGGTGGTCCTGGGGTTCCTGGAAGCCCTTCTACCTCTGGGCTACACTCCCAGACCTATTTTTACATTTTTATTTGGAAACAGGGTCTCCTAAGCCAGCGCGCGCGGCTGGCTTCGAACCTGTGCGATCCTCCTGTCTCTGCCTCCCAAGCGCGGGGATTACAAGCGTGAGCCACCACGCCCGGCTACATTATCCTTTTCTGACTCTTATTCGCATGCATATATAAAAAGCTACCAATGTATAATCATGTTTGGAAATGATTCGTTGTTTACATATATATCATGTTGAGTGTTCTCCCATGAAAAAACAAAAGTAAATTAAATACATAAAGGAATTACAATTATGTCTAGGTGAATGCAATGTTTCGTTTTATTTTATTTTATTTTATTTTATTTTATTTTGGTGGTACTGGGGTTCCTGGAAGCCCTTCTACCTCCGGGCTACACTCCCAGACCTATTTTTACATTTTTATTTGGAAACGGGGTCTCCTAAGCCAGCGCGCGCGGCTGGCTTCGAACCTGTGCGATCCTCCTGTCTCTGCCTCACAAGTGCAGGGATTACAAGCGTGTGCCACCACGCCCGGCGCGAAGTTTCATTTTATAAGTTAAATAATTTGTGACAAATGACTAACTTTTTCTCAATTTTATAGTCAGAATACTTGCTTTTTAAAAAACCTTAACTATGCATGTGTCGAATGCTAACTCATGGATGTAGTGCTGATAAGCCATGTATAACAACACAACAATAACTCGAATCACGGGTCCCCGTGTAATCATCTCCCTGTTTTCAAAGATGTGACCTTTTCCCTTTGACTCTCCATCTTCCATTAAAGTGACAGACAAATATGGCTATACCCAATGTGCAAATGGGGAGACTGAGGCTTTGAAGTTCAGTGAAATTCCTGAGTATTAGCAGGGTTGACAATCCAGTCCAGAACCCTAACTCCCTGTAGCTAATCATTTACTTGGAGACTGAATAAATACTTATTGAGCACCTACTGTATAACAAACTCTTTGTTAGGACTGTGAATAGAGAAAGTCCCTGCTGTCCTGGGCTCTCCCTGCTCACCTTAATAGCCAAATATCAACACGCATAGGGCATACTCTATGTACTAGTTTCATTTTATATGTGGACAGAAACAAGAAGGTTTGTAAATATATTTCCTATAAAAAACAAAACTAGGAAAAACTGCCTTAAAACTAATATAGCTTAATCACTTACTTTAAAACTCCAGAGCATATTTCATTGTTACTCCTCAATGCTCCAAGCTGAATGATAGTGTTTCAATTAAAATTGAGACTTCAAATTAAAAACATCCTTTGGCATTTTACAATGAAGCATTTAATCTTTCTATCAAATGAATGAGAATTTAATCATATAAATTAGTGTACCTACTACAATGTAGGACAGAAATTATTTTATGAGACAAACCTAGATTTAAACATTTTATTTATTATTATTAATTTATTTATTTGGTGGTACTGGGGTTCCTGGAAGCCCTTCTACCTCCGGGCTATGCTCCCAAACCTATTTTACACTCTTTTTTAAAATTTGGAAACAGGGTCTCTTAAGCCAGCGTGGCTGGCTTCGAACCTGCGCGATCCTCCTGTCTCCTCCTCCCAATCGTGGGGGTTACAAGCGTGCGCCACCACGCCTGGCAAGATTTAAACATTTTAAAAAATTGTGGTACTGGAAATTGAACTGAAGGGCATTTAATCACTGACCTACACCTCCAGCCCTATATTATTTTAAAGCAGGGTTTCATTCACTAGGTTGCTGAGAGCTTTGCTAACTTACTGAGCCTGGCCTTGAACCTGAAATCCTCCTGTCTCAGCCTCCCAAGTATGGGATTGCAGGTGTGCACCACCATGCTCAGCAGATTTAAACATTTATAAGAAGAGCTAAGCCGGGGGTGGTGGCGCACGCTTGTAATCCCAGCATTCGGGAGGCTGAGACCAGAGGATCGCAGTTCGCAGACAGCCTCAGCTACTTAGTGAGGCTCTCTGTAACTCACTGAGACCCAGTTTCAAAATAAAGAATAAAAAATAGGGCAGGGATTGTAGCTCGGAGGTCGAATGCCCCTGGGTCCCATCCCCAGACCCACAAAGAAAAAAAAAAAAAAAAGAAGAGCTAAGAGACTGTTGCTTAGAAAGATCTTTAAATTTCAGTTTTAAATTTTATGCATCTAAAGTCACAGGGATCTAAGGTTGCAGTACTACCCTAAAGTTCTCCAACTATGATTTTAATAAAAGGTCACCCTTCCTAAGTGCAGCTGTCTTAAAATGCCATAAATCATGAGAGAGAAGACTCATGCTTATTCTTAAATGAAAGGTAATGGCAACACATTGCTTTTTATCTATCTTTGCCTAGATTAACCCATCAATAGGGAACATATTTAAGGCAGGCTTCCTTCCAGGTAGGAAAACTGATTGATAGACAAGCAAATGTGATGTAGAGAAACTCAATGAGGCAGTGAAAGGAGAAACAACGTGGGTGCCCAGGTCAGTCAGCCCGGTGTATCAATCTTCTGGATGTGAACAAGCAAAGAGAATCTTAGTCGATCACATCCTTCAGAATTCTTTCTCTGAAAGACTGTAACTTTCCACTTGATGTACAATTAACATGAGAAAAAGTGTGTGTGTGTGTGTGTGTGTGTGTGTGTGTGTGTGTGTGTGTAAGATTTTTAATAAGTGCAGCACTGTTTCTTAAGTAGGGCACTTTCTTGGGTCCACTTCTAAGCAGTCTCTGGATACAGTTTGAGCCCTAGGATACATGACGTGGTGGTGCTCATTCTAACCCATGCCTGGAGGCTCGGCTCTCTTATGGTCAATGCACAGAAGCATATTAAAGCCCCTGTTTGATGTGGTAGGAGGAAATGAAATAAGACCACAAAGAAGTCCTAATCTATATAAGTCACTGTCAGATGCCTTTTAAAAACAACTTAAGCTTTTTGAAACCGCCAGGCCCTAAAGTGCCACATAAATTACTACAGAAGGATGTATCCACTTGTGCACATTTCTATTTGTGTTGAATTAACTAGAAATCTAAGTCTTCTACTCCAACTTTCCACATTCTTTGGCTTATTATATGTGCATAAGATTTTGGCAACCTGGAAAAAATACCCAGCAAAAAAGGCCTAGTTTGCAAATATTTTGTTCTAGGAATTTGTTAGGAACATGTAACATGCATTCTTATTAGCATGATGAGAAAATGAAGGTCATTACATCTTGAGACAAATAGAACCTAACAATTTTTAGAAAGTTACTTGACTTTACAGAAAACACAGAAACCAATAAAAACCACACTCTCTTATATTTTAACATTTATCTTGATCACTCAATTTATAGAAATATTTACCAACTTGCTATCAACAAGTAAATATCATCATGTATGATTTTCAGTGATGGTACCAAAAACCCTTTCCCATGTTTCAAAGCATCTTATACATGTCATTTTAAAAATTCTAAAACTATTATACATTTTTATGCCCTTAGTCTTTTCTTCATTATTTAAACAAGTGGTTTCTAAATTCTCATTTTTTTAAATGAATGGTTGTGAATGACTTTTGCACATTTTTCTCATTGGCACCAAGATGTGATCCCATATAATGGAAAATTTAGCATCTTGGAGAAGAGCCGAGTATTTATCAAGATTGAGATTACTCTTCCTCTATTCAGATTACTCTTTCTCCATTCAAGATTGAGATTACTCTTCCTCCATTTTTAAAAGTAAATGTTCCTAATAATTGTGTTTATTCTTCTTAGTGTATACTCTAGTCACTCACAGGTAACTAGGGCACCTGTGAGTGACTAGAACAGTACCAGAAACACTGAACGGAGATGTCCACTGAATGAGCATAACACTTCTGGTGTGGGGGCGGGGGTGAGGCTGACGATGTTAACCACAACCATGACATCTACCACCTGCCAGGCATTTTTACCAACATTATTCCTAAATACCTTTTATAAAGTAGGCGCTATATCCCCAATTTTTAACTTGGAGGACTCATCTAACTCATCTAACACCACTCAGTCTTCATGGCCTCAAACTGCCTGGTTCTTGGAAAATGATCCCTGGATGGGACTATTGATCCGCTAAAACCTATTTGCTAAAGTGAGACTGCTCACATTTTATACATGAGACCTTGTGGCGGGTCTTTCTGTGGCACCCTCCAGTTTAGATGGGAGGCCTCACAGGGGTCCTCACAGCTGGTGGAATAATAATGTAGTAACAGCAGCGGCTGCCACCTCCGTGAGAGGCAGCTGAGAAAAGGGCATTTAGGTGGTATTTTAGTGTTCACGTCCTTTACCACTTGGTTTCTTTAAGTATTTCAGCTATTTTGAAGTGTGATGGTGGGTGGCATTTTTCTCTAGAAATCAGAATGTAAAATCAGCCTTAATTTGACAGTAATTGAGCTATATCATTTCTTTACATGCCTAATCAAAATATAGCTTTGAAAGTCTACAGATAATTAAAATTTCAGGAAGTATTTGGAGAAGCTTATCAATGTATTACATAATCATTAACCAAAGGAAAACATTAATCTTTTAACATCACTGTTCAGCACAGGGAACTGTTATTCTTGGGATTATTTTGCATGAACAAACCCAAATCCTTACGTTACACAAAGGCTAATGTCTTTACTCAGAGGATTAGAATTAATTTATGACCTCTGCTTTTGACTTAAGTGTTGTAAACATCTCTGTTGTTTTTGGAAAACAAAGGCTGCTCCTGCATAAGTTTTCAAACAGAGAAACTGAAATTAAAGTACTGTGAAAACATTTGCTGGATAAAACAAATGCCAAGATCAAAGATGCTTAAGACACTGAATGGATATTTATTATCCTCCCTAATCCTTTTGTATTTCAAAATTTATTTATTTTATTATGCTCTTCACCAGTTGTCATAGCATAATTCAAAATTCATAAAAGAGAATGCAGAGTTAATATTATCATGAGCTTTAGAATGATATTCAAGTAATACTAATGATGAAAATATACTTATTATCTATGTTCTTGGGTGAACAAGAAAAACTGATAATCTAATGTTAGAGTTTTAACTCTCTACCCCAGCCCAAAAGGTCCTGCATAAAGAAGAAAGCTTTAATTTTAAAACATTAATGATGAAGTGTTTTAGCAACTCACCAAGTCATGTACTTTTCAATATATTTAAATAATGAAAGTACATAGTATGCAATATTTTGACCTTTTACCATTTCTAAATTCTTTAAGCAGTATCTAAAATTGAGAAAAGGATCTCCATGGCTTAGTTGATGGAGACATCTCAGTCATTACTCTGATGGTGTTTGCCTTTGTGGCAACTTCTAAGTAGCTGGAACGGGAAATTCTGGTCTAACTGAGGATGGGGTCTGAGAATCCCAGAATTAGAAGCATTGATTTTTAAAACTAAGTGTTCCTAATAATTGTGTTTATTCTTCTTAGTGTATACGTGTTAAAACTTCCAAAAGAACGGCTCAAACCTGCTGAAAGAAGCTACAGGACCTTTTTGGGGTCAGTGGTAGGTTATAACAAGCATTCTGTCTTATCAGGAACTGGGACTAGGGTTCAGGAAAGGAAAAGAACTTCACAGAGATATCTCTGACCAGCCAACTCCTATTTATCCACTCTAGTCCAGCTCAAATCTCTCCTCCTATGCAGAGAGTTCCCTAATCCTCTCTCTCAGCCCTTCCAGACTGAGTTAGTTCATTTTTGATACTTATATCAGTATTTACTGTTAATAGTTTATTTGGTCTCTTATCTAAAGAAGGAATTACTTGATAGATGAGATTGCGCTTTTACGTTTTTCCCTTGATATATAGAACAATGCCTAGCAAAGGGATTTACATATTTGGCAGGAAGATGTTTAAGTCATTAGAGAAAAAAAAGAATTTAAGTTATGAGTAAAACCAATGAACGTTCATATTCCATTTTCCCAGTGGTACTACTTTTCCAAATATAACATTGAAAAGCTTAATAATCACATGGACCACATCCAAGTTTTTATTTAAATTTATTAAAATTTATTTATTTATTTATTTTGCTAAGATGAAGTTAAGCCAATTCTTATAAATTAAAGAGATGAATTATCCCTGCTCAGGAAATGGATTCAGTACTTAAAAGCCAAGGTTGTCATAGCAAGAGTAAAGATAAAAATTAGGTTTTATAAGGGAAAACAGTATTTATAATATTTAAATATCAGCTTATTTCTTTGAGGATTCCATATAACTATGTTACTATTTCTTCAACTGTCAGCACCTTAAATATATACTTCATAGCAAAGGACTAAATAAATTTCTGTTTCTGTTTAACTAAAAAATACTATAGTACAATACAAAATTAAAATATACCTTGAGTGCTATGTTAATGTCAAGGATTAAAACACCATGATTAGCCGGGCGTGGTGGCGCACGCTTGTAATCCCCGCGCTTGGGAGGCAGAGACAGGTGGATCGTGCAGGTTCGAAGCCAGCCGCGCACGCTGGCTTAGGAGACCCTGTTTCCAAATAAAAATGTAAAAATAGGTCTGGGAGTGTAGCCCGGAAGTAGAAGACCTTCCAGGAACCCCAGTACCACCAAAAAAAAAAAAAAAAAACCCATGATTTATAAACTAACAATTAAGAACAGCTCCTGGTTTGAAGATGTAAGCTGGAATTCTAAAGATAAAATTGTGAGGCCCTCCACAACTTAGTGAGACCTTGTATCAAACTAAAAAATAAAAAGGGTTGGGGTGTAGCTCAGAAATCCCCTGGGATCAATCACTAGTATTACACACACACAAAGCAAATCAAAAGAATCCAAACCAACCAACTAAACAAGCAAACAAACCCTAGAGAATCAGATTATTAGCCCAAATCAAGCAGGTAAATAGTCTAGTATTTCTGCACTAGACTATTGACATTAGATCTTTCTTTCTTTCTTTCTTTCTTTCTTTCTTTCTTTCTTTTCTTTTCTTTCTTTCTTTCTCTTTCCTTCTCTTTTGGTGCATGTGTGGTATTAGGGATTGAATCCAAGGGTGTTCTACTCACAAACTACACTTCTAGCCCTTTTAATTTTTAGTTTGAAACTAGGTTTCACTAGATTGCTGAGACTGGTCTCAAACCTGCCATCCTCTTCTTTTAGCCTCCCAAGTATGGGTTTTGCAGGAGCGTGCCACCAAGTCTGGCTTGGCATTAGATCTAAACTTAAAATTTTGTCCATTAGTGAAAAGGCAAGTTCCTATCTCACTGTTTGCCCATGGTAACTTACCCTTAACTTATAATTTTTAATCCTTTCAGCACTTTCAAGTGTTTAGGTATCTTTGTATAAAAGTTAATTAAAAGACAAAAATCAATAAATACCCCAAGAGCTAACTACTTCTGTAATGTTGAACTATTAATTAGTATATTTTTACCTTTAAATTAACCCATATAATTAACTCTATTTAAAATTCAAAGCCCACAGCAGTACCAGAATGTTAATCTTAAAGTTTATTTTTTGAGGTAAATCACCACAATTTGGTGGCAAAATTAAATTAAGAATTGAGAATTTCTGCTATTCCATTTATAGACAACAATCCATTCCCTTAGTAAATAAGAGGCGTCTTAGCATCTCTTGGGAGGCAAACCTACTTTTCTAGAACAAAGTAAATTTCTCTTAGAGATTGGATTTTTTAGAGACTTTATGGCACTTAAAGGCTTTTTGTTATGCCTGCCTACTAATTTAATTTTCTGTTTCTTCTTTCTTAATAGCCAGGATCAATTTGGAATCCCTTTTTCATATTATTGAAAAACCAGTGAGTAAGAGTTGTATTAATGCTTTCTTTCAGGCCACTAATGTACAAAGGTCACTACTTCAAAGTGTAAAAGATGGTGGAAAATAAGTCGACCCTCCTAAATTAGGAAGTAACAAAGGCCCTGAGATTCTAAAGCTCTCTTCTGTTTTACTTGAAACTGTTGAATAAGCATTTCCTTCACTGAACACAAAGCCAACATTTTCTTGTGTTTACCTGACATGAGTTCATATAATTGTATTCTATGGGGCTCGACGACAGCTTCCTCCATTCCCTGAAAGAATAGTATGATTCACACACATTCCAAATTATATCTGTTTTGCATAAATGAAGAAAGCCTCACAGAAAAGACTGGATTCATTATTATGTAAAATATCACCATTAGCAGAAAATCTAATAATTACATTCCCCGACATAACAAGATGAGACTCTTAGGCTACTGGGCTGGAGATTGGGGGGGGGGGGTGAGAAGTGGAGCCTTTCTAAAAGAAGAAAGCGTCCTAAAAGAGTTGGTCACAGGGCTAAATTAAATAACAGTACCAAGAAAGAAAGCTCTAACAAGCCATTTCTTAAGTTTACCATTGGGGCCAAGTGTGCTATCCAACTGCCCTTATGTGTTAACAAAAGTGTAGGTAATTCTTTTTTTAAATATGCTTTTATTGGTGCACTGTAATCTTATATCATAATGAAGTTCAGTGACAGGGACATACATGAACTCAGGGGCATTCTACCTCTGAGTTAGACCCTCAATCCTAGCTATTTTTTTTTTTTTAACTATCTAACAGGGTCTCACTGAATTGCTATGGATGTAACTAAGTTGCTGAGACTGACTGGCCTTGAACCTATAGTCCTCCTGGCTCAGCCTCCCAAGCCAGCACTGAAGGTAAGTCTTCAATGTGCATATGGTTCTAGCTCAAAACCTTTCTTAAGCTATCTAGTGGTTAGAAAATGTTGTCGTACTTGCCCCAATACCTATCACATTAACACACAGTAGATGTGAAATCACTGTATCAGTCAGATGCCATACTCTGAAAGAAGCTGCTGATTGGTGATGGAAATTCAGAGACGGAAACACAGAGGAAATGTAAAGTACTGTGGATTCTAGAGGATGGGACGGCAAAGAAAGCCTGATTTCAGACAGTGTGGATGCAATGGCTAGATGATGTGCCCAGGAAAAAATTTGAAGAAGAAAGTAGATGGCCCGAAAAGACATCTAATGAATGTGTAACAAATGCCACAGCTCTGTGCACCCAAAACACAAGGCAAGCAAAACAGATGAGGTCTCAGCTTCCTGCCTTGAAGTGAAGACTAACAAAAGACTAACGAATACCAAAGTATCAGATGGGGAAAGAAAATTAGAAAGGAAAAGGAGGAAACAGTGATGGAGTGTTTGGGGGGCGGTTCCTGAGACAGGAGTCTTAGGGAAGTGTCTTTGTGGAGGAACCATTTAAGCTGAGTCTGAATGACTAAAAGCAACTACCCTCTGTGCTCTCAACCTATAAAAACCATCTTTGATGGGAAAAGGATGACAGGTGGGAAATTGGGGAGAAAAATGATTTAAGTGGGTTTTGCCATTTTTTGTGTTTGAGGAACATTTTCAAATATTAGAATATTTATCAGATTTTATGAAGCGATTATAAAAGAAAGTAATTTGCCAGGCATGGTAACACATGTCTGTAATCTCAGCTACTTGGGAGTTTGAGACAGGAGGATTGCAAGTTCAAGGCTAGCCTGGGACACTTTAAGAAATCCTGTCTCAAAGTAAAATAAAAAAAAGAGCTAAGGGTATAGTACCCTAGGTTAAATCCCCAGCCCCTCCCCCCAAAAAATTAAAAAAATTAAAATTAAAAAAGAGAGCAAAAGAATTGAAAATCAGCCAACAATAATGACAACACAGTCAATCTCACTTCAGCTAACAATACCTTGGTTACCATGAATGCACCGAGCTCACCCACATTGCCATCAAGTTTGCTTCATTTCTGAGCTGCCATTTGCAGTCTATACCACACTGTCCCATAGTCAGGAGCAAATGTGTCTCCAAGTAAAGTAAACAGGAGATCTGTCATTAGCAGAGGCTCAAAACACACTAAATTCTTCCCATTTGCGTGTCCTCCGCAAACATATTCTGTTTGGCTTGATAATTGTCTAACAACACATTTAACTGTATGTACACACTTTTTACCCTCTTTATATTCATCTATGGGAAAATACACTTCAAAACTAATGTTTGGCACTAGGTAATGAGCAATGGCCAAGGAGTGCCATTGACATCATGGTGACCCCACTCTAAGGTTCTAGTTCACTCACTGTCCCCTCATGAGATTTTTTTTTTCATTTTTCACAAAATTATCAACCTTTTGTTTTTTTCTCTATATGAAATGTTAGATTTCATTTCTTTTGCCTTTTTCCCACCATTGGTCAATGCTTCCAAAGTCAAGCCACCACATTCAGGCTTAACTTTCTCATTTTATCAATAATCTCTTGAAGCACATTGATGTCACTGTCGAATTTTTACCAATGAAAATGTATTTTAGAAAATATTAAGAATGTATGAGAGTTTTCTCTTTGGCAAGTTGCTATGCCACAGAGCATTTTGGGGGTATTAATTTTAAAATCTACTAAGTAAAGGGAAAAGGGGAAGATGATAAAGATGAAAGAAAGAAAAAACATAAGTAAAGAAATAACCCAGAACCAGACCTCTTCTTGGTCATGTATAGCCATGGGAATGCTTGGAATTTCAAAGTCTAGAACAAAAACCCCATTAAAGCTGGGCCTTCTCTCCTGAAGAGTCTGGCAGGGACTCTGCAGCCTGTGTGATCTCTTCTACTTAGCTGAGTTCAAACAAGGCCCCAAGAGCCAGATGTGCTCTTCTAGGACAATAGGGTGAGGGGCTCCAGAAGGTCTTCCTTCCCCAAATGGCAGACTCACCAGAGAGTGTCCATGTCAGAAAGAGGGATGTGGGAAGCACCCCCCAGAGGCCTCTGGTGGGAGAAGGACCTGGAAGGAGAGGGACTCTACTATCCCTCGGCCAAACTGGCCTAGATCTCTGTGGCTCACAGAAGAGGCCTCTGGGAGCATGGAGGCCAACTCCAAGGCACCAAGGACCAACAGGGAAATGCCTTCCCCACTGGGGGAGACAGCTTTCCAATAAATGAGACATAAAAAGGGGCTCCCTGGCATAAGAGGGGATGGGACTAGGAAGAGAAAGTAAACACAGACCAAGAGGGCTCATGACCACAGGTTAGACCTGAATAGTTTTCCCTTGGACTGTATATGATCTGGCTAGAGCACTAATCACTATTTGTCCAAATATTGTGTCATCACCCAGAGAACTAACACTTTAGAAGTAAAATTTCCTCTAAGTTTGATCTGATGAAGGCTGGAAAGGCTCAGAGAAGGAAGGCCTGGCCCTCTTACAACTAACTGCATGATATATGAAAGTACCAGAAACTGTGGGCAATCCTGACGTCCTGAGCTCAACAACATCCTATGCTAGTAGTCTGGATGTGGCGTGTCTGACTGTGCCACCTGCCACCCCACTGATGACCAGGTTGATGTGGGAAATGCAAAAAGGTTTCTCCTGGACCCAATGGGGCACAGGGCCAATGAGAATGACTTCTTAAGCAGCTTGCTAGAGGATTCAGATAATTAACTAAAAATGAGAGAAATGGTAGTATTAGATAACATAGAATAGGTTCAATGAGGAATGTTAAGGCTTTGGAGGATGTTGTCAAAGCTGGTTAGGAAATGTAACAAGCAGCCCTTACACAATGGTTAAACTTTGAACAGCTACCTAGTGGAAGCTCTGTCTGACAAGGCAGACACTTCAGACTCAAGCCTCCACAAAGCAGCTCTGAGAGGCCTCTCATTTGGTGGAGTGTGACAGCCATCTGTTAGCAGATCATGGTGCCCTGGAACTTAATGGGGACAACTCTAAAGCATACTGACATGCTACCAGGTTATCACGGTGTCCAAGACTGATGATGAAAAAGAGAACGTGTGACTTGTGGAGGGCTCAGATCCAAAGGGACAGTGCCTTAAATGTTTCTCCCAAACCTGTGACCAGAGAGTTGGGCCCCTGGAGTGGTAGTCCTGGAGGGACAACACGGAAGAGCCCAGCCTCTGAGCCAGGCTGTGCCTCCTGGCTGGTAAGTTTTTAAGGGAACTCTAACTGTGACTCCTGGTAGCTGAGCTCATCATCTGAAAGTTTTTTCTTTTTCCCCCCACAGAAAATCATGGGACTTTAAAACTGGAAGGAATCCTTTTCTTCATGAAGAAATAATCCTCACTTTTCTCTTTTTCATTTCCTCCTTGTTTTTGTTTTTAATTATATTGGGGAATAAATCCAAGGGCATCTTACCTTCAAGTTACACCCCAGACTCTCTATTCTTTTCTTTTTCTTTTTCTTTTCTCTTTTCTTCCTTCCTTCCTTCCTACTTATTTTTTTTATGGAACTGGGAATTGAACCCAGGAGCATTCTACCTCTAAGTTACATCCCCAGACTAATTTTATTATTATTATTTTTGAAACAGGGTCTCACTAAGTTACTGAGGGATGGCCTTGAGCCTGTGATCCTCCTGTCTCAACCTCCCAAGTTCTGGGATTATAGGCCTGCACCACCACACCCAGCTCCCAGTCCTTTTTTAAATTTTTATTTTGAGACAGGGTCTTGCTAAGTTGCTGAGGCTGGCCTTGAGTCTGCAATCTTCCTGTCTCAGGCTCTCACATACTGGAATTAAAATCATGCATCACCATGCCTGGCTTTCCTTTTCTCCTTTTAAAAATAATTAAGTAGTTACTTTAATTTTTATAATTTATTTTTAACATAAGTTTATGATCATACATCACAATGAGGTCCCGAGTGATAGACACATTCATGCACACAGCGCTTGGTGTGTTTTCCTCCAGATTCCACCCACTCCCTCCCTTTCCCTGTACATGTTACTGAATTGGCATTGATAATTTTGCATATGTACATAGAATTAGACTATTTTCCTTCATCTAGTCTCCTTCCTCCTCTCCTCTAGACCCCCTTCATTGCTCCACAGGAGTCTCTCCTCCTTTATCCAGAATCCCTTTGTGTCCCAATTTCTCTCAAGCTTCCACATACGAGAAAAAAAAAAAATGCAACTCTTTATATCTGAGACTGGCTGATCTCACTTGGCACAATATTCTCTAGTTCTATCCATTTTTCCTGCAAATGGCATAATTTTGTTTTTTTATGGCTGAGTAAATTTCCATTTTTTTGTATATGTCAAAATTTTGCAATCCAGGCATCTGTTGATGGACACTTAGGCTGGTTCCTTAATTTGGCTATTGTGAATTGTGCTGCTATAAATGGGGATACACATGTATCGCTCTAATAGTTCAACCTACATTCTTTGGCAAGATAATCAGAAGTGGTGTAGCTGTGTCATATGGTGGTTCCTTTCCCAGTCTTCTAAAAGTAGTTACTTTTAAATGGAAAAGAAGATATATACGGAAGGCTACAGAAATAAAGTGAATGCCTGTCAATTTCATATTCCGTCACTTACTGTTCAGCACATGAGCAAATGAAAAAACAATATAGGAAAAAACCCTCAGTCCCAGAGAAGCTCAGGAACTTGCCTTGGGTCACACAGCAGGCATGAGAAGATAATTAAAACAGTGTCTAGGCCATCTGACTCCCTGGCCAGTTCCACTACGCTAACATCAGATTGCTCATGGGAAATTGGACATTTGAAATTCCAAATGTTGACATTCTAGCCATTGAATGCATTTTTTAATCCCTAGGGGGGGGAAATCAGTTATGGTGAGGAAAGGGCTAGCATGTAACTCAGAGTGCTTGCCTATCATATGCAAGGCCCTGAGTTCAAACCCCAGCACTAGCAAAAAAATAAAAAAGTAGGATGATCTAAAAATCTGGAATATATATTTAAAAGCCTTATATTAGGCTTTTATATAAGGCTTATATAAGGCTTAATAGCCTTATATAAACATTTTTAGAAGAAAAGAGACTACATATAGCACATATCCATCAGCTTTGAGGATTACAGGTGATTTTTACTGCCTAGCTACACTTAGAGCTGTTACATATATTTTGGCAAACCAGTAAATCCACAAAGTAGCAAAGTGAAGATGCCCATCTCCGTTGCCTCTTGGGCAAACACCACCCCAGGAGCTCCCTGCCCTAGGATGCACACAGACCTACACAGAACAGATAGCAGGGCCAGCTGACAGATTGAGCGTCAACATGGGATCATGTGGAAGCCCTGGTTCCATCCAGCCTGGGCTCCCAGCAGCCAGCTGTGTATCTGATATGGCATCTGACAGAATCACAGGCTGGTTTCAGTCACACTTCGTTTAGGTCTATTTGCAAAGCAGCACAGAATGCCGAGGGACAGACGTTCAGTCTGTGCTGAAATTCCCCCTTTTCACGTAGAAGCATGGAAATGCACTTGTCCAGGCTGGTGATGTTTCCTTCTGGCATCAGCTCATTGATTTTTGAGGCTTAGAAAAGCTCTTCTTATTGTGCCTGCACCACAGATTTACACTGCTGTAACTCCTGTCAGACATCATCTTAGCTTTATGAATAAATAAAACTATGCTCTAGGGAAACATTGATTTAAGAGGAGAAATCAATACCCATCTAGCATGTGATAGACCTGAGCTCTAAGGCTGCTTATCCCCAAAGTACAATGCAACACTCAATGTAAAACTGTACTTTTTTGCTTCCTAATAAAAGGTAAGTGAGGAGCACTGGGGTATAGCTCAGAGGTAAATTGCCTGGCTAGTATGAGTGAGCCCTGGGTTCCTTAAAACAGGCAGAAAATAATTTGTTTTTCATAGTCTTCAGAATATCAGGATTCATCTTTTCTTTTTAAAAGTAGTAGTTGAAGCCAGGAGTGCTGGTGCACTATGACTGGGACTAGGTAATCCCAGTACTTGGAAGGCCAAGACAGGAGATTTCCAGCGAGACTTCCAGCAACTTAGACCCTATTTCCAAAAAATATAGGGCTGGGGATGTAGTTTGCAGGTAGAATTCCCTTGGGTTCAATCTGCAGCGCGCGCGCGCGCACACACACACACACACACACACACACACACACACACACACACAAACACACACACAGTTAATAGTTCAGAAAAAAAGAATAAGGAAAAGAGAAAGAAGGGATGGATGAAATCATGGTGGCAAAATCTTGGTCATTTGTGTGTGTGTGTGTGGGGGGGGGTGTCTGAGGATGAAACCCAGGGGCATTCGACCTCCAAGCTACATTCCCTGAACTATTTTTTATTCTTTATTTTGAAACAGGGTCTCACTGAATTGCAGAGAGCCTCACTAAGTAGCTGAGGCTGTCCACGAACCGTGATCCTCCAGTCTCATCTTCCCGAATACTGGGATTACAAGCATGCACCACCACACCTGGCTCTTGGTCTTGAACCTAGCTTGTGAATGCATTAGAAGTCACGTACAATTCTCCCCTGTGTATATAAACTTTTTCATCATAGGCATTTTAAAAGTATGTATATTTGCTTAGGGGAAACTCTATAGGGCTAATATTAACCAAGTTGCTGAAAGTGGTTCTCTCTTACCAAGAATGACCTCACCAAGAAACTTCTCCTTCAGGAGCAAACCATGGTGGAGCACGCTTATGATCCCAGCATTTGGGAGGCTGAGACAGGAGGACTGCGGTTCACTGACAGCTGCTTAGTGAGGGTTGCCCTCAGCTGCTTAGTGAGGGTTGCCCTTTGCAACTCGTGAGACCCTACTTCAAATAAAGAACAAAAAATAGGGCTAGGGTGTAACTAGGAGGTAAAGTGCCCCTGGGTTCCATCCCATTACGACAAAAGACAAAAGAAAAAAAAAAGAAAAAAGAAACTTTGCCTTTGTTTGAGTTTTGTATTTTCCAACCATCTACAATGAATAGGTATATGTTTCTATTTTTTTTTTTTTTGTATTGGGAAGTAAATCCAGGGGCAATGTACTTCTGAACCACACCCCCAGCACTATTTTATTATTTTTATTTTGAAACATGGTTGTGATAAGTTTCTGAAAGTCTTCTTAAAGCTAGGCACAGACTGGTCTTGAACCTCTGATCTTTTGTCAGTCTCCCAAGAACTGGGATTTCAGACATGCACCATCACTCCTGGCTATATGTATGTGTATACATACACACACACACACACACACACACATATTATATATGTATATATTATATATACATACATATATATGTATATATATATGTTTCAGAATATGATACATGCAGAAGAGGATAGCAAATAAATGTGATTAATTAGACTGACTGCAAAGAACTCTGTTGATCACTGGCCTAAAGATGGCTATTGTTTGCATCCTAACACCATCCACGCCAAGTCTTACTGCTGTGGTGTGTTTTTCAGGGCATACAAACAGGTTGCCATTAAAATGGGCTGATTTCAAAAATAAAGCTGACAGCTTATGCTGAAATTAACTTCATCTTTGTGTGCCATAGATCAAACATGAGACCAAAGCTGGCTAAAGAATCATTTCCCAGCTCTGATACCACCTTACAACTAAGCCTGTTTTTACAGTAGAGACAGTTGTTAAAAGTTCTGACATGCCCCGGTGGTAACCTTTGATTACAAAGCTACTCCAGAAAGCCAGGCTCTTGCTTAGAATTGGTTTGAATTAAAAATGAATCCCATTCTTTTTCCCCAGCGCCTCAAAGATGTGATTCATCATTAATTGTGTTAACAGTGGCCTCTTGAGAAACACACTTATTTGTTGATTTGGATGAGAAGCTTAAGTCTCACTGGGCAGTTACTGCTTCTGTGGTCTTGTTGATTGTCTTTCTAACGACTGGAAAAAACAACTTTGGAAACTGGCAAACAACTGGCAAAGCATAGGTATTTCGAAGACTGAAAAAAGTTTGGCCAATTTAAATTTTGAATCCCAAACTAAAACGTCAAGAAAGTAGCTATTTCATCACCACAGTAGGTAAAGATACTGGCTGAATGTACTTCCAAGATGGAAATAGTACCCAATTTCAAGTTTTGAAAGGATGTAGCTGGTATTAGTACTGATATCAGCCACAGAGCAAAAGTTGCCATGAATAGGTTTTGCTGGTTCTTCTTTAACACATGAATACTAAAAGCAAAACAAAGCAAAGCTCTGTTGTTGATAAACATGCTTATGTGTAGTTAAAAAAAAAACGCACGGCTTGAGATCAATTACTTTTCATGAATACTCTCTTTTTCTTTATTACAGTGTCAGAGATACATCCATTTAAAGAAATGTATTTCTATGTGCCAGGCATTTATTAGATCTTGTAGATACAAAAATAAGATCAGAACTGTACCTTCAAGCTTAGCATATAGGAGAGTCAGATACATGAGTGGAAAACTGTAACAAAGTGTGATTATAGAAACAATTGAGAAATTGTGGGGGCCCAGCTATGCCCAAGGGAGTCAGGGGGACCTCCTCAGAGGAGATGGGACTGAGGTGAGCCTGGAGAGATGCACTAGAATTCACCAAGAAAAAAAAGGGGCAAGGACATTATCATAATAGAGAGCAGCCTCACACAAAAGGGCATAAAGTGCTGGAATGCTCTGAGAAATCCAACCCTAAGGAAGGAAGCAGAGACCGGAATGCAGGGGAGAGTAGGTGGCATGCTGGAGAAGTGTGCAGGGCTGGACTGCAGGGGTCTCTATCAAGGTGACTGTGTCTGTTTTCAGGCTTACAAAAGGCCTACAGAAGCTATTGAGTAGGATATCATGTTATAAATTTGGGAGCAGGGTCACAGAGCGGGACAGTTTGTTGGAAGAGAGCTATAATAGTCAGCTCCAGGCGTCCATCCCTGCAGAGGTAATGAGGGCCAGAGCTAAAGCACTGACCAGTGGGAGGCAGAGGAGAGGAAGGTTGGAAAGGCTTTTACATTGAACATCTGCGACAGCTGGCAGTGAGTATCTGACCTCACCAAGTGCCAGTCCCTGTTCTCCAAACTTTCACATATTATCTGAAATCAGAGTCTGGTGTGCACTGAATGAGGAGGACGAAGCAATGTCAGAGATTTGTGGCTTGAGCTCCTGGGTCGACAGGGATGCCATTATGGAGCTATCCCTTCCAGGAGAAGCAATCAGTGGTGAGCAGAGGAGGATACTGGGGTGGGGGAATAGTTTCATGGCGTACCTATTAGTTTTGAGAGCTGCTTGGGACACACAAATAGAGATAGCCAGAATATTGGGAGCAGGAGTTTGCCATGGCAGAGAGCAAATTCAAAATTGGGGTTAAATAGTTTTTAAAAAGGCAGCAGAAAAATCTCTTTATAGTAAACTGTAGTTGTCAACCATGTACCAAAAAGTAGCACACAGTGCTCTGCAGAAACTCAGGGGACTGGGAGCCCACCACAGACGCATCTGATGCCTGTTCTCAAATGTATAGATTCTTGGGTTAAATCTTAATTGTCTCCTAACTGGAAAGTACTCTGCACAGCAGGCCATTGCTAAAATGTACAAGGCGAGTAGCTCTAGGAGAGATAGAAGTGCGTTGGAGAAAACAGCGTTTAATCCCCAAATCGAGACTCTTGTCAGATGCTGGGAGATCAGAGGAAGGCATTTGTGTAGTGTGGATAATCAAAGCTCTTAATGCACCGATTCTTTAGCCTAAGTTAACTAACAAAAGGCAGGCTGTTTTCCAGGATCTGTTGTTATAGTTAGGAAGACCCAGGCCTCAGGAGGAGAACCAAAATGACCCCGAAACTTGCCCCCTGCTCTCCTAAGGGGAAGAGGTTACTCTGGCATGAGAAGGAATTTCTCAACAAGTTGAAGGAAAGATTTAATGAATACAGTGGCCTATTTTAAAAGTTTCCTTGTATTAAAGAGAGTGGGAAAATTCAGACCAGATGGATCCCTTCCTCTCCAAGGCCATAGAGGAACTGGATAATGATATGTAATGGGTATGGGTCAGGCAGGCCACAGCACTTGAGATTTCTAAATCTTTTAAATGGGGCGGACATGGCACTTCAAAGACCAGGATTCATTATGAGAATTGATAGCCTCGTAGTAAACTAATTGCTAAAATCAAATATAGAATGTCTTTGTGTTGTCACTCATCTAGGTTGGATACATTTTTCTGGATTTGATTCCGTTCACAGAAGATGATCTTAGACCCTTACGGAATTTTTAAAAATGTAACTTTACCATCAGCTAAGAATAATAATAACAGTAAACACTGTCACGTATATTTTTGATGATGGAAATAGTGATTTTGATTATCAATATAGCTCACAGTATTCTATCAATAGAATAATATGTATTCTATTTATCTCTCTTTCTAGTTCGTGAGGCTACCAATTTTTATCTCCAGCTCAAAAAGGAGGGAAGAGATGGAGAAAAGTAAGCATTTGCCAAATTTTACAGAGGGATTACAAAGCAGAGCAAGGGCTGTGACCAAAGGGAAACATCTTATTGTAGGAAGCACACCAACTGATGCCTCATCTCCACAGCAAAAGACCCATGGTGTTAAATTGAAAACTGGTCTAGCTCATGCCTTGAGCTTGGAAGCTGTGTATCCGCAGGCCTACAATTCAACTGATAAACAACTGATGCCTGTACACAAGGTTAAATTAGAAGCCACTTCCAATAAGCAGAAAAGAAGGTAATAATGTAGATCAATGAATACCTTGAAATCACCCTTTCCCAAGCTCTGAAATCGTGCTCAATTGCCGAAGTAAGAGAAGAACTCCGTGTATTCTGAAAAAAAAAAAAAAAATACAGGAGGAAACAACTTCAAATTCTGATTAGATTAAAATTGCAAAAGTAAGGCTAATAAAATTATCTTATTTACTTACTTAAGTTTGGGGCTATAAAGATAGCAACCAATAAAGAACTGTTTAATTAACTGTTAACATTTAAAAAACATATAAAAAGAGTGCTTTCAAGCTAGGCATAGTGGTGCACACTTGTAATCCCAGTACTTGGGAGGCTGAGACAGAAGGATCTGGGTTCGAGGCCAGCCTCAGCTCCTTAGTGAGGCCTTCTGCAACTTAGTGAGACCTTGTTTTAAAATAAAGAACAAAAAATAGTGCTGGGGGTGTAGCTTGGGGGTAGAATGCCCCTGGGTTCAATTCTAGTACCACACACACAAAAGAATGTTTTAAAGGCAAAACTGGCTGATCGCATATACACAGACCTATATAGTATCTGAAGTTTTATATATGTAGAAAAATAAAAATGGTGGTATTAAACATGTGATAACTGTGTTCATGTTTCCATCTTTATGCACTGCCTCCTTCTACTTCTTTTTGTGTATCATGATATTAGTAATTATGAGTTATCACCAGCACTGCAACCATAGACCTCAAATGTGGACCCTTTGCGATGTGGGAGGTACCATAGGCTCAAAGCAAGACAAAACTGCCGCATGCCTAAGAAGATGCCTGCCTTGTCAGAAAAGAAGAGGGCACAACAAAATTGCAAGGAACCATGTAGTAACTGTTAAAATAGCTATAGCCATTTTACTTCATGCCTTCATCTGGAAATATTCTGTATTTTAGACATGGTTTCTCATGCTTAAAAATAAATTATATCACTTACAAAGATCACTTCCAAGAGGAGGTGTGACTCAGTTTGAGGAATGTAATCTCAAATCTAAAATTCCATTTTTACAGAACCATTTATCCAACCAGACATCTTAAAATATGTTGTGCAAGAGTAAAAAGCATGAATAGTGAACAAACAGCCCAATAACTAGACTGAATTCTCTTAGAAGATACAGTCATTAATGTAAACCAATGCCTTTCCCTCACTCCCATTTTTTGTTTGTTTGTTTTGGGTTAAATTTAAAAGACAAAAGAAAGAGCTATTTCTTTGAAAGATGTGAAAAGCAAAGCAATGCTAGAAAGACCAAGAGAAACAGTAAAGTTGGCAACAAGCAAGGCTGATGATTCCCCCTGAGAGATGCCCAGGTTAGACTCCCTGGTGATCAGGCAAGATCACCCAACCCCTGCCTCGCCCGATGGACCCCGCCCATGCAGGCCAAGAACCACAACAGGAGAGGTGAGAGGATGGAGTCACATTTGCCAAGAGTCCACCCACAGCAACAGCGGATGGAACCCAGGGGCACTGATTGTACCTCTGAGCGACACCCCAACACTATGTCTTAGTCTTTTTATTTTTGAAACAGGATCTCACTGAGTTGCAAAGGGCATTCCTAAGTAGATGGGGCTGTTCGCGAATCACGATCCTCCGGTCTCCACCTCCTGAATGGTGGGATTACAAGCATGAGCCACCATGCCTGGCCTCCTCTTGGCCTTTTGCTGAGAAATTCCCAACCTTGAGCCACTCAGCACTGCAGCTCAGACACTGGTTCTAGAAGGCTTCCACACCAGCCTAAAAACGCGTCATTTTCAAAACCAGGATGGTAAACTTCAAGCTTTAAACGACTGTATCAGAAATAAGTACTTGGCCAAGTGCTATGTGCATTTATGTCACTGTCAACATGGTTTACATTATGATGTGAGTCTATAATGCACCAATAAAAGTACCTTAAGAAAAAAGAAATAAGTACTTGGGTATGGCACTTGTCAACAGTGAAGAAGTAATGATTGTGAGATGTCGCCAGTGGAGTGTAGGGCACAGCTAAGACTGTTTAATAAAGCCTTCCTGATAAACCTCCATGCCGTGTGCAAAGGGCACACAAAGGTAACAACACGAAGGCCCCATGTGAGTGACCTTTTACAAATAAATGCAATTCAGAGAGATACACGTGACAGCCATGTATGTACAGTTGTGTTATGTTTTGACCCGGAATGTTCCCCAGAAACCTCATGTGTTAGCAAAGAAGCAATGTTCAGAGATGAAGAAATTGAATCACAAGGGCTCTAACCTCGTTGGAGGGTGAATCAGTTGGTGGATTAATCATCAGAAGAGATTTATTGGTTGGCAACTGCAGGTGGATGGGTCGAAGGAACGTGTAGGGAGGAAGTAGGTTCCTGGGGGCCTGGCCTTGGGGGCTATATCTCTTCCCCTTCCCTTCCTTCCTCCTCCTCCCTCCCTTTCTCTGCTTCCAGACTGCCATTAGCTGAGCAGCTTTCCTCAAGCGTGGTCTGAAGCTATGCTGTTTCTGCCTTGGAGCTGGTCGACCAGGAACTTAGATCTCTGCAAAAATAAACCTTTCCTACTCCAAGTTGTTCTTGTCGGGTATTTTGATCACGATGATGCAAAACTGATGAACACAGGTTGGGAACACAGTGCAGAGATGAGCATGATCTCTTTGTTCTGGAAGAACAAAGTTGTCTGTTTGGATAACTGGGGATAAACACCAATATCCCTGGCCTGACTGGACAGTCTCCCTGTCACAGCGCCTGCCACCTGTTTAATGTCATCTCTTCTGAACACTCTCTTTTGTTAAAGCCCAGTGAAGAAATAAACTGTTACCACCAGTATAAAGTTTATGCTCTAAAGCAGGGATTTTCTACTTACAGCCTGCTAGCATTTGAAGCCAGATACTTTTTGGTTTGGAGGGGCCAGCACCCCTTGCCCCATGCTACGATAGCCAAAATTGTCTCCAGGCTTTGACAACTGCCCCCTGAGTAGCAAAATCATCCCCAAGTTCATATTCTCTAGTTTGAAATAGCACTTGCTAAAACATCAGAAAGGGCACAGATGGGGGAGAGAAGGAAGGCCACACATATATTGAGCACCTGCTGTATTCTCATCTCTGTGCAAGGTCAGTCGTCTTACGTAACACTCACAAAGTCCCCTGTGCTACCTTCTCAAAGGAGAGTTTGCCCAAAATCTTAAGAGGCGACAATTCAGAGCATGTTGATGATGCTAAGAAATGTATCTCTTCAGAATTAACTACAAATAAATATTGCCAGAACTTCATGTGGACATTAATATGCTCTTTCCTCGTCTCCAGTGGACCAAATGCCTAGCTCCTAGTCCTTAAGACCAATCGCCAGAACACATTCTCATAGTGAGTGTTTCCATTTTGTGACTTAGGATATTTCATCACCAACTTAAAGCTGTATGGTCAGGCCCACATGGAGGAGTGGGAGAAATATCCCTTTTCCTAAAATCACAATGAGTCAGGCATATTTTGATATTGGAATTGTTGTTAAATGCTAACTGGTTACAGTTCTTGGCCAAGGACCTAAAAAAGTATAACAATTGTCTGGAGCCTAGAGTGGTATAGGTTGGTTAAATCCTGACTTAAATTTGTAACCTCCCTGAACATATTTAACAAAACAAGGGACAGATGGAATTTGATTTGGGTCATTTTCTCTCCTGATCTCCTGAGGGCCTGGCAGATTCAAAAAGCTCTATGAAATTCAGTTTATCTAAGTCTACAAGAGTCCCCAAGCAGGGATCTTCCTTAGCACTGTGTATTCAAAAATGGAATGGAGGGACTTTTTAAATATGCTGATATGCGTTTTCTTGAATTGTTTTTTTCCCCCTAATTACGTTCTAATATAACTGTATCTCCCATTCTAATATCAATTCAAATAGCTTAAGGAGTGGCTCCATGAGTCAGCAATATTCCAGGTGAGGCTCATTGCTAACCAAGTCCTCACAGAGCTTTTTAGAGGAGGTAGAAGGGAAATCAACTCGCTGAGAAAGCACCTGTGATACTCATTGAAGAAAAAGGCCAAAGCCACGGTGAAGCTTGGGCTGCCTGGGTGGTAGGCACTGAATTAAGTGGAAGAGTCAGGAAAGATGTCAGACAGAATGCTAGGTGGGTGGAGACCCAAACAAAGGTAACGGGGAGGCAGGTCACATACCCACGATGATGCCGTTACTGATGAAGTTATAGTACGCCCCATCATTCTGTGGACACTGAGAGAAGTGGTGTGCAGCCAACGTGGTACACATGGGGGCAGATCAAAGGCCACAAAGGAAGCTCTTCTCTAAGTCATGCTGGATAGAAGAAAATAGCAAGCAAGGTTATCAGCTGACATGAGGATGGAGAAAGAGGTACTAGAGGCCCAAGGAGGGAGCATGAAGAAGGCCCCAGGGAGAGGGGAGAAGTGAACAGACAAGGGAGCCAGCATCCTTCGGGATCACTGGACTGATCATGATGCCTGTGAGCACAGGTGTGTGCCTCTCAGACTTTTCACCAGCAGAGGTGGGGCGTGGAGTGGGAGGGGGATGGCCTGCGCGGGGCGGGGTTTTACAAGTGAGTATAATGAGCAAGAGGGAATGAAGCAACGAACAAGAAGGTGGATGCAAAGGAGAGATAATAAATAGAGAGCATGGAGTCTAAGCAGAGTAACTAGGAAAGAATTGGGGGAGGGTGACAGGCAGTAGTAAAAGTGAGGATTGCTGGATTCTGAGTACTGGTGGGATTAAGGCACCTGGGTCAGAAAGACAAGAGGTGGCAATCAGAGAAAGGGGTGCATGTGAGAGAGTGGACTAGATGCTCATGGCTCAAAGCAGGGTCCCGGGGACAGCTGCTTCAGCACTGAAAGCTTGTTAGAAATGCAGGTCTCGGACATCTGCTCAGATCTATGAATCAGAATCTGCATTTTAACAAGATCCCCAGTGATTCATGAGTGTAATAAACTTGGAGAAGAACTAGTTTCAACCACTGCTACCTGGGTCCAGTGGCTTAACTTCCACTCACACAGAAGTTACTGATGCCCTGTCAAAAGGTGCCAGAGGACAGGCTTCTAAGGTTAGGGCATTTCTCGGAGCTCTATTTCTCTTAGAGTTGGCTCCACTTGAAATGGATCACGATGGTTTCTTGAGTTTCTGTCCAGCCGCCCTACACCCTTGTCCCACAGGCTTTGCATCCTTACAGTAGGGTTGGCAGCTTCAGATCTCATTTACCAAGGCCACTGCCCCTCGCCTTCCCTCCCTATCCAGACAAAGAGCATCACCTCACTTCCTGAGACCAAATTCCAGAAAACTCCCTTCATTCTAACTTGCCTACTTAGTGTCCTCAATCCTACCTGCATAATTCCATGTGCCCACAGGCCCATTATGAGGGACTACTGCAAAGTATATAGTATTGCCATTGTTGGCTTTTTAAAAAATAGCTTTCTGCTTTAATAATTTTCGCATTGCAGCATGGGGAAAAACATCTCACAGCTCTGTATATTCTTTAAAATGAGTATACTGTCTTCACTCTTTATAGTTAATTTTATATATGAAAAAGGAAAACAAGAAATGTAGGCAACATTACAGAATGAAAGTGAGGCTGAGCCTCGTTAATGGCAGCTTTGTCTCCATAGCAGCTTTATTCCTAATAAACAGAGTGTGACATTTCATTAACCCAGACACAGCCTCCTGTACAAAGATGTGCATTTAAAGCAATATAAAAGTACCAAATTTAGCATCTCTAGTTTTTTTTTTCAACACAAGTGTTTCTGAAACTGTCATATATACCAATTTTATTATGATTACTAATAACAATCAGTTAGGAGTCTATTTGCAGACACTGCATTGCACATTCCATGCATGTTCATCTCAGGTAATGCTCACAAGAATTCCATGGGATCCACATAATCATTACGCTGGTTCTGCACGTAGGGAGAATTGGGGCTTAGAAAGGCAAATTAATATCACCAACGAAGGATAGAGACAAGTTTCAAACTCAAGAACACCCGATTCCATGACTCCTCACAGCTACATCCTACAAACATGATATATACAGTTTCCTCTACGTCTCTGTATTCCTGAGCATACACATAGTGACTACTAAAGAGTACATGTGTCTACCTGAATCACAAAGATGCCAACCAGGCATCTTTAATCTGATTATTAGTAAAAATTTGCTTCAGAAGATGCTGATTAGATAAGAATACTTTTTCAGAGTTGTGATAGTTCTTTTACTCTTTTCTAAGTGAGAATACATCAATAAAAATATCCTAGAATTACTGTGCTAACCAGTTGTTCTGGCTTGGACCTGGAATATCCAAGGACCGTAGGGCCATCAGTCACCCTCATGTTACCGTTAGGAAGCAGAGTAAGGAGGACGGGATGTTATTACCTCTGCATCCTGGGCTGCTAGGTGGTACAAAAGAGGAAATCGTTGTGCCTAAGACAGACAAGTCCTTGGCTCAGTTCAGCAAATGCAAGTGTGTAGAGATGAAAGAGAATCAGATCCAGACCTTCCCATGTAAGTTAATCACCACAAGGCTTTGGACACACCAATTTCCTCTTCTGCATCATTGAAGAGCCCAGGATTTAGAGATAATCACACCCTGCTCTCCCTCCTCTGTTTTTCAAGGGTAGCATGAGAGTGACAGATGGCCTTCCAGTCCTTGGGTAGAAAGTGCTGAAGTCCATTTGAGGAATCTGTGTGCACACGCTTAGTGCCACGTGTCACAGTGAGGCCGAGACACCTGTGTAAAGGCAGGGTTGGGCGAGTAGGGCTGATAACATATTTCCTGTGAAGTTAGTGAGGCCAAAATCAACCAAACAACAAGAACAGCCTCAGATGCTGATCTTCCCATTCCAAATACCTGTATGTAAGACAGAAACAGAGACATCTTGTTTTTATGTAAAAATTACAGGACAACCTTTTGAGTTTCCCAGTTTTTAAAAGGAACAAAACTGTACCAAAATAAGTACCCTGAGGCTCATGCTAAATATATAACCACTTTTATTTTAATGTGTTTTATATCTGGTGAACATTTATCACTCTGGATTTATTATAGCCTCAATATTTATTACCTTCTCTATACATATTTCTCTGTCTTAGGCTGTCAAGTCTGATAAGGCATGGACCAAATCTACTTAGTTCTTTTTGTAAAGCATGTGAAATGGTTATGCATAATTAGGCCCTTAAAGGGTTTTTGATGAAGATGATTGTGAAGAATGAGAACAGTTAATACCATGGCAGGCATGTTTCATGAAACCCGCCCTTCTTTTCTGAAATGTCAGATGATCGCTTTTTCATAGAACTATCGAGTTAAAAGCAGCTGAGCATAGGGACTGTGCAGAGCTTATTAAACAACGTGTGGTCTGTGGACCAGGTGCAGCAGCATCACCCAGGGGTTGGTTAGAAAGGCAAACCCCAGGCCTCTTCCTGGGCCTACTGAGTCAGAATCTGCACTTTTACAAGATGTCCAGGTAATTTCTATGCACATTAGAGTCCAAGGAGCACAGATAGGAACCATCAGGTTCAACTGCTGTATTTTACAGTTGAGGAAGTATCAGACCCAGGCAGGCTGAGTGATCTGCAACTGTTTCATATCCTGACCTTTGACTCATACCTCCAGATTTCAATGTTCTAAAGCTCCTACTTCAGGAGTATTCCTTCTTATATTACTCTTCTGTGGGACCACAGAAATTTAACTGTAACCAAATATTAATCTACATCATACAAGAAACACTACCATACTGGTTGTATTTGTTTGCCACGGAGGTCTTTATCCTCCACAGGAATCTAGAAATCCGTTTCATAGGCGTGGGCTTACTCCACACCTGCACCAGAGATGAGTGACTACTCCGATGGTGTGCAGAAATAGGCATCTCGAATTCCAGGCTGAGCTGTGGTCCCCATGTTTTTGCATCTTTCAGGTTCAGTGATGCAGGCCAGGCTGCAGTTCTCCTCTGATCTCTAGTTTCCAGTTCACTCATTGCTCCTGAGTCCTGGTTTACATACACATGGATCTGCCGTGGGGTTCTAGAGCCCAATCAGATAAGCATCACTCACACCCTCAAGGATATGTATTCCAAGAAAAGGAAAGAGGACCACTTAAGAACTCTGAGTTGCTATTGATACATTGGTTTTTCAATGCATCTTTTAAACAAGTTCTCTCCACATCTTGATAGTCTAGCCGTTACATACTATCTATAGCAGATTCGGAGCCATTTCATTTTTAACTGGAAGAGTTTTATTAGTAGTATGGTCCCTAGACTTCAGCCATGAAATATAAGGAATATTCAGTAATACTCGAGTTCACCGTTGTGTCACTTATGTCTCCAGGTCTGAAAGGGACCGGCGTGCACTTGGATCAGCTTGTATTTGACAGACGTCTGTCTTCTCTCACATATGAATGCCAATTGGCACTCTCTAAACATATGGAGGCTTTTTTGGAAAAGAACTATTAATTTCTCCAGGTGTGAAGACATTGGATGCACTTTTGTCTACAACTATTGTTCTTACGCATATTTAGAAATCAGAAAAGAATTTGTGGGATACAAAAGAAAAGCACTGCACTAAAGAAGAAAAGGCTTAAAAACATAAAAGAACAATTGAATAAAATAAAGATTTGAAATAAAGATATGAAAAGAATTTTAAATTTTGCTGAAAGCAAAAAAAAAATAGATTTATTGGACACAAGGACAAACTGACCTATGTCCTACCATTTCCTAAAGAAATCTTGAGAGAGATCATCTTATTGAAGGGACAGCTTATTTAAAAGCATTCTCCTTGCCTTCAAGAAAGAATATCAGCCCATTCGTTAAAGAAAAGTACAAAGAAAAGATAATGCTGGATCTGGGTGTGGTGGTACACGCTTGCAATCCCAGCATTTGGGAGGTTGAGAACGGAGGATCGCGCTTAGTGGACAGCCTCAGCTACTTAGTGATGCCCTCCGCTACTCACTGAGATCCTGTTTCAAAAGAAAGAATAAAAAATAGGGCAGGGGGTGTAGCTTAGAGGTCGAATGCCCCTGGGATCCATCCCCAGACCCACCCACACACACACACACAAAAAGATAATGCTGAAGTGTCTATCCCAAGGAACCAGCCATGTATTGGCTGAAGTATCAAGTTTTATGAAACCTTTATTGCATCTTTAGTGTTAAGTCAATATATTTAACCCTTAACGATAGGCCCTAGTATATAATAAGTGGGATGTAAATCTACCAGCACTGGGCTCACATTCACAAATTCCCCCA
This sequence comes from Muscardinus avellanarius, assembly GCF_963383645.1. Classification (NCBI taxonomy): domain Eukaryota; kingdom Metazoa; phylum Chordata; class Mammalia; order Rodentia; family Gliridae; genus Muscardinus; species Muscardinus avellanarius. The sequence goes on along the minus strand of NC_137789.1, from coordinate 57,163,290 downwards.
AAGCCAGCACTGAGTGAAGCTGCTCAGGAGCTGTCGCTGCAGATGAGGCACGAGCTCCCTGTTTGCCACAGTCTCGCCACTCCCTAGCGTTTCTCAGATACAGCCAAGTGCCAGCTGCTGCCGTTTCTTATCGCACAGCACTGGTGTTAAAGTATAGAGATGTAGTTTTACTTACCTCTCTATCAACTCCATTGATCTTCTGAGAGTGTGTTGAGGTCCCCCTAGCTCACTTCACTCATTTTTGAGTTTGAGTCTTGCCCAGTGCTACCAACCTATTATATCCACTGGAACCGTGACCTACACTTGTAATCCCAGCACTTGGGAGGCTGAGACAGGAGGATCGCAGTTCACGGACAGCCTCAGGCTACTTCACAACTCAGTGAGACTCTATTTCAAAATAAGTAAGGTGCTTTGCAAGTCAGTGGGACCCTGTTTCAAAATAAAGCATAAAAACTAGGGCTGGGGGTATAGCTCAGAGGTAGAATGCCCCTGAGTTCCATCCCCAGTACTGCAAAAAAAAAAAAAAAAAAAGATCTATTAAAAATACTGAAGTCTATTTCTAATGGTACTTTAAAATATCTAAGGAGAATTAAGGTCAATCAATTTCACTGTACTTGGAAGGTTTTTCTTCTCCAGTCCTTAGAAAAATGGGACAAGAATTAAGAAAGGATTCCCCCAGGGCCTTACTTAGTAATGTATTTTTAAGTCATAAGTAGGTGTATTCTGGAAATAGGTAGACATTTAGGTTTAGTGGACAGATCAAATCTGAAAAAAAAAATCTAAGATTATAAAGGGTTCTCCAAGGAGACATCTGGAAACACACTGCATTGGCAAGGGTCCAAATGCAAGAGTGCCCCTCACTGCCAATCTTCATCCTTCCTTATTTTATCTAAATTACCTCCATGGCTCCTAACTCTTTATACTAAGAGACAGGCTATTTCAGATGACCTTGTAGGTACAGGATAAAAAAAGAAATAGACAAAGAAGAAAAATAATTATATAATGACGAGCCACCGCCACTTAGGAAAGATGCTGCTACTTACTAACTATTGAATGCAGGAGAGTAGGAGCCTCTTCTGCCCTTGCCCTGTAAGCTTTCCCTCTATAGCAGCCAAGGTAGACAAGATAACAGGCACTACTATATGCACTCTTCATAGGATAACAACCCACAAGGCAAATACCACTGTGAGGCCCATTGTACAGATGCAGACACTAAGAGGTTAAGTACTTGCTCAGGTCACACAGCTAGCAAGGGTAGGGAAAGCAATAATACAGATAGTGGCTGCAGCATAAAGCTCTTTCCCTCTTAACCTTTCCTGTATTTTGGCACACTTTAACTCCTTTATCTTCTTTCTTGCTTGCCAAGGCTGGAGTTCTGCCCACAGTGGCAGTAGAAAGCTAAGAAGTCTCTGATTTTTCTGGTCTGAGGAAAGACTAGCCAGGACTCAGTCTTCTCAGGCCCACAGATTAGCATTCAGAGGTAGGACGAGAAGCCTGTGTAGCCCTGATCCCACACAGCCTTTCTGTTCCTTGACAATCCCCAGCCTAAGTGCTCATATGAGAGCCACAGGAAATATGGAAGCCAAACCAGTAGCCACCTTTTCACTAGTCATACTCTCAGCCTGGAAGGAATTCTATGGATTCATATTCATGGAATTTTCATTTCTATGTCAGGACTTTCTTCTTTGACAGCCCCCTGGCCCCTCCTCCTGGATCAGACAAAAACCACTTCTCACTGTAATTATAAAGTTTCAATACAATATATTATCACTTTCAGGCAATGTGGAATTACTTGGGAGTTCAATAGGAAGCATAATGGGTTCACTTCTGAATGTTTACTCTGCAAGGAAATATGTTAAGTAAAACAAAGTATATCAGTATTAATAATTATTTTAATAATAGTAAATTATTAATCTTTATTAATTCTTCCCTCATGGTCATTTCCTTCTGCGAAATTCTTTACTTCCTTTTTTTACTGGGTAAACTATGAGACTCAGGAAAGACATTCAGATTTGGGTCCCTCAAGAGAGAGACCAATACCAGCATGTGTGTTGTGGGGTGGTGGGGGTGTCAGGCTTTGAGTTGTAAAATTGAAAATCACTTCAGTAGAAAACAAGATGCAGAAGAAATATTTCCTCTTAATATGCTTATTACATGACACGAAACAAAATCAATTCCTAAGTACCCCATTGAAACAGTAGATAAACTACTAGAAAGTCTTTAGCAAGGAATATGAATACAATTTTAACAATGAAGAAAGCAACTTACATGCTGAATGAGACCATCTATTTCACCTATGCCTGTTTCATTTTAATGAACAGCTTCAGTAGATTAGTGATTTCAGCTCTTCCAATTCTATGGGGCTCGTAAGTTCAACATTTGCAAATTCTGCTTTAAAAAGTGCCATACAGGCAGGTGTAGTGGCGCACGCTTGTAATCCCTGCGCTTGGGAGGCGGAGACAGGAGGATCGCACAGGTTCGAAGCCAGCTGCGCTGGCTTAAGAGACTCTGTTTTAAAAAAAAAAAAAATTTAAAAATGGGTCTGGGAGTGTAGCCCGGAGGTAGAAGGGTCTCCAGGAACCCCAGTACCAGAAAAAAAAAAAAAAAGTGCCATACAATGATAAAAAGCAGCTCGTGGTTGGCTGTGGAACTTGGGAGCCAATGAGGAATGTTAAGAACAGCAGTAGTCATGCCTTATCCACAAACCCTAAAAATTTGTATATAACTCTTTTGAGGGGATATGGGAACATGAACCTAGTGTTGGCAGGTTATTGAATTTTTTCCCCAAGAGAAGCTATCAACCTGGATTTTTATATGATTATTTCATAATGTTTAAATATATGCTACAAATATAAATTTAAAATAAACCCTACTCTGTGTACCTTATCCAATAAAATATCTATTCTATTTGACCATTTTCTAACTGCATCATCCAAAAAATAGTCATTGAATTTCAGCACTCCTTTAATGGACATAGGCTTTGCAAATATCTTCTCCTTCACTATAGTCTGCTACCTCATACTTAGAGTCTTTTGCAAAGCATACAGCTTTAATTTAAAATTAAATTTAAGGTATCAATATTTCTTCTCATAGAAATAAAAAAAAATGCTTTGCCAGGTATGGCCCTGTACTCTTGTAGTTCCAGCTACCTGGGAAGCTGAGGATTCCAAGTCTGAAGACAGCCTGGGGAACTTACGAGACCAGTCTCAAAATAAAAAATAAAAAAAAATGGCTAGAGATGTAGCTCAGTGAAATAGTGTTTGCTAGCATACATGAGGTAATGCGTTTAATCCTCAGTACAAAAAAAGAAGTATTTTTGCATCTTTGTCAAAAAATAAAACCAGTTGGGCATATTTGTGTGAATCTATTTCTGTATTATTTATTCTATTCCGCTGAACTATGTGTCTATCCCTCTGTCAATATATAGTGTTGGTTACTCTTGTTGTATAAGTCCTATAATTGGGTATACTGATTTTTCCCGCTTATTTGTCTTTTTCAAGACTGTTTCAGCTATCTTGATTCCCATCTTTCTATACAACTTTTAGAATAATTTTGTCTATGCCTATAAAAGCAATCTTGCTGAGATGATGAAATTTGTTAAACCAGTATGTTAACTTGGGAAGAATCAGCATCTTTACTATGTTGGGTCTTCTCACCCATGAAAACAGTGTGCCTCAGCAATTTTTTTTGTAGTTTCAACTGTAAGCCCCATTTTTTAAGATTAATATCTAAGCATTTCTTTTATTTTTAGAGTTACTGTAAATGGCACTTTATTTTTTAATTCCTCCTTTTAAATAGACTTTATTTTTAAGCATCATTTATGTTCATAGCAACATTGAGAAGAAAGAGTTTCAACATACTTCTTGGATCCCTCAATATATACAGTCTCTCAAATCAAATTCCTACATCAGATTGGTACATTTGTCACAACTGATAAGCCTATGCTGACATATAATTATCATCCAAAGTTGTAGTTTGTGTTAGGGTCTGCTCTTGGAGTTGCTTTGAATGGATTGAACCCAGGGCCACTTTTATCACTAAACTACATCCTTACCTCTTTTAATTTTTTATTTTGAGACAAAGCCACTAATTTGCAGAGGCTAGTCTTAAACTTGCAGTCCTCCTGCCTCAGCATCCTGGGTTACTGATATTACAGGCATATCCCACTATGTCCAGATGATATTGTGTTTTTATTTTTATTTCTTTGTGGTGCTGGAAATGGAAATCAGGGGCATTCTACCTTCGAGCTATACCCCCAGCCCTATTTTTTTTTTATTCTTTATTTCGAAACAGGGTCTCACTGAGTTGCAAAGGGCCTTCCTAAGTAGCTGAGGCTGTTTTCAAACCGGGATCCTCCTATCTCAGCCTCCGGAATGCTGGGATTACAAGCGTGTACCACCACGCCCAGCTGATATTGTGTTCTTAATTTGGTGTTTATGTATTAATTGCTAGTATATAAAAATACTATTGATTTTATTTGTGTGTTTATCTTGAATCCTGTGGTACTTCTGAACTCATTTGAAAGTTTTAAGTTATTTTACAGGTTCATTGGGATTTTCTACTTAGACAATTATGTTATACAAAAATGAGGATGGTTTTATCTTTCTTCCCAAGTTGTGTGATTTTTTAATTTCCTTTTCTTGCCTTATTTCATTGGATAGAACTTCTAGTACTATACCAAGCAGAGGTGGCAAGCATACACTTTTGCCTTCTTTCTAGTCTTAGGGGGAAAACATTCAATCTTTCACCATTAAGTAGCTGTAGGGTTTTGTTTTTTTTTACAGATGACCTTTATCAAGTTATATTTTCTATTGATTATATTTTTTATTTCTGTTTTCTTATTACTTCTGGTGGGTACCTTGGACATTGTTTATAATTCCATTTGCAGTTACTTATAATTTTAAGTGTATTTCCTTGCATAGTTTCTGTAGTAGTTGCTGTAGGTATTACAATATGTACAGAATTTATCACTGTCTAATGGTGTCATAACTGTAACTTTGAGTGAAAGTATAGAAACCTTAACCCTTTTTACATCCCTTCATTCTCTCCTATATATATTTTAGCTGTCTCTACATATGTTCACAACCACATAACTATATATATATATATATATGTATGTATATATGTGTGTGTGTGTGTGTGTGTGTGTGTGTGTGTGTGTGTGTCAACCTTTAAATGGAACTTAGAAAACTCATGTTGTCTTTACCCATATCTGTGTTTCTTCTTTCCTGATCTTGTTTCCTCTCTGTCTAGAGTACTTCTTTTACTCATTCCTTTAGGGAGACCTACTGGTGGCAAATTCCATTACTTTTTCTTCATCTGAGTCTTAATTTCTCCTTCATTCCTAACTGGCATTTTGGCTGGATATATGATTCTGAGAAGACAGTTCTTACAGAACTTGAAACATGGTGGGTCAATTCTTTTTGTTTTCTAGTTTCTAATGGGAAATCCACTGTTACTCAAATTCATTCTCATTCTCTCTCTCTCTCTCTCTCTCTCTCCCTCCCTCCCTCCCTCCCTCCCTCCCTCCCTCCCTCCCCATCTCTCTCCTTCCCTCCCTCTCCCTCTCCCTCTCTTTCTGTTCAGTATTCCTTACTGCTTTCAAGATTTTTTGTCTTTAGTGTTTACAAGTTTGACTAAGATGTTATTTTGCTGTGGATTTTCTTTTTCTTTTTTGGTTCATCCCATTTGAGGCTGACTTTGTAAGATTAATTTCTACTGCTGCTACAATAAATTACTATAAACTTGGTAGTTTAAAACATCTTTGATTTCTTATCTTACAGATCTAGAAGTAAGAACACCCTCTGTACTCCATCCAGAAGCCCGCAGGGAGAGCTCATTTTCTTGACTTTTCCAGTTTCCAGCAGCTCCCTGCAGACCTTGGCTTGTGAGCGTGCATCACACTGCCTTCTCCTTCTGCTTCCACCACCACATATGCTCTGATTCTCCTGTCTCCCCTCTATAAGAACTCTTGTGATTTCATTGGATTCACTCAGATAATCTAAGATATTCTCCTTATTTCAAAACCCGTCATTAACTTTGCAAAGTCTCTTTGCTGTAAAAGGTATATATTCACAAGTTCTGGGGATCAGGATGTGGACATTTTGAGGGAGACATTATTAAGCATACTACATTCTCTTCTTGTATTTGTAGGTTTAGATCTTTTGCCAAATGTGGCAAATTTCAGTCATTTATTCAAGTACTTTTTTAGCCCCTTTCTCTTCCTATTCTTCTTATGGGACTTCAATGACACAAATATTAGGTCATTAGTATGACCCACAGGTCCCTGAGACATTTTTTTACTCTTTAGTAAGATTGGATAATTTCTCTTGATATATCTTCCAGTTCACTGATTCTCTTCTCTTGTCTCTTTCATTCTGCTATTCAAACCTAACCCCTGAGATTTTTATTTCGATTACTGTATTTTTTCATTCTAAGATGTCCACTGGAGTCTTCATTATATTTCCTATTTACTTATGGGGTTTCTTTTCTCTCTCCTTTTTTTTTTATCATTTGTATCCAGCATGTTCATGATTATTCACTGAAACATTTTTATGATGGCCATTTTAATATCGTTAACAGATAATTCTAACATATTCGTCATCTTGGTATTGGTTTCTATTGATTGCCCTCCTGCTCCATTAGGCTTACAATTTTCCTGGTTCTTGATAAAACAAGGGATATCTTCATTGAAACCTGAATGAGTTTTCCAGTTTCCAGCAGCTCCCTGCAGACTTTGGCTTGCGACTATGCATCACACTGCCTTTTCTCCTTCTTTAGGTTTGGTTTTTTTTATACTCTCTGGATCTTATTTTCTCATATAGGTTGCCTCTCCTTGATAGCAAGGAAAGAGGGACTATGTCATTACTCTTGAGGGCAGTATAACATTGCCTTCTAGACCGCTACTGATGCCTAAGGAGGGCTCCTTATTGCTGGGCAGTTTTGGACATCTAGATCCCCATTAGGCCTCCAGTGATATCTTTCTAGCTACAAAGAGCCATGCAATTGCTTCCCAATAGAAGAAAAAAGGGCACCTCATCATTGTTGGGTGATAGGAGGGAGGATGGAAACCCAGGCTTCTCATGTGGTCTTTATTTATATGGGTCTTTTACTTATATGGGGGGTTGAGGATTATTGCCACTCATCTGAAATGAAAACTCTTGGCTCCCTTCTGGGGCTTCTGTGACACCATCAAGTGAGAAGTGCTAGGGTACCTTGGTACAGCTGGTAAGAGTAGAAGTCTAGGCTTTTCAATTTCTTCTTGCTGGCTGAATGGGAGCACATTTTTTTCCCTGTAGTAGTCTGTTGGAATAGAGCAGTTATTATTTAAAATTTTTATGTCTTGCTAAGCTATCCCATTCCTGGTTCTCTGTCTATAGAAAACATTCATTCATTTGTTGTTGTTTGTTTGCTTGCTTTACTTATTTATTCTGTGTCTGCTCATGTTTCCTATTTCTTGTTTTTTTCAACTCCAAATCTGGCATAAATGAGAAAGGAAAAAAAACCCAGGCAGCACAACTTTCTATTGTTTCTTGGATCTTGAAGTTCATAGAAGGATCTTCTGTTTTCTACCTTGTAGGGTATCCTTATGTTTGCTTTAAATACAATACATAGGGTTTGTACAGTACTTAGGGAGAGAAACAGGGAAAAGTATGTAAACTCCATCTTCTTAGAATCAGAACAAGTTATTCCTTTCATTTTGAGTTTAAAATTAGAATCTTTGTTAAGCAAAGAAATTGCACTTGCTATATTGAAAAAGTTACAATAAATAGTTGTGAAAGTTTACATAAAATCCATTTCAACTGGCTATTAAATAACCTCAAGGAAAACTTCAAAAATGTACAGTGGCATTTAACTTTTAAGAAAATCAATTTTAAAATAATACCTCTTAGACATTTTTAAAAAATACCCAAATTATGTAAGTCACTTTTGTCTCAGTATATTTCAAGGAAAAGAAAGGAAGGGACTCTTCCAGTCTTATATTTCACAATTATTATCCAGAATGCATTTGTTTTTAGTTATTTTCCTGCTTTGATAATTATTTGAAGGCTTCTTTCCTATACTACCTATAATAAGTAGCTACACAGGACTTAGAGATGATTATATTATCTGAGAGCTTTTCTCCCCAGTGATCTGTTCATGGAATTTAAGAGAACCGCATGCACACCAGGAGTGCCAGTCATTATTACAGTGCGGACGAAATCCTAATATGACATCTGTCTTCCTTTAGCCAGCTCTTATTTTAAATGAAATATGAAGACTGGCAAAGCACAAATAAAAGTAAATGCAAGTCTATCTAAAATACATAGAAATGAAGTCTGTTTTCAGCAGAGATTCTTTTGTGTTTTTTGCACATCAATGTGAAAGGTTACTCTTAAGAAGTTTGGTTGAAAGTATCAAAGTCAAGTAAGATTAAAAAATGGCAAGACATGTGTAAATGGAAGTAACATTCTCGTTGATAAAAGCACTTTAAAAGAGTCAAAGAGCCGGGCGTGGTGGCGCACGCTTGTAATCCCCGCGCTTGGGAGGCAGAGACAGGAGGATCGCGCAGGTTCGAAGCTAGCCGCGCGTGCTGGCTTAGGAGACCCTGTTTCCAAATAAAAATGTAAAAATAGGTCTGGGAGTGTAGCCCGGAGATAGAAGGGCTTCCAGGAACCCCAGTACCACCAAAAAAAAAAAAAAGTAGAAAAAAAAAGAGTCAAAGAATATCTCTGAGATGGTTGTTGTGCCTTTACAAGGAATGGTCCTGAAATCAAGGCTCTGATTTTGTGCTCCATGTGCCAACTTGAAGCAAATGGTGAATCCTCAGGCAAGACACTAAATTCATCACATTATTGCTTGATGTAGCCATTTTCTCTTCCTTGGGCGAACAGAAGGAAGCTGCATGGTACAGTACTCAGTGAAATGTAAAATAAGGATTAACAAGCCATTCTGGAGATTTAGCAAAATTAAGCTTCATCAACCAGCTTGAGTCCCAGCCAACTCAGTAAAAGGAACCCTCGAAAGGAAACCAACAGTGAAGTGACAAGTAGTACAGAAAATTAAATAACTCAGAGGGGCATTAAAGTCATGAAAAGGTGTTTGGTGATCAAGAGAGCCCATTGCCAGAATAAGAAGCATCTATTTTACACTCAATATGCAAGTCCAAAACAGCCAAGTGGCCTACCGTGAAATCAGCTTAGGAAATAACCAGTCCACTACCCTGCCTATCTCCACCGGAGGGAGTCAGCCACCGGGAAGGATTCACAGGTGGTGTGAAGGCTCATTTTATCTCTTTGTGTCAAGCACACTTGAAACATCCTTAAAGAGCTGAAGTCTGGCAAAGGCTCCCACCTCCAGCTGCCTGAGACCTAGAAGAATAATGCTGAATAAATGTGATGTCTGTTTGGTCAGAATAAATCTTCCATATGCACAACTGAATTGTTAATATAGTCAGGTAGCCGGGCGTGGTGGCGCATGCTTATAGTCCCCGCGCTTGGGAGGCAGAGACAGAAGGATCGCGCAGGTTCGAAGCCAGCCGCGCGTGCTGGCTTAGGAGACCCTGTTTCCCAATATATATATATATATATATATATATATATATATATATATATATATATATAGTAGGTCTGGGAGTGTAACCCAGAGGTAGAAGGGCTTCCAGGAACCCCAGTACCACCAAAATATATATATATATATATATATATATATATATATATAGAGAGAGAGAGAGAGAGAGAGAGAGAGAGAGAGTCAGGTAAACCTGAGTACATTGTCAATATTTGAAGTCATTGAATGCTTAACACTATTGCATGCATTTTGGTCTATTATGTCTTTTTAAACTTTTTTCTTTCTATGGTTTCATTGTAGTCACATATCTTAATGGAGTACAAGATGATAGAGGCATACATGCACACATCAATTAGCCCTTACCAATTCTCATTCCCTCCCCACTCCCTCCTTCTCATGTTTAGCTTAGTGATTGACTTTGAAATGTCTGTGAATGTACAGCATGCCTATTAGGTAGCTTACCTCCTCTCTCCCATCCCCTTCAGTTGGGTCGCCTTATTTGCTCATCTAGAGTTTCTCCTTCTTTGCTGAGAGTTCCTCCTAGGACTCATTTTCTCCCTAGCTTCTGTGTATTAGGGAGAGCATCTGATTTCTTATTTTTTGTGACTAATATGTCTTTTTAAGATCATTTTCATAGATAATTCTAATTCTTCTAGCAAGCAGATCATTATTTATTTATTTATTTATTTATTTATTTATTTATTTATTTTTGCAGTACTGGGGATGGAACCCAGAGGCATTCAACCTCCAAGCTGCACCCCCAGCCCTATTTTTTATTCTTAATTTGGAACAGGGTCTCACTGAGTTTCAAAGGGCCTCACTAAGTTGCTGGGGCTGTCTGTGAACTGCCATCTTCCTTTCTCAGCCTCCTGAATGCTGGGATTATAAGCGTGCGCCACAATGTTCGGCCAAGCAGATCACATTTTAATCTGGCTGGTTTACTGGGGCTATTCTACTAGCAGAATTTGGCCTTATTAATATAAATATATAATCTAAGAATTTAAAGCTGGGAGCACTACAGAAACTAAAGTCATCAAGTTCGTTTTCTTGTTATGTTTTGTTTTGTTTGGTACTGGGGATCAAACACAGGGGCATTCCACCTCAACGCTACACCCAAGCCCTATTTTTATTTTAATTTATTTTCTTTTTTGCGGTACTGGGAATGAAACTCAAGGGCATTCTACATCCAACCTGTACACTCAGTCCTATTTTTTTATTCTTTATTTTGAAACAGGGTCTCACTGAGTTGCGAAGGGCCTAAGTAATAGCTGAGGCTGTCCTCAAACTGTGATCCTCTTGCCTCAGCCTCCCAATTGCTGGGATTACAAACGTGTGTCACCATGCCCAGCTTTAGTTTTTATTCTGAAACAGGGTCTCACTAAGTTTCAGAGGACCTTGCTAAGTTGTTGAGGCTGGCCACGAATCTGCAATCCTCCTGTTTCAGCCTCCAAAGTACTAGGATTACAGGTGTGTGTGCCACCAAGCTCATTTTCTTAAGAACCATTAAAGCTCTTATCTTAAGGTAGGACTACAATGAAATAGTTCAAGTACAATATGAATAGTTCATATTCTCATTGTTGGGAAAGAAAGAAGAAAAATGATTTTGTGTTTAAATATTTATTAATTTCATGGTGCTGGGAATCAAACCCAGGGTCTTGTATATGCTAGGCAAGCTCTCTACCACTGATTATATATATATATATATATATATATATATATATATATATATATATCCCAACTCTTATTTATTTAATTTCTATTTAACTTAAACACTGAGTTCATAAGAGGTTTTCTGTCTTCTCAAAGTTTTATGGTTTCACCTTTTACATTTAAATGATTAATCTACCTAAAATTGATGTTTGTACATGGCATAAGGTGTGATCTAATAATTACATCTCACTAACCAGTTGTCCTAATATTTTAATAATATTCAAGCATTGTAAGGAAAGATATCGATTTATCCTTAAATTAGAAGATATCAGCCAGACGTGGTGGCACATGCTTGTAATTCCTGCACTTGGGAGGTGGAGACAGGAGGATTGCACAGGTTCAAAGCCAGCCTCACTGGTTTAAGAGACCCTGTTTCCAAATAAAAATATAAAATAGGTCTGGGAATGTAATCTGGAGGTAGAAGGGTTTTCAGGAATCCCAGTACCAGCAACAACAACAAAAAAAAAAAAAGAAAAAGAAAAGAAGAAGAAGATATAGACAGCTGCGTGTGGTGGTGCACGCTTGTAATCCCAGCATTTGGGAGTCTGAGACCAGAGGACTGCAGTTCGCAGACTGCCTCGGCTACTTAGCGAGGCCCTTTGCAACTCAGTGAGAGCCTGTTTCAAAAATTTAAAAAGGGCTGAAAAATAGGGCTGGGGTTGTAGCTCAGAGATTCAATGCCCTTGGGTTCCATCCCCAGTACTGCAAAAAAGAAAAACATACAAAAGAAAGAATATAAACTATATGCAAAGATGCTACTAAATTCAACTACATCAAAGTTTACATGTTCATTGTGAATTAATATGCTTTTAAAAATAACTGAAGTGTAGACATTAAAAGGGTAAACCTCATGATAAGTGATTTGTTCCCAATTCAGATGTTACAGATTGAGTAACCCTAATGGCAAAATCTGAAGTCCAAAATGCTCTGACATCTGAGACTTTTTGAGCGCGCATGTGAAGCATTTCAGATTTCCAGATTAGGGATGCTCAACTGGTAAACTCTATATACTATTCCTATTATGGTTCAGATATTGAATATCCTTTGAAGGGCCCATGTATTGATGTTCAGAGGTGGTATTATTGAACTCTGAGGCTTCTAATCTTATCAGTGAATAAACCTATCAATCTATTAATGGCTTTATTGGGTAGTAAGGTAGGCAGGTAGGGTATAACTGGAGGAGGTGGATTACTGGGGGTATGGCCTTGAAGACAATGTGTGTGTGTGTGTGTGTGTGTGTGTGTGTATTTATGCATCTCGCTCTCGCTCTCTCCCCCTCCCCCTCTCCTTCTTCCTCTCCCTCTTCCTCTCTCTTTCTCTGCTTCTGACTCCATGTCATGAGAGTAGAGCCTTTTCCCTCTTCTCTATCTGCTTTGAACGCCATGCTCTGAGCTTTGCAGACTTCACCTGCTCTAACATGGACTGAAACCTCCAAAACTGTGAGCAAATAAACCTTCCTTTCTCTATGTTGTTCAGTATCTTGGGTCACAGCAGTGACTGAAACAATTCCAAAATGCAACCAACTCTAAAGTCTTGTGGGATATATGCACAGGCACTGAAGCTAGCCAATGCCTGGCAGGACTTCTGGTCCTGAGCATCTTGGATTAGAAATACTCAACTAGCTTTGAAAACAAAACATGACAACCTATGAAAGGATGCAAAAGCAGGTCATAAAAGTAAGAAAAGGTATTTAAAGCACATAATAGCAATGGTATTGTATCTGGGATATATTAAAAACTCCTACCTATTAAAAAGAAAATTCAAAATTCCCCAATAAAGACAGGGCAAAATATACAAACACGCATTTCACAGGATAGAAAGCATAAGTTGCTCTGACTGTAGGAAACGATGTTCCACCTCCCTAGTAATTGGGGAAATGCAAATTGAGCCCCATAATAAGATGTCTTATCTATTAGACAAACAATTAAAAATACAATAATGTTGGGTTATGGTGTGGATGAGAGGTATATCGAGAACTTTTATTTACTATTTGTGAGAGAATAAATTGATATAATTACATTGAAAAAAAGTTTCTCATTGCCTATCAACTGATGATAAAACATTCCATTCTCCCATCTGTACCTGCTCCTAGGGTTTAGCCAACTATGGCTCACAAGCTAAGAATAAGCCATTTTAGAGAGTTATTTTTTAAAGAACAAAGAATAGCCTGGTGTTGGTGGCACACACTTGTAATCCCAGCATTTGAGAGGCTGAGACTGGAGGATTGTGGCTTGTGGACAGCCTCAGCTACTTAGTGAGGCCCTCTGAAACTCAATGAGACCCGGTTTCAAAAAAAAAAAAAATAGGGCAGGGGGTGTAGCTCGGAGGTTGAATGCACCTGGGTTCCATCCCCAGACCCCCCCACACAAAAAAAGAACAAAGAATATGTAGCAGGGACCACATATGCCTTGAAAAGCCTAAACTATTTCCTACCTATAGTCATTTATAGAAAAAGTTTGCTGTCAACCATTTTTAAAAACTTTTTCACACATTCTTAGCACTATATTCATAATAGCAGAATGACAAAATCCAAGTATCCACCAACAGGAAAGTGGATAAGGAAATTGTAGAATATTCATACAACATAATTCTATTCAGCAATGAAAATAAATGACAGATGCAATATATTTTAATCTCAAAGAAAAAAACTTGAGTAAAAAGAGCAAATCACAGGATATACAGTGCATGATTCTGCCACTGCCCCTCCCCCCTACTTGCACAAAGTTACAGAACAAGCACAGCTACGGTTTGGGGATATATGCATGAGTAGTGAAGCGAGTTAGTGCCGTGCAGGACCAGGCACTGTGGATTTGCGGCAGTAAGACTCTCAGCTGGAGAGCTATACCAAATTCAGTCATTTGAGTCAGGCAGACACCCAGTGCTGGTGCAGAAAACCCCAAAAGGCATTTCTGTATGCTGTCCACCATGATGTTAAGAGCTCTGACACTGAGACAGGAGGATTGCAGTTTTGAGGCCAGCCTCAGCAACTAAGCAAGGACCTTAGTGAAACCCTGTCTCAAAATAAAGCTGGAGGTGGAGCTCAGAGATGGAATGCCCTGGTTTCAATTCCCAGTACCACAAGGAAAAAAAATTTAAACAGTTATAAGCCAGTTATTGTGGCACATTTCTGTAATCCTAGCACTTGGTAGGCTGACATAGGAGGATTGCAGGGTCAAGGACAGCCTCAGAAATTTAGCAAGGCCCAGTTTCAAAATAAAAAGTAAAAACGGTCAGGTGTAGCTTGGAGGGAGGCACTGTGAGGTCTGACTGTGAGGTTGACCATGAGGTCTTGACAGATGAGGACTGAAAACAAAGGAACAAAGAAAGAGAAATGCCCACTGACCATTGCCCAGCCCCAAGATGACCTGGCCACTAGCACACCAAACAGAAACTTACATGACTACTTCTGTACCATACCCCTTCCTTGCCCTATAAAAAAACCCCTAACCTGTAATGAGGTTGGCTTTCTGACTCTCATGGGGTCTCTCCCCAGTGAGATGCCTTCTTTTAGATTTTACTCCTAAATAAAGCCTGTTCCCTGCTGTTGGGCCGTGTTTTCTTTGCCCCACCCCATATAGCCTTACAGGTAACTTCTCCCTAGGTTCAATTCCCAGTACCAATAAAATAAAACAAAGCAATGAATTTTGACAATTACAGGAAGGCCAGGGTGGGAGAGAGGCATTTTAGTTTTTAATGGGCTTCATATAAAAAAAATCAGTGAAAAAAAAACTACTGATTTAAAGCTTAAGATCCCTTAAAACCACTTACTTTGATTTTAATTTATCTTTATATTGCCTAATGACCCCTTGTTTTATCAGAAATAATTGCTCACAAAATCTAGTATTTCAGGAGAGCTTTGCATCTGAGCATGCTTCTTTATGTATTATTTATATACCAACTCCTTTCTAATAGGATTTGAAACAGCCTGAGTGATTTATAAGTTCATGAAAAAAATGTAGTAAACACAAGTGGAGCATTGTAACATCAGTTCAGAAAAATTGTAACTGGATATCAATGCTATTTATATGATCTTTAATTCCCCAAAGTCCATTATCCTCCTAAAGTGTAGCTCTTCATATTAAAATAAACATTCTATAATTATTATTAATGGGATTTTATTTCGCCTCTGTTCTTTCCTCTAATGTATTTAACCCTATAATGTATATCCTTGTCACTGGTAAATAGCAAAACGACTATGATATATTTAGGTGTAATTAGTATTAGGTACAGAGAACAAGAAAAATACTTGGAAAATGCTAAGACTTAAAAGTAGCCTAAATAAATATGCTTTGCCTGTTTAACACAAACAAATATTTACACAGACAGACCTCACAATGCATATACATTCAGAAAAAAAACAAAAAAAATAGCTTATCATGTCAGTAGAAAGACCCAGAAATACTAAATTTAAACAAAGGCAAATGGGAAGTTGTTACTGAAAATGTAAAAAAAAAAAAAAAAAAAAAAAGGCTTTAGACTTTTGAGAAAGCATTGTACCAAATTCTTTGTGTTTACTTTTGCAATTCAATATACTAAATGATTGTTACAAGTGGACATTTACAAAATTCTGTGGAGAACTGTAAAAGATCTGAGATTTCATCCGATTTATAATCTAACGAGTTGGCCTGCACCTGTTCATGGATTCAGGAAGAAGCCAAGGTTCCTGGGTCTGAGACAAAGCACTTAATTGCTCACAACATGGCAAGCAAAGAAAGTTTTAAATTCAGTCATTTTTGCTCGGTCCCCAATATCACGGGGTGGTGTGAAGGGGGTGAGGCAGATGCTGTACACACAGTAGGTTTACATCATATCTAAAGAACCCTGCGTTTAGGGAACCTGAATTGTTTATAAGGGAGCCTTACTCTGCAGGGAGACACTACCTTTACTGCATCTGGGCAGTAAACACACCTACCCTTTGCTGTGGAGGAGAGCATTATCTCTTTCTTTTGTACCTGTTTACATTACAAATATTCTTGAAAAGATAGCTTAGGAAAAAAGATTAATATTGCTGAGATGTGCAGAAATGTGAAAAGAATGTGAAGAATGTTCTCTCAACATTCTCATTTTAAAGGAAAATATGAACCTGGGAAGATTTTGATTGAAACCGAATAGTAGTTACTGATTAATTTGTCGAAGAATCTTTCCCTTGCGGAGTCTCTTGACTCATGAACACTGTATCTTTCCATCTAGCTATCTTATGTGCTTCAGTAGTTCTATGATTGTCCTCACAGAGTTAAGATCTATTCTAGGGTCTTTGTAGTTTCTGTTGCTAATTAAGTGTTATTTTTACATATTTAAAACAATTATCTAATTCTCTTTGTGTATAGAATACAATAATAATATAGCTCACAATCTTTATAAAGTCTCTCCCAGGTAGCTGTCACACTCTTGCTTTATCAATCAATAGCATTCTACAAATATTCACTGAGTACTTTACTACATATTGTTGGGGGTGGACTGTACAATAGGAAAACATTTATGGAGCTCTTACTGAGTGCCAGGCATTAGACTGATGCTTTAAATATAGTGAATTTTTTATTTTTGAAAAGAACCCTATGAAATAAATTTTGTTATTTAGTTGAGGACAATGAAACAGACGGGGTATTTAACTTGCCCAAGGTCACACATGTCTGATTGGTTACTAAAGACTAGATTCAATGCTAGACACTGGAGAAATAAATATTAAGACATGATGTCTGTTTTCAAGGAACTTACAGTCCAAAGGGAGAAAGAGATACCACTCACCAGATCATTATAATGGAGTGTGGATGGCTCTTTAAAGAGATATAAAAAAGCATTATGAAAATGCAAAGAGGGGCCTCTAGAGCAGGTTGGGTTCGGGTGGTTGGGTATCAGAATCAGCTTCTCAGAGAAAGCAGCACCTGAAGAGTAAAGCAGGTGTTCTTTGAGGGACTCAGGGAGGTGTTTATGCAAAGTCTGGGGCCACATTTTAGGAGAAACTGGCTGGCTGACCATCAGGTAGGTACCTGATCACTGAAGACTCTGTATGCCATGCTAAGGAGTTAGAACTCTTTCCTGGGGATGATGTTCAGAAAAACCAAAAGTAGGATTTTAAAGAATGGCATGAGCAAATCAGCATATTAGAAAATTCTCCCTGGCATGGGGGCAGAATAGAATTGTGGCCACATCTGGCCTAACGAAGACTAGCTAGGAAGGCAGCTTTAAAAATAACATATGACCATATGTCTCCCAGATGATGGCAGAGGGATGTGAAATTAAAAGACAGATTCAATATTTAACGGTGTAGAGACTTCAAAGGATGAAGAGGCATCAGAATGATTTACTGTTTTATTTGGAGAGTCTACTGAGCCGGTGACGGTAAGACAAAGAGTACAGGAAGAGATAAGATGCAGCAGATGGGAGCACACAGGGCAGAAACGATGAGTTGGGTATTTGCAGATACTGAGTCAGAATATCATAAAGCAAATATTCTCTTTGTGTAAGACACAAAGGAGAACTCCAAAGGAAGCTCTCAATTATTTTCTTCTATAATCTAGTTGAGAACACACATATACGAATAAATAATTCACAACACGACTTGGTAAATACTAGAGTTGTTGAAACCTTTCATGATCGATTGATGGTGAGTATCCTTCACTTGATTTACAATCATTGTATCCTAGCTCAAAGGAGAAAGGGGAGATCTGATGATGAAAACTATTCAAATAATCCATTGATCATACATGAAGTGACTTGTATAGATGTAAAGACTATCTGTGAGGGTGGTGGTTGGGAGCAGGGTGGGAACTGGAGGGAAACTTACAAATACTGCATGCAAAATGCATTTGTCACTCTGAACCTCACTATGATATATAATTACAATGCACCAATAAAAACAAACAAATACAGAAATTAAATTAAATAAAGCCAACATCTTGATAATATTAGTTTGGACGTCTGCCCGAATAAAAACAAATATACTTATGAATATTAAAATGACAATATCATTTTCTATAATGAGGGTTCAGAGAAATTTATTCTGTATATGATTTTTTATCTCTATATAAAATGTGACAAATCCATAGAATCTCTGTATCTCAGATATAAAGGGTTTCTGAATGTTGATCAACTATCAAATGTTAATGTTGTCCTTTTAAAGATTTAGCAAATATTAGCTGGGTCCAAACTTATCCTTCATCACATCAACGATATGCAAATTAAATAGTATTTCAGGTTTATAAACTAAGTTAATCACTGAGCAGCATGCTTCTCCCCACACCATACAGAAAACAAACAAACAAACAAACAAACACTGAAAAGCATTCCTCAAGTAAGGTCACATACCATTTTAGCTAAGTCAGGTGAACATGTGATCTGATTTAATAATCCATTCTTTAATCCATAACTGATCTAAGAACTAGTGCCCCCCACTTTTTTTTGGATTCTGTGAATGGAACCCAGGAGCATTGTACCTCTGAACTACACCCCCAGCCTTATATTTTTAGTCTTTTTTTAAAATTTATTTATATATTTTTTTGCGGGTCTGGGGATGGAAACCAGAGGTGTTTGACCTCCAAGATACACCCCCTGCCCAATTTTTTTTTATTCTTTATTTTGAAACAGGGTCTCACTGAGTTGCAAAGGGCCTCACTAAGTAGCTAAGGCTTTCCGTAAACCATGATTCTCCTGTCTCAGCCTCCCAAATGCTGGGATTAGAAGTGTGAACCACCATGCCCAGCTAGTCTTTTTTTTATTATTATTTTTGAAACAGGGTCTCACTGAGCTGCGAAGGGCCTCACTAAGTAGCTGAGACTGTCCGCGAACCGCCATCTTCCAGTCTCCGCCTTCCAAATGCTGGGATTTGGCAGTAAGGCCATCTATCTGGTCCCTGCCCCTTTCTTTTGAAGATGAGTCTGAAGAGGAGAAATTTCAGAAATGCAGGGAATGAAGCACAGACCACAACTTCTACCAGATCGCGCTTTAAATCTCATCTCAAAAGCTTCCAATTTGCACGAGTGAGGCAAATCATACTGCTTCTTTAACTCGATTGCCCTCTTTGACAAAGCAGGGATTGTGAGGCCCTGATGATATTCATTAATGTGCTTGAAAAATACTTAGTTTCCAATAAATGTTTAATTAATGAGGTCTCAAAGACTTATAACAGTTGGCTTCCCAAATCCATGGATTCAACCAACCTTGGATCAAAAATATTGGGGAAAATTGTCTAAACATAAATACATTTTTTTCTTGTCATTATTCCCCAATGGATACAGTATAGCAAACATTCACATAGTATTTATATTTTATTAGGTGTTAAAGTCATCTAGAGACGACTTAAAGTATATGGGAGGATACATCCGGATGATACACAAATACTATGCCATTTTAAATAAAGGCATCTTCAGAGTTTAGTATCTGCAGGGGGTCCTGGATCCATCCCCCATGGATGGCAAGGGATGACAGTTCTGAGAACAACAGAGAAAACAGCATGCTGACAGCGCACAGTTTTTGTGGCACCATCAAAACTAGCTACACAAAAATAGATCTGACTATGTACCTGACCCGAATCTGCCCTGAGTAAGACACCCTGCCTTCAGTGGGGGACTCAGAGATCAAGGACACCGGTAGCCTTGAGAATACTGTTAAGCACAGTTAATTTTAAAAAGGCCCAAGGGCAGCCATAAAGTCTAGAAATAGGCGAATACCCACAGCTAATGGTATGTTGATATAACTTTACAATGCACAATATGTTCTAGAACATAACATATCTGTTTCCAGACTTTATGGGCAATCTTTATAATCAATGCTTTCACTATAATCACAGAGCCAGTCTTTTCCCTGTGCAAATCCACTTCTTAAAACAGCAGTTAACTCGTTACAATTTTCTTTTCCTTTCAAGATTGTCACCGAAGTTCCTCTTTCACCGAGGTACAAATGTAGGCACACACATGCCACTTTCACCATGCGAACTGCCTTGTACTGTATGTGATACCCCAGCGATGGCCCTGAGCCCATCATCAGATAAAAATGAGACTGACCACAACCCTGGACAACATGATAACATTCTTTTGGGGAAAACTGCACATCCTGACTCACCCTCTCCACATCATCAGATCCACTCAGCAGCAACTGAACGTGATCACTGCTGATGAAAATCCCTTCAGAAAAGAGTTCATCCAGTTGTCCAGAAATAACCACACCATCGATCTTCACTGTGACCACTGTGGTGCGGTCTGTTCCCCTGACGATTCCGCAGGACGTGAGAGCCAAGTTTCAGGAGGAGGAGCCTCTCAGCCACTGCTGGGCACCTCAATCAAGCTGGGTGTGTACAGGCACAAACTACTCCTGCCTGGAGCCTCAGGTAAGCGGCGGCCAGTGTTCTAGAGGAGGCCCTGGCATGGCCCGCCACCTTCCCTGGCTCCTTCAGGAGGCTCAACAGAGGGCAACTGGGAGAATCTTTTCTAACGTCCATCCTCTCTACCTATTTTCCCTGGGGAGGGGGTGGGGAGAATCTTCCTAAAAGTCAGGCCAAGCTAAACTTGAAGATGAAATTAAATCTTTCAGATAAATGCGTTCAATACTCAATCCACAGAAGAAAATTAAGCTGAGACCTTCCTCACACATTCAGATGGGGGCAGGCAGGTAATTGATTGAAGCAAATGTGTTTTCCAGCCAGCTTTTAAACAAGGAGTTCTAATTATTAGTATGCTTTTCACTCAGCAACCCTCCTCCACCTCTCCAACATCATTTCCACAACTCTTGGTTCAAGAGCCACTTAAGAAATAAATGATTCATGGCAACTGAAAGCCTGATAATTTTCTGGGATGCATAATGGTTGGGTTTCTAGGTCTACGGGTGATAAAAGGAAGCTCCTTCTTAACCTTCTCAAGTTCTTTTAGGGATAGCAGGCAAAAAGAGACCCAGAAACAGCAGTAAAGGGCAGATCTCTTCTGCGCAATACAGATATTTCCCCCTAGGACTTAACATTCTAGTTATGAGGAACAAAATTACGGCTTTTCTTTGAAAAGAGAAAGGCTAGCAAAACTGAACATTTCGAGTTCTTTCTCAAGATGAGATGTATTGAGTCCTGGATTTAATGGATAGAGTGTGTTCATTCATTATGCCACATTGCCCCCAGAGAGGTCTCTGAAGATAACAGAAAACCTTACCATTTTCACACGGGCAGGACCATCTACAAAATGGGGCAAATTGTTTTGCCAACCATATCGTGTGCCAGCTGTGTAACTCTGGCCCAGATGTTAAATCACACCGAGCCTTCTTCCTAGTCTGTAGCCTAGGAAAATAAGCTTCTTTTCACAGGGTTCTTGCAAGAATTAAATGGGTTATTAAAGTCACAGTACAATTCGTAGATACAGTATTTCTCAAAGATTGGTCCATGGACTCCCTGTATCAGACTCACCTGGAGGCTAAGTGAAAGTCTTGGGCCCAACTCCAGGTTATTAGATGAAGATCGGGCAGGGCAGAAAATTACCATTTTTAACAAGCACTTTAAGCAGTGAAGTAAGACTAGTGTAGTCGCAGATTGTGAGGCCCAATCGGGGCTTGAAACAGAGGACAAAAGAGAAGCCCCAAACCAGCATTTTAGCATCCGGTGGGCATGCTGCCTGGTATCCCTGGTTCTGAGGCTCCAGCATCCCTGCCTCTGGTCCCAATTCACACTCTGCTCCTAAAGGAGTGATTCTGCTAGGATCCAAAGCTGGCCAGGACACAGGTTCCTCCTCACGGCACAGGTATGCCCCTCAACTCTGCCTTCTGGCCTCTTCACACTGCCTGGATAGGCTTTGTCAGACTGGCCTTGACCAGCCAGCCTGCTTGTCTTGTTCGCATTTCAGCTTAAATGTCATCTCCTCAGCCTCCTGTCACCTTCCTAACTGCCCCGTCACTCCCAATGACATGACTATATTTCACTCTCTGCTTAGAACCTAACACGCGATAGTTCCTTGTTTGTGTGGTTGTCTCTTCCCACTAGGAAGTAAGAGTAGAGAGCTCATTCGCTTCTGTGTCTACTGCTCATCGTGATGCCCAGCACAGAGTAGGCCCGCAATAAACATGCTGAATGGCTGAACACATGAACTATTGGCCTATACTACCGCCATCCTTGGCGACATCATTACACGATAGGCCTGAGAGCTGACAGGTAAGGAAGTTGCATTTCTTACAACAGGGCCAGTTCAGGGCCCAGTTTGCTTTGTGCAATATCTGTGCTTGGGGAGAAAGTGACACACAAGTAGAATTTCTATAAGTCAATCCCATGAAAATACAGGAAACTGGCATTTAAATCATTTCTATGCCAGGCGTGGTGGCACATGCTTGTAATCTCCAAGCTTGGGAGGCTGAGACAGGAGGATTGCACAGGTTCGAAGCCAGCCTCAGCTACTGAGTGAGGCTCTCAGCAACTTAGTGAGACCCTGTTTCCAAATAAAATATAAAATAGGTCTGGGAGTATAGCCCGGAGGTAGAAAGCCTCTGGGTTCCACCCCCAGTACCACACACACACACACACACCCCACAATCATTCCTTTGAAGAAGTCTGTAAAGTGAAACATTTCTTTATACTTTTATATAACTGGGTTGTCACAAGGTTTCTTTGTGTGTGTGTGTGTGTGTGTGTGTATGTGTGTGTGTGTGTGGTACTGAAGATGGAACTCAGGGGCATTCTACCTTCAAGATATACCCCCAGCCCTATTTTATTATTTTATTTGGAAACAGGATCTTAAGTTGCTAAGGCTGGCTTTGAACCTGTGATCCTCTTGTCTCAGCTTCCCAAATCCTGGGATTAAAGGCATGTGCCACCGTGCCCAGCTTCAGATTCCCTTAAAAAAAAAATTAGATCTGAGCCGGGCGTGGTGGTGCACACTTGTAATCCCAGTATTTGGGAAGCTAAGATGAGGATTGTAGGTTTGAGGACAGCCTCAGCAGCTTAGTGAGACACCGCTGAAACTTAGTGAGACTCTGTTTTAAAATATAAAATAATAGGACTGGGGGTGTAGCTCAAAGGTCGACTGCCCACGGGTTCCATCCCCAGTGCCACAAAAAATAAAAACTTAGCTCTGCACACTTGTTATGAATATCAGAATCACCTCACTTAAATTTTCCTACTTACTAATAAGACAAAACTTTCATCTTGGGAACAAAAATATCTTAATAATGAAGCAGAGTGTTGTAAAATTGCACAGGTGATAGCTGTTCTCAGCCTCTGTAGAAACTGTGGGATAGTGGAGCACATGCAAAGGCCCTGCGTCTTGTTCTCTGGAGAACACACAGGCATTCTGTCCACAGACGACCTAGAGAAGACACTCATAAAAAGGTTTTATAAGATGACCATCTAAATGAATTTGCTAACTCTTTTTTGGGGGGTATGATACCAGAAATTGAACCCGGAGACATTCTACCTCTGAGCTACATTCCCAGCCCTATTTTATTTTTCATTTTGTAACAGGGTCTCACTAAGTTGTGGAGGTCCTCACTAAATTGCTGAGGCTGGCTGAAAACCTGTAATCCTCCCATCTCAGCCTCTCAAGTACTGGGATTACAAGCATGCACTACCACGCCCAGCACTCCTGGACTTTCTTAATGTATAAGGAAGGATGCTTGAGGCCATTGATATATTGATAGGAGAAATCTATGAATATTTGATAGTTTGGTTTGGGTAGTGGCCTCCTCTCTCCTATTAATTCAGAAAAACTATATTCTATATGTATGTTGTTTTCCCAGAAAAGACAGCCATCTATCTTTCCCACAAGTAGAAAGTGAAGAGAAAATCCCCACTTGAGAACTTGGTTTTGCTCCCTGCGGGTTTCTTCTAGGCCAGCAAGTTCCAAGTGAACTGACAGCATATGAAAGGGGAGGGTGCCTGGCGGCTTGGGTTCATGGCGAGTTACATAAAGCACAGCAGTAGATGGAAATCCTAGGTTACAAGGAAGGGAGGCTAAGAAAGGAAAATCAGGATCCTGGCAGCCACCACGAGGAGGTAGGGAGGGCCTTGACCCAGAGTGGTTACTTGCCTGCTGCGGTCACAAGGCTGCATGGGACATACAGATGAAGACCATAAGCCCAAGCCGGGAGAAGTCACACCCACCGGCCAGGTGGGCATAGGCACCGTTACCAGAACCTACTTACTCTCCTGGACCAAAAGAGAAAGTCAACAGAGAAATGAGGGCGAGTTCTTATGTTTTCAAAATTTCCTCTCATCCTTTTCCAAATTCCCTTTTGTTCCTTCCACAGTGGCTCTCAGCACCTACAGCACACAGGTATTACGTCCCCTAGACTGATGGGTCATCAGCCTTGGCTGTATCCTCCCAGAGAGCTCCCAAGGAGGTCAAGGTCCCCGCTCCAGGACAGTTAATCAGAATGACTGTGGGCAGGCGTTGGTTGGCATGAGTAAGTGTCACACCTCCCCAACAGCTAGAGGGCAGCCAGCAAGGAGAATCAGGACCCTCTAGACCATGGGGCGGGGCAGGGTGGTGGAGGGTGTATTTAAACGAGGAACACAGCTGGGCAAGGTGAGGCTCCTGGGGGTTGCCAGCTTTTTAACAACAGGAAATGTGGTAAGGAGAAGAAATGTGTGCAACGTCAGAAAGACACGTGGCAAGAGAGGCAGGTGCAATGCTCAGGCAGGACAAATTTGGCTCTTTACACTTGGGAGGTAGAAGAGAAAATGACACTTTAAGCCAGGCGTGGTGGCACACACCTGTAATCCCCGCATTCAGGAGGCTGAGACAGGAGGATCTCAGTTCTTGGACAGCCTCAGCCACTTAGTGTGAGGTCCTTTGCAATTCAATGAGACCCTGTTTCAAAATAAAGAATAAAAAATAGGGCTGGGTGTGAGCTCAGAGGTAGAATGTCCCTGGGTTCCATCCCCAGTACCGAAAAGAAAAGAAAAGAAAAGAGAAATGACACTTGCAGAGAGGTCCTGAGTCCTGTGTGGAAATCATTGGTTGATGTTGCAGTAAGAGGGGGCCATGCAGTGAGACACCCAGGAGCAAGGTCTGAGTAGAAAATGAGGGTTCATATTTGCACAATCAAATGGCAATGATTCAACCTCTCTTATACTGTGTTTCATCTTCAGACCAGTATTTTGGTGGCATAATTAAAGCAATTAAGAACTTTAAAAAATAAGCCTAGGCATGGTGGGGCATGCCTGTAATCTCAGTACTTAAGGGGCTGAGACAGGAGGATTGCAGGTTCAAGGCCAGCCTCAGAAACTTAGAGAAACCCTTAGCAACTTAGGGAGACTCTGTTTCAAAACCAAAAAATAAAATAGGACTGGGGTTGTGGCTCAGAGGTACAGAGCTTCTGGGTTCAATTTCCAGTAGCTAACACACACACACACACACACACACACACACACACACACACACACACACTTTAAATAATATATATTGCCAGGTGAGATGGTATACTTCTATTAATTCCAGCTACTTGGGAGGGCCACGAGTTCAAGGCTGGCCTGGGAAATTTAGCAAGATCCTGCCTGAAAAATAAAGTAAAAAAGGGCTGGGATAAAGTTCAGTGGTAGAGCTACTTAAAAAAAAAAGAGAGAAGGAAGGAAGAAAGGAAGGAAGGAAGGGCTATGAAATCTCTAGTGCATGTATCTAGGTGTCTATAATGACCCTGCACCTGGGTTGACCTTTAGCATCACAGCAACTTTGGAGAACTTTTTATTGCCTTCCCAATGTTCCTGAGTCTTTGGTAGGCAACATTCTTGCCATCTTGGATGGTCCTATAAATGTTCAGTTTGTTCTCTGATGTTGGTGCAACACTACACTCTGCTCTTTTCTCTAACTTGCAGACATTAGGTCCCCTTGTTTCTAAATGGGACCCACCATCCATAGCAGGTTCTGCCTAAGAATCATTGCCATAGAACATGCATATTCACACAAAAAAGAGGAAACTTCACATATCAAAGTATTCCTTCATATTCACAATCAGCCTATAGCAAGGCAGGAAAGCCAGGTAAGAGCAGTGAATACCCCCAGCCCAGCAGGTACAGTCTTCTGAGTACTACCATTAGGATCTGCAAATTAAAAGATGTAAAATTCACCATTAAAAGACTAATGAGATTTGCTGAGTACCATTAGACAAGCTATTTAAAATGTGCAGAAGTCAGGCATCATGGTGTACACCTATAACCCCAGTACTTGGGAGGCTGAGACAGAAGGATTGCAGGTTTGAGGCCAACTTCAATAACTTAGCAACCCTCAACAACTTAGTGAGACCCTGTCACAAAATAAAAATTAAAAAGTGCCGGAAGTGTAACTCAGAGATAGAATGTCCCTGGATTTAATCTCCCATAATACACACACACACAAAAAAAAAATTGGGCAGAACTTAACAAAAAAAAAATTGGGCAGAACTTAACAATTTAGAACATGTCTTCACTGTCTTTTGAATTTATGTTACTTGTGAATTTTGTATCCTCTAGAGAATCTCCCAATTTTCATCAATCCCTTATCTTTCTTAAACTCTAAGTATCTTTATTTACCTCAAACAAAATTTGCCCCAGTGGGTTCCCTTCCTGATTTTCATCTTTCTCTCGCTGTCTTCTTTCGAGGCCTGAGATTGTGTTGGAAGTCCACCACACATTATTCTAGCACTACCCAGGATGACAACTCCCACGGCTACCTTTGGGTTTTTCTCCATGGATATATCTTTGGCTCAACAAACCTATCTTATTCTTTCAAGTCCCTGGTCCTGAAGCAGAGGAACATGGCTGCTATCCAGGCCTAGAGTAGGAAGGTGAAACCACAAACCACAAACCTGGATGCCCATAACCCATCTAGTCTTGGCCTTCATCCATCAGATTCAACAGCTGGCTTGGCACTGCGTCAAATCTGATGGGAAGTCAACATTGCAAAAAACGAAAGGCAAGTACTAAATTGCATATGGTGTGCACATGGCAGAGGTGGTGGGGTGGGGAGGTGGAACCATTCATTGTAATGTGATATCTTGGGATACATTGGGACACTCTCATAATTTTGAAATGCAAGAATTTTTAAAAATGTAATTTGTTACTTTATTACTAAATGACTTTACTCCAAAACCTGAAGAACTGACATTCAGTTATTTGTTTTTCTCTGTCCAAGTAAGTGGAAATAGTCACTAACTTTTTAAAGGACTGTGTGTTTCCTGGGCACTGATGAAGAGTATACAAGCTGTATTGCCTTTCTAAAAGCTGAATTCTGAAAGATATTCGGCCCACAAATGGTTGACCTGTACACAACACCCAGACAGGTGATTTCTCCAGATCTAATTCTTCTGGAGGTTCCTCAAGTCACACAGGTGTTTACCGGATCTCAGCTTTCAATGATTTCTACATTGTTTTAGTAGAGAGATCCATGGCGTAAGAGTGTCGTGGAGGACATGTCACCACGGATACAGGAGCAAAGCTGGAGAAGCTGAGAATCAGGCACAGCATCCTCTTAGGATACAGGCCACATTAAACATACTTCTCTTTTGCTGCATTTTTTTCACTTTAAGTGTGGCCAAGCCTGCATGACAGCAGGTGTATGCTACAGGTAACATAAAAAATAAAAATCTGATGCTGGTCTAGGAAAAGAAGCTATCAAATTACAATCTACTAGAAAAAAAATTAAGATTCCAGCCAGGCGTGGTGGCCCACGCTTGTAATCCCAGCATTTGGGAGGCTGAGCTACTTAAGTAGCTGAGGACAGCCTCAGCTACCTAAGCCCTCCACAACTTAGTGAGATCCTGTTTCAAAATAAGGAATAAAAAAATAGGGCAGGGAGTGTAGCTCGGGGGTTGAATGCCCCTGGGTTCCATCCCCAGCCCTGCAAAATAAATAAATAAATAAAAGATTCCAAATGAATATCCAGAGATTTTATAAGAGGCAAAATCGAGAGAGAGAGAGAGAGAGAGAGAGAGAGAGAGAGAGAGAGAGAGAGAGAGAGAAGAAAGTGAAACAGAAAATAGACAATCGGTGAGTGGGGCGGGAAGCAGTGGCCATGAGGATCGATCAATCACCAACAAGCACAAGGGCTCTTCTTGAGTAGAGAAAAAAAGTCATAAAACTGAATTGCTGAATTGTGGGGATAGTTCCCTAGTTTTGTAAGTTTACTAAATTTCAAGTGAGTTGTTAAAATAGGATTTTATGGCATGTAAATAATGCCTCAATAAATGTGTTTATAAACTAGTATTTTGATCATAAAGTAACTTTTTATATCAATATCTCTTTTTCCTGACATTTGAAATTAATACCAGTTGGAATGGAAAGAGAAGCCTGTCTGTAGAATCTACTTCTGATTAGCAAGAGAAAATGAGAAATGTCACCCAGGAATGCCTGATGTCCCATCTGGACCGAGAGGGCAGTCCCTTCAGGGATCGACGTAGGACTAGACAATGAAGCCTCAATTGTTTCTGTCTCTTCATGCCTCTAATTACAACATGCGTCACCATGAATCTATTCTATTTGCCAGTCATCTTTACAAAGAGAGTATACAGACTCCTGAGGGCAAAATCTCTGTCATAATCTTCAGCATATTCTCAAACTTAGTAGGCGTTCAATATGTAATGTATCAAATACAGTGATTTCTTTGCTAGAACCATCTATCATATTTCTATTTGCATGGAAAATGTAAAACCAGTGAAACAGGTATTCCCCATCTTTAGATGGAGTTTCTCAATCTCAGAACTATAGACATTTTGGGTCAGAAGATTCTTCACTTCGGAGGACTTTTGTAAAAGGTAGACTGCAAAAAAAAAAAAAAGGCTATGACTGGCAAATTGTGATTCTCTGGCCATAGTCACTGGGATATTACTGGGTGAAGAAAAATAAATTATTTTTATTCTCTACATAACTGTAGCAATGTAAAAGGCTTATTCTAATCCAAGACTGACAGTTTTCTGAATATATGGAGCTGTGAAAATACATAAGAGAAGGGTCCAAATGCCAAATGGCCTGTGGCTAGAGACAGTTTGAAAAAAGCAATTCATAATAAACAGCTCATTGCCAGCACTGGGCTGTTTATTGTGAATCATATCTAGGAGAACAATTTGAAAATTCTATTGAATATTTATTAAAAAGAAAATCTCTATAATAATTCAGGTCTTGACATGCTATTAGCAAATAACTCAGATGGTTGGAAAGATTAGGAACCTCAGAGGTGAAAACTATTAAGTTTAATATATTAGCGTTTTATTTTTCTCAGTGACCAAAGTGTTCAGTAATCCTGTTTCAAACATCTCAGCCCAATTCTTGAAAAGCTGTTATCTGTATTGTGTCTTTTCATTAAGACTAAACTTTAGGGTCGCAATTCTACTTTGGAACTGTTGAGCATTTTGTTATGAAGGTTCATGTTCAAGATGTACATTCTGGGGAAAGTGACCAGTATAATAAAGCAAAAAATATTCTTAACACAACACAAATATTTATGAATATTCATAATAACACTTTTAAACACCATTATTTTTATTTATCAAAACAAAGGAGTACACTTCTCAATTGAGCGCCAGTAATTCAGGAACTACATCTGACGCCTGCCGGGTTTGCAGCTACTTCTCTATGTCCCACCAGGTTCTGACACATCAAAAAGCTACAGTAGCTACGTGTCAATTCCCAACACTCGACTAAGAAGAGCATCTTTTCAAATTCTTTTCATAGAAATATTTATATTTTGCCCTGTGTGCCTGCTGATAAACATAAACAGGTTTTAGGACTCTGGAATATTAAGCGTTTAATCCCTAATTCCTCTAAGAGGAAGAACCTATACATACAATATGCAGAAGCACGCTACTCAATCAAACTCTAACTACACACATAATTACGGTATTCAAATTAGATTACTAATTTAGACATGTTCTATCACGTCAAGTATACAGGAACATCAAAATGTCTGAATAAAATTTAGTAGGAATAAGAGAAGAGAGATAAAGAAAATTTATTCCCTTCTAGGAAATGAAAACTCCTAGTACATATTAAAATATACACCCGTGGAAAGATTAGTGGGAAATACAGCTTAATTGTTCATTTTGGTAAGTAAGTAATAAATATACACTAGTGTCAAATCATCTTCACAGAAATCTAACTCTAGGCCCGGGATTATCATATTTGCATTTGGATAAAATTGGAACACATGAGGCATGAAATGGCCAAATTAATCTTCATTTTGCATCATTTGAATTTCCTAATATATTTTTATGAATATAAAATGTGTTGAACTACATGTAAAATATCATATTGGTTCATATTGTTATTTAAAATTTGCTGTGCCTCTACTGTGGTTTCTAAACTATACAGAACTGAAGTTACTGCAACATCATGTGTAATGATAATTACCAACTAAGCTTAATGCTTTATAAAACTTTTGAAAATTTGCAAACACATTGTTACTTTAAAAAATCAGCACCACCAACAAAAGACCGATCTGCCGAATGTCACAAATACATAAGCCCCTTTGGATTCAACTTGTCCTACTGAAGCAAAAATGTAAAATCGGCACTATGAAGCTTGAAATTGAGATTTAGGGATAAGCATTGGCACTGGCGTCTTGCTACTTGCTAAAAATTGCTTTCGTGGGGGAAAATTGTCATTTAGCAGCATGCTAGGTATTTTTTTTGAGATTTAAAAAAAATGCACCATCCCATTTTTTTTCCGTGGCTACAATATCCCCATTACATCTTATGATTCTAACATTACTGAATATTAATAGCTAATCTTTGCTTTAATAAAACAAAATCATGGAAATCACAATTTTAGACTATCAGTGGCCAAAATACAAGTTGTGAAAATAGAATAAACACTTTAGATTTATTATGCATTATTTTACACCACTTACAAAAAAGATTAGTTTGTCATTAGATGGGTAGCATAATAGTTAATTTGGCAAGAAAAAGCTAGATATATCTTTTAATATATTTAGAAAATTCATGAATATTACAATAAAACCTGGAGTGTTAGTGTGCATTTATAATCCCAGTACTTGGGAGGCTGAGGCAGGAGGCTCACAGGTTCAAGACCATGCTCAGTAACTTAGTGAGGCCTTCAGCAACTTAGTGAGACCTGTTTCTAAATAAAAAGTAAAATAGGGCTAGGGGTGTAGCCCCAAGATAGAATGCACCTGGGTTCAATTCCCAGTACTGAAAAAAAAGAGAAAAAATATTACAAAAAGAAGATCAATAATTTTAACTTAATCTGGCTGATTTTTATTTTACATACTTGTACAAATAGACTTTTTTATATATAACAATCATTGAGATGTCCGAAAAACCTATTCCTGTTGTATCACAAATAACAAGTTTAACTATAACAACATGACGGTTTAAAATAGTGAATCCTTGTATTTTATACTCGAATGCTTTTTTAAAAAAAATTGGCACCAGCAACATATCATGAAAGAAAAATATGTTTATTTTGTAAAAAAAAAAACAAACAACAAAACCAGATTCTTCACCAGTCCGATTTAATCACATATATTTGCATTAATAAAACATGGCCTATCCAATATAAAAATTATAGTCAATAATATCTACTGTTGGAGAATTGAGAAAATCTAATGTAAAAAATATATGCTCCCTAGTTTTGTTGTTGTTATTGTTGATTTTTAGTGGCCAATAACAAAGACAGAAACATCATGATGGAAAGTTATCAACCCAGGCTGTGATGTCACAGGGCTTTGTTTTGGGTCCTATGAGCCTACCATCTACGAACTCTGCGCTCAGTCATCTCAGCCAGGTATCTATCTCAGTTTCATCTCTAAATGGGAGTCATTCTACTTGTAAAACTGAAGAGGAAAGCATTTGAGGACTAGAATGCCCGATAGTGATGAAAACACATGGTATTTATTTCCAGCATTCCCAAATACTCCAGTTTGTCTACAACATAACAAAATGTTTTTATAAGACAAGTGAAAAGTTATGATGTTATACCCAAATACCTCAAATAACCCAGTGAACCAAAATATGCATAACAAGATATGAAGGAATTGGTCCAAAGGTTCAAACCTTCTAGACACACTATGCCCGGGAAAAAAATTTAGTATTTAGAAACTGCTAAATAATGTGTCACTTATCACTTTTCCTTTCCGTGTGCTCATTCATGGAGAGGAAAAAGATATGTCTGCTTTGGAGAACCAAGCAACGAGAAAGTGATTCTTCCCACTCTCTCAAGTGTCTGTGTCCTGGAAAGGAAAAACAAGAAACAACTCTGTCCTACAAGCAGCTTGAGATCCAGGGTCATGCTTGATTCATGATGTGATTTCTTTCTCTGAAACTCATCCCCACCTGCTTTCAACACAGTAGGTCTTAATGTGTATTGACAAGAACAGAAATAGCTATCACTTCTGATAAGAGAAATGGCCACCATAACCCTGCAGTTACAAGTGAGACCACAGGCCTATCCCTCTGCTCTCTGCTTTTCCTTTGTATTTCATTTCTTTTGTCAGGAGACTCCCATTCAATCAAGCACCTCATTCTGCTTTGCCTTTGGCTTCTGCCACTTTGTGTCCTAGCCCTTGTCAAAAACTTCCCTCACTTAATCTCACTCTTCAATCTCCTTTTCTCCTGCCTGCTGACCTGGCTCATCTTTTTTTAATCCCACAATTCTCCCAGGCAGATTGCAATGTCAACAACGATTTTGAATACACAGAAGACTTGCAAACTTCTACTTGTGGCTCAGTCTCTGTCTTCAATTCGAGTCCCATAGATCATTTGACTCTCCATGCAACCTCCAGCCATGATGTCTCTCTGATGCCCCACACTGCATAAATCCAAAATCTGTCATCTTCCCCTGTGGACTGCTTCATCTCCTGTATTCACCGTCATCACCAATGGCACCTCTGAGTGCTCTTCGCCCAAGCCAGACGCCTGGGCAACATCCTTCAAGTCACCATCCCTTCCTTGTTTCTCTTCCTCCCCAAATGTCTCCACCCTCATCACTCTGAATTCAGACTTTAAATCCACACAAGAATTGAATAGCTGTTTCCCATGGCTTCCCTATTCTGTCCACTACCACATCTAATCTGTACAACACACTCAGGGTGATTATTCTAAAGAATAACCAAAGGAGCTAAAATTCATCTACGAGACCAAATATAAAGGGTCTCCAGCCTCTACTCTCCATCCCCAGACTCATCCACCACGTCAACAGGCCTGGTCCATACCAGATGGCCAGCTCTTCCACAAACATACTCTCCTGTTGTTCCTCTCTTGCACTGTATTCCCTGTCCCATCTTTTCAGAGTAATTTCTCCCTGCCCACTGCTACCCTCGGCCACATGGTACCCTGTTTCTTGTTCTTCCAGACTCAGGCCCATCCCTTCTTCCTGAGGGAAAGTCACATCCTTGAAGTCATGTACCCCTGACAGAGCCTAGTGTGTCTCGTGTTACAACTGCTGCCAACGCCTCCTCCCCTCAGGACACAGAGATGCACAAAGCCGCAGAGGGGGATTTTCTCATGTTTGAGTTCTCATCCCTAACAGTGCCTGGTATCCATCCTATCAACATGTACCTGGTGAATATATAAATATCTCCCAACTAAATTTGACTCAAACACAGCCAAGATGCTAGTGATTATGTGTGAATTAGAGATTCACAGCTCTCCTTAGGTGTCAGGTAAAAAATAATAAGGCCCCTGTGTTTGCAATTCCTAAGAACTGACTGCAGAGGGTCTTGCATTCTTGAGTATAAATATGTTAGTGACTGGGATGTTTTTTTAAATTAAAAAAAAATTGGGTTTTATCCCCAGCACCACAAAAATATATGCGTAGTTTTGTTGCCTTTGATTTATAACAAGTGTTGCCTCGACATTTAAGTTTCCCAATTGCTTCAGCATGTTCAATCCACAGTGGAGTGGTGGAGGGATGGGTATGGGTAAGGGTAAAGGGCCAGAGGGGGTGGAAGCAACTTTAACAGTAATGGAGAGTTACATATACAGTGAAACCAGATGCGTGAGGAGACATCCAATCACCCTTCATTCCTCAGAGACTAAACTCACATAAAAGCTTACACATGCAGTTCTGTGGCTCTAACCAAAGAGGAAGATGACAGGAATGCTGATTTAGTCACACCTTTTGGTACTTTGAGGCAATGGAGTGAGGCAGGTCACTTGCAAGTGAATACATGACATGGTTTGTTGGGATTGGGTCAGCTCAAGCCTATGAAATTGGGAAAGAATATACAAAGCTGCTAGTGACCAATTTTAAATCATTTTTTAATGTTTATAGGGATTTCAAGTGCTCTTTAAGACTCCCAGTCACACCAAATTTCTCTGTTCTCTGCAATAAACAGTATACATTAAGAAAACTGAGGGGTTTTTCCATGTGATTTTATTGGTGGAAAACTGAGTTTTTAAGTAAGTTTTAAATCACTTATTGGTTTGAAAATTGTACATGAAGGATGGGAGACCTTTCTAGGCATCTGTTCCTACTCTGCAAAAGGATAATAAAACAAGTACTACATAAAGTTACTGTGAGGATTAAGGGAAATATTGTATGCAATGTTCTTGGCATGGCAGTCAGTACATGGTAAGGGCTTAGGTGTTAGTCATTTACTCCAATTTTTATCTAGAAGGGATGACCAGAAAAGACTAGAAATCTTATCAGACAAATCATGCTCAAAGCTGTCTTCCCCCACTGCCTACTCCATGCCATGAACTCTTCAATAACCCAGCAATGAGGCTCAGTCTGCCATGATAGATATGAACTGTTTGCTTGTATAACCAAGACAAAACATCAACAATATACCAAGCTATCAATATGCCAAAAACAGTTATTCTTTTTTTTTTTGCAATTGGGGGGATGGAACCCAGGTGCATTCTACCTCCGAGCTACATGTATTTCAGCCTTTATTTATTTATTTATTTTTATCATGAAACACGGTCTCACTGAGTTGCAAAGGGCCTCACTAAATAGCTGAGGCTGTCCACAAACCACACTCCTCCTGTCTCAGCCTTCCAAATGCTGAAATTACAAGTATGTGCCACCACACCCAGCAATAACAGTTACTTTATAATTCACAGTTCAGGAGTTATAAAAATATACTGAAATATGTTGGTTCCACTGTGAAATCAAGGGAAAACAGGCCGGGCTCAGGGGAAGTGTTTTACAATATTGCAACATGGCTTTAAATCCTGCTGTTTTACTCTCCATTTGGACTGGAGTTAGAAGGGCTGTAATGCAGACATAGAACACTGGATGCAATGTTCTTGTGCTGAGGTAACACACTTGAGCCTTACTTCTTAGATGCACATGTGCATTTACTTTTACTCTAAAAACCATAATCTCCTTGCAAATGACAGGTGACGCTGTTGCAGTATTCCCTTGACAGTTTATTGCTGATACTTCTGTTAGATATAAACTTTTTTTAACGCATCTGAGAGAAATCTCAGGTCTCTTCACTTCTCCTTTCCTTGATGAGAATGATGCAAGCGTCTGACCCTGAACACAGATGAAGTTAGCATTCTTCTCCACCCAACCACGCCAGCTGAAGGCTTTGTGCTTCCTATTTCACAAAGCAAACATGTGGTTTTCTTTCTGAGCTCTTGCACAAACTACATTTAAGCTCTTCCTTTACAAAGATATGATGTGATGATCCTTCCTGAGCAGTCAATTCCAGAAGCTGGCCATGGGCTAGAAGATTTTGAAAGACATAATATAGTACACCGTCACTCATGAAATCTCATAACCCAGAGGCAGGAGAATGTCCTATAAGGAGGACCAGCCTTGTCAGAGAGCTCTAGGCTCTACTTTTTATTTGAAACTCATTAATGTGGCCTTGGAAAAATATCCTGACCTTTCTAGGCATCTGTTCCTACTCTGCAAAAGGATAATAAAACAAGTACTACATAAAGTTACTGTGAAGATTAAGGGAAATATTGTATGCAATGTCCTTGGCATGGCAGTCAGTACATGGTAAGGGCTTCATGTTAGTCATTTACTCCAATTCTTATCTAGAAGGGATGACCAGAAAAGACTAGAAATCTTACCAGACAAATCATACTCAAAGCTATCTTCCCCCATTGCCTACCTCATGCCCATGAACTCTTTAATAACCCAGCAATGAGGCTCAGTCTGCCATGGTGCATATGAACTGCTTGCTTTTATAACCAGAAACCTGTATAATCCTCACAACATACCTCTGTAGGCATGAAGTAAGAGCTATGGAAATATCAGATCCCAACTCCCCAAGTGAAAATCAAAATAATAGATACAATTAAAGAGAGTAAATTATCTTTATCTGCTTATATCCATATTAAAATTAGTTTGCCTTTTTTATCCATGCATTTTCTGACTGCTAAAGAAATCTGGAAGCCAGTTGTAGTGACACATGCCTAATCTCAGTGCTTGGGAGGTTGAGACAGGAGGATCCCAGGTTTGAGTCCAGCACAGCAACTTACGGAGACCCTGTTTCAAAATAAATAAATAGCTGGAAGTGGTGATGTACACTTGTAATCCCAGCACTTGGGAGGCTGAGACAGGAAGATCACACAGGTTCAAAGCCAGACTCAGCTACTTAGTGAGGTTCTCAGCAACTGAGAGAGACCCTGTTTCCAAATAAAACATAAAATAGGTCTGGGAGTGTAGCCTGGAGATAGAAAAGCCCCTGGGTTCCATCTCCAGTACCACAAAAATAAATAAATAAATAGGGCTGAGGGTATAACTCAGAAGAATAATATCCCTGGATTCCATCCCCAGTACCAGAAATAAAGAAAAGAGGAGAAAGAAAGAGAGAGAGAGAAAGAAAGAAAAAAACAGACCACTGACAACATATACAGGAAACTACTACATAATTTCAGAAGAATTAGCTAGTAGTTTATCATGGGCTTAGCTCAAAACACAGAAATAAGTGCTCAGGGGAGACTTTTACTACAGAAAAACCTAGAGCACAGGAACATTTGAAATACAGCTATTGACTAAGCCAAAGGGAGCATATGTTTTCTGAAAAGGAGGACTAAAATTGAAATAGATTGTTTCAGAGAGATGTGAGATGACTCAATTCATGGCAAGGGCTCTCTTTGGCACACTGTAACCGTGAGGTGTGTCCCCCCCCATGCACAGAGGCAGCCCCCTGGAAGCTCACTCTGGGGGAGTTTTGATTTAAAAAAAAAAGAAAGCCAACTTTGAACTTCTGTCTTGAAGTGCCTTTCAGTGATAAATATATATTAGGGACCAGTAATGGATATGTCAGGGAAGAGGTTTCATAAAACATTAAACCCATCTGTAAGCAGTCTGTTGCCTATGTGCCTCACAAGAAATTAGATTTTAAAACCTAGAAAATAAATATTTACTAAGGACTAGAGCATTACCTAGCATCTGCATGAAAACCTAAGAAAGCCACAAAAAATACCATGGTATTTCAATCTCTACAACTCAGGTGAGAAGTTCAATGGGTGATGGAGACTTTTAACTAAGCCTTGCTCACAAAGCATGCCTCAAATGAACTGTTTCCCAGGAACCTGGAAATGAGGCCAAAAGGAAGCGGACACGTTTACTGTGTAGGAGAAATGATTTCCATTTCTGAACATACAGTATGAGGCCAAGCATCATCCAGGGATGATGCTGCCTGTGGGTTGATTATTGCTTCTTGTGGTGCTTTACTGGACTATATGGATCACTGAAGCTATGTGTGCAGACAAGAAACAAAACAAAACTCTGACCTTCAGGGTGAATTGTGCCACCGTATCGGTTTTTCTTTTCTGACTCTGAATATCTGAATAGAGAAGAAAAAAGGTGCAGAATGCACTTCCAACTGATGAAGAAAACTCAAATTACCTTCTGGCACCTCTCCTGCATGAGAGGAGGTATGTAACCAGGGCAAGGTATTTAACAGCAATTATAATAGTAATAATAGCTCCCAGTCATGGAGAACTGTGTTGTGGGTGCTGTTA
This sequence comes from Muscardinus avellanarius, assembly GCF_963383645.1. Classification (NCBI taxonomy): domain Eukaryota; kingdom Metazoa; phylum Chordata; class Mammalia; order Rodentia; family Gliridae; genus Muscardinus; species Muscardinus avellanarius. The sequence goes on along the minus strand of NC_137789.1, from coordinate 57,125,211 downwards.
AGAATTCTGCATACTTTAATCTTTAAGCTTAAATTTCCTCATTGGTAAATTGAAGATAATAATGCACCTATTTCGTTTGCAATTTGAGGCAGCAGGCGCAAGAGGAACATAGTTTCAAACAGATAGATGTGGGTTTAAATGCCAACTCCAATTTCAACTATTTCATTTTACTGAGCTTTGGTTTTCTCATTTCTAATGTGGAGGTGAAGTCACCTACCTCCCAGGCCTGCAGTGGGGAATTCAGGGAGACAGTAAATCAAATAGCAGCTGGTGTCTTTATGGCTGGGAGTGCCCAGTAAATATCCCTACCCTCTTTCCTGTTATGTATGTAAATTTCTGTTCACTTCCATCAACAGCTGTCCAATATTTATAATATCCAAAGATGCACTACCTTTTAAACAATGATTTTTTTTTTTTTTTTTTGGTGGTACTGGGGTTCCTGGAAATCCTTCTACCTCTGAGCTACACTCCCAGACACCTTTTTTTAAAAACATATTTTTATTTGGAAACAGGGTCTCTTAAGCCAGCGAGGCTGGCTTCAAACCTGCGCCATCCTCCTGTCTCCGCCTCTCAGGCGCAGGGATTACAAGCGTGCACTACCATGCCCGGCTAAACAATGATAATTTTTATCTAGAACAGGTTTTTTTTTTTTTTTCTTTTGGTGGTACTGGGGTTCCTGGAAGCCCTTCTACCTCCGGGCTACACTCCCAGACCTATTTTAACATTTTTATTTGGAAACAGGGTCTCCTAAACCAGCGCGCACGGCTGGCTTCGAACCTGCGTGATCCTCCTGTCTCTGCCTCCCAAGCGCGGGGATTACAAGCGTGCGCCGCCACGCCCGGCTCTAGAACAAGTTTAATATGCCAGATACTGGCTCAACATCTTTATATGTATATACTTATTTAATATTTATCACAATCCAGTGGGCTAAGTACTACTGTTATCCTGATTTTACAGATGGATACATTGAGATGGAGTTCAGTTAACTCTGCCAGATTCAAATAGATGGTACCAAGAGCTGGCAGCCCAGCTCCAGAGACTGTCCTCCTAACCATGACACAATAGGGCTTCTGGGATCAGCCTGCTTGAGATTCCATGATTAGCTGGAATCTCTTTTAGAGATAAGCACTGAATGAACTATGACATGTTGACCAACTTTTAAAATAACATTTTTTCATATTTTCTTAAAATTCTTAGATTAAAAACTGCACTTTATTCTAATTTTTGTTTTTTACAGTACTGGTGATAGAACCCAGGGTATTCTATTTCCAAGCTATGCCGGCAGCCCTATTTTTTTTTCTTTATATTGAAACAGGGTCTCACTGAGTTGCAAAGGGCCTCACTAAGTAGCTGAGGCTGTCTGCAAACCATGATCCTCCTGTCTCAGACTCCCAAATGCTGGGATTATAAGCATGCGCCACCATGCCCAGCTTAAAACTGCACTGTAAGTAAGGTGCCTATCACTAGTTTAACTTGATTTGTAGACTGGAATGCCATAAATAAGTGCATTTTGCTCTCTACAGATTACATTAATATGCACCCCTAAGTTTTGATTTAGACAATTATTTTATATCCAAATTCATTCACATACATATGTGTGTGTGTGTGTGTGTACATATATATATATATATATATATATATAATCTCTGTATACCCATCTACATGTATACAGATGTATCTTAGGGCAGACTGTGTGTTATTTTGTTCACCAAACAACTTCTATACCAAATATTCCAAATATCTTCCTCATTTTTAATGTTCACTAATAGCCACATCACAGTGCTGTATGATATTTCAAAGTATCCTTTTTGCAAATCTAATCAACTCAAGTATTAAACATCAATGATGGTAATCTATTGCTCTGCTTAAAAGGAATCTCTAGGGGAAAGCTGAGAAAGAAAGGTTAAAGATTTCTATCCTTCAAAGTAGGACACTGCAGCTACCTATAATTCATGCTCTTTGTTTATTAAGATAATTAAGCCCATCAGTACACTTAACTTTCAGACTTAACAATTGTCTGGCATGAACAATTTCCACTTTTTCTAAAACAAAGAGGCTGTGTTCAAAAAGGGGTCCCTTACATGCTCTCTGCACAATGCACGCTATTTTAAAACATGATTTATGTGTCTAATTCCTGGAGCTGCCTTGAAAAATATACTGGGTTCTTCCTTCCATGCTCCCTATTAGGAGAAGACACTCCAATTTGAAGAGTGCACACTGTTTCCGACTGCAGGCCGCTATATCATGTCGGCATTTTTCATTAAATACTGTTCAAGCTGGACTTTAAACAAATGGAATGGAGAGCCACAGCTGCAGCCACTGCGGAGAGGTAAAGTTATCCGGCTTACATAAGAGGCGCAGGGCAATCACAGTGAAACCCAAGTGCCATCTCCGGAATCCTATTTCTTTTAGATTTGCCCACATTCTTAAAGTGTATGAAATTGCACGCCACAGAACGTTTTTTTTTTTTTTTTTTTAATACGCCTTACAGTACGAAACGCTGCGTTGACACTTAACTTGTTTTCTTTCCTAAAGGACTAGGTACCAATGACAAGAACGTTGGCAACTTCTGCCCAGGGGAAGAGCTGGATGATGCGCGGGAACCGGCAGGCCTGAGAAGGAAGCGCTTAGCTGCGGTTCCCAGAGATCCATCCCAGCGCGGGCCATCCATGAGTACCACACAGAGCCCCTCCGCTGGAGAACTGGGGTAGAGGTGATAAGACCTCGTAGACCCCTCCCGCCACCTCCCCAACACACACACACACACACACACACACACACACACACACACACACACACACACACTCACAGTCAAGGAGTCCGGATTGTGCAATTGGCAGTATGTGAGATGCCCTCGGAGCACCTGTCCTCTCCCAACACGCTTCCAACTGGCACACTCGTCAGCCAGCCAGCCAGCCCTGCCAGCCAGCCCTGGATTCCAGCTGCCTCTCGCGTGCCCCGTCCCCTTTTGCTCATCTTGCCCTCCTTCTCCTAACTGAAACCCTACTAACAAGAGGTGCCACCCCCGGCTTCCCACAACACGAAGATCGTAAAAAGGAGCACCTCTCCTTTCCCACGGCTGCTTCCAACTTCAGAAACTACAGTCAACTTACCAGGACTCCGGAGGCAGGGAGCCTTCCTGGGGGCTTGGGCTCCGAGGCAACCCCTGCAAACTCTGGCTGTGCCCAGCTCCGCGGACCCGCAGGGGCGGGCGGCTGCGGTGCAGGGCCGGGCGCCGCAGCTCTGCACCCGCCGCGCGTGCTCAGCCCGGCCCGGCGCCGGGCACTGGCCGGGGCGCACGGCCGGGCGCGGCGGCACCAGGACCCTCCGCCGCGCGGACCGAGCGCTGCAGCCCCCAGTGCCGCGCTCCGAGGGGGTCGCCGCTCAACCCGGACCCCGCAAGAGAAGAGCCGAGGTGCTGCTGCCTGCAGAGCCACCGGTCCGCCCCGAGGATCGGTCACACGGCTAGCGCGCGGCGGGCGGGCGGGCGAGCAGGCTGGCACCGCAGTCCGCACTCGCCGCCGAGCCGCGGAGAATGACAGGCGACGAGGCGGAGCAGCCGCGGGGCGCGGGGCGCGAGTGCGCATGTCCCGGCCCTCTGCGGCACGTCACGGGGGAGGGGGAGGGCGGGGAGGGCGCGCCGGGCGGGGCCGGGCTGAGGGCTCCCCCAGAGGCCCGCCCGCGCCCGCCCCGCCTGCTCGCCCGAAGGTGCAGGAAGTCTCGGGCCTTGGGTCTCATAATCCCAAAGCTGTGTGGTTGAACTTGTTTGCAGCCCGAGCCCATTGTCTCTTAAAATGCACTGTTTATCTTAGCAAGCTTTAAGGTCCCAGGCGAGCCCACCAACCCCAATTTAACTAAGGTCCTTGCCTAACCCTAAAGTGCTGCGATTTGGGGGACACTGGTCCTTCTGCTTGGCAGCACATTCAGATGGTTTGGCGAGCGTGGTAAGAGCGCTTTGCCCCAGGCTGCACCCGCCCGAATAAGCTCTGGAGAATCTCTGGGTGGGGCCCAGGTATTAGTAGGTTGCAGAACTACCCCGAAGATGCCAAGGTACCACAGTGCTTTTAGCTGCAGCGGAAATCTCCCGAGGAATGTGTTAAGATGCAGATGCGATTCAAATACAGCTGGTCTGGGAGGATCACGGAGAGAATCTTGGTTTCTAAGCTCTCAGGATGCCAATGGTGCAGGTTCGTCCTTGCTGTGCAGTGTGGAGCAGAGCATGGTGCTCAGCTTCTGAAATGCAAGCCTGCTTGAGAACCACTCGAAAGACTTTTTAAAATGTAGCCAATTCCCAGGTCTTTCTCACAGTGATGCTGGTTCAGCCTCTGGGCAAAGTGGGGGCTCTGTAATTCCACATACAGAGAACACTAAACCAATCAAATAGAAGTTTCTTTTAAAACCAAATTTCAGATTATTACACCAACAACCTGTATTTGGGAACAGTGTTTTAAAATAATAAAGAGCCAAGCCAGATCTAGAACTCAGGACCTCCCACTCCAAGTCTAGTGCATTCTAAACCAACTGGTGCTTTTTCTGTCTAGACCAATTTTTTTCTGCAAGTATTCTTTAGCATTCCTTAGCAGGAAAAAAGGTACAAATGATATTAAACATACATACACACTATTGAACATCTGTTACATGCATCACTAAAGGGGGCTGATAGTTGGCTGGGGAGGAAGGCTCCTTAGAGAGGAGGGATGGGATAGGAAGCAGAGTGACAGATTAAGGGATGTCTTGTGTTGCAGAGGGAGGCCATAGGAGGAAACAAACTTTGGATTCAACCTAGAGCTTGGAAACTCCTTTGGGGGATGAGAACCTGGGACCAGGCATGGCTTCCTGCTTCAGATTACAGTGTAAAATGCAGGTGTGCAAGAGCTTCAAGTTACATATTGCACTGTTGCCCCATTGAACCTCATAGTCCTCCTCTTAAATCAGACAAAAAGATATTGTGTCCATTTTACACATTAAAAAGTACATGCTGACATTAGTTGACTTTTAAGTGTAAGCATAGATCTGACTTGGCTCCTATAACTATAAGGAAAACAACTCAGATCTTATACAGAAAATGGTTTCTGTGTTTACTATTCTTAACTATTAAAGGCTGTGCCTGACTTTTGAGAGGCTTTACAGATAGAGAGGTTTTCATCTTTGTACGGAGGAAATACACTTTGTGTCTTCATCCAGATTAACAGCTCTACATATGGGAATTGCAAAATGTTGTTTTAAGAGCATCCTAGTCCAGGGATTCTACAGTTACATAGAACAGGCTTTACAGGGGAGCTCAAAGGTCAACACTGGCATTTTCTGGTGACAAGTGTAATTACCATCCTCATTTTATCCAGATCCAGAAGCTAAGTGATTTAGAAAAAAATCAGTAATCATGACAGGGGCTGGAATCAGGGCTCTGTCCCTTTCTTTATCAGACATGCTGAAGATTATTTTTCCTTTCCAAATGGTTTTTGGTAGAAAATTTATTTATTTAAAGCCAGCTTTAAAAGAAAATAGAGAAAACTTTCTTGTTTCAGATCTTCATCTTTGGAGGACTCAAGAGTAAGAGAAGAAGCCGGACGTGGTGGCACACCCTTATAATCCCTGTGCTTGGGAGGCGGAGACAGGAGGATCACGCAGGTTCGAAGCCAGCCATGCTGGCTTAAGAGACCCTGTTTCCAAATAAAATATAAAATAGGTCTGGGAGTGTAGCCCAGAGGTAGAGGGTTCCATCCCCAGTACTACCAAAAAAAAAAAAAAAAAGAGTAAGAGAAGATTTCATAAAAAATGAGGTGGCATATCGACAGAAAAAAGAGAAAAAAGGTAATACATAGATTGTGCAGATGAAGAAATAATGAGATGCAGAAAAACAAGTTATCAAAAAGTCTTTGAGGAAGTTGGGGACTCACCAAGTGCATGTATATTCCTATCGCTAGGAGCTACATTATGATGTGGGACTCTAATGCACCAATAAAAGCATAAAAATATAAAGTAAAATCAAAAGTAAAGTCAACACTGTTGCATCTCTTAAAAAATAAGAAGTTGTTCTTAACTATATTTTTGTGTGTGGTAATGGGAGTGGAACCCGGGGTCATTCTACCTCTGAGCTATGCCCACAAGCCTATTTTTAATTTTAAAATAGAGTTTCACTGAGGTGCAAAGGGTCTCACTAAGTAGCTGAGAACCTGATGCTCCTGTCTCAGCCTCCCAAATGCTGGGATTACAAGCGTGCGCCACCATGCCCAGCTTGTTCTTAACTGTAGAGAGAGTCTGTTTCAGTAGGACCTACTTCAGTTTTTAATAAGAAAGTATTTTATTTAATTTTTCTATTGGTGCATTATATTCCAACATCATATTGGGGTAAAAAACAGGGTGAAAAAGTGGGATTAATTTCTAATTTTCTGCATATGGTTAACCAGTTTTGCCAACACCATTTGTTGAGGAGGCTATCTTTCTTCCAGTGTATGTTTTTGGCCCCTTTGTCAAAAATCAATTGGCTGAAAGTGTGTGGACTTGTTTCTGGGTCTTCTATTCTGCTCCATTGATCTATATATCTGTTCTTTTGCCAGTACCATGCTGTTTTATTACAATGGCTTTGTAGTATAGTTTAAAGTCAGGTATTATGATTCCTCCTGCATGGTTTTTGTTGCTGAGAACTACCTTGGCTATTCTGGGCTTTTTGTTATTCCAGATAAATTTAAGAACTGATTTTTCTATGTCTGTGAGGAATGATCTTGGTAGTTTAATGGGCATTGCATTAAATTTGTAGATCACTTTTGGGAGGATGGCCATTTTAATGATATTTATTCTGCCAATCCATGAGCATGGAAGGTCCTTCCATCTTCTAAGATCTTCTTCGATTTCTTTTTTCAGTATTTTATAATTTTCTTTGTAGAGATCTTTTACCTCCTTGGTCAAGTTTATTCCCAGGTATTTTATTTTTTTGTGGGAGATCCTGAGTGGAAGTGTTTTCTGAATTTCTTTTTCAGTGGATTTATGGTTGGTGTATAGGAAAGCTTCTGATTTTTTAATATTGATTTTGTATCCAGATACTTTGCTGAATTTGTTGATCAGTTCTATAAGCCTTTTGGTTGAGTTTGTTGGGTTTTCTAAATATAGTATCATGTCATTTGCAAATAGTGAAAGCTTGAGTTATTCTTTTCCTATTTGTACTCCTTTGATTCCTTTTCTTGCCTTATTGCTCTGGCTAGAGTCTCTAGTACTATATTGAAGAGAAGTGGTGATAATGGACATCCTTGTCTCGTTCCAGTTTTTAGGGGGAATTCTTGAAGTTTTTCCCCATTTAATATGATGTTGGCAGTGGGCTTATTGTAGATTGCCTTAATAATGTTGAGATATGTTCCATCTATTCCAATTCTCTGCAGTGTTTTTTATCATAAATGGATGTTGAATTTTATCAAATGCTTTTTCAGTGTCTGTTGAGATGATCATGTGATTTTTGTCTTTGATTCTGTTTACATGGTGAATTACATGGATTGATTTTCGTATATTGAACCAGCCTTGCATCCCTGGGATGAACCCTACCTGGTCATGGTGTATGATTTTATTGATGTGGTTTTGAATGCGTGTTGCTAGTATTTTGTTTAATAGTTTTGCATCCAAGTTCATCAGAGATGTAGGCCTATAGTTTTCCTTCCTTGAACTGTCTTTATTCAGTTTGGGTATTAGTGTGATATTGGCTTCATAGAAAGTATTTGAGAGAGTCCTGGTTTTTTCTATTTCATGAAATAGTTTGAGTAGTATTGGGGTTAGCTCTTCTATAAAGGTTTTATAGAATTCACTTGGGAAACCATCTGGTCCTGGACTTTTCTTTGATGGTATGCTCTTTAGTGCTGTTTCAGTCTCTTTGATTGTTATTGATTGGTTTAAGTGTTCTATATCTTCTTGACTCAGTTTAGGAAGGTTGTATTTATCTAGAAAGTTGTCAATTTCCTCCAGATTTTCCATTTTGTTGGAGTATAGTTTTTCAAAGTAGTCTCTGATAATCATCTGGATTTCTACACTGTCAATAGTAATTTCTCCTTTTTCATCCCTTATCTTCATAATTTGGGTTGATTCTCTCTTTTTTTTAGTTAGGTTGGCTAGTGGTTTATCTATCTTATTAATTTTTTCAAGAAACCAGCTTTTGGTTTTGTTGATTTTCTGTATTGTTTTTTTATTCTCTATTTCATTAATTTCTGCTCTAATTTTAATAATTTCCCATCTTCTGCTGGCTTTGGGGTTCAATTGTTCCTGCTTTTCAAGGGCTTTGAGGTGTGTCGTTAGGCTATTTATTTGAAGATTTTCTGTTTTTCTTATGTGAGCACTCAGTGCTATAAATTTTCCTCTTAATAATGCCTTTAAAGTGTCCCAGAGGTTTTGATATGTTGTATCTTTATTTTCATTTGTTTCTAGAAATTTCTTGATTCCACCTCTTACATCTTCTATGACCCATTCTTCATTCAGAAGTATGGTGTTCAGTCTCCACATGTTTATGTTGTTTCTCTGGGTCTTATTATAGTTGATTTCTAGTTTCATTCCATTATGGTCTGAAATGACACAGGGAAGTATGTAACATTTTTTAAATTTGCTAGTGCTCATTTTGTGTCCCAGGATGTGATCTATTTTGGAGAAGGTTCCGTGAGAAGCTGAGAAAAATGTAAATTCTGCTGTAGTTGGGTGAAATATTCTATATGTGTCCAACAGGTCCATTTGGTTAATGGTGTTCTTTAGTTCTGAGGCATCTTTACTGACCCTTTGTCTGGAAGATCGGTCTAGTATTGTGAGGTGTGTTGAAGTCTCCTAGTATTATTGTGTTGGGATTTATGTGTGACTTCATGTCACAAAGAGTTTGATTTATGAAAGTAGCTGCCTCTATGTTTGGAGCATAGATGTTGTTTATTGTTATTTCCCCTTGCTGGATTATTCCTTTTACCAGTAAAATGTGACCTTCTTTGTCTCTTCTAATAAGCTTGGGTTTGAAGTCTAACTTGTCTGATATCATAGTTGCTACTCCTGCTTGTCTTTGAGTACCATTAGCATGGATTACCTTGCTCCAGCCCTTTACCTTGAGTTTGTTCCTATCTTTACTTGTAAGGTGTGTTTCTTGTAAGCAGCAGATGGATGGATTCTGCTTTTAATCCATTTTGCCACTTTATGTCTTTTTATTGGGGAGTTGAGGCCGTTTACATTCAGTGTGATTATAGAGAGATAATTTTTAATTCCCAACATGTTAAGATCTTATTTCTGTTTGAGATACTGTTTATTCTTCTTTGCTTAGTTGTCTGCTGGATGGGAATTCTTGTTTCTTTGGTTCTGGTGTGTATTACCCATTTCCTCTTTGCAGTTAATCTCCTTGAGTATTTTCTCTAGTGCTGGTTTTGAAGACATAAATTCCTTCAGTTTCTGTTTGTCATGGAAGCTTATTATTTCCCCATCTAATTTGATAGATAGTTTTGCTGGGTAGGAAATTTTTGGCTGGAAGTTGTTTTCTTTCAGAGTTTGGAATATGTTACTCCATGCCCTTCTGGCTTTCATGACTTGTTTTGGGAAGTCTGGAGTGATTCTAATTGGTTTGCCTCTGAATGTCATGTGGCCTTTTGTTTTTGTTGCCTTTAAGATTCTCTGCTTGGCTTCCACATTAGTCATTTTGACAATTATGTGGCATGGGGATCCTCTTCTCTGATCCTGTCTAAAGGGAGTTCTCTAAGTTTCCTGGACCTGCGTATCGACCTCTTGCTCTATGTCTGGAAAATTTTCTGCTATTACTTCCTTGAAGAGATTATTGATCCCTTTGGTTTCACCTTCTTTTCCCTCCTCTATTCTGATTATTCTTAGGTTAGCTCTCTTTAAATGGGCCCATATTTCTTCAATGTCAGATTCCTGTTGTTGGATTTTTTTTTCTAAATTAGAAACTATTCATTCAGTTTTGGAGTGATAATCTTCAAGAAGCAAGATTCTATTCTCCATGTGGTCTAATCTGTTGTTTATACTTTGAATTGAGGCCTTTATTTCAATGATTGCATCCTTTATATCTTTGTGACTCTCTCTGAATTCTTTTCGAAAGTCGTCTATTATTGCTAAAGTTATTTTCCTGATTTGATCTTCTAGAGATCTCTGGATTTCTGTGTTATCAGGTTCTGATGTTATGGGGTTGTGGGCATTCACTCACTGCTCCATTGTTATTTCTCTTTCCCATGATTTTGGAAGTTTGTGCCTTCTCTGGGTTTTTCCCTGGGTCACTATGAGTTAAGGTGCTCTGGATTTCGAGTCTGTGGTATCTCAGTCACCACTACTCCTTTACTGGGTTGTATCGCAAAGTCTCAGACCCAGGGAGTCAATCGAGGCTGCTTAGACCGTGGGGGGTGCCAGGTTGGGCGTTCTCCAGCGGGGAGCTGTGACTATGGTGTGATATCTCCGCCACTGCCACTCCCCCACTGGGTTGGAATGCTAAAATCTCCAACCCAGGGAGACTATCTGCGCAAGTCCCTGGGAGTGCAGTACTGGGACTTCTCCCCTAGGGGGCGCAATTTGACTCACGGTTGTTGAGTGCGCTGATGGAGCTGTAGTGGACTTGGTGAATTTGCAGTTGCCGCTGCTGGCAATATGGCACCACTGCCATGCCCTCGGCAGTGAGGCTGGCGTATTTCTTCTCTGGTTTTGAGCTCCGCTCTGAGTCCCTGCCAGGTATGCTGAGCCCTTGGGAGCTTTAGATGTTCCCTGCGCCGAAAAAACTGCTGACTGCTGCCCGGCTGTTCAGCAGCTGCTCACCTCGGCTCGCTGTCCACCCCTCCTCTTTGGATCCTTGTGGCTGGTTGAGTGCATTGGTCTTGAGCGGTTTGGTGAAGTCGCTGCTGCCGCCGGCAGTTAGGCGCTGCTGCCGCGTCCTCAGCTGTGAGGTTGGTGTAGTTCTCTGGTTTTGAGCTCCGCTGAGTCCCTGCGGGGTGTGCTGAACCTGGCCCTTGGGAGCTTTAGACGCTCCTTGCGCTGAAAAAACTGCTGACTGCCACATTGCTGTTCAGCAGCTGCTCACCTCGGCTCGCTGTCTACCCCTCCTCTCTGGTGCCTGGTGGCTGGTTGAGTGCGTTGGTCTGTAGCCGTCTGATGAACTCGCCACTGCTGCCGGCAGTAAGGCACTGCTGCTGCGTCCTAGGCTGTGAGGCCGGCGTACCTCCTCTCTGGATTTTAGCTCTGTTCTGAGTCTCCCTCCTCTCTGGAGCCCGGCGCTGCGAGGGAAGATGTAGCCCACGCCATGGCTCTGGCTGCTCTGCACCACAGCTCTGGCCGCTCAGGCCGCTCTGCGCCGCAGCGGCTGCAGCACTGTGGGCTGGTTTCTTTCTGGTGTCTCCTTTTTCCAGACCTCTTTTTCTCTGTCCCTTGTATTTACAGTTTTTATTTCTTTGCTGATGGTGTTTTCTGGCTCTGAAAGGCGCTGGTTTTGTGGTAATAGAGATCGATTGTTAGCGGGACTCGTAAGTGCCACTTTTTCCCGTCACCATCTTCCCGGAAGTCTCGAAAGTATTTTAAATAAAATAAATGGAGGTTGCAGAATAGTTGTGTTGGGACATTTAAGATGAAGAACCTAAAGTTGTCATTCAGTTTTCTTACATGCAGGAAACTAATCAAAATATTTATATAGTATTTGAATTTGTTTACATATTGAATTCAAAAGATCCAAGATTTAATTATACAAAAATCAATTAGTATGTTTCACTAACATTGTATTTTGAGCTACTATTATTGGCATCAAACACTTGAAATGTGTAATATTGTCTTAATATTGATTGTTTCTTAATATTGACTGTGCCTGCATTTAGAATTTGTTTCTTGTTAACGGCCATTGTTGTCTGGCAGGAATAGCAGCTACATATTTTCTCTCTTAGGTCTGTATTTCTTATGAGCCAGCAAAGCCTGATCTTTGGCTGAGAATTTCCTCATGCAATGCCCCTGGAAGTGCCAGGAGTGAGGTTTTTAATTATACAGACACCACAGCCTATTCTCCTCATTTAAGAAGTTGTACTTAGGATAGATTTTTATTAAACTCTTTCTGCTCAGAACCACAGACTGATCATGAGCTGAGAAGCTTTGGCTCAAAAACTCTTCACTTTTATTAATTACATTTCTTCATTTCATTAACAGGGATTCTTTGACATAAAAATCTTCAACCTCTGCCTACTTTATAGATGTACTCGAGATAAGAAAAGGAGGCTGAGACAGAGTTGAGAAAAAAGACTCAAATGTCACTTTGTGAAAAATAAGCTCACTGTAAAAATACATACGTATTGTACTTGATTTGGGGCCATGATTTATTGCAAAGTTTGAACTGTTTGAATACACATAGCAGCAAATAACTACTGCACACCATAACAAAATCTTATTTATTTATTTATTTTTATTTTTGTGGTACTGGATATTGAACCCAGGGGCATTCTGCCTCCAAGCTATACCCCCAGCTCTATTTTATTATTCTTTATTTTGAAACAGGGTCTCACTAAGTTGTGGAGGGCCTCACTAAGTACCTGAGGCTGGCTTTGAACCTGCAATTCTTCTGTCTCAGCCTCCCAAGTACTGGGATTAAAAGTATGAGCCACCACAACTGATTTTAAATGTTGACATTTAAATAACAGCAGACAATATAAAATTTGGATTTTTCTGGGCAGCTTCAAAATGTTTTTTAAGTACACAAATAATAGAATGTTAACAATTGGCTTTTCATATCCACAGGATTCAAATAATCATAGATTGAAAATACTTGGGGTAAGGAGAGGTGCCAAGACATCCTGCTGCCTCGGCATCTATGTGTTGAGAACCCCCACTCCACATAGTAATCGGCAAGAAAGCCCCGAGAGGCAGGTATCGTCTCTGGCCAAAGCCCCCCAACTTATAGATACCCTTCACTCTTATTCCTTTTAACTTTCTATATGAATTGCTCCAGTGATGTGATTTATAAAACTGAGTCAGTGAAGATGAACACTCTAATAATCTGTCCAAGCGTCCTTGGCTCTGCTCAACAATAATGAGAAACTGGCCAGAATTCGGGTACTGTGATAAGCACCCCAGCTGCAGCAACCACAAATGGCCTCCAACCTTCATCGTTAACTCTGGCAAATCCTGCCAAGAGACAGAGAAAAACCTTGTGTGTGACCTTAAAGAAACAACTTAGCTGCCCAAATACAATAGACCCAAAGAAAAAGACTGTTAACTTTTACCTCAGTGTGAGCACTCCAGGAGACAGAAAAAATGGCCGCATAGTTAGAAATGAATATGACAGAATAAAGGACAGACATTCTAAATATATATATGTATGAAGAAAAGGAAATACCGTAAGAGTAAGAAAAGCATTTTTGCATGAAAAAGAGCTTATCATAAGAAAGTCCCAACTGGAAAAGAAAGAAATTAGAAGGTTAAAAGCAGGTTGCAAAGAGTTTGTGACAGGGAAGTGGATTATTAAAGATAAGTGGATTCTTTTAATAGGCTTGTTGAATGCTCAGCAGTTAAGGAAATGCATCTGACAATTGGAACTGGGAAACTTGTGGTGTTGTTTGTGGTATTTTGTCTGCCAAACTGTGTTGTGAGTATGCTTAAGCTTTCAGATTCAGAAGATAAGATGCCAATACCTGAATTACCAAATCTCCTCACACTTGTTATATGAACTGAGCCCAAAAGATGGAAAGTTCCAGGAAGGGTTAAAAGAAGATCCCCCTGAGAAGCTCCCAAGCCTCGACTATCCTGGGAGGCTGCCACCTGGAGCTGCTTATCTGCAAGACCTTGGAGAGAAACAGAAGTTAATTCTTCAAAGGCCAACAGCCAGCTGAAGGACCCCCGCCTCCCTTTCTCTTAACTTTACTGGTGAAGTGTATAAATTTCTTGGGTTTTTCATAATAAAGTGTCATTGGCTCAAGAAGCCTTTGTCCACCTCAGGTCCTTTTTCCAAAGCGTCGTGACTAAAAACTTAAAGAATTCATAGAGGGGAAAGGACCGCTGCAGATAAGGATCTGCAGAACGCCGCCTGCCTTTTGACCCATCTTTCTGAGGCCCCCGACCGCTAGTGGACTTGCCCCCCACAGAACTGAGCTAGTCGGTAACAGAGAGGTTGTGTTTTTACTGAATATATAGACTTTTTTCCTTGCCATTATTCTATAAAAAGTATAGGATAACAACTATTTATATAGTATTTACATTCTATTAGTCATTACAAGAAATATAGGATGATTTAAAATATATAGTAGACTGTGTATATGGTTTATATGCAAATACTATGTCATTTCACATGAGGATCTTGAGTATCCATGGATTTTAGTAGCTGGTAACTGCAGGGGACTAATCCTCCACTGATGTCGAGGGTCTGGATGTCTGATAATTATAATTCCAAGTCTCAAAGGTTATAGGTTTGGGTAAGGATTCTAATGTAAGATAAAAGTGGGATTTGTGGGAGGAACTGGAGGATGGAATTTTGGGACTGAAGAAGGAGCATGGAGGTGGCCTTTGATGAGTAAGAAGGAGAAGCTGATGGAGACTGAGTACCAGCAGCCTGTGACTGAGAAGAGGAAGATCCATTGACACTATACTGTCAACTTAGGACTTAGCTGTACCTTAAGTGTTGAGGATTTCATATTTGACTTCATCCATAGGAAAGAACAATCAGATATTAATAAGTAGATTGTAAATCCCTTAAAACCTATAATAGCCGAGTGTGGTGGCGCACGCTTGTAATCCCCACGCTTGGGAGGCAGAGACAGGAGGATCACGCAGGTTCGAAGCCAGCCACGTGTGCTGGCTTAGGAGACCCTATTTCCAAATAAAAATGTAAAAATAGGTCTGGGAGTGTAGTCTGGAGGTAGAAGGGCTTCCAGGAACCCCAGTACCACCAAAATAATAAAAAAATCCCTATAATAAATGCTTTAAATGATTACAGAAATGTACATTCAATTTCACTGTCTAAGAGTTATTGGTCTGATTGTAAATGGAATTGTTTTCTGTTTCTTTCTTCGTGAATTTATTTTTGACATATACAAAAGCTACTGATTTTTTTAGGTTGATTTTGTATCCTGTTACTTTGCTGAATTGGTTAATCAGCTCCAGTAGTCTTTTGTTTGAGTTTTCTTGGTCTTCTGAATGTAGGATCATATTGTCTACAAACAAAGATAATTTTAATTTCCTTTTCCTATTTGAATTCCTTTGATATCCTTCTCTTGCCTTAAGGACTATATTGAAAAGGAGTGGTGATAATGGGCATCCTTGTTTCTGATTTTAGAGAGAATTCTTGAAGTTTTTCCCCATTCAATATGGTGTTGGCTTTTGACTTATTGTGTATTGCCTTAATAATGTTGAGATAAATTCCTTCTATTCCATTTTTTGCAGTTTTTTTTTTAACATGAATGGGTGTTGGATTTTGTCAAATGCTTTTTCAGCATCTATTGATATGATCATGTGATTTTTGTTCTCAGTTCTATTTCTGTGGTGAACAACATGTATTGATTTGCATATGTTGATCCAGCCTTGCTTTCCTGGGATGAAACCACTCTGGTTGTGTTGTACAGTTCTCTTGATATGGTTTTGAGTGCACATAGCTAGTATTTTATTTAGAATATTTGCATTTCTTTTCATCAAGGATATTGGGGATCCGGCTATACACTACTGGGCATCTTTCCAAAGGGGTTGAAATCAGAGAATTACAGTAACAAATGCATACCCATGTTCGTAGCAGCACAATTCACAATAGCCAAACTATGGAACCAACCTAGGTGTCCATCGACAGATGAATGGATTACAAAATTATGGGAAATACACACGCAATAAAGAGCAAAATTATGTTATTCATAAGAAGATGGAAAGAGCTGAAGAACATTATTTTAAGTGAGATTAGCCAAGCACAGAAAGAGAAGGAACATAATTTTTTCTCTAATATGCTTGAGCTAGAGAGTATTTGAGATATCAGAAGGACTCCAGATGATAATGGAGGAGATCCTCAAAGGAGCCAGGGAAGAAAGGTAGGGGAAGAAGGTGAAGTTCATTAATGCCAATGCTACCTGTGACTATGTGTATACATGGGAATATAATATTGTCAACCTGAACACTTGGTATTGGGAGGGAGGGAAATGGGGAGGCGGGGAGGGAACTCCAAGTACTGTGTGAATATATGCCATTGTCAACATGATTTACATTATGATGCGAGACTAAAATGCACCAATAAAAAAATAAAACAAAGCAGGACGTGGTGGCGCACGCTTGTAATCCCAGCATTCGGGAGGCAGAGACCAGAGGATCGCAGTTCGCAGACAGCCTCAGCTACTTAGTGAGGGCCTCTGCAACTCGGTGAGACCCAGTTTCAAAATAAAGAATATAAAATAGGGCAGGGGGTGTAGCTCAGAGGTCAAATGCCCCTGGGTTCCATCCCCAGACCCGCAAAAAAAGTAAAATAAAATAAAATAAATAAAACAATGATAGGTAAATGTGACAATATTATTAGCTTCCATATTATACACATATTTAAAAACATTATATTTTACCTCATAAGCATATAAAATTATGACTTGTCAACTAAGAACAATATTAAGTTGATAATAAAAAGAATAGCAAACAAAAAAAAAAAAAGAATTATTGACACTCCCTCTTAACCAAGTTGCTCTCTAATAGGACAGAGTGGTGGAGAGAGGCCATACAGCACAGCGTGAACTACAGAGACATGTCTGGCTCAGACACCCCACACCTCCATCTGTCAGTTGGAATCATATAACTATATCTTTGATTACCTAACATGAAGTGACAGTAGCTTCAAGCACATAGTAGGCCTCTAATAAATGCTTGGTTTTGATGAGTGGATTTTCTTTATTATCTCTCCTAGAGCCCAAATCTGTAAACCAAGGTCTCCTAATCTTTATTTTACCATAATAATATAAGTCATAATTGCAGTTTTTAAGAGTTTTTAAGAGAGGTACTGGGGTTCCTGGAAACCCTTCTACCTCCGGGCTATACTCCCAGACCAAATCATACTTTCTATTTGGAAACAGAGTCTCTTAAGCCAGCAAGGCTGGCTTCGAACCTGCACAATCCTCCTGTCTCTGCCTCCCAAGAGCAGGGATTACAAGCGTGTGCCACCACGCCCGGCTGAGAATACTTTCCTTTTCTGACAGAAGACTTAAGAATGACTTTAGGCTCCTTTGAGAACAGGAGAATCATGTAAAAAAGGCTTTCTGAGGCGATCAAGGCAAAGCCTGCTAATACAACTCTGTGGCCTGACAGGGTACTACAGAGGAAAAGGCAGGGCTTGAGCACTTGACACTTCCAGATCTTTCTACTGGGAGTAAGAAATTATGATGGCAAGATAGTACTTATAAAAGTGAAGGGAGAGGGCATCATAGAGAAATGTCTTTGCATTACAGATTAAAGAGTAGATATCCCCATTGCCCTGTGTCATCCTGGTCTTACCCAGTCCTTACATTTCTATCCTGACATCAGCATTAGATTTTTGGTTGTGAAAAATGATGCGAATGCTTAGAATATTGATGGATATTTCTTACGTTCATTTTTACTTCTGCCTTTATCACTTCAATATAGAACAATTTTTATAAACACATTTTAAAATAGATATTACAGGAAAATAGATATTACAGGAAAATAGATGCTGTACTGGTCATAAACCAAGTATCAACCAACAAATAAAGCTTGAATATTGAGCCGGGCGTGGTGGCGCATGATTGTAATCCCCGTGCTTGGGAGGCGGAGACAGGAGGATCGTGCAGGTTCGAAGCCAGCCGCGCTGGCTTAAGAGACCCTGTTTCCAAAACTAAAAAAATAGGTCTGGGAGTGTAGCGCGGATATAGAAGGGCTTCCAAGAACCCCAGTACCACCAAAACAAAACAAAACAAAACAAAAAACTTGAATATTGAGGAAGGAACATTATAAAGTTAATAAGAGCTTCAGTTCTAAGGGAAGCTACTTGTGCCATCTCCAACATCAGAAAAGTGTGAAAGATTGTCAGTGCATTTCTGTATCTCTTGCCCTGTTCTACATCTTCCTCCAATTAACATTTTCTCAGTAAATTGACTTTTCTTCTCTTAGTTTGTACTCTCCCTGGAGTGTAGGCCATCTCTTGTTCTATAACAAGAGGGCGTCAAAAGATATCAGGAAGAGGCAACTCAGCATGCCATGGCTTTCTCTTTTGGCCAGGAGACCATTGGAAGTGAAAGACTGCATTGGTTCATGGCATTCTTTTTCTGTGTGCATACATTTCCTTGTCTGGAAAACGAGGATCATAGCAGTAGTTGTTAGTCTATGGAAGTTGGCTCTTTACTTATTCCTACATCCCCAAAAGGAAACAACATTCAGTATCTACTCAACTTTACTCCCTTCCTTACTCCCAGACACTAGAACACCTCCTGCAGAGGGGTGGTGGTCAACAGTAGTGAGGGCTAGTGAGAGTGAGGCTCTAACATATGGCAGAGGTCACACACACCATCTGAACAGGCAACAGAAACTACTTGCGTTTGGCATGTTGTGTGGTAGGTGATCAGATCCTCAGTGGATTCTCAGATATGTACTTCCCAGGATGAAGAAGAAAAGCACAAGATTGGCTTATAGAAAGGTGAGCGACCTTGGAAATTTCACAGCAATCCAGAGAGAAGAATTCCCACAGGCAAAAGCTGTAAAATAAACCATCACTCCAAGATGTCTTGTAAAAACAGCAGTTGCTTTTAGAAATATTTAATCCCAAATTTCACTGAAGTGTACATGGCATTTCCTGTTTCTGGAAGCAGGAAAATTAAGCTCTGTTTGAAAGAAAGCAAAGTAGAGCCAGATGTTGGTGTTGGTAACAATTCGCAGAGCCCAACACGCATGTGGCAGCAGTCAGGGAAATGCATGACAGCTGCCTGAAGCCCTGGGAGCCTAATTTCTCTTGGCTGGAAAAGAAACAGAGTGTAGAGGCTGTTTTGTTTATATATACAAGGAGACAGCTGAGTCCAAGAGACATTATTTGGGTTTGTAGAGCCAGCAACAGCAATTGAAAATCTTTTTTCTCTTCCTTTGATACACATAGTTTAAATCATTTATTCAAGGAATATGCAAGGAGTATGCAGCCGAATACAGTGACATTGTAAAACTTTATGTTTATTTATCTTAGGCAACTTATTTATCTTAGACTATTCTCTTTTAAAACAAATTACAGGCAGTCTAGTGGTATTTTGCTTTGCTCATATTAATAATTAGATTTTTTTCCCTGAAAAGACATAACCGGGATATTTTATTAAAATTCTCTTTGGAGCAACATGTGGTGGTGCACCCCTGTAATCTCAGTACTTGGGAAGTGGAGACGGGAGGATTGCAGGTTCATTGCCTTAGCAATGTAGCAAGACTCTCAGCAACCTAGTTAGACCCTGTTTCAAAACAAAACAAAAAATATTATAAAAGGGCTGGGGGTATATCTTGGAGGTAAAATGTTTTTGGTTTCAACCCCAAGCCCCCCTAAAAAATGTCTTTGGATATATAGTAGTAATAACAATCGACTTTATCTTTCACTGATAAATCCTAAATCTTTTTATTTTTTGCTACACCAGTTTGTTCTTCATTGCTTTATTATCTTTTCTCCTTTCTTTTGCCAGTGATTTTACCCTCTCCCGTTTCTGTTATTCAAATATCAGCCATACTCTAATGGCTAATTTGTGCTCTACCGTGTCCGTAAAGTTGATCTTGATCGTCTTTTAGCTGGAGGAGTCTCTCTTTCTGTGGGCATCATACCATCTACCCTCTATAATACTACCACATGGCACTTCTCCTCAACTGCGCTGCATTATAGATACATGTATCTCAGCTGTTCCATGAAACAAATAGTTCCCCAGGTATATATTTGCACTTCTTTGCATCTCTTCTCCCCTTCCTGCTCCCTAACTTTTTCAATACAAAGTCCCAAGAATACTATCCACGTCCATCCTTACGATGTTGGTCATGGTCAAGTTTGTTGGGAGGCAAGGTGTAGGCTTGTCATGGAAGATAAAGAATTCTGAGAGCATTTCACCATTAGATCCTATTTAGGTTGCAGAACTGGGTAGATTATCCAGGTTTTTCTAGTCATATGTTTATTGAGTTTGAGTTACATAATGAGTGCTCAAGAGCAAACACTGAAGTTTGGCTGCTAGAATTGAAATAGATGATGTGAACCAGATTATACTAAGATTTAGCTGACATTAAACTCTGGGCTGAGGATAATTCAGTATCTACCTCCTACTGACAATGGACAGGCTTGAACCCACATCCAAGAGGAGTGGGTATGTAATTGAGGGGAAGGTGATCATCAATGACGACAGACGGGATGGTGGAGCAGACAACCAAGCAGGGCATTTTTCTTGCTACGATGCCTTTCCTAGCGGGCTGTTTATATGCACGATGTGGGTCTACCCTTCCCTGTGCCACCTTCTCTCCACCTTATTTAAATAGTTCCTTGTTCTGTAAACTGACCCTAGCTGCACTGAGGCCTAACGTAGACATCAACTAGACCAGGTCACCTGACTCCAAGAGTGACCTGAGGAGGGAAAGGGATAACTAGCTACACCAGTGGAACCAGCTTCGCCTGAAATGTAGACTGGAGAAAATGGAGTGGACAGTCTATGGAGGAAAATTCAACAGATAAACAGAAGCAGAGAGCCAAGAGAAGAGAAACAGCGTCTCAGTCCATGCCACGATTTTCCAGACACTTCATATCTTTAAAGAAAGTTCTCTTTCCTTTTTTTTTATCCTTGTGTGGCAAAAATTTCTAACATAGTCCTTAATAGATATTTATAAAACAAATGACTAGAAGTAGTGTATGTTATTAAGCATTCGCAAAACAACATCCATATGCGCGTTTGTGATATAATACAGGTATTTCTAGTCTTTGTCTCTGGTTCCTAGCACTGAGCTTCAAAAGCCTTAGAAATTCCTGGGGGATAGGTGTGCCTTTTGTTATTCATAATTAACCCCTTTGGGCACGTGAGTTTGTGTTAATGAGGCATGAGGGGGAACTGAGCAAGTAATTAGAAGTATGAAACTTTTAGCCACACACCCAGACTCTGGGGAGAAGAATGGTTTTGAGATTAAGTTTGATCACGTGGCCCATGATTTTATCAGTTGTTCTTGCAAAATGAGGCTCTGATAAAACACTAAGGAAGCTGAGGCTATGGGAGCTTCTTGGTTGGTAGATATATTGATGTACTAGGACAGTGATACACCTGTCTCCCCAAGACAGAAACCCTTGCACTCAGCACACTGCCAGAGCATCTTCTATGTATATCTTCATTCGGCTGCTCCTCTGTATCCTTCAAATCAATACAATGGTCATCAGAAGCATAGTGCTTTCTTTTCTTTTCTTCTTATTACTGGGGATTGAAACCAGGGGAATTCCACCTCCAAGCTACACCCCTAGCTCTTTTCATATTTTATTTTGATCCTCCTGCCTGAGCCCCCCAAGTACTGGATTACAGGTTTGCACCAGGATACCCAGCTGCACAGTACTTTTTTGAGTTGTATGAGTCCTTCTCTAGCAAGTTAATGAACCTGAGGAGGGATTGTAGGAACCCCCAAGTTTGTACCCAAGTAAGACAGAAGTGCAGGTTGCCTGGGGATCCTGTTTGCATCTGGTGTCTGTGGCAAGACTTGTCTTACTAGGAACCTCTCACTCTAACTTGTAGGAACTGCTGCTCACTCCAAGTACTAAGTGACGGAATTGAATTGCAGGACACCCAGCTGGTATGAAACGGTGCCAGAACACAACATTTCATTCTCTGTGCATTTAAAAACATGCCTTTTTTTTTTTTTGTCATGTCTATTTTCAGTGTTAACACAGAGCAGAAATGACATCACATCTCAAGATGGAGAGAACAATTATATGGTTATGTTTCTATAAGCCAATCTGTAATTACTGATGGATGGTCAGTGGAGTAATAAAACAATTTTAATATATGCATCCCATCTCTCCAACTGGATCATAGCTTTTGGGAGTCAAGCCCACATATTCTACGTCTTTGTATTTTAAACTGCTTTGTGATTTATCTTAAAAACCCTATGTACTACTAACATTTCTTCTGGGTGGGTCATATGATAAAGCACAAATAAATATGTGTTTCTTATAATACCTTGCATTTCATGCTTATTTAATAGGCTTGTCTCCCTGGACATGATTATACTTGTCTTTTTTCTTCCTTATTTCACAAGTAGGAAAAGCAAAGCTGTAGGTAAGTGCCTTATCTAGGACCTGAGAGCGAGTCAGGATTGAATCTGAAATTAAAAGCCAGTTTCCTTGAGTTTCCATGCCCACTACTTAGCTTATCAAACCTCTTTTGTATTAAGAACTAGTGGGCATGTCCAGTTATGGCCATTATGGGGAAGATGATAGAGAAGAAGCCAGGGAAGTTCAGAAGCAGATCCCATTATGCACGACGCACAGGAGAGCACTTCGTCATTCATCCTGGAAATGTTCATTTAGCCTTATGCTTATGCTAGTAGCGAAACCCAGCATCTTCTTGCCAAATGAAGTCAGTGAATCATGCGTACTGATAGGAAAGGTTAGCAGTCTAACTCAATCTGGGATATGCCAAGGAAAAGAAATAGACTTCAAGCATAGACAAAAGAAGAAACAAGTAACATTTTTTAAAAAAATCTCAGGAGCAAAAAATTACTGTCTTCCTTATCTAGCAGGTTAAAATGTAATTAGCCCTATTTAATTGTAGCTGGACTCACCCTTTGGGTGTTCTTTGTGTTATGAACAGAATTAAAACTAACTTTGTAGCTGGAGGAATTTTCAATGACTATGGGGTATCTCAGCCAACAATATACTTCAGATGGGAAAACAGAGTAAAATCTCAGTTTTATTTTATCTGATTTAATGTTACTCTTCAGAAGTAATTACTCACTTTTCCAACATACTAAACTTACACTTTATTACTAACAAAATCTCAGCAAATGACAGCAACTGGAGTTAAGGAACAGTCATTATGGGAACATTCTACTTGACAACATGCAATCATGCCCATTAAAGTGCTTAAAATTCCCTTCCAACATGTGGTGGAAAACTTTGAAGTTTGCTTAAACCGGTGCTGAGTACATAACAACTCAATAATAAGCATGTGTCGATAGACCGATTCTCCGCACGTTTCCCCAGGAGCTTTATCTAAATGGCAAAACTGACAGAAACGATTATTTCCTGGAGTCGTAGGTTTAAACACACTTGTGACACGTCTTCCGAATCAAAACAGGTGATTTTAGCGCCGCTCTGCAGTTCATGGTCCCTCAGTTCTCCCTCTAGATGAGGCTCTAGAAGGCACTGGGGTAGAGGCTGTGTGTCCATCCACACCAGCTCTCCAAAGTGTAAGCTCTTGATTGACAAACAGCTGGGTGACTGACCTTTTCCATGTCAGCCCTTGGCGTTAGGACTGTCTTTATTTGGTGTTAATTACAAGGAATTCCAGATCAATTCTCTGTCGAGTCCACCCCAAGCTAATTCCAAACGTCTTGAATTCTAGCACAGTTGGCTAGCTAATCCAGACTCTTGAATTACAG
Source organism: Muscardinus avellanarius (assembly GCF_963383645.1). NCBI lineage: Eukaryota > Metazoa > Chordata > Mammalia > Rodentia > Gliridae > Muscardinus > Muscardinus avellanarius. Next base: position 57,101,697 of record NC_137789.1, on the reverse strand, counting down.
TTGATAGGGTCCACTATAGGATCGCCTTCCAGAGGCCACAGGAGAACTGAAGGTGGCTTGGTTAGGAAAATAAAATGGCTTTGGTTAGAGAATTCTATATCTACTACAATAGGGGCCTGAAAGCAATTTTTCTTTGTCATAAGGAAAGTGATGGGATTTATCTCCCAACACAGCGGTTGATGGTGTGGGCTCCGAGGGAAGGTAACTTACCTTTATATGCCTCCTCTGTCAGGCACTCGAGTCTCATTCAAACTGCTTCTCCTCTCTGTGTCTTAAGATTCCCTATCTGTAAAATGAGGCAATGGCTTATCTTAATTGATTTTTAGTAATATACCCAATAAGTATGCTAATAATAAGCTTAATACTTTTTTAAACATTTGGCACAGTCTCTCTGAAACCTAGAAAATGTTCAAATAACCACATCTATATAGTACTTACCTGATGTCATATATAGTATTTACCTGATGTGTATTTTATATATCTAACTCATTTGACATTCACAAAACAGCATATTGCATTCCCATTTTACAGGTCAGGAAACTGAGGCACATACAAGCTAAGTAACCTGTCTGAGACCACACAGCTAGCAGGCATCCAACTACCTCTGTGCATCTGAAGCCAGGCCATGTGACTCTGGAGTCCTTGGTGCCGAGTGCTGTTTATTGCTGCTCGTCTCATAATGTGATGGCTTATTGATTGTTGTTTTCTTTCCCATAAGCCTTTCCAGCTCTGTATCACAGCCATGACCCCGACTCCCTCAGGTCTCAGGCCCCAGGAGAATCAGCAGCCGATTCCTCCCGTTGCTGGGCCACTGTGATCCTCACCAAGGTATCGCCACTTGCAGGAGTTCCAGGGTGAAAAGGGAAGGCGGCAGGAAGGGCTGGAAGTCTGCAGATGTGGAGTTATATTTTGCATAGATTCTGACACTCTGCTCAGTAGGTAAACTTGAAGACCTTTTTTGGGTCCTAACTTTCTAAATTATAAAATGACAGATTCATACTCAAATTCTTATGCATCTACTACATCTTAAATTTCATGATAGACTGTCTATTTATTTAAACTTGACAAATATTTACCAATTACATGCTAAGTACAGAGCATTGTGTTCTTTGCTGTGGGTAGAAAAAAAAAAAAGAAGAATAGAAGCCATGATCTCAACTACAAGGAATCTTTATCTTGGATAATAGACAACTGCATAAGAAATCATGATCGAAAGGCTGTATGGGTGGGAAACCTGGGTTCAAAGGTGATTTTCTCTTTTGTGTGTATCACCCTGAACAAATGATCTATCTCATCCTTAAATCTAATTTGCAAAATGAGCTTGGTAATATTTTCATTGCAAGATTTGGATCATTACTGGTATTCATACATGTTGTTAAAAGAATTTCACAAGTGCTTTGAATGAATACATTACTTAAAATAGATAAAAGCTGGGCATAATGCTTGGTGTGGTGGCGCACGCTTGTAATCCCTGCGCTTGGGAGGCTGAGGCAGGAGGATCGCACAGGCTCGAAGCCAGCCTCAGCTACTTAGTGAGACCCTGTTTCCAAATAAAGTATAAAATACGTCTGGGAGTATAGCCTGGAAGTAGGAAACCTCTAGAATCCACCCCCAGTACCACACACACACACACACACACACAAAAAAAAAAAAAAAAAAAAAAAAACAGCTGGGCATGGCAGTGCATGCTTTTAATCCTGCTACTTGGGAAACTGAGACTGAGTATCAAAGCCAGCCTCCACAACTTAGTGAGACCCTGTTTCCAAAAAAGAAATAAAATTGGGCTGGGAGTATAACTTGGAGGTAGAATGTTTCTGGGTCCAATCCCTAGTGCTTCTCCACCCAAATTTAAAAAAAATAAAATTACAGATAAAATGGAGCACAGTGGCACATGCCTGATACCCATCTACTTGGGAGGCTGAGGCCAGAGGATCCCAAGTTTAAGGCCATCTTGGGTAACTTAGTGAAAACTTGTCTCAAAATGAAATAAAAAGGGCTGAGTGTCTAGCTCAGTGGTAGAGCACTTTCCTAACAGTGAGAGGTCCTGGGTTCAACACCCCCCCCCAGTACCATAAAACAATAGTAATAAAAATAAATAAATAAACTAAACAAATACTGAGGGTATAAACAGGAAAATATAGATTGTACTGTGAAAAGATAAAAGCATGTATGGAAATATACTAAGTACTGTGCGCATGTCTGTTGGCATCACTTTGAACCTCACTATTGAGGTATAATACAATGTGCTAATAAAAGTACTTAAAAAGTGTGATGGAATCATAGACCACATTAAGTTTATTGTTCCATTTTCAACATAATGTAAATACAAGGAGGTTATATTTCAAAATGCATTGTAAACATGTTATGGATTTAGTCTAGACATCAACTGTAATTTTATAATTAAAACTCTTCTTGCTTCAGTCTCCAGTAGTGCCCTCACTGTGTGCTCTGCAGATGTGTATGCACCCACTTGTGTGGGGTGTGGGGGTATGGGGGTGTTTGGCTGTTTTTTATTTTGGAGGTGGCCAGGGGATGCCCAGATTGGCTGATGTCCCCAAACCCAAATTCCTATAAAAGGCAACAATATGCATATAAACAAGATAAATAAATAAAATGCATTTTTCAGTGGCGAGTGGTGAGGAGGAAGTTGCTTCTTTCTCATACCTGGGAAGAGCCTAGATTCTTTTTCATCCCCACCTGGTGTGGGAGATTTATTCTGATTGGTGAGGTTGAAAGGAGAAGCAGGATACCTGCACCCCATGCCCTCTGCTTTTCTTTTCTGGCCAGTTTCTTCTCCCCTGTTTGTGTTACACAGAGAACTCTTCTCTTGAAGAGGGAGGTGTGTGCTGGTCCAGCAGCCCCTGTAGGAGAAGGAGCCTGCTGAGTTCTGCAGGGGACACAGTGTTGGGACGCCTGCCGGCCCTTGGCTGTGTAAATCCACTCCCTGGTACTGTAGCATCTTTACTGGTGATAATCGGGTATTGTAGCCTCCACCTGCCTAACTTCTCTAGCTTGTGTCTTAATTTATTTGGAACCCCAGTGAGAAAAAATGAAGGTGTTAATTAATTGAGCGTCCTCAATCTCTGGCATTCAAGAGGAAACTGGGCTCTGCCCCAGGGGGGCTCTGGTTTTCCTGCTCAGGTAGGCGGGTTTAAACAGATTCATCCACATTGTCTTCTTTCCTCATCCTTTTGATGGTGCTGTATATTTTTCAGGGTTCCTGCAGACTAATGGAATTAATTCCCACACGCACTTCAATGCTCTAAGGCTGAGTCATTGAATGAGATGAATTTAATTCAATAATAATTTCATCTTCTGCATGTTAAATATGCTATGAAAAGATACCAGTGAGTAATCTCATAATTAAAAACATACAATTTAATATATAAATTTGTGTGTGTGTGTAGTACTGGGACTCGTGGGCACTGTACCAGTGACCTATACCCCATCCTTATTTTATTTGTTTTTCTGAAACAAGGTTGTGCTAAGCTACAGCTCTCTGGCCTTGAACCTGACTAAGATCCTACTATCTCTGCTTCCCAAGTACGGGTATTACAGAGCATACACCACAGCAAACAGTTTACTATATTACTTTATGGCTTAAAGAACCTATATTATGCCGGGCATGGTGGTGCACGCTTGTAATCCCCGCGCTTGGGAGGCAGAGACAGGAGGATCGCGCAGGTTCGAAGCCAGCCGTGCTCGCTGGCTTAGGAGACCGTTTCCAAAATAAAAATGTAAAAATAGGTCTGGGAGTGTAGCCCGGAGGTAGAAGGGCTTCCAGGAACCCCAGTACCACCAAAACAACAACAACAACAACAAAAACCCCTATATTATCAAATTCCTAAAAATAATCAAATGCATATTAAAATAGGACAATTTATAAGTAAAGGGAAAAAATAAAGTAGAAAGAGACTAAGCTTAAAAATCACATTGACATTAATAGCCATGCTGGGTGTGAGGGGTGGGTTTTTAAAATATTCTAGTCAAGTACTGACTCTGATACCATCCTTGAACATCTTACCACATGGTTGATGGAATCACCTCTTTTTAACTTGGGGCTCTCACAATAATGCTGTCTGTTCAGTTCAATGCAGCAAATACTTAACTTTTTGACTCATACTTTCTTTATTTTATTTTATTTTTTTGTTTTTTATTTTTAAATGATTTTTATTGGTGCATTGTAATCATACATCACATTGGAATACAAGACTTGAGAGGATATACAAGCACACATCATCCAATTAGCCCTCATTCAGTCCCCATCCCATTCCCTCCCCCTCCCTTGATCCCATGCTTGTTTGGTGATTAACTTTGATACATATGTTTATGTACCTCCTGCTTTTTAAAGAGGCTCCATTCTCCCCTATTCCATACCTTCTGATTGGTCACCTTAATTGCTTCACTATAGGGCCCTTTCTATAGCTCAACCACTTCCTGTTGCCCCTTTCCTCCTAGTTATTGCTGATTAGGGGAAGCATCTGGTTTTAATTTTCTGCGATATTTCTCTGTGCATGCCGCGTTGCAAATACCGATCCCACTCTTGATGGCCCCAATTGTGGCCTGGCTACCCGGTGGACTGATCAGACCTCGCTGGCTCAAGCAGCAGCCTTGCCTCATGGGAGGCCCCTATTCTGGTCTCGCTGGCCCCGACACTGGCCTAACCCCTCAGCTGGCTCGGATCCTGGCCTTAGAGGCCCCAGCACCGGCCTTGTCTCATGGCAGGCTCCGATGTCGGCCTCGCTAGCTCCAGCACCGGCCTAACCCCTCGGCAGGCTCCGATCCTGGCCTCAGAGGCCTCAATAGCGGCCTTGCCTCATGGAAGGCTCCGATGCCAGCCGACTCATACTGTCTTTATGATACAAAAGAGCAATAAACTAGAAACATATGAACCATGCCCCCACAGAGAACATTAGAGGGAACCCAATTGTATTTATTAATTAAATTTGTAATTATTACCAAAGAAATATTTTCTAAGAATTTGAACTGCATTATTTAAATGTATGTACTACAACTTTTATTGTGATGTTATTTCCAATAAGAAAAAATAAGGGGAAAAGCACATTCTGAATGACCATCAATAGGAGACAGCCTCATAAATTAAAACATAATATTAAATGAAAAAAATCTCAAGTAAGAAAAAAATCATAGGGATCAAAGTGTCTAAACATTAAAAATATTTGTCTCTTGGTAGTATAATGATTACTAAGAATAATATTTTTCTGGACCCTTTCATATATTTTCTGTATAACCCTGCATTTATGCAACTATCAAGAGATGATGAAATTAATTAATTTATTTATTTGTATTGTGTTCAACCGCAGGCTAAGGTGGGGGTTGTTCTATCACCTAGCTATACCCCTGAATCTTTAAGGTTCTTTATGTTGAAACAGGGTCTCACCAAGTTTTCACATACTAGCCTTACACCTGCAATTCTCCTGCTTCAGCCTCTCAAATACTGAGATTACAGACATGAGCAAAATAATAAAATTTATAAGAAATATGTTTGTACCAATTAGCTTATCAATTCTCCTACTAAGTTCCTTTTTGTTTGTTCATTTGTTTTGGTAATGGGGGTTTTCAAGAGTTATATCCCCAGCCTTTTAAATTCATATTTTTAAAATTTATTTTTATTGGTGCATTGTAATCATATATCACATTGGAATACAAGACTTGAGAGGATATACAAGCACACATCATCCAATTAGCCCTCATCCAGCCCCCATCCCATTACCGCCCCCTCCCTTGATCCCATGCTTGTTTGGTGTTTAACTCTGACACATTTGTTTATGTACATCCTGCCTTTTAAAGAGATTCCATCCTCCCCTATTCCATACCCTCTGATTGGTCACCTTAGTTGCTTAACTATACGGCCCTTTCTATAACTCGACCTCTTCCTGGTGGCCCTTTTCTCCTAGTTATTGCTGATTAGGGAAAGCATCTGGTTTTTATTTTCTGCGATATTTCTCTGTGCATGCTGCGTTGCAAGTACCAATCCCACCCTTGACGGCCCTAGTAGTGGCCTGGCTACCTGGTGGACTGATCCAGACCTTGCTGGCTCAAGCAGTGGCCTAGCCTCAAGGCAGGCTCCATCCCAGCCTCACTGACCCTGGCAATTGCCTAACCCCTCGACAGACTCCTCTCCTGGCCTCGGAGGCCCCAGCACTGGCCTTGCCTCACGGCAGGCTTCGATGCTGGCCGCTGGCCCTGGCATCGGCCTAACCCCTCGGCAGGCTCCGATCCCAGTCTCAGAGGCCCCAGTAGTGGCCTTGCCTCATGGCTGGCTCCGATGACGGCCATTGGCGCTGGCACTAGTCTAACCCCTCGGCAGGCTCCGATCCCGTCCTTGCAGGCTCCAGCACCGGCCTTGCCTCACGGAGGCTCCGATCCCAGCCTTGCTGGCCCCGGCACTGGCCTAACCCCTCAGCAGGCTCCGATCCTGGCCTCAGAGGCCTCAGTAGTGGCCTTGCCTCACGGAAGGCTCCAATGTCGGCCACTGGCCCTGGCACCGGCCTAACCCCTTAGCAGGTGCCGATCACAGCCTCGGAGTCCCCAGCTCCGGCCTTGCCTCGCGGCAGGCTCCAATCCCAGCCTTGCTGGCCCAGCACCAGCCTAAACTCTCGTCAGGCTCCGATCCCGGCCTTGGAGGCCCCTGCACTGGCCTTGCCTCATAGCAGGCTCCGATCCCGGCATCGCTGGCCCCGGTACCGGCCTAACCCCTTGGCAGGCTCAGATCCTGGCCTCAGAGGCCCCAGCACCAGCCTTGCTTTATGGTAGGCTCCGATCCTGGCCTTGCTGGCCCCGGCATCGGCCTAACCCCTCGGCAGTCTCTGATCCCAGCCTTGAAGGCCCCAGCACCGGCCTTGCCTCCTGGAAGGCTCTGATCCCGGCCTCACTGGCCCTGGCACTGGCCTAACCCCTTGGCAGGCTCCGATCCTGGCCTTGGAGGCTCTTTCACTGGCCTTGCCTCACAGCAGGCTCCAATCCCAGCTTTGCTGTCTCCATTGCCGACCTCACCCCTCGGCAGGCTTCAATCTGAGCACCCACTTCTCCCAGCAGGTTGTCCCACGTTCCCGAGGATGCGTGATGGTAGCATTCTGTCTCTGGGGTTATTACTTCAAAAGTTCTAGGTGTAATGCATCAGATCTCTGCCTCCCCTGAGTACTGGCCACTGCCATTGCCACTGCCTCCACCATTTCAAATATTTCCCAAGCTCTTTTTCCACTCTGAATGTTGTCCAGTATTCCTAAGCATGTGCGACAGTAGCATTTGACGTTTGGTGTAATTTCTCCAAAAAAAGGTTGGTAGGATCCAATTTCTGCTTCTCCTGAATACAAGTCTCCACCGCCATCGCAGAGACTGCTTCCAACACTGCCTTTCTCCTAGGTCTCCGCTAAACTCTCTCCTTATAGGTGATGTCCAAGATTCTTAAGAATGTAGAGAAGAAGCAGTCCTCCTTCGCGGGGAATTTTTCCAAAAGTTCCAGTTCATTTGGATAAGTTTTTTCTGCATCTCCAGTATCCTGGCATCCGCCACGGCCTTCTTGACCCCTCTTTGATATTTTTCTTTTTTCTTTTCCTTTTTTTTTTTTTTTTTTTTAATAAGAGAAGACAGTATGTGTGGATTGAGGAGGTTGTGGGATCAGGCACTCAGTAGCACTGTGACCCAGGTCCGGTTTCCCCAGGGGTTCAGCATGCTTCGCATGACTCCGCCTGGGGCCCAGAGTCCTGTGACCTGGGCCTCAGCTCTTCCAGGACTCCGGCGTGCCCCGCCTCACCCCCACCCGGGGCCCAGGGCCTTGCGACCAGGCCCTGGTTTCTCCGGGAGTCTGGCATGCTCCACGCAATCTCGCCTGGGGCCCAGGGTCCTGCAACACGGCCCCGGTTTCTCAGGGGGTCCGGCGTGCCCCGCCTAACCCCTGCCCGGGGCCCAGGGCCTTGTGACTGGGTCCCGGTTTCTCCAGGGGTCTGGTGTGCTCCACGCGATCCCACCTGGGGCCCAGAGTCCTGCGGCGTGCCCCGCCTGACCACCTATAAATAAGTTTTTAAAAAGAGATAAAGTATTATATCAGCGAGCTTTCCATTACTGTAGCAAATAACTGAGATAATTCATTTATTAAAAAACATTTATTTTGGATTGTAGTTTGGGTGGTTTTAGTTCATAATTTGGTGAACACATTGCGTCTAAATTTTGGTGATAAGGAAGGGGTTCATGGCAGAAGCAGGTGTCTGGGAAGCAGAAGAGAGAAAGAAAAGAAGCTGACATCTCATTATCCTCTGCAAGGGCATGCTCCCAATGACCAGAAGACCTCCTCCCAGGCTCCACCCCAATCCATAGCACCATGCTGGCTGGGCAATAAGACTTAACACATGAGCCTTTGGGAACATTGCAGATCCAAACTGTAGCAAATATATTCTTTGATAACTGATTGCTTTCCTTTGTGATGTATCTTGACCTTGTATGTCACCATATATAATTTTTTTCTGGTTCTTTTTAACAGGGACATAGTATTCTGTTTTTAAATAGATGTGTCATAATTCATTAAACCCATCTCTAATTAGTGAACATATTGCTTGTTTTCAATTGCAAATGACATTCTAATTGATAGCTAGTAGCAGATATCTCATTATTTGTGTGATAGATCCTTGGGATAACCTTCTAGAACTGAAATTGCTGCATCAAAAGTTTACATATTTAACATTTGAAGTGTTAGTGTCCATCATAAACCCTCTGCAGTGTTTCATTCACCTAATCTGAGAGTGCCAGGTAGAGGGAGAGTTCAAGTTCAACTTAGAACCAAAGGAACACCTCTCAAAGAAAAATCTGAGATGGGACCATGGTTATCTCTTCAAGTAGTCTTGAAAATAGGAGGGTTAATGACGATAACACATCTACCCTACTCTGGTACTGAGTTAGGTACTAGTAGTAGTGCAATGGTGTTAGGGTTTTTCACATAATAGGAGTTGGGCTGAAGGATCCCTCAGCCTCTTTGGTAAGTACCAGGCTAGCTCAAATGTTGAAGGAGATGGAATGAAAAGTGGAAAGGACTAGCTGTGAACTGCTTCTCCTTTGATGAGATTTTGAAGTGAAAGAGCTTTTGTGTCAGTTGCTAAACAACCCAGTGGGTTTTCAGATTGGTGAGTAGATTTGTGTGGTTTAAGGAATGAGTGACAGAAACGAGTCTAGGAAATCATGTGGCAACAATATCTTTCAATTGAGAATGTTTTCTAGCTGGGCAAGGTGGTGTATAACTGTAATCCCAGTACTTGGGTGGCTGAGACAGGAGGACCATAGGTTTGAGGCCAGCCTCAAGCCATTCAGCAATGCCTTCCGCAGATTAGTGAGACCCTGTTTGAAAATTAAAAAAAAAAATAGGGCTGTAGGTATAGCTTGTAGGTAGATCACCCCTGAGTTCAATTCTCAGTACCCCTCCTCCCAAAGAATGTTTTCTACTGCAGGTAATGAGAAGGGAATACCGATGGCTTTTAAAAATTGGGTGTTTTTTTTTCTAGAGTAGAAAATTTACATTTCTATTTCTCTTTCTATTATATTCTGTCCTTCAGAAGGCTCCTGAGGAGTTGGCTAACTGGTGTCAGAGCCAGCATCTCTGGAGTTCTCTTGGCCTTTCTTTTGTGGTGGCAAAATGGCTGTCTTGTGTCTGGTCGTAAGTCTGTGCTTAGCCCAAGAGGGAGGAGGAAGTGTAGGGATGATATATATCTGTCCCTTGCATCAGGAAATCATAAACGTTTTGAGAAGCTGCCACAATGGATTTCTTTTGCCATTTCACCAGCTCCCATTAGCTGCTGAGAGCAAAGCTGAAGCTCAGAGAACGAGATGTCGTATCTGGCTTAGTCCAAGCTGGAAACGTGGACTCAAAGCCCTAGGCAAAATCAAGGCTCTTAGAAGAAGCAGAGGGACGTGGGTAGTAGGGGATGCCTAAAGCCATGTCCAATGGCTTAGGTGTGAGGAATTTTGTACACTATACCGAGGAAGGTGAATGCCGTCTTCACAGGTCAAAGGCAGCCTCTCAGGGTTTGTATGGCTCATAAAGGGTTTTAGTAGTCCCCGCTCTTTCCCAAATCATTTCAAGATTCCAGGCCTGGGAGAAAAGCTTTTCAGAGCGACCGCTACTGATCAGATAGACGACTCCTCATTTACTTCACGATATGAAAGGACGAGAGTGTGCTGTCTCTTTCATCTGCAACTTCTGCCTTGACTTCAAAAAGGATAGTGTAAACACAAGCATTCCACAGGATGTGGAGACAAAAACAAGTTATAAAAGTGGTTTACATGCCACCATCCAGGCAGAATCATAAAGAACAAACAAACTTTTCTGAGTTTTTATAAAATGCATTTTTATATACACATAATTACTACCAAGTTACTATGAGTTTCAAAATATGTTTAAATGTGTTAGTCATTCAGTCAGCTCGAATGTGTCATGTTTTTATGGTTGCAGATAGTTTTTCTTAAATATAAAATAATTCTTTTGTTTTTTAATCAAAGTCGCTAAAACTGATATAAAATATTCTACATTTAGTTTATCTCTAAATTCACATTTGTTTAGTCTGATATGCTAATATCAACTATTGTTTAAAATCCAAACACTATTATAGTTATGATTGCTTATATAGAAATATTAATAGAAAAATTTCACACCCAACTATTCCCCATATACATTCTTTAGGGTTATGCCTCCTAGTATTAGAATAAACAATTTTAGTATTTTAATAAGATTTTCTTTAAGACTGGAATTGAACGTAGGGGAATTCTAAATCTTGACTATAATACCAGCCCTTTTTGTGTTTATTTTGAAACAGTGTTTTGCTAAGTTAATGAGCTTGTCCTCAAACCTGTGATCCTCCTATCTCAGCTTTCCAAGTACTGGAATAACAAGCATGCACCAGGCCCTACTAATTAGAAGTTTTTAATCATAATAAATGTTTCCTGTAATTATTGATAGCGGTAAATAAGCATTCATGTTTCAAAGTTTTTCATTATATTTACTTGACATGAATTCCTCAGTCTAGTCCATAATATGAATATAAACATACCTATGGGACAAGAAAGGGGGGCAAAAAGACTCGACTGTGACAAACGCCAATATTATCCATGACCACGCCCCACCATATATGCAAAACGGATGCTGACCGAGTGATTTCCAGGTAATGAGCATAATTCCTTCCTCATAAGAACACGAAGGTGATGAAACAAAGCCTGCTCTTTACAGACATAGAAATGTTTCTGTCCTTTTCCTTCCCCTTCTGCCGTGTGGGTAGTGAGCAGCCTGGGCTGCCCTGGATAGCGTACCTGGAATGGCAATACTGCTCGTCCTCCTGCTACCTCAGCTGTGTTGGTCTGTGTCCTCTGGAAAGCCCATGCCAAGCACGAAAGAGATTGATTTAGGGGGCTGTCTATAGAGAATAACAAGGAAGAGGAGCAGAAATAGGTCAGGAGGCATCTTGTGTGCGCACACACGCGCGCTCATACACACACACACCTGACACCTGTGCAAGGAGGAAGGATGGGTACAGTGTGTCTCAGATCATGACTGTTTTTAGAGTCTTAACCAAGCCAATGAGTATTCCCTAAAATCCTAACGTTCCCACTGAAGAAGCTCCTTTTTGTCAGGAGGATGGCTTTGGAGTGGACACCATTGTGGACCTCAAAGAGTGATTGCTGGAGACTGTTGTCAGCTCTGCCCCCTACATTGTACTGCTTTTTTTTGTGTGTGTGGTACTGGGGTTGAAACCCAGGGGCTTTCTACCTCCAGGATGTACTCCCAGACCTATTTTTATATTTTATTTGGAAACAGGGTCTCACTAAGTTACTGAGAGCCTCCCTAAGTATCTGAGGCTGGCTTCAAACCTGTCGTGGGGATTACAAGGCTGCACTACCACACCCGGCTTGTACTCTTGATTAACGACCTGAGCAGAGTATTTCCGTGGCCCCCACATCAGCATTAGCTTCCTTGTTCTGTATCAGATTATGTCTGAGCTCCTTGTTGGCTTCAGAGTAATGTTCTAACACGCACTAAAAGTTTCTGAAGCACTGACACAGGATTCATTCACACCATCTACTTTTAGCGTTTATGTCCCTGATTCCTGTTCTCCAGCCACAGAAAGTTTCAAGCCATACCCTGGAGATCTGATACTGTGCAACGCTTCTGCTTGTGCTTGAGCTGTTCTTGCACCTTCCCACTCTCCTTCTCTGCTTCTCCAGATGCTGCGACATCTTCTCATACCCAGACAGATTCTTCTCCATGAAGGGATCTTTGTTGAGCCATCTATTCAGAGTGCATCATCTTTTCTTTGTGCTCAAACACTATATAGTGTCTATTTGTTATGATTTAATTTTACTTAATTTTATGTCTTTTTTTCAAAGGTCTAGAAGGCAGGAACCATATTTCTAGGATCTGTCCAGGTTGTGCATGTGATGGTGATCATTTGGTGAGAGCTTATCAACAATAAATTAACCCAAATACAGAACAGGAAGACATCTGTGAAGCATGGGGATGAGGGCAGAAAGCTTAAACTTCAGAGACATTTTTGCATGTCACTGAATTCCTTTTACTACTCAAGGAGGAGAGACTAAAAATTTCTTTTACTGGACTTGAAACATATAATGGCCAGAGGGTTGAGAGCTAAGGGGCAGGGGGTGGTACAACTTCCTTTGTCTGTAGGCCTGAGAGTTCAGCTCTAACAGAGAGAATCAAATCTTTTTTTTATGTAATACTTTCTTTTTTTTTTTTTTTTTTTTTTTTTTTGGTGGTACTGAGGTTCCTGGAAGCCCTTCTACCTCTGGGATACACTCCCAGACCTATTTTTTAACCTTTTCATTTGGAAACAGGGTCTCTTAAACCAGCAAGGCTGGCTTTGAACCAGTGAGATCCTCCTGTCTCTACCTCCCAAGCGCAGGGATTACAAGCGTGCACCACCACGCCTGGCCCACTTTCTTTCTTTTCTCTATGTGTCCCATATAGTAGGAGATTTTCCTACTATATGTTCTGTATGAAGCCCGAATGGTGAGGCTTCTCAGGCTTGCTCGTGTTTGTCCCTGAGTCTTCATCGCCTGGCAGAGAACCTGGCAGGGAGAGGGTGTGGAGCTGCACCATCAAGTGTGGTGTGAAAGTGTGGGAGGAAGTGGCCACTCTTGCAAGAGCAGAAATCTGATCACCAGAAGGTGACTGATAAGAAATCACCGAGGGAATTATAGCAATGGGAGATGAAGACACTGTTAGTAGGGTGCGGAAAAGAAAGCAGGACAACACTGTGCATTGCAGTGGCCATTTGGGATGAACTTGTTTGGGTGCCACAACAGAAGTAGAAATATTAATTAAATTCAAGTCAGCAAGTCTTCATTGCGTGTTTGCTTTTACAAAAGTCCATCCTCATTTCTATAGTAGAGTTTAAAAAATTAGGATATAATATATATCTGGTAGCAAAGCAATTTCAATTGGAAAAATACACATGACATAGTTTAATTATGATATGGTATACAATGAATTTTAGTTTCTTTCTCTTTCTACATTCAATTTAGGCATGCGTCTTGATAGTTTTGTTTTGTTTTGTTTTTGGTGGTACTGGGGTTCCTGGAAACCCTCTACCTCCGGGCTACACTCCCAGATATATATATATTATATATATATAATATATATAATATATATAATATATATTATATATAATATATATAATATATATTATATATAATATATATTATATATATTATATATAAATATAATTATATATATTATATATATAAATATATATATAAATATATATATATTTATTTGGAAACAGGGTCTCTTAAGCCAGAGAGGCTGGCTTTGAACCAGCGCGATCCTCCTGTCTCTGCCTCCCAAGCATGGGGATTACAAGCGTGCGCCACCACGCCCGGCAGCGTCTTGATAGTTTAATGTGCAAAATGAACCCAGAATCTGTCAACTTCTCCATCTTTACCCTGCAACCTTAGCCCAAACCTTGCCTTTCTCCCTTGGACCCACTATGACTTCCTAACTGGTTACTTTCATATTCTAATTTAGTAGATGCATGGTCCATTCTCTGCCCAACAGCCAAAGAAGCCTTTTAAGAATACAATCCATGTTAGGACACTCTCCTGCCTCTCAGGCTACTATGGCTGCCAGGGCCTCAGTGAAAGGTGAAGTCCTCGTGTGACCTGTGCTAGCGCCTCTCAGCTCCATCTCCACCACCTGCAGATTCCAGCTCTTTTTTCTGTTTCTAGAAACTGCCTTTCTCACTCCTTGTGAGTAAGGGCCTTTAAATGGTGTTTATTCTGCCTAGGACATTTTAGACTCCACCTTTGTAGAACTGATGGATTCCTTTAAAATATTTTTATTTGGCTTCAATTAACATGTATTACATGTTATTAAGTCCCATTATGTATTAAGGGGGTTCGGTGTGATATTTCAAAACACACATATGGCGACACTGATTAAGTGTATCTAGCTTTTCCTTTATCCAGCTTCCCCTCCCCTTCCCAACTCCCAGTAAATCACTAGTGTACATTCAGTTTGCACTTTTTAAAATTTCCACATATAAGAGAGAACATACGGTACTTGTCTTTCTGTGTCTGCTTTATTCCGCTTAACATAATGTCCTCTGTTTCCATCCATTATGCTGAAAATGACAAGATTTCTTTCTCTTCATGGCTCATTTCCATTGTGTGTTTGACGTGTGATGTTTTCTTTACTCATCTGTTGGTGAGCACCTAGGTTAATTTCAGATCTTGGCTTGCGTAAATGGTGCCTCAATAAACATGGGTCTGCAGGTATTTTGCCCATTTGTTGATTTCATTTCCTTTGGACATGAAGCTAAAAGCTAGATCACATAGTAGTTCTATTTTTAGTCTTTGGGGAATCTCCATATTGTTTTCCATATGCTTTTACTACTTACATTCCCACTGACAGTGCTGGAGAGGTCCTTTTTCTCCAAGTCCTCAGCACTTTCTTTTCATTCAGCTCTCCTCAGTGACGCCCTCTGCAAGCCCCAGCCCACCGTCTGAGCCATCCATTCCCCACTCCAGACATTTTCTCATACCAGCCTCTTACAGATCTTCCCGGAGCTTAGCGGCATCTAAAATGTGTTCCATTGTTCATCTCCCTCCACAGTGTGAAGTTAAGAGCCTGAAGAGGCACATTGTCATTTTGTGTTTATCTTTTAATTGGTCTGTTTCCTTGGCCTAGAAGGATAATCTGTACATAGCTGGTTTTCAATTAAGAGTTGCCGAATGAATTAGAGATAAAGAAAGAACATTTTAGCTCAGAGTACCTGGGCAAAGATCTTTGGAGGAAGAAAGATTATTTTTTAACTATGAAGAATGGTGAGAGGCAAGCTGGGCGTGGTGGCTCAGCATTTGGGAGACTGAGACTGGAGGATTGCGGTTTACGGACAGCCTCAGCTACTTAGCGAGGAGGCCCTCTGCAACTTAGTGAGACTCTTTTTTCAAAATAAAGAAGAAAAAAATAGGGCTGGGGGTATATCTGGGAGGTAGAATTCCCTGGGTTTTATCCCCTATACTGCAAAATAAGTAAGTAAGTAAATAAATAAATAGATAAATAAATAAATAAATATTTACAAAATGGTGAGAAGCAAAGGCTGGGAGGTGGCAACATATGTTTTTGTCCAAGGGAGGACTGGAGCAGAAGGTACATACAAATGAAGGTGTCATGGAGTCAAAGAGCAAAAGGAAGACTTTACACTACCAAACTGTGTGTATGTGTGTGTGTGCATGTGTGTGTGAATATGTTATATATATGTACATATTGCCTCAGGTGGCTAAGCATTAAAATTCTACCTGGTGCCTGAGAGTCAGGAGAACTGCTTATCAACTTATTTCCAGTTTTGACAAACATGGAATAAATTACAATCCCCCAATCATGAACACAATGAGAAAAAGTCAGTCAGCCCCATATATTTTGTTTTTACATCAGCGATGATGATTTTATGCTATTTTTTCACTCCTCTATTTCTCATGAAATGGGTTCCCTATTTTCATAGAGCAGCTCCCTGAATTATTCAATCTTGGAATAGTTTTCATTTATTTGACATTTTATTTTCTCTCAGGAACGGCCCTCATAGAATATGCATTTCTTCTCCTTGAATGAGATGATATATTTGAAAGTACTTTGCAAACCATCAGATGCTACCAAAATGGAAGGTAGAATGGTTATTACCTTTAAAGGTCTTAAGGGACATAAACTACTGACAGCATCATCTTATTGCCTTGGTTTTCCTGCTTTTTATCATAATAAGAGGAACTATTTCATTACACCTAGAGATTATTCTCTGCTACAGTCAGGAGGCAGACATGTTTGTCTATATATCGCCCAGTTACTAACTCCAAGAAAATTAACAAAACACACATGTTTCTGAGATGAATCTTGGATGAGCGATCATCAGAGAGCCTCTACTTTGTCAGAATAAAACAGAATTAAAGTTCTCCCATTTTAAAATAATTTAAAATATCCTCATACTCTTCCTCCCTTGGTTTTTCTCATCTCACAGAATGTCTATGGGCAGAGTCAAGCAGGGCAGCAATTTCTGTGAGCCCCTAAGATTGCCGTGGTGGGCAGCATAGGTGGGCAGCGTAGTTTTGTGCTCCAGTTGAGGGTGAAACTGTTCCATTCAACAATTTAAGGAACATACTCAAAATATGAAAATATTTTTCAAAACAAAATCTATATACCCTTTGGCTTTTGACAAATAGATGAGTGAAAGATGGCACCTGAGTGTGATTTTTCTGTGGCCACATTGATGCTTTCCATGTTTTTTTTTAAGTGAAAATGTTTCCATTTCTATAGACATCACAGGAGAAACAAGTTTTTCCAGGAGATACAGGGATGCCTAGGCTCATCTCCAGGAAAAAACAAGATTGTCAGTGCAGATAGGAGGCCAAGGTCAGCGAGACGTAGCAAGAACTGGAGTGGGCTTGAGTTCTAGCCTGGATGAAAGTGCAAGGAGATGAGTTGAACTGGATGGTGAAGCTGAGGGGTGGGGCAGGGTGGCTGTATCCAAAAACAAATGTAGAACAATGTGTATTATTTTAATGTTTTCTGAAACTTTTTATATTAAAATATAACAATCCTTTTACAAAGCGATATTTTTTCATATCTGCATTTTTCTCAAGAAAAATAGTATCGAAAGATTATTTATTTATTTAGGGCTGGGGATATGGCTCAGTGGCAGAGCACTTGCTTAGCACATGTGAGGCCCTGAGTTTAATTCCCAGCACAACAACAGCAAAAAGATTACATATTTATACACGTATATCAAATACACACATATATGAAAATAAAAAGTTGTGTAGTACTGGGGATTGAACTTTGGGGTGTTCTACCTCAGAGCTATACCCCCTGGACTATTTTATATTTTATTTGGAAACAGAGTCTCACCAAGTTGCTGAGGGCCTTACTAAATTGCTGAGACCTGCAATCTTCCTGACTCAGCATCCCAAGTACTGAGATTAGAGGCCTGCATCACTATACTTGGCCTATAATTTTAATAAATATTGCCAATAAGAGGTTGAACTAATTTATACTTTTTCCAGTGTATGATATAAAATCTGTTCTTTACTTACATCTTACACAAACTAATTGTTATTTTTTTTTCAATTGTGTCATTTTGATAGCAAGGAAATGTATGTGTTTTGCATATTTTGAATTATTAAAGATGGGATTTTTTACACACTTATTGATTTCAACATAAATACATAAATATTTTAAAATATATTAGCTAAATATATTTGCTTTTAACTCCCACACTGCTTTCTGTGTATCTGTAATCATACCCATGTATATAGGAAGTAATTTAGGTCCTAGGGAGGGAGAGTGTTGGGAGGGGTGAATGTGGGAGAGGGAATGTTGGGAGGGTGTGAATGTACTGAGTGGGGAAAACATTTCCTTTGCTCTTAAAAGGATATTTGAATGTTGGAAAAATGAAAACATCATTACTCTGTATCATCATACTCTAACTCATTTTAAACCTATCTGTACTCTTTATTATCTTTCTTATAAAAGCACTCCATTTAAAAAATAGTGGAGACAATACATCTCTGCCATTAGCAGAGATTGCCATTTTATTGTCTTTAGGACTTAAGGAAAGATGTCTTGTTCCAACGTTAAGATTGAAAATTACCTACGTGTTGTCTTTAAGTTAAGGACTCCAAGTAGAAAAGTCTTATAAAGAAACACAAAGCTCAGGAATTCTGCTTTCTTTTGATTCAGAAAAATATAAATCTGTTTTTCTGCAGGGCATTATGTAAAGCACATCTGTTAAATCAGGATTTTCCTGATATAAATGGACAAGGGCTCTCTTGACAATTTTACCTATTTAAATTCTGTTGGGCTGCTATTCATATGCCTGCAGGGTCCTTGGAAGGGTGAGTATTATAAATCAAAATTTAAAAATCCACTTGGTTATATTATAACTACTATCCATGATCCATTAGAAATAATCCCCAAATCTTCATCCTCCTAATCAAATGCAGTTTTATTAACCACTGTCCATTTTTAATAGCCAGTGCTCACTAGTCACTAGTCATTGTAATTCAAGGTTGTGCCTGTGCTGCCATTCGTAAATCACTTGTTATGTTCTCCTGCTTTCTAATACCAGCCTAACCCTGTGCTATATCTTGGTGTCAAAACATTCCAATCTGATTTGATGCAATTTAATTCTGCATGTGTGCATCCCTATGTAACCTCCAAAATAGCAGAAATAATTGACTACATCTGAGGGTGTGTGTGTGTGTGTGTGTGTGTTTTCTCTTGCAAGCACCTGTATTAATTAAAACCTCCAGTACATGGAAAATTCTTGACAATAGTGTTCATCATTAAGAACTTCTTTTCATAGGCACAACAAACAAGATGACTGTGTACAATGGCTAGGCAAAGATACATGAATAATGGGAGCTTTATTCTCTGTGCATTCCAGAGGATCCCATTTATGAGCCAGCTAGAACATGATTCATTGGGTCCATCGGTGGTTCCCGCACTGGGGGCAGGCCAGTGGAAAAGACCCAATTTCCAGGCAGTTTGAAATGGCAGCCCTTTTACTGCCTGAAACAAGAGTGATTTCATAGCTCTTCCCATATAGATTACACACTTGTATTGACTTTCCCTTGGTTGCCTCACAATACGCAGATCTGCTCCAGGTGCATGGATCACAACTTGCCAGATTGGTGCTTGATAAAGGGCCTCTAGCACTTCACACACACACACAAAAATAGCTGTTAGAGACCCACCCGGAAGGATGCAAAAAAGCTGAAATCTCCATGTAATAGAGATTAAAATAATAGTGTAGTCTTTTTTCTTCTGTTACCTGAAACTTGGAACACAAATGGTATATTTTGGCTGATAAATGTTTTCTTCTTGCTTTCGATATTTATATTCAAACTACCAGAGAAAGATGAGGGAAGAAATGATAGCCAGCTTAAGCTGTTTTGAAGGTGAGATTAGAAATTGTTTTTAGCAAGAAACTACCCCGATAAAGATACACAAATATTGTCTCAATAAAAATTTATTATAATTAAAGAAATTTTATAGAATATGCAACACAGTCATCTCTTCCTCTTTTCCATCCTCTGACAATAGTCATTATATTCTTTTAGTAGAGAAATAGGCCCTTCATTCTTCACTAGGACACACAGCTAGCCTTTATAAGGAAATGGAACACCTAGCTGGTAATAGAGTATTTGCTTTTGTAATGTACTTTCTCTCCCTTCAAATTCTCTGAGACTATTTTAATCTTACTTTTAATATTTTCATATGGGTCTAGTGTCAGACTTCATTATGTTCTTTATCTGTAGTTTCCTTAGCCATATCATAGATGCAACTTGAGAGCCAATTCTTTTTTTAAAAAATGGTCTTATAACCTTTTATTGCATCTAATATTGAAATAGCCGGGCGTGGTGGCGCATGCTTGTAATCCCCGCGCTTGGGAGGCAGAGACAGGAGGATCGCGCAGGTTCGAAGCCAGCTGCGCACACTGGTTTAAGAGACCCTGTTTCCAAATAAAAATGTAAAAATAGGTCTGGGAGTGTAGCCTGGAGGTAGAAGGGCTTCCAGGAACCCCAGTACCACCAAAAAAAAAAAAAAAAAAGAAATATACTAGAAGCACTGGGGGGGATATGTTTGCTTTTGCTTATCTAGGAAAGTAGTGTAGCATCATTACAGAGAAAGACTTCAAATCTATCAAGGAATTCTGCAGGAAAATTGGACTTGGCTTCGATGTGTGGCTGGATGCCAAGGACCCAGATTAGTACAAAATACACACTATCTTCTCTGAAAAGATTTTCTGTGTAACAAAGAAATGCAGATTAGTGTATAATGTGCATCATGTATCTGCTTTATGCATAAATATAGAGTATGTCACATGGAAGGAAATTGAACATGACTGCACGTTCTGTGGACTGAGCAAGGAGGGTAGACCTGAATATGACCAGGCTGATTTAACAGGTTAAAAATACATATACTTATTAAAAGGATGAGGGTGGAGGAAGGAAGAGCGAGGGAGATGGCTCTACAGCTCTATGGCAGAACAGGCTTTGTTGAGATAAAATCTGCTGAGGGCGATATCCAGGGAAGAGTGGAGCCCATCTCTGCCTACAGGTTCAGGATTATATGGGTTAATCAGGAGGGAAGTTCAAAATCTGGAGGCTAGCTCCAAAGGTGGGAAAATGAGGGTTCTTTCAGCAATAAAGGAGTTATCTAAAGGTCTCTTGCAGTCTGTGCCAAGTCAGATATGAGGTTCCAGTCAGTGAGATGGGGACTTTTCCAGTAAGTGAGGTAGGGGGGCTTTTCCAGGGAGGTAGGGGGACCTTTCCAATAAGTGAGATAGGGAGATTTTTCCAGTAAGTAAAAAACCTTCACAAAATAGAGATGCTTTTGCTCTGTCCAGCCATCTAACACGGACGAGGTGTTCCTTCTATAGACTGATGCTCAGAGACACTAAATGCAGCACAGACTGTGTGTTTTGTGTGTGTGTGTGTGTGTGTGTGTGTGTGTGTGTGTGTGTTGTGGGGGCAGTGCTGGGCATGAAATACAGAGGCATTTTACCTCTGAGCTACACCCCGGCCCTATTTTCATTTTGAAATATCTCCAGGTTACCTAGGAGTATTCCATCATGAAATTTTACACAGAAGTCCCAAAATGTAAGAAAATAATATTCACTATTTCATTTATTATTCTATTTATTTGCATTTAGTGAGTCTTGTTATATGTAGTAATCTAACATCATCACTAACTTAGAGCTAAGAGCCAAATGGCTTCATGTGAAGAAAGTCATGTGAACATATAACTCGATACAGTGTGGTACGTGTGATAAAGAAGTGTATCTGAAGTGCTATGGAAACAAGAGGATTATTCGCACTGGCACCATCTAGTCTCCTTTCCTATATGTGTTGTATTTTATTTTATTTTATGTTACGGTACTAGGGATGGAACCCAGGGGCATTCTACCTCTGAGCAATACCCCCAGACCTGTTTTTATTCTTTGTTTTGAAACAGAGTCTCACTGAGTTGCAAATGGTCTTACTAAGTAGCTGAGGCTGTCCGTGAATCACGATCTTCTGCCTCATCCTCCCAAAGGTTGGGATTAGAAGGGTGTGCCACAACACCCAGCACCTCCCACCCCAAATGCAATGTAGACTCTCTGAGAACAGGAACTTTTCAACTCTATTAAAATCATAGATCCATGTGACCATTAGAAAAGGGGTGTTGCTTACTGAAGGGGGCAGGGAGGGCTTCTATAAGAATATGACTTTTGAATTGAAATCCAGATCATGAGAAGAAGGAAGCTTTGTGGAGATAAAGGGGATGAAAGAATAAGCCACAGGCTGTTATGTTTATTTGAAGGTGCCATGTGCTGGCATTAAGAACATGGCCTTTGAGAGGTGATTAGTTTATGAAGGATACTTTCCTTGTAAATAGAACTAAGCCCCTTATCAAAGAGCTTCTCTCATCCTTCCACGTTCGGCCATGTGAGGACACAGCATTCCTCTCCTCTGGGGGGGTGCTGCAGCAAGTAAGCACCTTGTAAGCAGAGGGCAGCCTTCACCAGACAACCCAAACTGGAGATCCTTTGATCTCGGGCTTCTCAGACCCCAGACCTGGAAAAATTAAATTTCTATTCTTTATAAATTCCCCAGTCTCCAGTATTTGGTTAAAACAATACCCATGGACAAAGGGCTTAGTGGTACTTCTGAGCCAGAGAGGCCTGTGTGCCTAGAATGACTTGACAAATCTAGAAGCAAAGGAGAAGGAGGTGGCACACCACACAGGGCATTGCGAACGATGGCAGGAAGCTTAGAGTTTATTGTGGTTGCAAAGGAAGTCAGCAGAACATGGCGGGTAGAGGAGTGTCATGATCTGATTTCTGTTATAGAAAGTACGTTTGTACAGTTGCTTGATGTTAGTGTGTAGAAGGTGGTGTGTAGAGGAAGGTCAGGGAGGCCCCTTTGAGGAGTACATTATGAAGCATACTGGGAAAATGATGCTATTTTAGCTGAGGTTATAGCAGAGGGGGTTGGCAAGAAGTACCTGGAGTCCGGATGTGTTCTGGAGGTAAACAGATAGAACATGGTGGTAGGCTCAGGGAGGAGACTGAACAACTGAGTTGGAGAGTCGGTGGCAGGTGATTTGCTTCAGTTGAGTAGAAGATAGAAGCCAAACATTGTAAGACGTGAGGAAGGGTGGTGAGCTTCCTGAAAAAGCTTGAGTCAAAACCTAATAAAGAAGATGGGCTAGTAGGTTACAAATTTACTGTATTTTACTGTATTTTAGTCATTGATGCTGAGATGAGCAGGGCAGAAACTAGAATTGGAAGGCAGTCCTATTAGCTTGTGGTTGGGGGTGGTAAAAATAACTTTGGAAAGAATAAAACTAGAAAAATTTTAAAAATCCATCAAAAAAAAGAATAAAACTTGGAAATGTTACCATAAATTGGTGGCACACTAATTGTGCCAAGAAATTGCCAAAATGAGGGCTCCACTTATCACATGAACAGGGAAATTATTTAAACTTAGGTGGAGCAGCATGTAAACAAAACAGCTAACAAGTTGACTGCATTTCTCATATTTTAGTTACTTTTTATATAACATAAGCAAAACTTTTTTTCTAAGATTGAATGTAATAGATGAGGCAAAGAAAAAAATTCTGAGTTTGACTTCAAATTAGTGAGGCTAGAACTATGGAGCTTCTAAGTATGATCATGAAAAACCATAGAGAGAAAAGAAAAAAGAGACTAATATAGTTATCTAAGCTAGTGAAAGAAAGTCACTTTTCATTTGGGAGGCTGAGACAGGAGAATTTCGATTTGCAGCCAGCCTCAACTACTTAGGAGGCCTTTTGTAACTCAGTGAGATCCTGTTTCAAAATAAACAATAAAAAATAGGGTTGGTAGTATAGCTCAGAGGTAGAATGCCCCTGGGTTCCATCCCCAGTATGGCAAAAAAAAAAAAAAAAAGAAAAAGAAAAAGAAAAAAGGAAAAAAGGAAAGGAAAGAAGAAAAGAAAGTCACTTAAAAAAAACAAACAAACTTAGTACCAGGGATGGAACCCAGGGTTTTGCACATGCTAGGCAAACACTTGACCACTAAACGATCTATATCCTTGGCAAGAAAGTCACTTCAAAAGAAATGTAATTAATTTCTTAACCTTTGGCTTAGTAAAATTTTTCATATTTACATTTAAATTAAAGAGAATGTAGTTTTCAGGAAGTTCATTTAAATATAATGAATTAATAAAGTTCACTTTGGACTTTGGAGATGCTGGGAAGCGACTTCATTTCTCAGCATCAATTCTGTACTGGGAATAGATCACTGTCTTGCTTCTTCTGGAAGAATGACCTTTCTGGAGCCTTCCCAGGAAGTTTATGGGAAGAAGCTACGTGTTTGTGTTTAATATGAAAAATAAGGAGGAGTTGATATGTCAAGAAAATTATAATTAAGCTCATTCATTTCCTCATTTGACACATTTGAATTACAGTCAAATCTAAGAGTATACTCTAAATCTTTAAAACTCCTTGAGGTCAGAGACCATATACAATGCATCTTTCTATAAACAGCACCAATAAGTGCTCAGAACACTTAGTGCATAAAATGAATAAGCCTCTCATAAATGAAAAAGTACAGGAGTTAGGATATTAAAAGAAGCCTTTTGGGAAAAGTAGGTTTTTTGTTTGTTTGTTTTTTGGTGCTGGGAATTGAACCCAGAGACATTCTACCTCTGAGGTACTCCATCAGCCCTCTTTTACTTTGTATTTTGAAACAGGTTCAACAGGGTCTCGCTAAGTTGCTGATGGCTTCACTACACTGCTGTGGCCGCCTCTGAACCTGCAATCCTCCTATCTCAGCCTCTAAAGTACTAGGACTGCAGGCGTGTGGCACCATTCCCAGTGGAAAAGTAGAATTTTAACTTGTGTTTTAACAGAGAGATAGCCTACATAAAAATGAAAAGATGTGAGGAATCATAGCTATGAATAAATTTCTAAGTAGGATTTGCCTCCAAATCCAGAAGCAAGAGAAATGTGGGCAGACTGGCCAAAGACTATCAATTTATACATTTATCTAACAATTTGTTTAGGACCTGTTCTTTTCTAGGGATTGCTATACCTTAAGCATGCATTAGAAAACAAAATACATAAAATCTCTGCCCTCATGAGGTGTCTGGTTTAGTGGGGAAGGAAGACAGAGACAAATAAGTAGGTAGGTAACTGAATTGAAAAAAAAATGACAACAAAAAAGAAACCAGTTTGCACTAATAGAAAACACCAAAAAAGCCAGGCATGGTGGTGATGCTTGCAATACCAGTATTTTGGAGGCTGAGACAAGAGGACCACAGTTGAGACCAGCCTCAGCTACTTTGTGAGGCCCTCTGCACCTTAGTGAGACCTTGTTAAAAAAATAAAGAACCAAAAATGGAGCTGGGGTGTAGCTCAGAGATAGACTGCCTGACCCTGGGTTCCATCCCCAGTACCACACACACACAAAGAATAAATTAAAAAAAAAAAAAAGACATTGAGGAGATGACTGGTTGATGGGGTCATCAGGGAAATCCTTTCTAGGGATTGATACAGAATCTGTATGAGAAGCAGCCAACCATCTGAGAATGTGGGGTGCTCAGGGGAGGTGAAGTGCTGGATGTTCCAGGCAGAGGGGAGAGTGTACAAAAAGCTCTGGAATCAGGGAATACCTTGGTGTTTTTGAGCGCTGAAAGGAAGGTTTGTAGCTCAACTTTTGAGCTACCACTTCTGGGAAGACAAGATAATCTCTGGCTCATAACATACATCCTTTCTCTTCTGAGTGAATAAGGGGCAAATTAACAGCCTAAATGGGGGTGAAACGTCACTGGTAATATCATTGTAGTCATCAGCATTTTCACAGTTATAATATTAAGACTTGACCACATAATTTAGAGGAAGGGAGAATTATTTGCTCACGGCTTGGTTTTCAGGTTCAGTTCATGTGAGGCCGGGAACCATGGATCTCAGAGCATGGCAGGAGGAAGCAGAGAGAGGACGAGCACATAGGCTGTTCTCTTCACATCATGGAGGATGGAAGCAAGAGGAGAGGGAGAGGGAGAGGGAGAGGGAGAGGGAGAGAGGGAGAGAGGGAGAGAGGGAGAGAGAGAGAGAGAGAGAGAGAGAGAGAGAGAGAGGAGAGAAAGAGAGAGAGAGAGAGGGAGAAGGAAGCTTAGATAATCCTCAAAACCTTATTCCCAGGGACCCATCTTCTCCAGTCACACCTACCGCCTAGGCCACCGCCCACATAAATCCATTACAATGAATACATCGACTGCTGGGATTACAGCCCTTATGACTCAGTTACGTTAACTGCAAATACTAGTCTATGAGCTCCTCAAGGGGTCATTCTGTATCTAATTATAACACCCATTCCTTGATAAATATGCAATTGGTTCAGTTATTATTCTGGGCAGTGTGGGAATAGTAGTAAGGAGCTTGCATTCTAGAAGGGGAAGACATATCAGAAACAAGTAACTCAATGAATAATTTCAGATCATGATAGATACAGTGAAGAGGATACAAGCTCATGGGAATAATGGTGGCCAATTTATATAGGATTTCAGAGAAGACTCTTGAGGAGGACCAACTGTGTAGCCTGGAGCATGAGCATTCCAGACAAAGCATATGCAAAGGTCCTAAGATCTGTTGATTCTGTGTAGCTTTTTCCAATGTTGAAAATGCTCAGGCTATTCTCATAGCCCCTTTATCCCACATCTCACAAGCACACCTCACTCCCTAATGTTCAGAGGCACTAACCGCCTCTGGAAGACAAGGTCATCTCTGGCTCACAAAGTACCTCCTCTCTCTCCTCCACTCTCATGTCTCTTTTCTTTCTGTCACCCTGTATAACTTATCTTCCTACTTCAGCCTCATTGTTAACATCTTCTTCTTGAGGTGGGTAAGTGAAGTGCTGTGAGTCAGGGGGAAACTCAAATAGCCAAGAGCAGGAAACAGGTGTGAACAAGGAGGTTAGATCAGGAAATGGGTGTAGCATAGCTCACTGCCAAGTCAACGTTCAGTTCAGAAACCTGTTGCCAGTTTCCTGCTGCAGGCCTCTGGGCCAGGTGCTGGCGTCTCCCTCAATATAGCTATGCTCACTTGGCAGAGAAGGTGAGCTCTAGATTTGGAAGTAAATGCAAGGGTAAGAGTATGCACAAGGTAAGAGTAGAAAATTAAGTTCTCAAATGCAACACTTGATTTTATTGTGTTTCTATTAAAGATGAACTGAAATGCTCCCAAATTGCTATTTAATGTAAAACAATCAAAATACATTTAAATTTTTATTACAGAAGGACATTAGGCAAGAATTAGATGCCACAAATACTAAGTCAGCACCAGTTATCTACAAAATACTCTACATTTAAACAGATAATTCCTATACTAGTACTTAGAGATAAGTCTGTTTCCCCATTTTGCCAGCAAGAAGGGAGGGAACAGCCAGACACACTGTCACATAGTGGGAGGCAGAACAAGGGGTCAGAGCAGGGCCTAACCCCCAATCCCGGGGTCTTCCAGTGAGATTCCACTGCCACTCTGATGGATCCTTAGCACCTGATGGCAGTGGGAGGAGCTGGAGAGCATTGAGGACCAGTGACGGTTACACCTGATCATGCATGTGTTAGAACATCAGCATTACTTCTTCCCAGCTGTGTGAGCTTGAGCCAGAAACTTCACCTTCTTTGTGTGTGTGTGTGTGTGTGTGTGTGTGTGTGTGTGTGTGTGTGTGGTGCTGGGGATCGAACCCAAGGGCATTCTACCTCTGAGCCATATCCCCAGCCCAATTTTTTTTTATTCTTTACTTTGCAACAGGGTCTCACTAAGTTGCAGAGGGCCTCACTAAGTAGCTGAGGCTGTCCGTGAATCCCAATCCTCCTGTCTCAGCCTCCCAAGTACTGGGATGACAAGCGTGCACCATCACACCCAGCTTTAACTTCACCTTCTGGAGCCTCAGCCTCCTGATCTCTTAACTGGGTAGAGCTCTCTGTCTCTTCCTGTTCTGCATCTGTAGATACCATCAACCTAGATTGAAAATATATACATATATATTAAAATTGCATCCATATGGAACATGTGCAGACTTTTGTTCTTATTCTCAAAGCAATATAACAACTATTTACATGGCATTTACATTGCATCAGGCATTATTAGTAATCTAGAAGTTAAAGCGTGTGGTAGGATATTCACAGGTTAAATGCTGACCCTACAGGATTTCTATAAGGAACATGAGCATGCATGGAATGTATTATTCAAGGGGGTCCTGGAACTGATCCTCAGTGAACACTGAGGAATGATAGAGATGTTAAAGGATTAAATGAGCTTCTTATATTAAGTATCCAGCATCATGCTTGGCATATCAGGCTCTTAATAAATGGGAGTATCCTATTATCTCAGAGGACAGCACTGAGCCCTTGAGTTCCTCTGTAAGCTTAGCCACATTCACCATGAGTGTGGATTGGAGGAGCTGAGATGTGAGTGGAGCTGGCTGGCCAGGGGTGGGGACTCCCCAAGACAGGTGCTCCCTGTCCTCCAGGAGGCTATTGGGAGAATGGGTGTGCGAGCCACCTTATCACCCCCTGCTTCTCATCTTCCCACCCTTCTACCTCATGCCTGGGCTCCAGGACAGAACCAGCAGGGGGGCCTGTCGCAGCCAGCAGGGGCTGTTAGGAGACATGTTCAGACCTGAAGTCTTTTGTCAGAGAAACTAAGGCTTCTCACAACTGCAGAGCCTCCTGTTGGAATCTGTGGGCTGTTAAACATAATCCCTGCCCTCTTGTGCCTCCTAGAGTTTAGGGAGGAAGAGCCTACCAACATCCCACAGGCTGTGTCAGAATCGCTAAATGCAAGTGCTTGAATTGGACTCTTACTGGGAGCAAATTCATTTCTAATTTTTTAATTTATTTTGCGTGCTTACTCCCTCAAGGTAATCCATTACCTTGCCTAACAACATATGCAAGAAAAAAAAAAGAAAAAAAAGTTAAAAATAAGTGAATCCCATGACCTTTGAAATTAGAAAATAAATCAGAAAGGAATAAAAAGGGAAATAAATTGTTCTAAGTATGCCAGAAAGGCTTTATGCATTCAGAAACTCGTTTGCTTTTCTCCAAATCAATATGCAGCACTGGGTACAGAGAACTATTGAAGCAAAAGCTCTCAGATAACGGCAGTGATTGCAACGTGTGATTGTGCAGCTGTGATAGCGCCCTCCCCCCTCCTCTTGGTCCCTCCACCACACTGGTTGCTATGTTAATATTTTAGGCTTCAAGAACCAGAATTAATGCATTCAATTTCATCTCTGATGTGTTGGTTTTCTGTCAAAAATTCCTGACAGAATTAACAGCCAGTGAATGAGGATAATTAGAGGTGGAGCCTTTCAGGCAATCTTGCAGTTCTTAGAATTGCTGGGCACCAGCATCTCCTGCTTGGATTCAGGGCCTTAGCACAGGATGACCTCTCCTCCCCATTCTTCCACAGGGCAACAATTTCAAGCTATAAATAGCCACTCAATTATTTTTTCTCTGGATAATGAATATGAAAGATGATGTTTCTTTGTTTTCATGAACACGAACAACTAATACAAAAATCAGATAAAATTGGGGAAGAAGGCCACTGGAATGAGTGCCTCAAAGACTCCAAAGTGACCATGTTCAAGTCAAGATGACACAACCCGATCGCCTTATGGCTTATTTTTATGATGACAAAGTAGTTTTCTCATAGTAGAGATCCAGTGTGATACATAAAATCCTCCAGACAATGTTCTAGTCCATTCAGCTTTACAATAAAAATAGGGAAATGTTTGGGGGAAGGCAACAAAAAACAAAAAAACTGACAGCTAGAGATGAGAATGAGAAGCCACAGGGTTTTGTGCCCTCTCCCACTCCATCTTCTACTTTTCCTCTGATGATTTTACTCTTAAATAAAAGAGTATTCAAGAGAACACCATTAAAGAGAGCCATTAAGCAGAGCACTTTGCATGATCAGAAATAATTAATCTTTATGACTTTTCTTATCATCATTTACTCCAGAACAGTTGAGATTTAGGTCATGTGGCTGTCAGCCTCTGAGCCTTCCTAATTCAGACTTTCTGCTTCTGCCTTTAAATCCTGGGGTGGTTTCTACAATCTAGATTTCTTTACTTCTTTATTTATTTATTTATTTATTTATTTATTTATTTATTTTTGCAGGTCTGGGGATGGAACCCAGGGGCATTTGACCTCCGAGCTACACCCCCTGCCCTAATTTTTATTCTTTATTTTTGAAACCGGGTCTCACTGAGTTGCAGAGGGACTCACTAAGTAGCTAAGGCTGTCTGTGAACCGCGATCCTCTAGGTCTCAGCCTCCCGAATGCTGGGATTACAAGCATGTGCTACTATGCCCTGCTTTTCTTTACTTATTTCTGAGAAATTAACTGAACCCCTGAAAAGCTGTTAGGAAGGAGAAAAATGCTACCGGGGATCATTCTGGTGTCTACCGTTGTGACCACTCTCTAAGAGGATGATTTCATTTATGTATGTATGTATGTATGTATGTATGCATGTATGTATGTATTTACTGCTTTGCTGGGGATTAAACCCAGGAGCTTGTGCAAGCTAGATATTAGGCAAGTGCTACGCCCCAGTACCCCTGAGGGTGTTTCTGAAGCTGCCTAGGCCGCCTCTGACCTACACCTTCAAGGACGTTAGGCTTTGATGTGGGCAGCACTATGAGGTTAGCAGAGGATGCCAGCAGCCCTGTCAGCAGAATCTTCATACCAGGGTGAGCTGGGGGAGGAGTGGGGCAAGGAACAGATGAGACCTAAGAAAGGAGATATTTCCCTTGATTATTTCTTCCTAAATCAGCAAAGGTTGGTTAGCAATGAAGGAGGCAGGTATTTGGTTGGTTAGGAATCAAGCTGATCTAATGAATTGTGAAACTGGCTGTAGGGAAAGACCTATGAAATACACCATCCACCCTTAAAAAGGTAGCTCTCTTTGCCCTAGGAAATTGCTTCTGATTGAGACGTTGGGTAATACCTGCTCTTTACAGCAACCTATTACAGATTTACAAATGCCCGTGATTGTCACAAGTACCAAAGCCTATCTTCTTTGATTTACAGCTTTAGAGGCAGTGACAGACATAAGTAATTAAATAATTTAATATGCACATAAATCTTTCCTCCGATCACTTGTCTAAAAATTTCACTTTCTTAAGGATTAGAGAAGATTAATTTTTAATGTTGTTAAATTAGAATCAAACCTAAGAATAGATACATTGGAACATTTAAAAGAATGTTTTCTTCTCCTCATTAGGAGAGTAGCATCTAAGCCACCACCCTCACCTTGTTCAGTCATTACTAAAAAATTTAAAAGGAAAGTAATTCGTTAAATTTAAGGGGTAAGCATTGAAAAGCATTCATTGAATTGTCCCCCTAATATGAGGAATTAAGTTTAGTCAGAAATATGAAAAATAAAAATAGCATACTCTATTAAGTCTTCACTTTCTACCGAAAAGACAAACAATGTATAGATATGGACAATATTGCAATGTGTTCACATTTTTTTCAGCTTGTAACTCATTTTATTTCTTCTCAAAACAAAGATTATTTTAGAGCAAACTGTAGACATCATAAAATAGCTTTCAAAATTTTTCTTCATACTTTTATTGTTGCATTGTAGTCCCACATCATAACGTAGTTCAGTTATAAGGACACACATCATGCACACAGCTCTTGGTGAGCTTCCCGCTAGCTTCTTCCCTACTCCCTCTGGGCATGACTTTAAAAGTAATTTTTATTTAATTTTTAAATGCATGATATACATTTCCCAAGCAGGAATTAGAAAGTATGTTGTTGGGCCACTCAACCATCTGGGTAAGTCAAATGTGACTGAAAGATCTCTTTCCATTCATTTGGAAGAAATAAGGTAATTAATTCTTCATTGTAGGACTACCAGCCTACTTTGGGCTTTTTGCTAGGCTGTGAAAATTCATGGCTGTGTGTGTGTGTGTGTGTGTGTGTGTGTGTGTGTGTGTGTTTATTTCTGCCTCCTTGTTGATTCCCATCTTAAAGGTTTTTTTTTTTTTTTTTTTTGGCAGTGCTGGTGATTGAACCCAGGACCTCATGCATGCTAGCCAATCACTGCATGCATGAGGTCCTGCATCCCCTCCCCTTTTTATTTTGTTTTGGGACAAGGTCTCTCTAGTTTCCCAGGCTGGCCTCAAACATGTGATCCTGCCTTAGGCTCTTGAGTGGTTAAAAATACAGGTCTGGGTCTCTATGCCTGGCTTCTGAGATATATTCTTTGAGAAATACGTAAGCATATTTTCTTTTCTGCAACTTTAGTACTAGTGTCAGTACAATGATGTATCCTTTGGTCTTGTTCACTTAAAATTTTTTTTAAAGAAAGTAGATATTACCAAGTACACATTACTGGTATATTACTGCCTAAATTTCTGAGTAAAGAAATGTGCATAATAGTTCATCACTTGTTTCATAAAATATTTAATTCCACAAAATGACAGTCAAGATTTTATTTACCCACTAAACGGCATTCGAATTGAGTTTGACTAGGTCCCACTTGGAAAAATCAATCTCTACCTGTACAAATTGCTGCCAAGTGCATCATAATGTGTTTGAAGTATGAGAATCTCCCAGGTGGGACTCGGGGTGGCAACATAGGTATCTAGACGTAATTTAAAATGTGATGAATGCCCAAGGGCACAGTGAAGGGAAAGAAAACAAACTGAAGCCAAAGCTACAGAGTATGTGTGACTGGTAATTTTATCAAAAGTAATTATTAAAAATATTCTAGACCTGAGGTTGATTGTCTCCTAACAGGATGAAATACTTTCATCAAAATAGCTTTAAAATATCTGTGATTTAACTTGCTTTAATAGAAGTTTATTGGCACATGCTCAAGTTTTCATTTATTCTTTCTTTCTGCTTTATTTCTTTATTTTTTCCTTCCTTTCTTTTTTTAATTTTTTAATTTTTATTTTTTTGATGGTACTGGGGTTCTTGGAAACCCTTCTACCTCCGGGCTACACTTCCAGACCTATTTTATATTTTTATTTTGAAACAGAGTCTCTTAAACCAGTGAGGCTGGCTTTGAATCTGCGTGATCCTACTGTCTCTGCCTCCCAAGTGGCTTAATATACACTCCTGTGTCACTGCATCTGACAATTATTTGAAAATTCATATCTATCTTACAAATTGCTTTTAAGCTATTAAGTCCAAAAACAATGAATTAAGGCGGGGCGTGGTGGTGCAGGCTTGTAATCCCCATGCTTGGGAGGCTGAGATAGGAGGATCGAGCAGGTTTGCAGCCAGCCACACTGGCTTAAGAGACCCTGTCTCCAAATTTTAAAAAGTATAAAAATAGGTCTAGGAGTGTAGCCCAGAGGTAGAAGGGTTTCCGGGAACCCTAGGACCACCAAAAAAAAAAAAAAAAAAAAAAAAAAAAAAAAAAAAAAAAGTGAATTAAGTCTTCAGGGAAATAAAATCATTTTGCAGGTCATTAATCTTAAGATAAAAAATTTATTTCATTTTTATGCTCCAAATCTAGTTTAACAGAAATCTGTGAGTTCCTTTCAACTTTCAGCAGTAGAGTCGTTTGTAAGCAGGGGGACACGGGTAGTGCTAACTACCTGTAATGAAGAATCCTAGCGATTTTTATTTGCTTTTCTTAGCCATTTTTTTCCTGTTCTGTGGTTTCCATGGTGAGTTCCTGTAATGCAGGTACACTAATCCTATCTCTTTTTGAATCAAACAGTTCCGGATGCCATGTATCACAGTGGTCTGCATCCAAGCAGGGAGAGGCACAAAACCTAGTTAAAGCAAAGAAATTTGCCCTCAGAAAATAAATAAGCTTGCAATAATTACAGAGAAAAATCTGGTTAAAATATTTAATGAGGTTTTATTCTTGTAATTAGTCACATCACTTTGTGGAAAGAAAAAAAAAAATAGAAAAGAAAGGCTCCACTGAGCCTTCTGTGTCCAATAAGCCAGATTTGCATGGTGTGTTGCTGTTTCCAAAGCTTTCTTGTGGATAATTTTATTTGAATTCATGTGGTGCCTGCTTAGTTTTCTGTTCGATTTGAGGATGCTATTGTGATCAATCATCACCTGAAGCTTAGAAGGGCTCTTTACAGGACTCCGGCAACAGAGGGTCAGTTGTTTTGGGTGAAATATGACAGAGAACGATAATGGAAGACCAGGAAGGTGCTTGCTTCTTCATATCCTGCTCCATCTCTAGCTTGATCTCAGAGCCTGGGCTTCAGAGAGAACATTAATGTGAGACTCTACGGGACTTAATTTGATTTCCTATTGTTCAGAGTCATTTCCTTTGGGACAGTTTTATTACTTAAGTTTAGTTTTAAAAACCATTTTATTTTCATTACTCTTACTGGGAAATTTTTCCAGATTGAAATGTTTTACAGAGAAACCTTGGTGCCATCAAACATTCACAGAAATAAAAGAGAAACAACAGGTCTACATAGATTTGTTTTTAAAATACTGATATGTAAGGGTAAAATAAAATGCTCTGCATGGTGAAAATAGCGAACGTTCTTATTTGTGGAATTCAAATGAGCACTTCCTAATCATTTGTGAAGATCCAGTTTCGCTTCATCATTTTCACGCCGCCACCTGGATCCGTGGGGCTGTTCTGAGACACAGTTGAGCTGGTTCGGAAGGTTCCTCCTTTGTCTCTGGGCTCCCTCTCTCTTATCCCCAAGGGATCCTCTGCTGCAAATTATTTTATCTGGAGCTATGTCTGAACGTGAATAGGAAATGAAGAATTGAAGGAATTATATTATTAATTCAAGCAGAAAGAAAGAAAGAAAGAAAGAAAGAAAGAAAGAAAGAAAGAAAGAAAGGAAGGAAGAAAGAGGGGGGAAACCCACTTTGCCTGAGTTACCAGGAATTTCCTGGCAAACATCTTTTTCTGTTTCAGTGATCTGGAAGATTGCCTAACTTCTTTTCTTTGGGGTGCAGCGCTGGCCTGTGTCACATGGCTCCGATGGTCTCATTTCCTGCTGTCTTAGACTGTATCTATTCTGGGACGGCAAAGACAAGATACTAAGGTTCAGTGGGTTTGAGATAGAGTACTTAACATGTCCCTGAGAAGACTTAGATTAATATTTTAAGTTCTTAACTGATACTGGGGACTGGCACACCAATTGTGGTGAACTAAACTAATTAGAAACTTTAACTCACTCACTCATTCATTCATTCAATCACTCATTCATCATTAATTAAGTGCCTGCTCTGTGTTCGATACTGGGGATACAAAGATAACAATGTTTTGGCACCAAGCCTTGAAGAGTTCATAGATACCTTAAGAAACACTTATAACTTGTAGCTCAGCTACTTGGGAGGCTGAGGCAGGAGAGTCACATATTCAAGGCCAGCCTGGGCAACTTGGCTAGACCCTGACTCAAAAATAAACTCTTTTACAAAAGAACTGGAGACATGCTCGGTGGTAGAATGCTTGCCCGGCATGTATAAGGCTCCGGTTCATTCCCTAGTACAAGAGAAAAACAAAAGGTCAATTATGATACAATGCGCTAAGTCTGAACAATGATTCCACTGTGGGCAACAGCAGATGCCACCTAAAAGACTGAAGAGACTGACGCAGAAGTAACAACTATTTCTCCGGAATACACTTCTCCTGCTTATGTCGTTTGATGTTTCTCTACGATCCTGTAGGAGCGATTGGAGCCAGGTCCATGTGTGATCTCTCGATGATTCTCAGTCTCCAGGAGTCCTGGGGCAGACATCTTCAGCAGACCAGGCCTTGGCAGAGGCTTGTCACATCTCTCTGTCAAGGGCTTT
Source organism: Muscardinus avellanarius (assembly GCF_963383645.1). Classification (NCBI taxonomy): domain Eukaryota; kingdom Metazoa; phylum Chordata; class Mammalia; order Rodentia; family Gliridae; genus Muscardinus; species Muscardinus avellanarius. Next base: position 57,066,354 of record NC_137789.1, on the reverse strand, counting down.
CCCTGGCAGATGGCAACAGCTGTTTGTGATTGAGTCTAAGAAAGTACAAGAGAAGCCCTGCAAAATATCCTTTTTATTACACTAATGACTTTTTCCCTGAGAGTGGTTTTTCATTGTATCAGTGCATAATTGTTTTTGCTAATGCATTTGCTCCCATCATACAAAAATCTAATTACTCTATGTAATGAATCATTAACAATTTCCTTAAATTCATTTCAGTGTTTGCATGCTGGTGTTCAATTTATGCTAATAAACCTAAAATATTCATGTCTTTAAGCCTGAGATTGTAGAATATGCTTAAAATTTTTGTTTTAGTAAATGCACATTTTAAATCTGCATTTGTAAAATACTGAGGTGTAAACCCTGGAAGATTGCTCTAGAATACAGCATTCTAATTTTCTATTCCTGTTTTAAGCAGAGGGCTTTTATCTCCTTCATGCCGCATGTTCTCTTAGCTACAACAAAATGACACGTGGTCCTGTTGAACCTAGGAGCATTAATTGGTGTTTAGTAATGAAAGAAGATCAAAAGTGATTGATGTTAAGCTTTCTCACTTTGATTTATCCACAGCGAAATTCAGCCTCTGATCCATTTGCTGAAATAGATATTACAAATAAGTACCTTGCTATTATTACTAATCAAAGGAGAAATTAAACTTTGAGCTCTAGCCATAAAATATACCCCGATAAAATCAGAAAAAATTTTTCAGTGCTATCATTGTTATTATTAAACATATAGTGTGTGCTAAGTGTCCAGTTACTTTGCTAAGCGCATAATGTTCACCGTTTTGTTTAACTGCCTCCCTTCCTAAAGCTGTCAGTCTTATTACTAGTCTCATTTTACAGAGGAGAAACAGATTTGGAGAAGTGAAGCACCTTGCCCATGGTTACACAGTGGTGCACACTGGTTCTCAACTGGGGACCATGTTGCCTCCTGGGGGATATTTGGCAATGTCTGAAGACACTTTTCAGTGTCACATCTGGCAACTGGCACATAGTAAGGCAAAGCCAGGGATGTTGCTTAACGTCCTGTGGGGCCCAGGGGAGCCCCCAAAACAAGGAATTACCTGGTTCAAAACATCCACGGTGCTGTGGTTGAGAAATTGTGGCGTGGCAGCTGTGTGTGACGCCCGTGTCACAGCTCCTTGGGCTGCTGACTCCAGAGCAGCTGCAGTGGACAGCTGCGGTGGACAGCTGTGGTGGACAGCTGTGGTGGAGAGTGGGGTCAACTGAGTCTCAATTCAAGGGCATATAGTGTGATGCTTTGCTTTTTTTTTTTTTTTTATCTTGGGGCTTTCTTTCAAACACCAATGCATGCTGGTGCAGGCTGGGATTGTGTGGCATTAGCACCTGGCTTGAGGGAGCATCCTCGTCTGAGTTCAAAACTCCCTGTCTTTCGAAGGGACAATTTTATTTTGAGGGCATTCCGTAGGAATCCCCTGTCTCCAGAGAGGCCAGCTTCTCCGTTGCCCACAGCAATAACCACCTGGTGCTGCAGGAGCAGTGGACCTACTGCCTTGGTCCATGGGTGGTTGCCCCAGGGCTGCTGACATCTCTGCAGTGCCAGGCCATGTCTGCATCAGGGCTTTGGAGAAAGGTTTAGAGAAGAAAAACAGAGAGGTATCATGTGAGCTTGAGGCAGAATGCTGGTGATTACACTGACTCTTCACCGTAGCTGGCTGCAATCAATCCTGTACAGTTCATAAGTATTTTTCACTTGTGTCTTACTCCCCACAGCATCTCTTCTTCCCACACTTTCCTCCCAATAGGTTATCTGTACCCAAACCCTTATTTTAGATTCTGCTTTTAAGGTAATCCGAGCTAAGACACAAAACTAGTACATCTGCTATGTTATATTGTAAATAAAATTTTAAAAAGCCAACAGATGAGTATCAGTCCATTAGCAGCCTTCAATGTGTGATTCCCTCTTCACTCTAAATGCCATAGTCAACTATTTAATGTTTCTTATCAGGACTCTAATTTGTCTCACCACTTTATCTTTTTCCAGATCCTGTAACATGTTACCAGGGATCAGCTCATCTCTTTTTTTCTTTTCTGTACGGAAGTCATATTGGCCTGAGGGAGAAACCCAGCTGACTTGTCCTACTGCAGATTTATGCTGGGAGCTTTCACTCAACCTTTGCTCTCTAATGTTTATTTCTTCTTATTTTCTTACAAATTCCGTTTACATATAGCTGATGTTTTGCAAATAAAGATTTCCCAAGCTCATAGAAGAAGGAAGTTGAGTGTTGGCTATTACACACTACCAAGAGCAGGGGGAGAAGAAATTAGATATGGAGTGACATACAGAGAAAAGGAATTAGCTCTGGTTTTCTGTAGCACAGTAGGTTATAACCATCAATGATGTATCTTAAAATAGCTAGAAGAGCACAAAATTTCCAGCACACAAAAGTGACTAATATTTGAGGAAATGAAAGAGCCCATTACCCTGACTTTATCATTACACATTTTATATATGTATCAAATTATCATAATGTACCCCATAATGAAGTACAATATTATATCTCAATAGTAACAAGAAAGAAAGGCTTTTTTAAAATAATATATTAAAGTTCACAGAAAAATCAAGTAGAAAGAATAGAGATTTTTCCCCATTTACCTTCCCCTCTCCCGCAGGAAAGGCTGGGGATGTAGCTTAATGACAGAGCACTTGGCTCGCATGTGTGCTTAAATAACTAACTAAATAAATAATGCCAAATATATATATCTTTTACAATGTTTTCACTTAGGAGCACTTTTTAAATACTTTTTTTTTTGGTATTGGGGATGGAACCCAGGGGCATTCTACCTCTGAGCTACACCCCCACTCTATTTTTTATTCTTTATTTTGAAACAGGGTCTCACTGAGTTGTAGAGGGCCTCGCTAAGTAGCTGAGGCTGGCCACGAACCCAGATCCTCTGGTCTCAGCCTCCCAAATGCTGCGATTACAAGTGTGCACCACCACGCCTGGCTTTAAATACTTTTAGTGTTTTTATTTAATTGTCAGAGTTATTTTAATAGTTACATGTACTTCATCATATTTACTGGTACCTTCTGCTGTTTGGTTAGATGATTGGTTTCTGTTTTATGAATTAGATAAAATATTTCTCTCAAGTCTTTCTGCCATCTATTTCTCTCATTCCTTGTTAAATAGCCTCTCCCCCTGCCAATTATCATTTACTTGGTTGGTTACTCTGGTCCATATATTAATGCTAACATCAATTCACCTACCTGCTTGTAGTTACCTGATCCTTCTAGCTTCTCTCCAGTATTTACATTCTGGCTCCCAATAGATGGTACTTCTGATCTCCTGCTACTTGAGAAGTATTTGGTACAGTGTGATTCATAGGTGTATAATCAGATTTTTCACGGTATCAGAGAAGACATACCCCTGAATAATTGAAACTGCAAAAATAAAATAATAATAGGGGTCATGTATTTCCTCTTGATGAACTTCAAAACTATACTAAATACCTTTCCAAGATATTCACATATTACTTAATAACAAAAACCAAACTGGGTATTGTTTGCAATACTTAAGCAAGCAAATCACACCTGTGAATAATAATCATAACATTACTAAGATGAAATGATGCTTCTACAGAAGATGTGATCTGAATTCAAATAGCATTATTACGGTAGCTCCTGACTTCAGAGCACATTAAATTGATCAAAGTTAAGATTCCATATAGATATAGGTCAGATTCAATGACCAAAACTCAAAGAAACCAACCACAATAAGAAATCTTAGTAAGTTTGTGTGTATATAACCTGCAGAAATCAATTTCATATATATATGCAAAAGAGGAAAAAACTATTTACAATTCAACAAAAAAATACAAAGAACTTTAAAAATTTACACTAAAAACAAATAATCCAATAAAAATAGGCAAATAAACTAAATACATATGTCACAAAAAGAAATATAGATGTTCAATAACTATATGAAAACTGTTCAACATCAACATTATTAGCTATCAGGGAGAGGCAAACCTATACTGACATTCCATCTAACCTCAATGGCAATTGACAAAAATGCAAACAATAAATTCTGGTGAGGATGTAATGACCTAGGAACTCTTATACATTTGTTATGAGTATTGCAAATGAGTGTAGCTGCTATAGAGATCAGCGTGGAGGTTCCTCAGAAAACTGGGAGTGCACCTACCATATGATCCAGTTATACCACTCCTGGTTATCATTCCAAAAGAATTGAAATTACATGCTTATCCATGTTTATAGAAGCACAATTCACAATAGTCAAATCGTGGAACCAGCCTAGGTGTTTATCATTCAGATAAATTAATTAGGAATGAATAAATTTATTCAGATGAATGAATTATAAAATTATGGAATATATATATATATATATATATATATATATATATATATATATTAGAATTCTACTCGGCCATAAAAGAAAACACATTTATGTCATTTTTCAGTACAATGAACAGATCTAAAGCATATTATGCTAAATGACATTAGCCAGTCATAGAAAGTGAAGGGTCATATGTTTTCTCTCATATATGGAAACTAGGGAGAGATTGGGATATAGGAGGCATTCCAGATAAAGGAGGAGAAGCCCCAGTGAAATGATAGAGGGTGTTTAGGGGAGGGAGAGGTATTGGAGAGGGGAGGGAGACTTGAGGAGGAAAATAGATTCATTGATGCTATGTACATATATTAAAAATTTTAATGTCAATTTCAATATCATGTACAAGGAAGGGGAGGGAGTGCCATGGGAGCCAGGCAGGGGATAAGCACATATGTGCCTGTCACTCTGAACTTCATTATGATGGAGATTATAATGCACTGATAAAAAGTACATTGAAAATATTCTACTGGCTGGACAGTTCAGTTCTATTCAATATGGGAGAAGACTACACTGAAGATGGAAACCAGAAAGTAAAGATAGCTGGGTACCATCCTGGAGGTTGATTACCATAACATGCCTCTTCTTGTCACCAATGAGCAGCTTGGAAATAAGTCGGCTTCTGTATAAAACTATCAACTTCTATGAAATCAAGCTGAAGGCAACTTTTATAAAATAATAAGAATAATATATCTTTTGTACTGAATTCTTTTCTTCTTTCTGCTTCATTAGATTTTGCTGTCAATACATTCTCTGAGACGTGTAACTTGGATTGCAGTATTATGAAATAATTGGAGAAATCCACAGGGTTGGTAACCACATGCCAAAATTGTCCTTCTTAATGAGACATTTAATGTAAAGCAGATGGATTAGTGATGTTTTTAGGCTCATTTGTTGAGTATTAATGCTTATTATGTCCCTTGTTCTCCTAACAGTTTATCTGTTACTGATTTAAAGTTGTTCTGATTTTAAAATTTTTATTGTAATTTTATGTTTATTCTTTTATCATTTTAAAGAACCTTGTGGTATGATAAGTAGGCAAAGTCCTCATTATTGTATTAATGAAACTAATATTTTGCAAAAAAAAAAAGAGATAGCATTTGCAAAACAGGCCATAGTTCTCAGTTTTGTAAGTATAGAATTACAATTCATTATTAGATATGGAGTAAGGCCTTGGAACCAAAATTTTAAATAACTAGTTGACAGGATTTTAAAATAGGTGATCCACAGGATTTTGTGTTTCTGTACTTCATGCAAAACTTTCATTAATATAATATCCAACATTTTGCAAAATCTATTGGAAGAATGAAAGACTTCTGACCAGAGGTTCCACCAAACATCACTTCTTAAAAGAGCATCTTTAGGCAGCTACATAAAGTTAGATTACTGTTTAGTAGTTAGATCTGTGTGTTTAGTAGAAAAGATCTGAAGAAGAGTGTGTGCAAACCAGCAAGATATGAGGACAGTGTTTCCTCTTCCTGCATCACAAAGATTAAGTGACTGACTATGAATGAAGGAGAATTTATAAAATAAATTAAAAAAAAGAAATTTCTAAAATAAACTTAAAATTTATAAAATTATACATCATCTTGTAGGTTCTCTCAAATATATTTTGGGACAATTGGGGACGTATATACAATGAAGTGTTAAGAGGAGATTTCTTCTCTCTATTTTGTTTGCCATAGGAAAATACTTTTGTAAGTCAAGCCAGCTTTCATAAGCTTGAAACTGCAAATAAGAAACATGAGCAAAGGAAAGGTCAAATAATAGAAAAAACCAAATCATGTAATTTAGATACGATGGCTTTTTTATAGAGTAGAATTGTGTCAATTTAGTCAATTGTAGCTTTAATAGAAGAAAAGGTCTCAGGTCCATAGCTGCATGCATTTCATGTAATAAACTAAAACAGACGTAAATAATAGTGATTTATGGGATTCCTCTTGATCCTGACATTTCATTATTTTTACACAGAAACAGCATTTCTGGCACACACCTTCAGCATTATGTTTCCTCATCTTACTGGGAAATAATATATATGTTGCAACCAGCCACCTATAGTTTTCTGTCCACCATCAGGAAAACAGTTGTACCGTAAACAAGTCTTTTGATCTATTTTAAATTGTGTTTCCTCACAAAACTTTCTGAAGGCATAGAAAAGAACAGCAAACATATAAAACTTAGGACACAAAATTACTTCTTACAAATTACACACATATGCACACACAGCTCATTTCATAAAATCGGTATGCACAATGTTAAAAGAGATAACAGAATTAAAATATGATGACTTTGTTCTTCTGTATATCTGAGTTTTTTTCTTTGTGTGAATAGAAAATTTAATTATACAAACCAACACAATTACTTAAAAACTAGAAAAGCAAGCTTTATTTGCAGCAGGATATTTTTTATTAATGAGTTGTCTTCACTGGTTCATCACTTTCTCTTTTTTGGGAGGGCAGGAACTAGGGGTTGAACTTAGGGGTGTTCTACCTCCAAGCTACACCCCCACTCCTATTTTTTATTCTTGATTTTTTTTTTTTTTGGTGGTACTGGGGTTTCTGGAAGCCCTTCTACTTCCGGGCTACACTCCCAGACCGATTTTTACATTTTTATTTGGAAACAGGGTCTCCTAAGCCGGTGCGCACGGCTGGCTTTGAACCTGCTCTATCCTCCTGTCTCTGCCTCCCAAGCGCGGGGATTTACAAGCGTGCGCCACCACGCCCGGCTTATTCTTGATTTTAACAAAAGATCTCACTAAGTTACAGAGAGCCTCACTAAGTAGCTGAGACTGGCCTCAAACTCACGATCGTCCTGTCTCAGCCTCCCAGAGTGCTGGGATTACAAGCATGAGCCACCACGCTCAGCTTATTTTTGTGTTTAATATAAAACTTTGTCAAAAGTAATATGAGGCACAAAATTGTGTGTATGTGTGTGTGTGTATGTGTGTGTGTGCCACATGCTAGGCAAGTGCTCTATCCTGAGCTATGTTCCTAGCCCTAAGGCACAGAATTTTAAGAAATATGGAGAAAGGGTTTTGTGTGTGGCAAAAATCTGTAGCTTATATATTATATCTTGGTTAAAAACTCATCATATACTTTAACCTTGAATTTACTTCTTTCAGTCTAGTGGCTGTGTTGCCAACTAGACTTGGGCTTATTTCTCTGCTTCAACAATGAATTAGAAGGAAATACTTGATCTTTCTATAAGCCTCACTTTCTCCATCTGTAAAATTGAGACAGGGATATCCATTTGGTAGGACTTTGTGAAGGATGAAATGAAATCATGTATATTAGAAACGTTAGACGTTACCTCTGGTAGCACTTACTTTCTGAAAAATAACTCAACGTTTAACTGATTGAAATTAGTTTTAAAAATAAGAATAAGCTGGGCGTGGTGGCGCACCCTTGTAATCCCTGCGCTTGGGAGGCTGAGACAGGAGGATCGTACAGGTTCAAAGCCAGCCTCAGCTACTTACTTAGTGAGGCTTCAGCAACTTAGTGAGACCCTGTTTCCAAATAACAGTATAAAATAGGTCTGGGAGTATATCCCAGAGGTAGAAAAGCCCCTGGGTTCCACCCCTGGTACCACCAATAAATAAACAAACAAACAAACAAACAAATAAATAAATAAAAATAAGAATAAGATGTGTGTGGTGGCACAGTCTTGTAATCCCAGTATTTAGGAGGCTGAGACAGAAGGATTACAGGTTTGCAGCCAGCCTCTGCTACTTAGTGAGGCTCTCTGAAACTTTAGGGAAACCCAGTTTCAAAATAAAGAATAAGAAATAGGGCCGGGGATGTACCCCAAAGATAGAATGGCCCTCGTTCCAATTCCCAGTACTGCAAAATAAATTTAAAAAGTGAGAATATTAGAATATTAAACTTGAAGAGAATGTAGAGACGAGCTTGGCCAGCGGCCCACTCCAAGCAAACGTCTTTGACTTTGTAGCCTCTGCTTGAATGCTGTTGGCGAAGGGGCGCTCACCATCTGCCAGTGTACTTGGCTCTGTGATGAACTGTTTTAATTACTGCCATATTTTCTTTGTCACCCTGTGCATAAAATACTGAGACCCTGCCTCAAAACTAATGTTAGCAAAGGAGAAAACTTATTGCAGCACATAAGCTTGTGGACTTTGCACTTGTAATGGCTCTGACTGACAGTGCAAGGAAAATACAGCAACACCATCACATCTAAATGAAATATTGCATCCCTGGGAGCGCATCCTTTAGGAAACAGATGGTTCTTTGTTGAAAACAAAATATGATTATGGTGTTTGCATGCAAGAAATCTTACACTGTCTAATTAGAAGAGCAAGACTAGTTGTAGCTGTTTTGGAGAGCCAGGCTTCTAAAAATCAGTCAAGAAATTCCCTATTTCTCACTCCATACAATTGAGAACAATAAGACACAGGTAAAATATCTCTTCAATAAATGTCATCTGATGTTCAGAGCTATGGAATAAAGTATGTGCAAAGATGGGCTGGTTCCCATATGTGTTTGGTTTCAATATATCATGTCGGTACCAGAGAGTTAGCATAACCCGTGCTCTCTTCCCAGTCCCTATCTATTTAAGACTTTATCATTATAAACCCTGCTTTGACATTTATCATTGCATTATAAGTCACCCTTACTGCAATAGGACATTTCTTTAAGATTTAAGAGGGTTGGGTAAAGGATGACTACTCCTGGGAAGGAGAAAGATCAGATTTGCAAAATCTTTATTTGAAGGGGAAATGGAGCACTTCCTGAGTTAAATATCTTTAGTTGATAAACAAAAACATGTGGCTTTCAACTCGACCATTTTGCCTAAGAGCATTTGGAAATGTCTAGAGATACTTTTGGTTGACACACTGGGGTATTACTGGTATCTTTTGAGTAGAAACCAGGGACATTGCTAAACATCCTACGATGCACAGCCAGCACCTATAACAGAGGATCATTTGACCCAAATATGTCAGACTTTGCCCTCCAAGACTGAAAAATCCTGCAATGTGAAAATCTAAACTATATCCCCTTGCATATGTCTTATCAATAGATGTCTATGTAAATGGATTTCCAGTGTAATACAGAAATTGATATATCCTATCAGCTTCATTTGTATGGCATTCTACGCAGATTCTACAATTTTAAAAATTAGTTCTTGAATATTACTTGAAAGCAACATTCTCATAAAATAAAACCTGTCCTGAATAGTGAGCTTATATTTGTCTTCCTTTATTTATTTTTTTCAAACATTAAGTTTTATTTTACTTTGTCTTCCTTTAACAGCAGAAAAGTAAAAATATACGGGCAGCACATCTGTAAATACCTTAAGTCCATTTACATTCCTGGGGATCCCACAGATTACCCTGAGCAATAATAATGTTGGAGAGGGAAAAATTTCCCTCTGTGCTCTGAGAGCCCAATAATTCAGTTTGTGAAATAAACTGATGATAAGTAGATGAACAAGGAAAGAGATATAGTAATTTATTATATGCATATGAAGGAAAAGTGAATACCCCAAACTCAGTGAAATATGGAAGCTTATATATCCCCTTCATGAGAAGAGAGAAAGGAGATGGGGGCAACTTATAAGAGAGTAAATGATTAGGGAAAAAGATAAATAGACCCTCAGAAGAACAGGCTATAATATGTGGCAATATCTATTTGGGAATGGTGTGGACCTCTATTTTTTTTCACTCTTTATTGGTACATTGTAGTAATACATCTTAAAAAAGTCCAAGATGTTGGAGGCATACATGCACACGTCACCCAATTAGCCCTTACCCAATTCCGCCCCATTCCCTCCTCCTCCCTCCTTCTCATGTTTGGCTTAGTGATTGACTTTGGTATGTTTGTTGATATACATCATGAACATTAGAGAATTTCCCTCTTCCCCCTTCCCATACCCTCAGGTTGCCTTATTTGCTCATCTATAGTATCCCCTTCTTCGTCTAGAGTTTCTCCTACGACCCATTTTCTCCCTAGCTTTTGCATATTAGGCATGGACCTCTAGTCACAGGACTTTAGTTTTCACTGGCTGATCAGATTCCCAGGGACGGGCCTCACTTTGACTGAGTTCCTTTTGGAGGAGCTTTTGTTGGCAGTCAAAAAGAAGGCCAAAGAACCATTTTCCTGCATTTGCTCTTCCTCAGGAGCCTTCAGTTTGAAGTCCAACTCTACATTTCTCAATCCCTTCGACAGGAAAAGCCAAGCAATGTGGAGGCACAGAGGTTATGGTAATTTAAGTTGTGAATACTGGAGCAGTGGTGGTGAAGACAGCTAATCAAAATTTAGTTACAAAATTAGAGAAATGGTTAGAAGCTGGAGCAAATCTCGCCTCAATCTTGGGTAATTAAAACTCAGGAGTTAAAAATAGAAAAAGGAACCCAGAAAACAGAGTTGCAAGGAAATCAACCATCTTCAGACACCAGAGGAGACTAGTCTGTAGATCACATCATTCTCATCTGTTTGACCAGTTGTTACTGCATAACCACAGCACTCCAGTGCCATTCAACAGGAAGTACAAATCTTTTTCTGGGTTGGCTGGCTGACAAGAGTTGTCTGGGCTGAGCTAGACTCTGCTCAGTGGCTCTGCTTTGACTGTAGATTCAGCTCCGGTCTTTATTCTGGTGTTAATTGGTATGTGACTCTGTCTTGGTCCGTTTTCTGTTGTTATAACAAAGTATTGGAGAGTGAATAATTTATAAAAGAAATAAGTTTATTTTGGTTCATGGTTCTAGAGGCTGAGAAATCCAGGACCATGCCACCAACAAGGACCTTGTGCTGTGTCATGCCATGCGGGCAAGTGAAAAGAGAAGTAGATGCACTGGGGATGAACTAACTTTATAACAACCTGTTCTTGTGATAGTTGTCCCTCTCCCTCGAGAACCACCCCACTTCTATGAAAATGGCATTAATCCCTTCATGTGGACAAAAAACCTCTTACAACTCCCACCACCATTCAATACGGTTGCATTGGGAATCAAATTTCACCTTTGAGTTTGGGAGGGGACAAACCATAGCACCAAAACTTAATTTTTATGGCAATGATGGAAGCACAAGAAGATAACTGTGCAAACCCATTTCAAGTTTCTGCTGCTGCTGAATCTGTTCATGAATTATTAATCAAAGGCATTTGCATGGACAACTCAAAGTCACAGGAGAGAGCTCACCTCTGATGGAGTTAAAAAGGAAGAAGAAAGCCGGGTGTGGTGGCGCACGCTTGTAATCCCCGCACTTGGGAGCAGAGACAGGAGGGTCGCACAGGTTTGAAGCCAGCCACGCTGGCTTAAGAGACCCTGTTTCCAAATAAAAAAGTATAAATATAGGTCTGGGAGTATAGCCTAGAAGTAGAAGGGTTTCCAGGAACTCCAGTAACACAGTAACACCAAAAAAAAAAAAAAGAAGAAGAAATATTTTAAAACAATAATATAACCTACCACACCATCTTTAGTAGAATTTAAAATTTCTGAAGGAATATAACTTATATGTATTCAACTGAGTATCATATCTTTAATTATCTGAAGAAAAAGGTGATCCTATTAATGAATAATGCAGCTGGGTTGCCAGGTCCTGAATACTATTCTCCTTTCTATCATTGATGTGAGAAGCTAAGGATATCAAATTTTCTTGTATTCTCATCTCCGCCATCTGCTAAATGTAAATAATGTTTTCTTTGACCCACTAGTCTATGTCTTCCAAGAAACAAGGTAAAAACTTGAATTTTCTAGGAAATTCTCAGTGGAAGGCTGTAATGAAGAGCTCGTTATTATGTAATTATTTAGCCTCACTAGCTTTCCTGCAGTTATTTTGATGTTATTTAGAATACTTCCAGAAGAGAGGAAAAAACTGGCAAGATGAGCATTGGGTATTTTTCTTACTCTCTCCCTCCAAGGGATATTACTTTGTAATTTGTTTAGCATTTTAGTAAATCCATTAACCTTTCACCCTAGGCTTAGAAAATGGGTTTGATGGTTTAATTCTGTTCCCCAAGGAGTCCATAACCACATCATAAGCTGCATCGTGTTAGACATTAATTGGAATGTATTTTCAAGCCAAATTCAGAGTTAAGATAATGTAAGTATGGAAAATAGGTACTGGAAAAAGTCAAAGAAAATTGTTCATCTTTGCTTTTGCTGATTTTGAAATGATTTTGTCAATTTCTGTTGATAGGGACAGTATGAATGTACTAGCAATTGGGCTCAAATAATACACTGAATTTTAAAAAGTATTCACTTACAATAAAACTATGCTTTTTCCTATATGAAATGGCCTCTGATCTCTTTTATTTAATTTCTGACAATTCTTTTAAATGCTCTTGGTTTCTTCAGATGCTGTGATGTTTAAGAATTTGAAATTAAAAGGGGTACTTCACTAGAAGAATCTTGGTTTCTGAATAGAAGGGACAGTTCTGAAAATAAAATTTTTGTTTTCTATTGCCCCTTTCATTTCTTGAATCAGTTCTGAGAAGCAGGAAATACATTAATAGCTCTGTTTTCTTTCCTTCCCACATAAGTGCGATTACTGCTAGCAGTGGAACAGCTCAGGAGAACAAAGCTACCTTGTACCTCCCTGCCATGTGCCACCTGGGTGGCTTGCCCACTTTTCCACTTCCCACCACACATGATATGCAGGAGCCATGCCCACCTTGAATCTGACTTCGTGATCTGACTAGCACCTCAATGCCAGCCCCACCAGGGGACTTGATCACTGTGGAGGTCACATCTGACATCTCCAGTACCTTTGGACACTGGGTGCTTTGCGCCTAACTGACCTGACGCAGGTGACTCTTTAACCAGGTTAATTTCCTTCATCTTCCTTATATTTGTTCAAGGAGCCCTTTCCAGTCCAATTTCCAGCATTATCCTGATGTCAGAAGACCTTGTCTGATTTCAGAGGAATAAGAGATTCTAGGAGAGGAAAATTGTGGCTGCGAATCCTAACATTTCTCACAGTTGTTATTTTATGAAAACTGTATTTCCATTTCTAATGAAGGCCTGAACCACTGTCCAGGTGGAGCTTTATTATATTGTGAAATGGACGTGGGCAAGAAAGGAATAGATGATGGTTGGTGGTAATGTGAAGGCCTTATATTTTAATTCTACATTTTTTGAAAAATGAATGGCAAAACCCCTGAGGTATTCATTTAAAGAAAGCTCTCTTAAGAGTCACGGTGTGTTAGTTGGTGCTGCACTTTTTTTTTTAATCAAAAGAATTAGGAGTCTGAGTGGGAAGCAGTGGGGAGAACATTAGAAGGGAAAGGAAGTATTAAGTAAAAATGAGGAACAGTGTCCTTAAGTAATGATAAAACGATTACATTCGGTTGGAAATAGAATGATGTTCTCGTCAAATGAGAGAGAACATTTAAATGCCTGTGTGAAAATAAGAGACCTAGTAGTAAAAATTAGTAAAATATTTCCAGAAAAAAATGTCCACTTCCTAAATTATGCCAACAATTTAGTGTTTTCCATATAACCTAGATACATAGAAGTTGGGCATAGGAAAGAATTAAAAATACACTTAGTAAGTCCTTTACTTTGCAGATTTGAAAACTGAGGCACTGAGAATTTATTTTTAAAAATTTTATTTTATTGGTGCACTATAGTTTCATATAATGTGGATCATGTTGATAATGACATGTATTCACCCAGTACTTGGTGCCCCCCCTCCCTGTGCTTCCCCTTTTCTCTCTCTCCCAATACTGAGTGTCCAGGTTATATTCACATGCATATGCTTATTTGAATGTAGTTCTTCCATTAATTAACCCCAGCCTCCTTCTTCCCCTACCCTTCCTTTCTGACTTTGCTGAGGTTACCCTTCCATTATTTGGAGTCCCTCTTGTATTCCTAATAATCTCTAGCTTGAGTATATTAGAGAAAACATATGTCCCTTCTATTTCTGTGCTTGGTTGATCTCACTTAACATAATGTTCTCCAGGTCTTTCCATCTTCTTGCGAATGACATGATTTTGTTCTTCTTTATTGCTAAGTAGAATTCCATTGTGTGTATTTCCAATAATTTTACAATCCACTCATCTGTTGATGGAGACCTAGGTTGGTTCCATATTTTGTGAATTGTGCTGCTATGAACATGGGCATGCATATATTACTGTAGCTCTCTGATTTCAACCCCTTTGGAAAGCTACCCAGGAGTGGTATAGCCGGATCATATGGTGGATCCATTCCCAGTTTTCTAAGGAATAAGGAATCTCCACACTGATCTCCATAGCAGCTGAACTAGTTTGCACTCCCATCAATAGTGTAAAAGATTCCTCTTTCTGCACATTCTCACCAGCATTTGTTGTTATTTTATTTCTTTATGCTTGCCACTCTGATTGGGGTTAGATGGAATCTCGGCATAGTTTTGATTTGCATCTCCCTGATGGCTAAAGATGTTGAACATCTTTTTATGTATCTATTGGCCATTTGTATCTCTTCTTTTTTGGGGGGGGGGCTTGTAATAGTTTATTTACATTTTTTTCTTTTTTTTATTGGTGCAATGTATTCATACATCATAATGGTACAAAGAAAATACTTTTGTAGACATAAATGCACACATCGCCCAGTTAGCCCCTACCTGATCCCCACCCCATTCCCTCCCCATCCCTCCTTCCCATGCTTGGCTTAGTGGTTGACATCTAGTTTTATAGCAATTTATCCAATATTAACGATGATAATCTCACAAAACAGTTTCATTTGTCTGATACCAAGCTTTTGATGACTAAAAGATAACAGTTCAATATTTCTTTTTGCTTTCTTTCTTACCAGAGTATATTTTTTCTTTTCTTTTCTTTTTTTTAGGTGAAGCTATCATACATTTATTTATTTATTTTTCAGAAAAAATCTATCGTGTTATGGAATATGGACTCTAGATACCCAAAACAACCTCGAAGAAGAACAAAGCTAGAAGATGTATATTTTCTGATTTCAAACCATATAAAGCTACAATAATTGAAACAGTATAGTACTGTTCTAAAGGCAGATATATAAACTATTGAAGTTAAATAAGAGCTTAGAGATAAATTCTTCCATATATTGTCAAGTTATTTTTGACAAGGTTTCCACGAACATTTGGTGGTAGAAATAATAATATTTTAACTAAATATTGTTGAAACATAATAATTACATGGAAAAAATATAATTGGACCCTTACCTAATCCCATATACAAATATTAACTCAAAATAGATAAAAGACCTAAATATAAATCTTAAGACTATAAACTTTTAGGAGAAAATCTGGGTCATAAAACCTCACAACATTGAAATTGGCAGTGATTTCTTGGATATGATTTCAATGGCACAGGCAACAGAAGAGTATACAAACTCCCTAAAAAATAAAAAAATATTGTATATTCAAAGACAATGTAAACAGAGTTAAAAGTTACTGATAGAATGGGATAAAATATTTCCAAATGCTATATCTGAAGGTATATTAATATTCCAATTAGAAATCCTAAAAATTAACAACAATCAAAGCAAACAATACAATTTAGAGATAGGTAAAAGACTAACATAAATAATGAATCTCCAATGATAACCAATCTTAGTTGTCTGTTGGATGGAAAATCTTATTTCTCTGGTTCTGGTGTGTGTTACCTATTTCTTCTTTGTAGTTAATCTCTTTGAGTATTTTCTCTAGTGCTGGTTTTGAAGACAAAAATTCCTTCAGTTTCTGTTTGTCATGGAAGTTTCTTATTTCCCCATCTAATTTGATAGAAAGTTTTGCTGGGTAGGAAATTTTTGGCTGGAAGTTGTTTTCTTTCAGAGTTTGGAATATGTTACTCCAAGCCCTTCTGGCTCTCATGACTTGGTTTGGGAAGTCTGGAGTGATTCTAATTGGTTTGCCTCTGAATGTCACTTGGCCCTTTGTTTTTGTTGCCTTTAAGATTCTCTGCTTGGCTTCCACATTGGTCATTTTGACAATTATGTGGTGTGGGGATCCTCTTCTCTGATCCTCTCTAATGGGGGTTCTATAAGTTTCCTGGACCTGTGTATCAACCTCTTGCTCTATGTTGGGAAAATTTTCTGCTATTATTTCCTTGAAAAGATTGTTAATCCCTTTGGTTTCACCTTCTTTTCTCTCCTCTATTCTAATTATTCTTAGGTTAGCTCTCTTAAAATGGGCCCATATTTCTTCAATGTCAAATTCCTGCTGTCAGATTTTTTTTTCTAAATTAGAAACTATGCGTTCATTTTTGGAATGATCATCTTCTAGGAGCGAGATTCTATTCTCCATGTGGTCTAATCGGTTGTTTGTACTTTGAATTGAGGCCTTTACTTCATTAATTGCATCCTTTATCTCTCTTTGGCTCTCTCTGAATTCTTTTCGAAACACCTCTATTATTTCTACAGTTATTTTCCTGATTTGATCTTCTAGAAATCTCTGAATTTCTGTTTTATCAGGTTCTGATGTTGTGGGGTTGTGGGCATTCATTGCTCCATTGTTATTCTTCTTTCCCATGATTTCGGAAGTTTGTGCCTTCTCTGGGTTCTTCCCTAGGTCACTACGACTTCACTTAAGGTGCTATGGATCTCGAGTCTGTGGTATCTCAGTCCCCACTACTCCTTTACTGGGTTGTATTGCAGAGTCTCAGACCCAGGGAGTCAATCGAGGCTGCTTTAGACCATGGGGGGTGCCAGGTTGGGCGTTCTCCTATGGTGTAATATCTCTGCCATCACCACTCCCCCACTGGGTCAAGTCCCTGGGAGCAGTACTGGGATTTCTCCTCTAAGGGCCGCAATTTGACTCACTGTTGAGTGTGCCGATGGAGCTGTCGTGGACTTGGTGAATTTGCTGCTGCTGTCACTGGTAGCAATATGGTGCCGCTGCCATGCCCTCGGCCGTGAGGCTGGCGTATTTCTTCTCTGTTTTTGAACTCCACTCTGAGTCCCTGCAGGGTGCGCTGAGCCCAGCCCCTGGGAGCTTTAGCTGCTCTCTGCGCCGAGAAATCTGCCGAATCCCGCCCGGCTGTTCCGCAGCGGCTCTCCTCGACTCGCTGTCCGCTGCTCCTCTCTGGAGTTTGGTGGGCTGTTGAGTGCATTGGTCTGTATCTCTTCTTTTGTGAAGTGTCTATTCAGTTCAGTTGCCCATTTCTTGATTGAGTTATTTGTTTTGCTAGTGTCTGGTAAAGATCTTCTCCCATTCTGTACAATTTCTCTTTTAGGTTCTTGGTGGTTTTCTTTGATGAGCAGAAACTTTTTAGTTTGATACCATCCCATTTGTTAATTCTTGTTTTAATTTTCTGTACTTTGGAGGTCCTGTTGAGGAAGTTACTACTTGGGAGACACTGAGAATTTAAATGACTTGAGATATATCAGTTACAGAACTGGCATGTGAATAACTAGTCCCTAATTTAATGCTGCACGGTGGGCTGAGCAGTGGCCACCAAAGATGTCCACATTCTAATCCTACAACTTGTGAATTTGTTACCTCAAAAGGTAAACTGGCCAGACGTGGTGGCGCACGCTTGTAATCCCTGCGCTTCGGAGGCAGAGACAGGAGGATCCCGCAGGTTCGAAGCCAGCCACGCTGGCGTAAGAGACCCTGTTTCAAAAATATAAAATAGGTCTGGGAGTGTAGCCCGGAGGTAGAAGGGCTTCCAGGAACCCAGTACCACCACCAAAAAAAAAAAGGTAAACTGGATTTTGCAAGTGTGATTAAGTTAAGAATGGCTGTGGGTAGAAACAATATAATCACAGGATTTTTGATGGAGGAAGATAGATCATTAGGGAAGAGGGAAGATGTGATAATGAAAACAGTGCCTGGGCATATGTTTTGAAGATGGCCAAGGAATACAGGAGACACTGGAAAGCTAAGGCAAAAAAGGTTTTCCCAGGAGCCTCCAGAGGGCACACAGCCCGGCCAACAGTAGGGTTTCAGTCCTTAAAACCCACTTCAGGTTTCTAGCTTCCAGAAATATAAAACAATACATTTGGGTTGTTTTTAGCCACCAGATACATGTTCATTTGTTCTAGCTGCAATTGAAACTAATACAGGATCTTTCCATTTAAGCAGTTTTCATTAAAAGGATCATGGGATTTTTTTTTTTTTTTTTTGTGGTACTGGGGTTCCTGGAAGCCCTTCTACTTCCGGGTTACACTCCCAGACCTACTTTTACATTTTTATTTGGAAACAGGGTCTCCTAAGCCAGGGCGCGCAGCTGGCTTCGAACCTGCGTGATCCTCCTGTCTCTGCTTCCCAAGCGCGGAAATTACCACCACGCCCGGCCTGATCATGGGATTTTTGAAGGAAGCAGATGAATACAAGAACTATCCTGAAAACTCAAGTTACTATTGTAAACTAGTGCAGCTTAGTGAATGAATGGCTAATTTCCCCACAGGCTAATGTGTGACCTAAAACTTACTACTTATTTTTTTAATTCTACTAGGTTCAAAATAATATAAAAATATGTTAATAGAATGTGGTGGCTCATACTTGTAATCCAAGTACTTGAGAGGCTGAGACAGGAGGATGGCAGGCTTGAGGATAGCCCCAGCAGTAGTGAGACTCTCATCAACCTAGTGAGACCCTGTTTCACAACAAAAATAAAATAGGGCTAGCTGTGGAGCTTGGGAGTAGAATGACCCAGGGTTCAATCCCCAGTACCACAAAAAAATTTTTAAAAATCAAAGGACTATTGTATCAAGAATCTATTTTTTAAATTTTTATATTTTTATTGGTGCATTGTAATTAAATATTATAGTAAAATCAAAATAATATAAACATATATGCTCTCAGCAATTATATTTCTCTCTGGATCCCACCACATTCCCTCTGCTGTGGAAGTGAGGTTTGTAGTGATACCTGCATATATGGACATAGTGTTATTGGAACTATTTCCTTCATCATTTCTCCTTTTTCTTCTCCTCATCTCCCTTTCATTGTTCCCTTCCACTATTCTACTATTTTTTTCCCTCATTTATTTGAAGTCACTTTTGTTTCCTATTTTCATGTGAGAGAAAATATCTGACCCTTAACTTTCTGAGACTGACAGGTCTCACTTAGCACAGTATTCTCCAGTTCCAATCCATTTCCCTGTTGCAAGAAACCAAATTCACTCTGGATACCTTAAATAAAATGCAACTAGAAGAAACCAAAGTGCAGAAAGAACAGAAACTCTTACAAGAAATCAAGCTGAATATCTTTTCTGATTTTCTATGTTTAGTCTCACAGTTTTTCCCCATTTTTTGTGAGCAGGCTTATCCATAGCTTGAATATTTTTTTTAAATTCCAGTTTGTCATAGGTGGAACAGAGTTACTCCAATTCTGAATTTTTCTTATCATTCAGTTGGAGTCTAGAAAACAGCAACTGGAAATCACTGTTTTCCAAATCTGATTTTCAAAGAGAAAAATATCTGATTAGTCTGCTGGATAAGATGCGTGTCCCTTTCTAATCCATTGGGACCCATCAGGTCCCATGTGACCAATTATGAGACTGTAGTGTCCTGAGTTCCTGCTCATTAGAGTTTATGTGGGCATGCCATTAGAAAAGGGGACTGCACAGTATGGACAAGAGGCCAACACACAGCAAGGAGCTGAATTCAGAGATACATTTTATAATGTTAAATAATTATGTATAATTTAACTATTATTGTTTCAAAACGAGGAAATATATAAATGAAACATTCTAATTAAAGAGGTAAAAGGAGTGGGTATGGTGGCATATGGCTGTAATCTAGTACTTGGGATTCTGAGACAAGAGGATAGCAGGTTCCAGGCCAGCCTCAGCAACTTAACAAGGCCCTCAACAACTTAGTGAGACCCCATTTCAAAATTAAAAAGGGATGGTGTTATGGATAAAATAATAAAATAAAAAAGGTGCAGAAGTAGAATGCTCCTGGATTCAATCCCCAGTGCCAAAAAAGGAGATATAAGGATTTACAATCAAAGTAATACATGAAACAAAGTGCCATAAAAACCTAAGTTCAAAGAAAGAAGCAAACAGAACTAAGAAAAGTATAGGCAGAAATTAAATTAGAAAGCAGACAAGAGTTTAAATGGACCACCACTTAGTAAAATGTGTTCCAAAATATTTTTGTAATGAATTGAATAAGAAGGTCAAATCCTTGGGGAGTTAATTGAAGATAAAGTAAACAATTAACACAAGAAATTACCATTGTAAAGGAGAAAGAAGAAAAAAAATCACAGATAATTAAAAGAACTAGAAAATAAAGTGCCACGTATGACATTTGGCAAAAGGGAATGTTATTTAGTCATTACCAAAAAAATTACTTCAATTAAGACTGAAAACCCGTAACCTAGAATCTTTTAAGAACATAAATAGCTTTTTGCCTCAATTCTTTCTTTTTTTTTCTTTTTTTTTTATGGACTGGGGATTAAAGGAGAGCCATTCTACCTCTAAGCTACACTCCTAGTCCTATTTTACTTTTATTATTGCAACAGGATCTCACTAGGTAAATGAGAGTCTCACTACTTGCTGAGGCTGTCCTAGACCCTGCAATCTTCCTGTCTCAGCCTGCCCATTACTGGGATTACAGGCATGTGCCACCAAGCCTGGCTCAAAAAAATTTTTTTTAAATTTTTATCTACTACCTAATACAAGTCAGGAAAATATTTTATTTCTATTTTTAATTTATTCAGAAAACATCAAGCCTAAGCATAGATAATAATTGTTAACATGCAACACGTAAGGAGCTTAGATAGTAGGTTGTTACTAACCACTGAAAGAATTGCTCAAATGACATCTATTCACCTAGCCAGTCTACTATACAACACCAAGGGAGAGCGAAAGGGAAGCAGGATCATTTTAAGGATGTTGCTCATGAAATACTCAGACAAGGGCTGAGGGTTGGTTCAGTGATAGAGAACCCCTGGGTTCAAGCCCCAGTAGTTAAAAAAAAAAAGACATTACTTACTAGGATCAATATATCAACATGGGAGTGGGATCAGTTACATCCCTTATGCATCCTTCAGATCAGTCTAATGATCACTTTTCCTCATAAAACTTTTGCAAGTGACTCTCGTTAGCTGTTTGGAATTTTTGCCATCACAAACATGCTAATCTATAATGTATCATTTGGATGATGAACCAGGAAGAATCCAGGCTGTATTTACCGTGGTTACCCAACACAGATGCCCCACACACCCTTGGGCAGGCAGAATGCTGAGAACACTGTTTAACACCTCAAGAATTTATGGTTCAATAAAAGGAAGGTATAATAAATAAACAAAAACATCAGCATGCTGAATATCACCTGAAAATTTCAGTGTACAAAGGGATATATGCAGCTACTGTTTCCAAGAAATATGTCTTTCCCTGTTGAGAAGGGTTTCTGTAACCACCCAGAGCCTGAGGTGGGCAGACAACTCACACACAGCTTTTTATTCTGGAGAGAGACTCAAGTAGTCCTCCAACATGAGGAAACTATTCCCATTACATGCCAAGATGCTATTTTGAAGTTATAATGTCCACACTAAATTTTTTTAAGGAAAGTAAACTTTTATGGAGGAATTAGGGTAAAAAAAGAAAAGAAATTCTTCACAGAAAATTCTGAAGAAGATGACAGAAATTATGTAGCCAATTAATCCTGGTTGTACTTACAACCAGATTTGTTGTTTTCTCTTGACTACCGCTATGGCCAATAGTTCAGTCTGAGTCTAATTTTTAAGCCATGCAAAGTACAGAGGCTTTCAGAATGCCAGAAAGTCTATAATAGCATGCTGGGGTTAATTATTGACTTTAAAGAGATAATGTCAACCAACGAATCAGCACCATTTCTCTGCCACACCTGGGGTTTTCTCTGGATGACTTCCATCCAAAGGCTGACAAAACTTGACCTTGGATAGACGCTAGGATTTATTAGGACGATGGCCAAAGGTGCTCACCTGCCAGTGGGACAGGTTCCATGATCATGATCCAGATTATTCTGCTCCACATATGGAAGGAGGTGAACTTGTCGAGTTTTCCACATTAATGCTGATTTTGAAAGCTTCCATAGTAAAAGCTTCTAATTATTGTAGTCCTATGCAGAACCATGATCCTCCTGTCTCAGCCTCCCGAATGCTGAGATTACAAGCGTGTACCACCATGCCTGGCTGACTTTTTCCTGATATAAAAGTTAGTGTGAAGCTAATTTGAAAGACCAGAGCCCCAGGATGGGTTATCTGTGTATGATAAACATGCCCATTTGCTAAAATTATAATTCAGGCTACCACCACAACATTAAAATTTACTTTCTTAATGGTCCTGGCAGCAATTAGAACACGGGTGGCACGCTGTTTTCCAGTTGAATGAACTGGCAGCCAAGAGTTCAGTAGCTCTGACCCCAGCTGTGTATCTGACTTGCCTTGGGAAGGACATTTACTCACAGTCCCACATTTTCCCTTGGCATATAAGCTCATTAAACAAGTGACCTTGAGGTTTATTTTAAGGAATTATGACATTTTAAAGAAGCCCTGTCACTGAGAGGGAAGGGGCTTCGTAGTGGTGTCACATGCCTCGGTGCCTCAGCGATGGGTGGTAAATAGAATAAGGAGAGTGAAATAATAGTAATAAAAAGAGCATTATAGAAAAAGACCCAATAATGCCATCCAGCCTGTTAAAGCCTCTTCTTGCTGCTATTATCTATAATTTCCAGGTCAATTATCTTAATGTCAAGCCAAGGCCTAACTGAGTTAAGGAAAGAATCCAGGAAGATTTGTATTGACGTGATGTCAGGACAGGAGTGGCATGGGGTCTGGAAATGCCTCATCATGCCTCAATTTGGACATAATAGTCTGATTTGGTGCAGGCTTCTAATAGAGTTTGATGGCTAATCGTATCCCTGTGGAGCAAAGCTGGAGCCTTACAGAGTTCCAGAAAAAAGTCGGTTCCACAAAAGGTAAGGTTAATACCACGCCTCTGATAATTAATTCTCTAGAATGCAGAGAAATCTTTGAAAGATTCTAAAGAAAACGAGTTAGTAATATCTCTTGAGTATGCTTCCCGTGTGTGGGTCTGGGTTAGGCTCTTTAGGCATAAATTCAAATCACCGTCAGCTCATAAAGCAAATTTAATAAGATGAACAGAAAATTTCCAATATAAAAACGAAGGCAGTGGGGAGTGTCTCTCAGTGGTAGAGTGTGTGCTTTGCATGCACAAAGCTTGAGGTTCAATCTCCAGGAAGAAAAAAAAAGCATATTAATTTCAATAAATTATTCTGTTCCATTTTCCTTCTAAGAAATATTTGCAATGCAGGAAAAAAAATTACTTTCAAATATCCCCCAAGCATATGATGAGATGTTCTATTAAACGCGGGTACGTGGATATCTATCTTGAGGTAGGGCCTCCAGCACAGTAAGTTTCCATAACAGAGAGAGAACTATCTAGATCTAACAAAGAATTGTCCCACAAGAACCACAGGTGTGAGCTGGAAACAGGACAATCACATTGGTATATGTTTTTATTCCAGTACTTGGGAAACTAAGACAGGAGGATTCCAGGTTCCAGGCCAGGCTCAGCAACTTAGTGAGCAACCCACTTAGCAGAGAGAGTTGGGGGTTGGGGGAGGGAGAGGGAAGGGGTTAGAGATTGGGTAGGGGCTGATTGGATGATGTGTGCATGTATATTACCACAAGTTTTTTTTTTTTATTGCATTGAGATGTATGACTACAGTGCACCAATAAAAATGTATTAAAAAAAAAAAGAATGGCTCTGGGAATAATTACTAAAAAAAAAAAAAAAAAAAGCGAAATAGGACCACTTCTTCTCCATAGGTCCCAGCATTGGTGAGAACTTACCTGAATGTGTGTGTGTTTCTACTGAATCTTGTGTAACCCAGGACTGGGAAAGGGTGAGCAAGTTTCTTTGATATATGGGCAGCATGCACTTTTGATAATGTAGCAATGCAGTACGTGTGGCGTGTCCAGGCGTAGTCTCCACGTTCTCAGAGTGAACACCCCCTGGTGAGTCTCAGGGTGCTGTGGTTGGGAGGTGGCTTGTTGCCCACACTTTTTAACTTCAAGAGGTAAAGCCCAATGACATTTGAGTGGCCATTTCTTATAGTATCTTGATCATAACCGCTAGGTGGTCCAGCCTCTTCCTTTTCTCAGTCTACAATACTTACTGTCTGGACAACTGGGGAGAAATTTATCATAAAATGTCTATTTCTTAACCAAGCAAGATAAAAAAATGCCTAAGTACAAAATAGCTAAAGTTATTAAAGTAGAAGGTGAATAATATAGAACAATTAATTGTAAGAATATATCGGTCTCAAATTATCGCTTCAAATAAGGGAAGGAAGGAATGGAACTTGGTGGGGGGAACTAATGTATGCTGACCAATAAAAAATTTTGTTTTGGAGATTGATAAGAGAAATTTGGTTAAACGGGTTTACAAAAGGTTAGAGTTAGGGTTAGGGTTAGGGTTAGGGGTTAGGGTTTTTTTTTTTTTTTTGGGGGGGGGGTCTGGGGATGGAACCCAGGGGCATTTTACCTCCGAGCTACACACCCTGCCCTATTTTTTATTCTGTATTTTGAAACAGGGTCTCACTAAGTTGCAGAGGGCCTCACTAAGTAGCCGAGGCTCTCCTTGAACCGTGATCTTCCAGTTTCAGCCTCCTAAATGCTGGAATTACAAGCATGTGCCACCATGCCCAGCTAAAAGTTTTATTTTTTTTAATATACTTTCATTGGTACAGTGTAGTTTCACATTATAATGTAGTTCAGAATTAAACTGAAATAAAAACTGTTAATTATGATAATGAATTTAAAGATTAAATGGCCCCATGAAAGATTTTTAGATTGAGACAGTTAACTTTTTCCTTATTATTTCTTTTTTAAAATATACTTTATTGGTGCATTGTAATCTGCTATAAAAATTTCTATGTAAATTATTAATAAACTGAATCATTTACTTTAGGTGAACATGTACATTTATGTTTTTAAAAATTATACCTTTAAATATTTATACACATTTTATCAAGGAATGCAAACATTACATAACAATATATTAGCATGATCCAGCATTTTAATTATCAGAGACAAAAATGTATTGATTTGATAGATTCTGGAGAGGAATTTGAAAAGTTTCACCATCCAATACTAACCAACTGCATTTAGTTTTTTTTTTTTAAATAAGAGAATTCAGCTGGATGTGGTGGCACCTGCTTGTAATCCCAACATTTGGGAAGCTGAGACAGGAGATCATGGTTCACAGACAGCCTCGGCTACTTAGTGAGGTCCTTTGCAACTCAATGAGACCCTGTTTCAAAATAAAGAATAAAAAATAGGGCTGGGGGTGTTGCTCAGAGGTAGAATGCCCCTGGGTTCCATCCCCAGTATTACAAAATAGAGAGGGAGAGAGAGAGAGAGAGAGAGAGAGAGAGAGAGAGAGAGAGAGAGAGAGAAATCTTCCTTAAGATGACAAAGAATATTAATTTCAAATTCAGTGTGCAGTATTTCTAATAGGCCAACTTTGAATATGTACATAGAGAACAAAAGACTCTGATGCTTGGTATTTACAAAACACTAGAGCAGTCATCTTGAAAAAACAGACTGTTTAATTTCTTGAGAATATTTTTTGTTATTACTGCTTCTGTTTGGAGTTGCATATTGGATGGCAACCTCATAATTTAGTTGCTGAAAATCTTTATCTGGCAGTGCTCAAGCAATTGGCAAACTCATTCTTGATGGAAGTTGCTTAATGCTTAACTAATCTGCATTCCTAGGAAACTAAATAACAAAACAAGAATGGCCATTGTTATTCATATTTTCCTAGATCTGCCAATGTAATAAGACAAGAAATACAAAATACAATTTTAAGGCCCAAGAAGGAAAGATTATGATTTTATGCTAAGATTAGAGCTGTTTATTTTTACAACCCAAGAAAGCAACAAGAAATGATTAGATGCAAGTAAAAAGTCAATAAAATAAATAAATATATAATTTAAAAATTTGCCTATAATGGTAAATTTGAAAGCATACCGAAAAAAAAAATCTCAGTTACACTTCAAAAAAATTTTTTAATCATCTTGGCAAAATGTCTGACTGGAAAGAAGGGTTGTGTTAGTAAAATTATATACTTATCTCCTTAATTCATAAGAGAAGATGAAGAAATGAAAATAGATACCTGAACCTTGGAGGAGAAATCTTACAATTTTATAGATTGTCAATTGCAACAAATTATTAGTTTATGACATGCTAGTCCAATTGAAATATAAATAATTTTTAGAATATTTAGAAGAATAAAGTCATTTGAATTAAATATTAATAAAGCAAACAAAAATTCTGAAAAATTAGATGTTTGTTTTAAGCAAAGTAAGAAATCTATAGAAGTCATACAAAAATATTTTGGCCACAAAAAATTAGAGTGATAAATTCTACATTAAAAACAAAACTGAAAAATGAAAGACAAAGAAAGAATATTTGCAAAGAACACTGTAAATAAAAGTGATTAATATTTGTTATATACACGGGCTTCTATGCATTTACAAGAACAGCATAACCAAGTTATATAAATAGATAAGTAACTAGTGACTCAAATAGAAAAGGAACTAGTAAATTAAATAATACATGTTTATAAAGATAATCAATTTTACCTATAGATACTAATTATTTTCTAGTAAAATATTTTAAGTGATAATATCTGGTGTGTGTAAGAATTTGAGAAAAATACTACTCTTAGACTATAGGCAGAATGTGAGTTGTAGCACATCTTGTGGAAGAAGCAATCTTGTGATAACCTGTTACCAACTATTACTCTTCAACCCAGAAATTCTATTTCTGTGAATTTATTATATAGAAACAAAGACTTTGATACCTTAGGATATCTGCTCTAAAAATCTCCTGCTCTAGGATTGTTTGTAGAACTAAAAGTGCAGCCAGTGATTCTCCATCAATAGAAGGATGATCAGATATCTTGTGCCACACCCATGGATGGATTTTATGCAGCTGTGACTTGAAAGAGGTTAAAGCTATGCCCACCAAGGTAAATATCCAATATTCAGTGAAAGGTGAAGATGCAGAGAAATTTTTTATGAAATTGTCAGAATTCTGCAGGGCAAAAGTTGATTAAAAAAAAAAAAAAAACCTGTTTATTGTGAGTGTGGGTATGAGGCAAGAGAAGACGACTCTTGGCTAAAAAGCTCAGGAGCCAGAAAGAAGAATAACACTTTCTTCACTGGCCCCCTCTCAGGTGAACAAAGCAGGTCCTCTCCAGGCAGCTAAGACCACTAGATAAGGCAGCTAAGTCCAGCAAGATGGCGCCACCCATTCCCAGTCACGGGAAGTCCAAGATGGCACCACCCAACCCCGGCCACATAAAGGCGAATACAGGAAATCTAGCTCAGGAAGCAGAAACTTGACCCAAAGTATTGGTAGCCCTGCCTATTATAGAACCAATCAAAACCATCCCATAAGGGTTTATATAATCTGTATGATGACGGCTCAGACACAGAGCTTGGCTCCCTGAGCCTCTCTGGTGAATAAAGAGAGCTGCTTTATCTTACCACAGCCTCTCTTGTCCTCTAGGGACTGAGCCTCCTACAACAGATATATAGACATTTACAATTTTATGAGCCTAGAGAAAGAGAGGGAGGGGATGATGCTGCCCATGCAAAAATAAATCGAATATAGAGAATGTAAAATTCAATCTCTAGCGAGGTGTGGTGGTGCACTCTTGTAATCCCAGCACTTGAGAGGCTGAGACAGGAGGATCGCAGTTCACAGCCTCAGCTACTTAGTGAGGCCATTTGCAACTCAGTGAGACCCTGTTTCAAAATAAAGAATAAAAAATAGGGCTGGAGTGTTGCTCGGAGATAGAATGCTCCTGGGTTTCATTTCCAGAACCTTCCCCCAAAATCACTCTTAATGCTTTTCATTGTAAAAATTAAATATATACCTGAACTAGAAAGTAACATGCATGGATTAAAATATAAATTTTCTTTTTTTTTAATTGGTGCACTGTATTCATACATCATAGTGGGATACAAACTTTTGTAGACATACATGCACACATCGCCCAGTCAGCCCCCACCCGATCCCCACCCCATTCTCTCCCCATCCCTCCCTCCCATGCTTGGCTTAGTGGTTGACATCTAGTATTATAGCAATTTATCCAAAATTAAAAATGATAATCTCACATAACAGTTTCATTTGTCTGATACCAAGCTTTTGATGACTTAAAGATAACATTTCAATATTTCTTTTTACTTTCTTTCTTACCAGAGAATATTTTTTTCTATTTTTTTTAGGTGAGACTATCATATATATATTTATTTTTCAGAAAAAAACTCTATCCTAATATGGACTATGGACTCTAGATACCCAAAATGATCTCGAAAAAGAACAAAGCTAGAAGATATATATTTTCTGATTTCAAACCATATAAAGCTACAATAATTGAAACAGTGTAGTACTATTCTAAAGGCAGATATATAGACCATTGGAGTTAAATAAAAGCCTAGAGCTAAATTCTTCCCTATATTGTCAAGTTATTTTTGACAAGGTTTCCACGAACATTTGGTGGTAGAAATAATAATATTTTAACTAAATATTGTTGAAACATAATAATTACATGGAAAAAAATATAATTGGACCCTTACCTAATCCCATATACAAATATTAACTCAAAATAGATAAAAGACCTAAATATAAATCTTAAGACTATAAACTTTTAGGAGAAAATCTGGGTCATAAAACCTCACAACATTGAAATTGGCAGTGATTTCTTGGATATGATTTCAATGGCACAGGCAACAGAAGAGTATACAAACTCCCTAAAAAATAAAAAATATTGTATATCCAAAGACAATGTAAACAGAGTTAAAAGTTACTGATAGAATGGGATAAAATATTTCCAAATGCTATATCTGAAGGTATATTAATATTCCAACTAGAAATCCTAAAAATTAACAACAATAAAGGCAAACAATACCATTTAGAGATAGGTAAAAGACTAACATAAATAATGAATCTCCACAGATAACCAATCTTAGTTGACTGTAGGATGGAAACTCTTGTTTCTCTGGTTCTGGTTACCTATTTCTTCTTTGTAGTTAATTTCTTTGAGTATTTTCTCTAGTGCTGGTTTTGAAGACATAAATTCCTTCAGTTTCTGTTTGTCATGGAAGCTTCTTATTTCTCCATCTAATTTGATAGAAAGTTTTGCTGGGTAGGAAATTTTTGGCTGGAAGTTGTTTTCTTTCAGAGTTTGGAATATGTTACTCCAAGCCCTTCTGGCTCTCATGACTTGGTTTGGGAAGTCTGGAGTGATTCTAATTGGTTTGCCTCTGAATGTCACTTGGCCCTTTGTTTTTGTTGCCTTTAAGATTCTCTGCTTGGCTTCCACATTGGTAATTTTGACAATTATGTGGCGTGGGGATCCTCTTCTCCGATCCTGTCTAAAGGGAGTTCTATAAGTTTCCTGGATCTGTGTATCAACCTCTTGCTCTATGTTTGGAACATTTTCTGCTATTACTTCCTTGAAGAGATTGTTGATCCCTTTGGTTTCACTTTCTTTTCCCTCCTCTATTCCAATTATTCTTAGGTTAGCTCTCTTAAAATGGGCCCATATTTCTTCAATATCAGATTCCTGCTGTCGGATATTTTTTCCTAGATTGGAAACTATGCATTCATTTTTGGAATGATCATCTTCTAAGAGCGAGATTCTGTTCTCCATGTGTTCTAATCGGTTGTTTGTGCTTTGAATTGAGGCCTTTACTTCATTAATTGCATCCTTTATCTCCTTTTGGCTCTCTCTGAGTTCTTTTTGAAGCACCTCTATTATTTCTACAGTTATTTTCCTGATTTGATTTTCTAGAAATCTCTGATTTTCTGTTTTATCGGGTTCTGATGTTGTGGGTTGTGGGTATTCATTGATCCAGTATTATTCCTCTTTCCCATGATTTAGGAAGTTTGTGCCCTCTCTGGGTTCTTCCCTTGGGTCACTATGACTTCACTTAAGGTGTTCTGGATCTCGAGTTTGTAGTATCTCAGACCCCACTACTCCTTTACTGGGTTGTATCACAGAGTCTCCGACCCAGAGAGTCGATAGCGGCTGCTTTAGACTGTGGGGGGTGCCAGGTTGCACGTTCTCCTATGGTGTGATATCTCTGCCACCGCCCCTCCCCCACTGGGTGAAGTCCCAGGGAGTACAGTACTGGGATTTCTCCTCTGTGGCCCGCAATTTGACTCACTGTTCTTGAGTACGCAGATGTAGCTGGACTGGATTCGGTGAATTCTCTGCTGCTGCCGCTGGTGGCAATATGGCGCCGCTGCCACGCCCTCGGCCTTGAGGCTGGCCTATTTCTTCTTGGTTTTGATTTCCACTCTGAATCCCTGCGGCGTGTGCTGAGCTCAGCCACTGGGAGCTTTAGATTTTACCTGCGGTGAGAAATCCCGCCTGGCTGTTCCGCAGCGGCTCACCTCGGCTTGCTGTAGCCGTCCGGTGAAGTCGCCGCTGCCGCTGGCAGTATGGCGCTGCTGCCGCGTCCTCGGGCATGAGGCCGGTTATCTCCTCTGTGGCTCTGAGCTCTGTTCTCAGTCCACTTTCTTTCTGGAGCCTGGTGATTTTTTTTTGTTTCTCTGGTGATGGTGTTTTCTGGCTATATAAGGCGCTGATTTTGTGGTAATGGAGATTGGTTGTTAGCGGGGCTCTTAAGCCCCGCTTTTCTCGGGTCGCCATCTTCCCGGAAGTCCCTAAAATATAAATTTTCTGGGACTATTATTTTGAAACACTGTACTGATTTTCTGAGTAAAGAATAAATTCAGTAAAAAAAAAAAGAAAAAAAAAACAGGAAAACTTGGACATAACAGAAAAACAAGAGGCAAGTGTTAAGAGTGTGTTGATTAAAATATGCACATGCTGGTTGGCCTTCTTTGATTATCTCAGGTGACAGAGAAATAAAGATAAGGAAAAAGGGAAAGGAAATAACTCCAAAGACTTCATGGAAACTTGAATTCTAGTGTCTTCCATGCTTAGCTACACCTCAACTTCTTTTTGTTTCAGGGGCTGCTGTGTTTTAGGTAAGGTTCCATTGTGTCTGCCAAGGGTTCCTGCACTGGAAGGTAGGTTACCAGTGTGTTGGTGTTGAGTGAGTGGGACTTCTAAGAGGTGAAACTTAGTGGAAGGTGGTAGATCACTGGGGATGTCACCTCCTTTGGAAGGGACTAGTGTGATTCTTGGAAGAATCCCATTAGCTTCTGTTGTTATGAAACAAAACAAACACAAACAAAACAAACAAACAAAATGTGGGCTGGTTATGGTGGCACATGCCTGAAATCCCAGTACTTGGGAAGCTGAGAAAGGAGGATTGCAGGTTCAACCGTAGCAACTTAGCAAAACTCTCAGCAATTTAGCAAGATCCTGTGAGATCCTGTTTCAAAATAAAAAATAAAATAAGGTGGGGATGTAGCTTAGGATCAAATACCACTGGGTTCAATCCCCAGTGTCAAAAAGAAAAAAGAAAACAAGAAAACTATCAAGAACAAGGATGGTTCCTGAATTCCACTTGCATCCTATCTTGTATGACCTGTCCCTCTGGCATGATCTGGCACTATAATGCCAGTTACCATGTTGTGATTTAGCCAGAGAACCCTTGCCAGGGGAATAGTTCTTTGCTCTTGAATTTCCAAACCCCACTTTCTTTATGCACTACCAGTCTTTTTGTGACAGAAAATGAACTAGTACAGAGAAATGCAGCTGAGATTTAATTTGTAGCAGCAACAGAATCAAGTCTAGAGTGCCGGTATGAGTCTGAGTAAAAACAAATATGTCAATACAGAAGTGGAAATACAACTCACTTGGGGGAGGGAAGAGATCAGCTGCTGTGCATCCAGGTCTTTGGAAAAATGCCTCATTATTGATCCCATTCCATAAAGTAGCATAGAAGTTACTGGACTTAGAAGAAGTCCACTGTGAGATTGCTGTCTTGGAAGAATCCAGAACACCCACCAATGCCTTGGCAATCAAGCCGTGCTGGATACAAACGCCTATCCCCTCCCATTTTATTTGTTGCCCATATGATCCCATCCTATAATGAGGAGAGATACATGTTCCCAAGTCAGCTGGGTCTTGAACTCCAGGGAGCTCTGCAGATGCACGGGGCGGGGGGGGGCAGTCATGGTAGCTGTGTGGTTCTAGTATCAGGTGTTCTACAGTTGAGAGGAGGATGAGGGGGCTGATGAGGGCCGTTCTTCACTCAAAGTCTGAACCTAACCCACCTAAATGGAGGACTTGATAGATAGGCTGATAACATGTCTGTCCTCGTAATGCCTATTACTCGTCTGAATTATTACAGTAAAGTCTTTCTACAAGTAAAGCAATAGCTTCCAAATTTATGTTTTTTGGGGACTTCACTAAATGCTTTTACATACTTCAGGCAGCTATATCTTACAGTCAAATTTTATGCATTCCAAGCTTTATATTCTTCATAAATGTTTCAATTCAAATAAATTTCAAAGTGTTTATGTTTTTCCTCGAGACTGAAAATATAACTGTATTAATCATTTCTGATTTTATTGGTGTTCTCTAAATATATACAAAATTAAGATGATAAATCTTGGTTTAGGTTGTTATTTTCTAAAAAATGGTTCTAGTTTTTTTTTAAGGAACTTTTTTTTTCTAAAAATATTTGGAAAAAAATTATTTCTTTTGTCTGAAAATTACACCTTCATTTTTGTATCTTTACTTACTCTGTTTTGTCTACCTGGAATTTTTAAAATGTCCTAACTGCCTAATTTATCATCTGTGGCCTGTCTCAGCTGATTGCAGTTGGCCTTTCAGACCCATGAGTTTCTTGTCCACAGATTCAACCACCAGAGATGAAAAATGTAGTTGGGCCAGGGACAGCTGCATCTGTACTCAATATGTCCAGACTTTTATTCTTGTCATTATTCCCTAAACAATTCACGATAGCAACTATTTACATAGCACTTACACTGTATTAGAAATTATCAATAATCTAGAGGTGACTTAAGTATATAGAAGGATGTAAGTATTATGCAAGTACTAGGCCACTTTACCCAAGGAACCTGAGCAACCAAAGATTTCTGTTTGTGGGGATTCTTGGAACTAATCTAGATACCAAGGGACAATAATACTTCACGTAGCACTCCTTTGTTTCACCCACTGGAAATGCTTTTTTGAATTCTGAAGCCAACCCCCTTCTTTATGGAAAGAGACAAACAAGAAAATTACAAAGTGAAAATGTGGTTTTGTTTTTCCTTTCCCCTTACTTTCACTGGGAAACATGTATACTTAATTAAGTTCATAAGTTTGGATTTCTTTCAGAAGGATCAAGTCTAGAAGGAAATTTAACCACTAATAAAATAATTGGGTGTAAAATACTCTCAGTTTTTCAAGATCATCTTAAATTTATTTTCAGTAGCAGGAAAATGAGTAAGAAAATCCACCTATAGAAATTTTTTATTTCCCTGAGAATTGTGTTTGTTTTTTTTTTCTTTTTGAGATGAAACCATTTAAAAGAAACTAATGCAAAGAAATATCTGTAGAGTAGTTTAAGGGGGTTAAAGAAGAGAGTTAGGAAGAGAGATAGGGAGGACTGAAAAAGAAATCAGTTTGAATAATATGCCGGGCGTGGTGGCTCAGGCTTGTAATCCCTGCGCTTGGGAGGAGGAGACAGGAGGATGGCGCAGGTTCGAAGCCAGCCGCGCTGGCTTAAGAGACCCTGTTTCCAAATTTAAACAAGTATAAAAAATAGGTCTGGGAGTGTATCCCAGAGGTAGAAGGGCTTCCAGGAACCCCAGTACCACGACTAAATAAATAAATAAATAAATAAATAAAATAACCGTAATATGTGAAGGTATTACCAACAATCTCACCAACTTATGTGGGGAGGGAGTGGGGAGAAGGGTAGGATGTGGAAGGAAATAGATGAGGAGCTGTGTGTACGTATATTTTTAACACATTGAACCTTACTATGATGTATACTTCCCATGCATCAATAAAATAATTTTTGAAAAAAGACACTTTAGTGAAACAATAGTTTTACTAAACCCTGATCTGATTTCACATACTCAGAGATTTCAGAAAATGAATAGGTATCTCTCTGCTCCTTTCTCTTTCCCAACCACTTGGAACATGCTTTAGAAATGAAATAGAGACTATGCTGATGCTAACTTACAATTATTTTCTGAGCTCCACTCTATAATGTTTTTAACAACAACAACAACAAAAAAAAAAACACTAAGCTAGATAATTGGTATGGTTTAAGAAAATTATAACAAATTAACTCCAGATATTGATACAGGGTCTCTCCTCTTATTGGGTTCTTGTCTAGTGGATTTTGATGAATGAAATCGATTAATGAAGAGTACAGAAATAGGAAAGTTTATTTTAAGTGGAGGAAAGATAGAAAATAGAATAGCTCCGGCATAGGGGTGGGGCTCTCACTAGGGAGAATCTGCTCAGGAGTCTCAGTGGACAGCTTTATTCCTCTGGTAGTTTTCCCTGGGTTCCTTTTGTGATTGGTCAGAAATGGATCTTGGAGATTCAATGTCCTTTGCCAAATTTCCATCCTTAATTTGAATTGTTATTTTTGTGGGCTGATGGACTTCAATCTTCTGGTGCTGGTGGGTTCTTAATCTCCCGTCTGCCTCCCTGCTTTGATTACTCTTGGAATTCATTATACCATTTGTCCTGAATTCCATCCTGAAAGTTTACTTCAGTTTCTTTAACTCTTACCTGGTCATTGTTGCCCCATATTTTATTAACTTTCCCTGTTTTTGTTCTTTTGCAGATGGTTTATTTTTACTCTTTTCTTTCCTAGGTCCTCTGCCCTAATGGCCTAGTTTTTCTAGCTTCTTAATGTTAGTACATTAAGAAACAGACTTACTAATCAGGCAAACATCTTTAAAATCCTGAGTTCTGTTAGATCCTACACTAAGAAATACTTCAGTATAGGCTGCTTATTGCATCAGTGCATAAGGAGATTGTCATCTAATTTTTTTTTACCAAAATGATTAGTTTGTACATTTATTTATTTATAGTTTTTGCATGGTGTTGAGATGGAACCCAGTACCTTGTGCCTGGCAAGCAAATACTCTGCTACTGTGCCACATTCCCGGCCCACACTAGTTTATTTAAATACCCATCTCTTCAAGTCTGTCAGCCTATAAATATTACTTGTTTGGGGTTTTACCAACTTATTTTGCCAGGAGGTGACAGTAATTCCTCTTTCCATTTCTCCAACTTTTCCTCAGAACAAGGTCGGAGAGTGGAGGGCATCTCAGCGCTGCGATTCTACCAGCTTCTCTTAAGTCATTCTCGATCTTTTCTTACTACTATTAACATGGTACCCTTCAGTGGATGCTATAACAGAAGGAAAAGACAACTTTAGATTTTTTAAGCTGTTTCTCTTCATAAATTTTCCCCAAGAGTTAAAGATTAATAAGACACATAAAGGTCAAGTCTATAAATATTTTATCACCAAGAAAGTGACGATGACATGGGAAAGGGGCAGGTAACGTTTCAGGGGAGTCTGAAGAAGGAGACCCATCAGAGGGATGAAAGACAGTTTCTTGGAGAAGGTGAAGCTGACATGTCTGTTGTATTAAAAGAAGCCATGTAGACATATGCATGGACACATCCACAAATCACAGTGCTGTCTGCCCTTGGAGCTGAAGTTGGAGCCCTGCCCTCTCCTCTCTGAGCAGGCTATTTGATTGTGAATCCACTGAGGCTAATTTTGGCTGGCCTGCCTCACACTAGATGAGTTGGCTTCTGCCAAAGGCCAGCTGGTCCCTGGCTGTCACCAACACTAGATGCCTCTTTAGTCTCAATTCCATTGGCTCCTTTTCTCTTGGGCTGTTGCACTGTCCTTCCTCCCTTGACTTCCTGAATAGCACTCTGTCTTGATTCTATTACCCTTCTGAACATTTTTCCTCGGTCTTCTTTGGAAGTTTTCTTCTGAAAACCTATTTAAATGTCAACGTGCCTCAAGGTTCTCTGGCTCCTTTGGTTATTCCCTGGGTCTGTTCTCTCTGAGCACACTCATCCACTCCAAGGGTCTTGGCTGACGTCTTCACCCCTACTCAGTTATCTATTCTGATAACAAGGGCTATAGGAAAGGGTTACGTCCACCTCAATCAAACTAAAATCTGTTATAGGTTGGGTTCCATGAATAGTTACACTAGGGATTGGTAAATAGCCCATTTCTTAGGAAATGCTCTGGGGAGTAGCATCTATAGGAAAGGAAGGTAGGACACCTTTGGGGCAGGATTGGGCAGTGGTGCATTTGCAAGGCCTCAGCTGATCTCTGAGGAGCACTAACACCAAGGTAATCCCTGGCCCAGCACGGATCCATGCTGAATGCAGCCTGTCCTTAGGAAGAGGACTCGGCCTGAATGGGAAGGCTCTCCCAAGCCGCAGAGTGCCAGGACAGGCTGTCAGCCAGAGAGAGCACCACGGTGCCCAGGTATCACCTCCAGTCCTCAGAGAAATATGGGCAGCCCAACACTGTCCATGCAGGTGCTCAACCTTCTAGAATGTATACCATTTCCCCTAAATGTATTACTACTCTTGCGTTTCTGCATTTCTTGAATTGTCTCCCATCCAGTAATGCATATTAGCTCCAAGGGGGTCTCTTGGTCTCCTTACCTAGTCCTTACCTAGCAGTGAATCTCAAACCCAAGTCTCCATCCTCCATCCTTAATCTTCTCACTGATTTTTCCCTCTCTCGCTCGCTGTTGGTACCTAATACAGATGCACTGTCTCTAACTAAAACCTCCACAGCAGTCTTTTATAAATTGTTGTTATTTTATTTGTACTTTGTATGGGGTATCATGTGATAATTTGAAACATGTATATAATGTTTACTGTTTGGATCAGGGTGATTAACATTTTCATCTCATTAACCCAGTGTTTAGAGATTTTCAGCTTCTCTCTTCTAATTATTCATAAAATACATAATAGATGATTGTGAACTATAATCACCCATTGTGCTGTAGAAAACTAGAATTATTACTCTTATCTAACTGCATTTGAATACTCAGTTATGCGTCATTCCTCTTTACCACCCTTTCCACCCTCTAAATTCAAATCTACTTTTTAATCTCTACATATGAGAGAGAACCTGTGGTATTCATCTTTCTGTGTCCGACTTCACTTCAGATAATATCCTCTAGTTTCATGCATTTTGATGACAAGGGCAGGATTTAATATTTTCATGGCTGAGTGATATTCTGTTGGTATGTATACAACATTTTCGTTATCCATCCTCTTAATCGCTACCACCCAATCTTGTCTGGCATCCTTCCTATTTATCCTTCACTTTTCCTCCACACCGATATCTCTACAATGTAAAACTACCCACATCGGCTTTCTGTTTAGTCAATGGCTCCTCACAGTCTTCCCTATAAGGTTTGACCTTATCACCACAAGAGATTGTGCTTTTTCGTCTGAAGCCCCTCATCCAGCCACACAGAAATGCTTTCAGGGGCTTCGTGCTATTCCTTCTGCCTGAAATGTTCTTTCTTTCATTCTCTTGTTGCTTGAGTGACGGTATCTCCTGACATCCTTGGCCCGTTCTGAGTTATGTCTGTTTTTCCAGCATAATTATTATGAGCATTTCTCTTGCCCTCAAAAGTGTCCTTCTTTAGATGATCAAGTATTTAGCCTTTATTTATTTATTTATTTATTTATTTATTTATTTATTTATTTTGCAGGACTAAGGATTGAACCCAGCGGCATTCTAACTCTGAGCTATCCCCTTGGCCCTATTTTTTATTCTTTATTTTGAAACAGGGTCTCAATAATTTGCTGAGGCTGGCCATGGACCTCGATCTTCCTGTCTCAGCCTCCCAAGTACTGGGATTATTAGTGTGCCACCGTGCCCAGCTTCTAGCTTTTATTAACTTCCACAACAGCATAATAATACTTAGTACAAGTAAGAGAACCTTATCATTCTGGAATTTGGGAGAAAAATTAGCTACCAATATTAGAATTACAGCAGGGTGTGATGGCACACGCTTGTAATCCCAGCATTTGGGAGGCTGGGACAATAAGATTGCAGTTCACGGACAGCCTCAGCTACTTAATGAGACCCTCTGCAACTCAGTAAGACCCTGTTTCAAAGAATAAAGAATAAAAAATAGGGTTTTGGGTGTAGCTTAGAGGTAGAATGCCCTTGGGTTTTGTCCTCAGTACTGAAAAAAAAATTAGAATTACAGTGTAGTAGGGGATTTAAAGACTAGCTTGTGAAACTTATCATGAGATGGTAACAATTAATGCATTGTTAATTATAACAATTATTACAAATAGAATTCTTATATTTCACACTTATACACAAGGCTGTGGGTTTTCTGCTTTCTTATGTGATTTAGAACAGAGTAATTTAAGCTGGGCGTGGTGGCACACACTTGCAATCCCAGTATTCAGGAGGCTGAGACAGGAGTATCATGGTTTGTGGACAGCCTCAGCCACTTAGTGAGGCCCTTTGCAACTCAGTGAGACCCTGTTTCAAAAAATAAACAATAAAAAATAGGGCTGGGGATATGGCTTAGAGGTAGAATGCCTCTGGGTTCCATCCCTAGTACTGCAAAAAAAAAAAAAAGAAAAGAAAAAGAAAAAGAAAAAGAAAACAAGAAACAGTAATTTAAAACAATGATCATAGCTTACCCTGTGGTCAAATGATTTATACTTATAGGGGAATCTGCCAACTTTAACATCGTGTCAGAGATAATTGCAGCATGGCACAAAGGGGAAGAACCCAGGATAAAAATCAGAGGACCAGCTAACGTGAAAATAACCAAGTCTATTATCATCCCTAGGCCCATTTCCTTCCTGGTAAAGGGAAATACTAACATTCATATGACCTCTCCCAGTGGTTGCTGTGGTGAGGACCAAATGAGATGATGGAAAATTCTTTGTAAAACTCTATAAATGTAAGTATACTTAATGTCTTTTCTAAAAAATAATTGAATTCCAGGTAAGTTATTAGTAATTTTGTTTTTCATTAACGTGAATATTTTATATAATTCTGGAGTTAGCACATAAATTTTTCATAATTAATATGTAAATAACTGAATTGCCCATGCTTACTTACAAACTCATTTCATAAAATGGGAGAAAAAACCCTGGGAATCAATGAAAGGCGCAGTCACCTTGTTAGAAATCGTCTTCTCCTTTTATGAGAAGGATAGATCGAGTAATTAGGGAACCAAAGGCCTGATGAGAAAATGAGGTAATTTTTAGAGACAGAAATATCCAATTCATTCATTTTTAAGTGTTTTACCTATTAAAACCGCCTACCTAGTCTTCAGGAGGTCACTGTTTTATGGATTAACTCACTCAACCCATGTCAGAGGGCACAGGCTCACTGCCAGCAACAGCTGTCGGTCATTCTTCTTTCTACATCAAAGACCCAGGGAGACTCTTTAGTGAATTAGAAAGGTATTAAGTAGAGAAAATTAGTTACTGACATAAAGAAAAGACACACCACAATGCTAGTTTCTTATAATGAAAGTAGAAAGCATTTAAAAATTGATGGGAACAATAAAGCTTACTAGAAAATCTGATACTGATGGCAGAGCACGTAAAGCTATTTGACTGGATTGTTCCTAGGATGCTTTATTCTATTTTGAAAATACGTCAAGAATGATATTTAAAACACCATATGTAAATTTACACTAGAAAATTATTTAATTTTCTATGCAAAATTATGGTTTTTTTTTCAGGGAGTAAACGCAAAATCAGTTGTTAAAAAGACTCAATTGAGCTGGGCATGGTGGCACACACTTGTAATCCTACTGCTAGGGAGATTGAGACAAGAGGATTGTGGGTTCTTGGCCTCCCTCACCTACTTAGTGAGGCCCTCTGCAACTCAGTGAGAACCTATTTCAAAATAAAAAAATTAAAAATAGGGCTGTGGGTATAGCTCAGAGGTAGAATGTACTGGGGATGGGGTTCCATTCCCAGTACCAAAAAATAAAGTCACTTCATTTTTGCACAATTTATGGTAAATTGAAGCCTAGAATAATGGGAATGAATGAAGTTTTCTAAGAAAATTAATATAGTTTAAATTCTCCCTAAGGTCTAGCGTCTGTGCTGGGCACATTATAAAGATTATGGCATTTAATTCTTAAAGATTTATAAGGAGGGATAATTCCCACCTCTAGTTTTTTTAGGGGGAAGATATACAAGCTTAAGTTAGAAGCCATGATAGACCAAATTCTAGAGATTCCCATCACCCTTCCCCCATCCTAGTCCCTGATTATTTAATCAGACACATCATCTAGGTCATGCTATGAAGGAGTTTTGCAGTTGTAATTAAAATCCCAAGTCAGTCGACCTTAAGACGTGGAGATTATCCAAGTGGTTACAGGAAGCCCTTTAGAAAACCCAAGGGGAAGGCCAGGGAGTTGAAGTGTGAGAAAGACAGGACCAGATCTTGCTGTGTGAAGGTAGAGGGACAGTGTGAGTGTGGGCAGCCTCAAGGAGCAGAGTGGATCCCAGCTGACGGCCAGCAAGTAAGTGGGGACCTCAGTCCTGCAGCCATAAGGAAATTAATTCTTTTCCCGAACTCTTCACTAAAAGAGCCCACCCTGAGTCAGATGTGGTGATGCATGCCTGTAATTGAATTTCTTGGGAGGTTGAGACAGGACAGTTACAGGTTTGAGGCCAGCCTCAGCAACTTAGCAAGGCCCTCAACCACTTAGCGAGACCCTTTCTCAAAGCAAAGCAAAAAAAAACAAACAAAAGAGCTGGGGTATAGCTCGGAGGTAAAATGCCCCTGGGTTCAATCCTTCGTATTACTAAATAAATAAGTGAGCCCAGCGTGGCCAACACCTGACTTTTGGCCTTGTGAGACCCTAAGCAGAGAACCTAGCTGAGTCAGGTAAGACATCTCAACTACAAACTGTGAGATAATAAATAGGCCTGCTTCTCAGTTGCTGTTATGGCAGCAATGTAACACTAATATAGGAGCTCAGAGTCATGGGGTGTTGGGGTCTGCTCAAACTGCCTGACAGAACTTCCGATGAATTAGCTACATGTAGCGCCGAGTGTGTTGACATCTGCACAACCGCCTGACAGAACTTCTGATGAATCAGATGTATGTAGCATCCAGCGCAGGTCTGCACAACCACCTGGACTTCTGATGAACCCCGCTAGCCTAATTTGGTAATGTTGAGCCTTATTGGCTCAAATAATGCTTCCGTGCTCGTGAACCCCTCGTGCATTGGACAATGATTGGCTGCAAGTTATGTGCTTTGCACATGCAAGAGTGACCTTTAGCTTGATAGGTTAGAATAGTTTCCTGTTGGAAATCCCCCTTGCGGTTTTCTGCTTTAAATTGGGTTGCCTAAGAGAAATAAACGAGATCCTGCTTGACTCGACTCCCAGCTGGTGTGTTTCTGTTCTGGCCGTCGGCACTCATTTTCTTTCTCGGCCCCACCGCTGATGGGCTGGACCCGTTAATGGGGCAAGTATGCTATAGGTCTTAAATTTAACACATTCCTGTAGAGTACTGGGATGAAGACAAGTGATAGCAAGACAGGTGGATTTGAAGAAATTTCATTCCTTAGTTTTATATTCACTCCTTCATCTACCCAGGTAGTCTGTTCGGGTCCCTTTAATTTGGCAAGCCTACTGCTGCAGGGACTATTGAGAGCAAAATGAAACCCTTTTCTTCAATGAGTCTATAAGTTGAGGGTTAAAGTCAGACAAGAAAATGGGTCAGTACAGTGCAGGGTCTCTCTCTCTCCTCTCCTCTTCTCTTCCCTTCCCTTCTCTTCTCTTCTCTTCTCTTCTCTTCTCTTCTCTTCTCTTCTCTCTCTCTCTCTCTCTCGGGTTTGAAGCCAGGGACATTTTACCTCTTAGATAAACCCCCTATGTTTTTTTTAAACAACATCTTGGCAAGTTACTGAGGGTCTCACTAACTTTCTGAGACTGGCCTGGACCCTGAAACCCTCCTGTCTCAGCCTTCCAAGTGCTAGGATTGTAGGTGTATGCCACTGCGACTGGCAACACACAAATGCTCTTAATGTGATGTCTCACATTGCCTTTGTAAATAAGATAATGGTCTCCCAAGATGTATGGTTCTAACCTCCAGAAACTGTGACCTGTGTTACTTATCAAAGGGAAATTAAGGTTGGAGATACAGTTAAAGTCATCAATCAGCTGACCACAAAATAGGGAAATGATGCTGGCTTATCTAATTGGATCTAATGTAATAGAAAGAATCCTTAAAAGCAGAAGAGGGGTGAAGAAGAGGACCATGATGTGAGTAGGCCTGGAAAGGCCAGGAGGACTTTGAAGACAGAGGAAAGGCCACAGTTCTAGGCGGGGGTGGGGGGGGTGGCTGTAGCAGCTGGAGAAGACAAGAAAATAAACTCTTCTTAGAGCCCGCAGGAAGGACTGCTGACACTTGGATTTCAGCCCAATGAGAACTGCTTTGGACTCTGACCCCCAGAACTTTAAGATAATTTTTTTTGTTGTCATAAACCAACAAATCAGAGGTTATTTGAATAGAATCACCAGCAATAGAAAACTGGCCTATTGCCTGAATTCTCCTGGAGCAAGATGAATTAGAATGGATGTAAAAAGGGAGAATGTTAAGGTTGTTATATTGTACCTTAGAGCCAGCCAAGAGATTTAAGCACTGAACATGTGTGAATAAAAAATGAACATTGAAAAACACAAATCACCAGGAAAAAAAATTGATAACTTGAATTCATCAAATTAAAATTCCTGTCTTTCTAAATAAACTATTAAAAATTAGGGAGGGGAAGCTGCAGACCAGGAGAAAACATTTTAGAAGTTGATACTTGTATTCAGAATATGTAGGAATTTTACAAATCAGTAATCAGAAGACAAACAATGCAATTTAAAGATGAAAGATATTTGAAGAGATACTTTGTCGAAGAGACAGACACACAAATGACCAATTTGATGTCATTAGCTGTTAGAGAAATGTCAATTGAAACAGAAATGAGGTACAACCATATGACTGAAATGTCTAAAATTAAAAAGATTGATAATGCCGAGTGTGGGTGAGGATGTGGAACAAGCGTGATTCTCCTCCACTGCTGGTGGGAATACACAGTGCATAACCATTCTGGAACACAGTTTGGTACTTCTTTATGAGTAAAACATACTTGCCACCTGATGGATTTCTTTAGGTATTTATCCAAGAGAACAGATGTGAATGTTTACAGCTATTTTATTCACAATCGCCCAAACTGGAAATAACTCGTCAACTGGCAAATTGATAAGCAAACTCTGGTCCATCCATAGAATGAAAGACTACTCAGAAATAATAAAGAATGAGCCACTGATCTATACAACAGTATGGGTGAATCTCAAAAAATTATGCTAAGTAAGGAAGCCAGACAAATGAATACAAGTCATATGCTTCCATATGACATTCTAGAAAAGGCAAGCAGTAGTGATAGAAAGCAGATCATGTTACCAGGGACTGGGGATGTGGCAGGGGATAGAAATGAGGCTTGAGGGAAACTTTTCTTTTTTCTTTTCTTTTCTTTTCTTTTCTCTTCTTTTCTTTTCTTTTCTTTTCTTGCACCGAGAATTGAACTATGAGCATTCTACTGCCCAGCCACATCCCTGGCCCTTTTCTTGTTTGTTTTTGAAACAGAGTCTCACTAGCTTGCTAAGAGTCTCACTATATTGCTGAGGCTGGTCCTGAACTGTGATCTTCCTGTGTCAGTCTCCCAAGTACTGGGATTGTAGGCATGCACCACCATGCCTGGTTTTGAGGGAACTTTTTAGGATGATAAAAATATTACATATGATGTTTGTGATGGCAGTTAATGAATTTATAAAAATTCACTAACCTGGATACACAATAGAAAAAATTCAATTATATAAAATCAGACCTCAGTAAACTTGACTTAAACTACTCTTTCCCCCCCCAAAAGAATAAATAATAGCACTTGGTTTAAACAAGGGACTGCCCAACTTCCCAAATATAATCTCTCTCAACTAAATGTAGCTTTTTGATATCTAAAAGCAGAAAACTTACACATGTACAAAGCTTTATAATTGCTGTGGATGCATTAAAATTCAGCTGTTGTATACATTTCCTTGTCTGGTTTAATAAATTAATGTAAGCCTTAAAAAGGATATTTTACTA
The DNA here is from genome assembly GCF_963383645.1 of Muscardinus avellanarius. Taxonomy (NCBI): domain Eukaryota; kingdom Metazoa; phylum Chordata; class Mammalia; order Rodentia; family Gliridae; genus Muscardinus; species Muscardinus avellanarius. The sequence goes on along the minus strand of NC_137789.1, from coordinate 57,021,952 downwards.
AAATATAAGAACCCAGAGATAAATTAAGATAGTCAGAAAGTAAAACAGGAAATTTTTTCACATCATCTTCATGGGAAAAAATGCGCTCAGATAAACAGTTTGATGCACAGCAAATAGTATATTGAGAATTACACAACAGCATGCTGAAAAGAGTGTAATTTATCTTGCTCAGTGTTGAGTAGACTTTTGAAGGACTTTTTTTTAACCCAAAAGAAAAACATTTCCGTGCATGTAAAGTGCTCTAACCTCCTCAGGAAAAAAATAAAACGCTAAGTACAAGGTATTGTTATTTCATGAGATTTGGGCTTACTCTAACAGTCATTATAGTTGTTCCATTTATTGTTGGGAATATCTTTATAAAGTACATTTTTTGCATGTGCATTTGTAATTCATTTATAGCACCTACTCCTTTTGCAAAGTGCCCTTTCAGAGAAATGGACACCGAACTTGTGAAAAGACAGTGATTCTGCCCAAATTACTCAGTGCTTTCTGAGGGCACCAGGGAGCAGACAGGCGCTCTTAGCATGGTGTCTTCTGTATCAAAATGTGGTCTCAGGGACTCTCTATGAATTATTTACATGAGAGAAACTTTCAAGAATTTTATTTTGTAAATAGCTCTTTTGAGGGTATAATTTGGCAAGAAACTATCTACAAAGAGGTCTAATATTGGAATGGGAAAACCCAGTAGATTAGAGGAATATACTTTTATTTTATTTAGAAATTTTATTATCTAGGGGAAGAAAAAGCCCAACCCAATTATTTGTTAATATCCTTCAATTGCAGCACACTTCACTAGTAAATGCAGTACGCTTTCTCGGTATTTTAATAAAGCATTTTTGCCTCTTCCCTTGGGGAGTTTGTGATCGTAGTCAATAGTCATAAACTGTAAAGATGTGGCAGGATGTTTCATCTCATTAAGATGCCCCATAACCAGTATTCCTTCGTCCTCCTTCCATCTGATTTGTGCCCCTCCAATGTGACCTTTAAGGCCTGCCCTGCTTTGCAAATACATCGCGTGTCCCAAGGGCACATCATTAAGTAGGCCACAAGCTTCGGTTTCATATCAGCACTTGACTTTCAACATGTATTTCCTCTGTTCCACTGTGGGAAACTCTTTTTCATAAGACATTCGTGGATAAGTTCTTGGCACTTTCTGCAGAAAAAAAATGTCCTTGATATACTGTGGGAATACTTAAGTTCATCTGGGATTTCATCAGTCATGAGAATAATTGGACTCACACTTTTCAGAGTAGAGTCCACTCATATTAATTGTAGCATTGCCTTAGGCGTGTATAAAAGAGGTATAAAAGATCTCTCAAGGACAATAGTTTCACTGTACCCGTTGCCAATTACTATACATGGTATCAATAATTTTTGAATAACATTCTCTATGAAATAAAAAACTTAAATTTATTTTGAATACCTTTGATATTAATAAATTGGTTTGCATAAATGCATATGTAGCTAGTAGAGTTTCTATTAATTCTTTTTGGAAATAGTATTTACTATGCATGCTGAAGGATTTTCCAATCAGATAAATAAATATGCATGCTATAATCACTTATAATTTTGCTTGCATAGCTTTAATAACTGAGTGTGAATTCTCAGCAACAAGATAAAATTTCATTTTGCTAACTATAATTATCAAATTGTAAAGGATGTAAAGTTATTTACTAAAAGTAGATTTTTTCTTTTTTTCAAATTATTTAAAATTAGAGAATTGATCTGGGCGTAGTGGCACGTGCTTGTAGTCCTAGTACTTGGGAGGCTGAGACTGGAGAATCACAGGTTTGAGGACAGCCTCAGCAAGTAGTGAGATTCTCATTAACGTATCGAGACCCTGTTTCCAATTAAGAAATAAAATCAATCTGGGAGTATAGTTTGGAGGTAGAATGCCTCTTGGTTCAATTCTCAGCACCACAAAAATTAAAAAATAAAAAATAAAGCGACAGAATTGTATGTATTTAGAATAAATTGATTTAAAAGAAAATCAGGATTGTCCTTCCACCCTATTATCACAGTCTTATTCTTTGTAAATAAATTTTTAGCACCCAAGAAACCAACTAGATTAATCTAAAATGAAACATTTGTGTTTCAATTAACAGGCTCACTTAATTAAGTTGGCTTGCATGATGTACTATGGGCATAGTCAAAAGGGGTGGTTTACTCCAGGGACAAGAGAGATGACAGACACTGTCTCTGTCTGGGCACATGCTTGCGTGTGCCTCAGTGTGCCCCCTGTGCATTTCTACCCCAGTGGGACAGAATCAGACAGCAACAGGCTTCTAACTTTTACTAACTCCTTAGAACACAGCCTGAAACTTTCACTTCCAGTCTTCCTGAGTGTCAGGACTTCTCTTTTACATAAAAATAAATAAAAAAATTATTGTCCAGCTGGAAATTCATAATCGGAAGTTTTGAGAATAATTTGTCTTTAACCTTGAGATTACTGCCAAAAAACTGGGGAGAAAGGCGAAATAAGACACATATTGTTCGTTCGACTTACAGGTAATAGTTCCTCACTGCAGCTATGGTTTTAGAGCCACTTGATGAATATGACTTAGCTGACAGACTTCTTCACACCACATTTAGATATCTTTCTTTTGGTTCTCCAGAATGGCTGATTCCCCATGAAGAAGGGAGACCCAGGAGAAAGTGGAGATGATACCTTACACAGAATCCTAGAGGAACTGGAGGGCCCCAAAATTTACTACTAATAGAAAATAGGAAGTAAAGGATCCTGAATTTGTCCTGAATATAATGAATGATAAAGAACTGACAAAAAGAATTCAAAGATTCCTGGAAAGGCAGGAGATATGTTTTTCTGTTTCTATTTGTTATCTTTAGCTGAATAGTGTTTCCTTATGAATACTAAATCAACAAAGCAACAGTAATATGTAAAGGCTTTTTGCCAAGATTTCACCATCAACAGAGGGGATTTCCAGGTTTTGAAATAACAAATACTGGCTCAATCTGGGATGTGTTCTTTATTAACTTCTTTCCTGTTTCCTCCTAGGCGCATGGCTGATCTACATCTCCCACCAACCATACTTTTAACTGTGGCCAAGGGACTGAATTCTAGCTAACGGAACATGAGAAGTGAATTTCTTCTTTATGATGTCTCATAAAGTGCTCCTTTGCTACAGTGACTGACTGAGACAGGTGAGAGGACTGAGAGTAGGGAGCAGACACAGACAGAAGGAGCTTTGGCCCATGAGTGATCAGGTAGAAGTTCCATTTGGAAAGAAAACTCAACACTATCCCATAAAGTTAAAGAAAACTAAACCTCTATTGTCAGGAGGCATTATACATTTTTGAATCTGTTTGTAATATAGTAAACTTACTCTGAATAATCTAAGTGGAAATAAAAGTTATGTTTAAATGTTCCCTTTTTTCTTTTCTTCTAGTTTTTGTTTTTGTTTTTGTTTTGAAACCGTGTTTTACTTAGAAGCTCACTACATTGCTGAGGCTGTCCTCGAACCTGTGATCCTCTTGTCTCAGCCCCCCAAGTACTGGGTCTGACAGGCATGTGCCACCACACTTGGCTTAAGTCTAGTTTTGTTGTTCACTTTCTCCATAGGGGATCACACCAAGTTTTCTTCTTTCAATATTTGGCAGAATGCCTTTTAATAGTAGGCACTCCATAAACCTTTTGCTGAAAAGAGATGAATTTGGTCACACTATCCATATCCTGATCCTTTTTCTGAGCCAGTGACCCAAAGGATGGCAGTCTGAAAGCCCATGTCCCTCTCACTCTTGTATCCAGAAACAACTGGAGCTATTCCACTTAAAATAATAACCAACCAGGCACAGGGGCACTCGTTTGTAATCCCAGTACTTGGAAGACTGAGATAGAAGGATTGTGGTTCGTGACCAGCCTCAGCAACTTAATGAGAGGCCCCGTGCAACTTAGTGAGCCCGTTTCAAAATAAAAGAATAAAACAGGGATGGGGGTATAGCTTTGAAATAGAATGCCCCTGGGTTCCAATCCCAGCACCAAAAATAAATAAATAAAAAATAAATAAATGAAACATAATAACTAATTTCATATATACTTTGTCTACACTTGTTTCTAAAGGACTTTGTAAATTTTGGGTCTGAATGAATTAATCTTGTTAATATTTCTCTTTTTGAATGATTTTCTTCTGATGCAATCTTAAAGATTATATATAAATATGTATATATATTGTATATATGCGTATAAATTATTTATCAGTAAGCTAAGGGCTATTGTTCTCTTAGTCTGCTCTGTGTTGCTATACCAGAATACTTGAGTAATTTATAAAGAACAGAAGTGTGTTTCTTAGAGTTTGGGAGGCTGGAAAACACAGCATCCAAATGCAGGAAGGTTTGGTTTCCAGGAAGGGCCCTGTCCTGGCCTCTAAGATGGATCCTTAAAGCTACGTCCTCCAGAGGGGAGAAACTGCTCTTCACATGGCAGAAGAGTGAACAGGCAAAATGAGAGCAAGAGGGAAACAGACTCACCCTGTCACCCAGGAATTGGCACCAACTCCATTCATGAGGTTGAAGTCCTCATAGCCTGATCACCTCTTAAAGGTTGTGTCTCTAATTACTCTTACCATGGCAATTAGCTCTCAACATGAACTTTGAAGGGGACAAAGATTCAAACCATAATGATCACTTATTTGAGCACAAAGTCCATTTATTGGCTAGGAAGGAGGGGAAAAAAGGATTGCTTGTACTCTAAAATATGCACTGAGTTTAGTTTTTATCTCCAAACCTTTTGCATTTTTTAGAAATAGAGGGGAAATATTTTATGTGTTTACTTCTAGGATCTTTTTTTCTTTTTTGGTGGTACTGGGGTTCCTGGAAGCCCTTCTACCTCCGGGCTACACTCCCAGACCCATTTTTACATTTTTATTTGGAAACAGGGTCTCCTAAGCCAGCACGCGCAGCTGGCTTCGAACCTGTGCGATCCTCCTGTCTCTGCCTCCCAAGCGCGGGGATTACAAGCGTGCGCCACCACGCCCGGCTAGGATCATTTTTTTATACTGAAGAAGTAATGATAAATGCTGAATCCTTCTCTTTGGGGGGGGGGGGATCATTCTCTGGGCAGGGTGGGCTACCTGTAGGAGGCAGAGTTATTTGAAGACAGCATTTGCCTATATTAAAAGGGTTATGTCAAAGGTGAATGTGGTGGTGCACACTTGTAATCCCAGTACTTGGGAGGCTCAGACAGGATGATTGCAGGTTCAAGGACAGCCTTATCAAGTACTGAGACTCTCAGCAACCAGCAACCCAGAGAGACCCTGTTTCAAAATAAAAATAATAAAATGTAGTTTGGAAATAGAATGCCCCTGAGCTCAGTCTCCAGTACCATACGCACACACACACACACACACACACACACACACACAGACACACACACAAAAGGTTGTCACAGTCATGAAAAAACTTAAGTTCTTAATTAATTGTATTAATTGCATCTAAGTAGATCATACATGGAAATGTTTCCTGATTTTTGTAAATCTTTTCACTGGACAGAAACCACTAAGCAGAGTGTGGCAGTGCTTGCTTGTAATCCCAGTACTTGGGAGACTGAGATAGGAGGATCATAGGTTTGTAGCCATTCTCAGCTACTTAGTAAAACCCCATTTCAAAATAAAAAATAGGGCTAGGGGTGTAGCTAGGAGGTAAGATTTCCCTGGGTTCAATCCCCAGTACCTCAAAGAAAAAAAGAAAGAAACCATTAATGTGGAATTAAAAAGAACATAAGAAAACCACACGTGTGTCCAACATACAGTGGATAGCAATATTTACAGAGTGTCTTGGTCAACATTCTTGCGGATATGATACCAAAAGACTGACCACATAATTCAGAGAAAGGAAGACTTATTGCTCACACTTGTCTTGGACATCTGAGTTTCAGTCATGTTGGTGTTACAGCTATGAATATCAGAGAGTGGCAGCAGGAAGCATAGAGAGCATGCACAAAGCTCTGCTCTCACTTCAAGGAGGTTGGAAGTAGCCAGTGAGCAGGGGGAGCAGGAATGATATTTAATCCCCAAGGCCACACCCCCAGGGACCCTCCTTAGCAACCAAGTCCACTTCCTACATTGCTACCTTGTTTCTGTGTGGGCTGGGGGGACATTCTAAATCCAGACCATTACACAGGGGGAAAAGTCCTTCGTGGGGGAGGATGGATGTTTGCTCAGAGTACATTCTAGAGAATAGAGGATGGGCATTTTAATTTAATTAAATTAATTAATTAATTTATTTATTTATTTTTGGTGGTACTGGGGGTGGAACCCAGAGGCTTTCTACCTCCAGCTATATTCCCAGACCTATTTTGTATTTTATTTTGAAACAGGGTCTCACTAAATTGCTGAGAGCCTCACTAAGTAGCTGAGGGTGGCTTCGAACCTGTGTGATCCTCCTGTCTCAGCCTCCCAAGCGTGGGGATTACAAGTGTTTGCCACCATACCCATCTGAGGATGGGTACGTTTTTAGGGATTCTTTACCTGGAGCTGTATTTGGCTCTGTGGGGCTTGTATCAGGGTTATTAGATGTGCTTTAGATACTGATGTGAGGGCAGGCTTTATTGAACAGAGTAAAGAGCAGCTCTATTCCTCCAGTGGATCAGGCCCCAAACCTGTGTCCTCTCCTCCTCTCACACCACACCCAGACTCTCAGCGAATCCTGATGGCTCTGCCATTAAAGCACCTTTCTTGCCAGGCACAGTGGCACACGCCTGGAATCCTAGTACTTAGAAGGCTGAGAGAGGAAGATCCCAGGTTCGAGGCCAGCTTCAGCAACTTACAGAAACTTTGTTTTAAAGTAAAAAATTTTAAAGTTCACCCCAGCACTATCCTCGCTGCCGGCTGCCCTCCATCTGCGCTTCCTCTGCAGAGCTCGCCCTGCCCTGGTGGCCCTGTCCCGCTGCGTCAGCTCTCCCCGCAGCCACCTTTTCCCTACCGCGTGCTATCTGGTGCAGTCAATGAGCCCAAGAATACAGTGAGCGCTTTCTTTCCTGTGCGAGGTGTCTGGAAGATGGGCTGCCCAGTGCGGAGTCTCCCCTTCTTGTGGTCATTCCGCAACCCAGGCTGAAGGAGGTTCCACCAGACCAGGCTCCAGGCTGCCTGACCTCACCGTGTGGAGGTGTCAGCCAGTGGGGAGGTTTTGTTGGACAGACTGAAAGTGTCAGTCATCACCCCCATGCCTGCTTCAACCTCTGGGCCTCAGTCCAAGGCCCACCCAAGGGCAAGGGAGCTGCGCGCGAGGTTCAGTGGGGGCAGCGAAGGAGGAAGACGCGGCACGCAGCTAACCACCCTGTCTTACTCTAGTAGGCATGTGGATTTGTCCGTGGCTGTTTTAGGTGTAGTGTGTGTGTGTGTGTGTGTGTGTGTGTGTGTGTGTGTGTGTGTGTATGCGCGCGCGCACTGGACATTCTACCTCTGAGATACACCCCTAGCCCTGCTTTATTTATTTGTTTGTTTGTTTATGGTACTGGGGATGGTACCCAGGGACATTCTACCTCTGGGCTACATTCCAAGACCTATTTTATTTTATTTGGAAACAGGGCCTCACTAAGTTCCTGAGACCAACTATATCACCTTCTCCGGGAGACCTTCCCATCTTTGCACAGCTCCAACACCCCATGTCTAGGTTTGCTGTTCCCTTTCCCGGTTTTATTTCCCTCCTTAGCACACATTATCCTACCCTTTCCTTCTTTTTCCTTCCTTTCCCCTTCCTTCCTTTCCCCTTCCTTTCTTTCTTTCTTTCTTTCTTTCTTTCTTTCTTTCTTTCTTTCTTTCTTTCTTTCTTTCTTTCTTTCTCTCCAGTACTAGGGATAGAACTCAGGGGTGCTCTTTCAATGAGCGGTATCACCCTTTTAAGTTTTTATGAAGACAGGGTATCCGTAAATTGCAGAGACTGGTCTCGAACTTGTGATCTTACTGCTTCAGCCTGCTGAGTCACTGGGATTACAGTTGTTCTTTGTTTTTAAAAATTGTTTTTCTTTTGGAGTGGAATGAAATGCTCCCCCATCCCTAAGATAGGACCATATTACTAATCTTCAGAACCTAAGAATGTGACCTTACTTGGAAAAAAAAATCTTTGCAAAAGTTATTAAGTTAAAGATGCTGCAATGACATCATCTTTGACTTACCTCACTGGATCCTAAATCCAACGGCAAGTGTCCTGGGTATAGACACGGGGGGAGGGGCAGAGTGTGAAGTTAGGCAACCAGAGTCAAGTTGCCCTGAGGCTGGCAGGAGCTGGAAGAGGCAGGGAGGCTTCCTCCCAGAGTCTCTGGAGGCTGGCAGTGGCCTGCCAACACCTTGACTTTGGGCTTCCAGTCCCCAGAGCTGTGATCACACACATCTGTTGTTGTCAACCTCCCTGTTTGTGATCATTTGCTGCTTGGGCCCTGGGACAGTAATCGATCTCCCCTACAGTGATTTAAACTCTGAGACGGTGGTGGCTTTGTTGTGTTCCTGATTGTATTTTTAGTGCTGAGAACACAGCCTGGCACGTTGATACTGTTGAATGAATGAGTAGAATTAGGCACGTGTGTCTCCATTCACAGAAGATGAATTCATTCATCTCAGAAGATGTACTGTTCTTTTTGAATATCTTTTATTATTAGTAGGACATCGTCTGTCCCAGTAGACAGTTTTTTTTTTCTGGGTTGTCCTCATTCTTAGATAATACATACAGCAATTAGGAGCTAAAAGTCTGAATTTTTTTTTTTTCAGTACTAGGGATGGAACCTAGGGACACTCTATCTTCAAGCCACACCCCCAGCCCTATTTTTTATTCTTTATTTGGAAACTGGGTCTCACTAAGTTGTGAAGGGCCTCACTTCACTAAGTAGCTGAGGCTGGCTGTGAACCCGGATCACTGAGTAGCAGCTGAGGCTGTCCATGAACTGTGATCCTCCTGTCTCAGCCTCCCAAATGCTGGAATTGCAAGCGTGTGCCACCACGCCCGGCAAACTCTAAACTTTGGATTAAAACTTAGGCCATAGAATTGCTGACAAGAAATTAATGGAACTTCTGCATTTGTAAGTATACAGCACTCTTGGCTTAAGATTTGGTAGGGGGATTAAATGAGAGACCATTCAGATGCTCCTTGACTCATGGTGGGGTTATGGGCTATGAAGTTGGAAATATCATAAGTTAGAAATGCTCTTCCTACATCAAATCTACTGAACATTGTAGCTTAGCAACTGTAGGAGACTACGAATTGCTTCCCCTTGTGATCACTTGGCTAGAGAGTATTAACGTGCATATCACAAGCCCAGAAGACCAAATTTCAAAACTCAATGTGTGGCTTCTAATGAATATGTATCACTTTCACACACCATAAAGTTAAGAAGATCAGTAAATCTAATGATTGTAATCCAAGGATGCCCTGTGTATGTATTCACTCAGAGTTTAGTGCTGGATCATGTAAGATCATAATAACCACTTATAATCACTTAAGATGAATAGAAAATATCTAAAATTTTACAGATTGAATTACCTTTAAATTTCAAGTTCATTGGAAATAGCCTCTATCTTTTGTAACTTTTTTATAACTAAGAATTTTAATCAAGTAGGCCTTTCCTAACCATGAAATACCTTGCTGCAGCATTCAGTGTTTTCAGAATTGCTTCTGTGTGACACTTATGAGCTATGGCAGCTCTGTATGTGGGCAAATTGCTGGCAAATTCACGTAGCAGGCCCAATCTGAGCAGCTCGCCTCTTCTGCTGCCTCTGGGGGGCTGGAAGAGCACTGGCTTCTTGCTTCTCTGAGTTTGGTTTATTGTGCTCAACAAGGAATGTCACAATTTGGACATCTCTTAAAATTATCTTTGGGCTGTTTATGTTGTAATTTAGTATTGCAATATCACATGCTGATATTTTGTGTCACTCAAGGATCCAACTTTTCAAAAACAAAATTATTCATTTGCATACATTACCATAACATTGGCGCACAGACAAAAATTTATGAGCTCCTACATCACATCACTGTTGCGAATAGACAGATTAAGAAAGAACCTGACAGAAGATGTCCAGGAATTTGAGGAAGTAGTTGGATGATAACATCTTGGTGCATGCCACAGGAGGGACAAGAGAAGTGACCTCTCTTGGAGACAAGTGTTCCCGGTCAGTTTCCTGATTTTGTTCATTGAACATAAAGATCTTTGTCAGAATTTCATAAAATCACTCACTCTCAGTCACTTTAACATTGATTTTCTTCTAAGGTCCTACATTTGTCAGCGGTGAGGTCCTGTAACCCCAGGATTTGGAGACGGAACGTGTAGCATTTAGAATGAAATCTAAATTCCTTACCTGGCTGAGACTCTGCCTGCGTTACCTCATGAGCACTCTCTGTGCACAGCTTCTCTGGTTGTGTCCAGTATCTTTCTGTCCTTCAAGGTCAGTTCCATCCCTTGCCTCAGGATGCAGGCTCCCAGATCCTTATGTGGCCAACTTACTCACAGAGGCTTCCCTAAGTTCCTGCTCATACATCTTCCTTTCTTATTCTTTGCCCAGCATTAATATTTTTGTGCATATGTGTGCATATGTATATACCTGTATGTGCATGTATATTTGACTATTTTTTGATGTGCAGGGTATCTCCCCACCCCACTACAAAATAAGTTACACAAAAACAGCATCCCATCTGTAATGTCCCTGGCTATATCCTCAGTATCTAGAATACTTCTTAGTACCTAGTAGATGCTCAATAAATATATATTGATGCATATAAATATGTATTTTATAAATGAGTATGAATATATACGAATATCAATACATATTTACACGTTAGAGCATCTTTTTAGAAAGACTGAATGACTAGGAGCAAGAGCTCTCATATAGTTTAAATGATAGTTTATTTTTTCAGTCAGATCTTCTAACCTCCAGATTCCAAATACAGCCTGAGCTAATCCAAATTCTGAATTCTGGAACTACAGGATGATGTACAGCATTAGCAAGTGATATTTAATATCAATACATATTTACACGTTAGAGCATCTTTTTAGAAAGACTGAATGACTAGGAGCAAGAGCTCTCATATAGTTTAAATGATAGTTTATTTTTTCAGTCAGATCTTCTAACCTCCAGATTCCAAATACAGCCTGAGCTAATCCAAATTCTGAATTCTGGAACTACAGGATGATGTACAGCATTAGCAAGTGATATTTAGCTATGGGATACATCTACATTTAGATGTTGGCCAGCAAGGTAGATGACGAGCACAATTGGTGAGCCATTGCCAAAGGAAGAGTAATACCAATATTACCTTGCTACTAGCAAACCTTCTATCTGGGCGTTCCTGAGAGAGTGGCTTATACAGAGAATCCTTGACAAAGAACAGACAAGAACAACTTCCTTAGGAGTGACGGCATCTTAGATCCCAACAAAAGTTAGCTGGTGAAATGCACTAGAAGGCAAAGCACAGGGCTGAGGTGTGTGGGAGACGCGGCACATTTAACTGCTTTATCTTCTCAGGCTAAGGGTGTTAGAGTCTTATTCTCTGGCCATGAGCGTCATAGAAATGATAGTGAAGGTCTGAAAAGCAAAGAGATGGGAGCTTGGCTCCTGGTTCTTTTGTGTCAGAAAAGCTTGTAGGATTCCAGACACACGGATTTAGAAAGAAGCACCACACCTAGTAAATACAGCCCTGTATAAACCGTGGGGCAGAATCTTAAGTTAAACATACCCTGGCTGACCAGAGGACCCAGCACACCCTCTCCAAGGAGTTTACCCAAGATAAATGAAAACACTTGTGCATACAAAGACTTGTACTGGAGTGTCTCTAGCAGCTTTATTCACAATAGTTAAAAAAAAAAAAGAAAATAAAATGGTTGTTGTTGATAAATGAATGAAGAATGTTACGGTGTAAGATGTCGACATGGTTTCTTGTTCTTAGCTAGTTTAGAAAAAAATAGCCAGAACTATACTGCTGCAAGCTTAAGCAAATTTTATTATTACAGAGGTAGAAAGAAGGGTCAGAGTATCAAGGCACTGCATCAGAGGGATGCAGTGGAGTGCCTTGAAAGTAAGACACTGAAGTTTTGAGCATTAGAACAGTTTTTTAAAGGATTCATTATCTTCTTTTACCCATCCTGCTTAGCCAATATTCTTTTTACCTCCCCTGACCTAATGCAGGTGCAGGCCCACCAATTATCTACATGGTGTTAGCCTTTCTTGTTAGACTTATGACCAAGATGTGTTACTTGGTTAACAAGGTCAGGGGTTACACGGTATGTGCCCACTCTGGAGAAGACCTGTACCATCTTCCTACATCCTTGGGGAGATTTTGGCCATTTTTATCTCTATCTGCTAGAAGTTATTTATAATGTAAACTTGTCTTTAAAGTATGGAGACTTTGGGCTATAACTCTTTTGTGTGCTTGGTACTTAATATAGGGTTCTTTTAACCTTAACTTAAACTACTGTGATAATTTACTGTTTGTTTTAACATTCCATGGTTAGCTGGGCTAACAGCTAACTTTCAGCTGACCGAGGTCAATATTGTCTGCAGCTCTTGGCCAACAGCTTAGAGACAGAGAAAAGAATTTTATTGTTTTGCCTAAGTATGAAAGCTTATTCTTATTAGAAATTAATAAAACTCTAGGGCTTTCCATCTTCTTGCAAATGATATAATTTTGTTCTTCTTTATGACTGAATAGAATTCCATTGTGTGTATTTCCCACAGTTTTGCTATCCATTCATCTCTTGATGGTGATCTGGGTTGGTTCCATATTTTGGTTATTACAAATTGTGCTGCTATGAACATAGGTATGCATATGTTGCTGTATTTCTCTGAATTCAACCCCTTTGGAAAGATGGAAAGCCCTAGAGAACATTATGTTAAGTGAGACCAGCCAAGCACAGAAGGAGAAGGTACATATGTTTCCTCTAATATGCCCAAACAAGGAAACACAGAGGATACCAGTGGGACTCCAGATAATGGAGGGGAAATACCAGCAAAGTTTGAATGGAAAGATAGGAGAGGAGGAAGGCTGATCTTGATTAATGAGGGTCTACATCTGAATATGTGTAAAATTATGAATAAGACATGGTTAACCTGGACAATCATTGGTGGGAGGGGGGAAGAGAAAATGGGGGCGGGGGGAGAGGGCACCAAATATAGTTTAAATGTATACTATTTATGTTCAATTAAAAAAATATTAAAAGGAAAAAATCTAGCTTAAATTCCATTTTGTAGTAAAATTCTTCTTTACTGTCATTATAATTATACAATAAAGAGAGATGTAAAAAAAAGAAATTAATAAAGCTCTTATTAACAATTAATACAGACTCAATTTCCATCAGGTGCTTTAAAGCATCACATGGAGTTTACCTTTCCTATACCCAGGCCAGGTCACAGAGAAGAGGAGGTAAACAGAGGCATTGATTGCCTCTATATAGTTTTAGGGCTAAAGGCTTCAGTTGGCTCTGAAGCTTTACTATAGGTTAATCATTATAATGAAAAGCAAAGACAGAGAGGAACTCTGTATTGTAACAGCTGCTGTCCCCTCTCTGCCTGAGTGCCTGTGCAGCACACAGGTTCTGACTACTTTTTACATTTTGAAAATTAATACCAAAGCAGTTTTCCAATACTGGCACAGTCCCCATCAAAGAAGTTGAAATAAATCCATAAAATGGAATATTGTTCAGCATAAAAATTCCACTGATAAATTATTGGGGCTGAGGCATGGTGTGTGTGTGTGTGTGTGTGTGTGTGTGTGTGTGTGTGTATAAGAGAGAGAGAAATTGGGATTGAACATGGGGGTGTTTGTTCTACCTCTGCCTGTACCTCATCCCCATCTTAATTTTAATTTTGAAACAGGGTTGCACTAAATTGATACGGTTGCCTCACAAGCATTGGGATTACAGATGAGCACCACCATGCCCAGCTACATTGAATCATATAAGAATTATATAGAGAAAGAAGTCAGGTTAAGAAAGGACTTCTAGAAAAAGAACCATAGTGATGGGAAGCAGAATATTTGTTGTCAGAAGCTGTGGGGACGAAGGGAGACTATGAGCATAGGGGAATGTACATATTTTGGGACTAAAGGGAGAAGATTTTAGCCAACTATTCGTCCAGTAGAGGACTAATATCTAGAATATACAGAGAACTCAAGAAACTCAGAACTAAGAAAACAATCCAATCAAAAAATGGGCAAGTGAATTAAAAAAGGAAGAAATTAAAATAGCCAATAAATGCATAAAAAATGCTCAACATCATTGGCAGTCAGAGAGATGCAAATCAAAACTACCCTGAGATTTCACCTAACTCCAACTAGAATGGCAATCATTCAAAACACAAACAACAACAAATGCTGGCAAGGATGTGGACAAGTGGGAACTCTAAAACACTGTTGGTGGGACTGCAAGTTGGTGCAACCACTTTGGAAAACAGTATGAAGAATCCTCAGAAGAATGAGAACGAACCTACCATATGATCCAGCAATACCACTTCTGGGTATCTACCCAAAAGAAAGGAAACCAAACTACCAAACTAATGCATGTGTGTCTATGGTCATAGCTGTACAATTCACCATTGCCAAACTATGGAACCAGCCAAGATGTCCATCAACAGATGAATGGATTACAAAACTATGGGATATGTATACAACGGAATTTTATTCAGCCATAAAGAAAAACACAATTGCATCATTCTCAGGGAAATGGATGGAACTGGAGGACATTATGCTAAGTGAGATTATTCAGTTACAAAAAGTAAGAAATTGGATGCTTTCCCTAATATGCGAAAGCTAGGGAGAAATGGGTCATAGGAGGAACTCTAGCTGAAGGAGATACTATAGATGAGCAAATAAGGTGACCTGAGGGGATGGGAGGGGAGAAGAGGGAAATCCTCTAATGCATGTGATGTACTTTAACAAACATCAAAGTCAATCACTAAGCCAAACATGAGAAGGAAGGAGGGGGGAAGGAATGGGGTGGGAATTGGGTAAGAGCTAATTGGGTGATGTGTGCATGTATGTCTCCACCATTGTGTATCCCATTACGATGTATGACTAAAATGCACCAATAAAAATTTTTTTAAAATGCTTACAATAGTGGTGGATACATAACAGTACACATTTGTCAAAACTCATCAAAGCATGCACTTAAAATGACTGCATTTTATTTTCTGTTAGGCATATCTAAATAAAGCTGCTTATATATGTGTATATACATATGCACAAACTCATGTATGTATATCCTATAAAAACTCCAAAATCGGAGGCAAGGATATTAGTATTTCTTCCTTTCAAAGAACAGGGAAAGCTGGATGTGGTGTTTCATGCCTGTAATCCTAGTATTTGGGAGACTGAAGCAGAAGGAATGCAGGTTCAAGGATAGCCTCCACAACCTAGAGAGATCCTCGGCAGCTTAGTGAGAACCTGTTTCAAAATAAAAATATAAAGGGCAGAAGTCGAATGTCCCTGGAAGGCCGGGCGTGTTGGCACAAGTTTGTAATCCCAGCATTCGGGAGGCTGAGACCCGAGGGTTGTGGTTTGTGGACAGCCTCAGCTACTTAGGCCCTTTGCAACTCGGTGAAACCCTGTTTCAAAAATAAAAAGACAAGCCGAGCGTGGTGGCGCACGCTTGTAATCCCTGCGCTTGGGAGGCTGAGACAGGAGGATTGTACAAGTTCGAAGCTAGCCTCAGCTACTTAGTGAGGCTCTCAGCAACTTAGTGAGACCCTGTTTACAAATAAAAAAATATTTAAAAATAGGGCTGGGAGTATAGCCCGGAGATAGAAAACCTCTGGATTCCACTCCCAGTACCACCACCACCAAATAAATAAATAAATAAATAAATAAATAAATAAATAAAATAAAAATAAAACGACAAGAAAATAAGGGTGTAGCTTGGAGGTAGAATGTCCCTGGGTTCCATCCCCAGTACCGCAAAAGAAAAAAAAAAATGTCCCTGGATCCAATTTCTAGTACAAAAACCAGCCAACCAACAAATAGGAGAGGAGGAAGAAGGTAGGTTTTTTCATTTTTATTTAATCCAGCCCCTGGGGCCAGCACTAGCAAAAGCACAATGGGTGGCTTACTTTCTTTCCCTCAACATACCTCTGAATGGTTACTCTCATTTCACGTTTTCAAATGACAAATTCTTCTTTGTGTCCATTTAATGACAAGTTTTCTGACTGGGATCTTCTTTTAGGTAGAATGGGGGATGGGGATGAGCACGGGGCGTGAGGGGGAGTGAAGGTGGCAGGGTTGTGCTTTAAGAAACAGAAACACAAATAGTCAAGATTCTCAGGGTTTGCGTGACTAAGTTGTGATGGGCCTGAACATGACTCAGTCTGATCCATCTCTTATACATTTTGAGCATCCCTATCATCAATTCCTCACAATTTTGCAAAGGTCCCCAAATTGCCTGACAAAGGTATGTGATTTGGATGCAGCTTGTGTCTTACCAAGGACTGTAGAAGTGTCCTTTTGATTTGTTCACACCTCGAGGTGGGGAAGGAGACCTCCTGGAAGGGACTTTTGCTAGGGTCAGCTCTATTAACAGATAAGATTATTTTAGGTCTGATAGCAAAGTTTGCTCATTGTTTTGGCTTCAACCCATCATCTGTGCCGACTTAATCCAAGTTAATACAGTAATTGAAAAGCCAGCAGGGTAAGGGAAAGGATTTGTAAAAGTCAACCCCGGGTAGACTGCAGTGCTCAGCCAGACCTTCTCTGGGTAATTATCTCTCTCAACCCCCAGTGGGTATTTGGTCTCTAAAATGAAAAAGGCTATTCTAAATTTACTGTACCAGATAGAGGTATGGCCCAGTGAGGCCAGAAATAGCCTCAATTAAATAAACCAGGGTTACAGGACTCTCCTCCTCTCTGATGGAAAGAATGAGAAAGACATAAACCCTTTAGTTTTCTTTTGTTGATTATAAATTTTCAAATATGTGGGAAACTATTTTGAAGGTATGTTTGTTACTCTTCAGTTTGAAAAATTAAAATCTTTCCCTTAATAGCTTAATTACACGAAGAAAGATAGTATTTTCGACCCAATTTCCTAAATTGGTGGTGGTGGTGGGGAACAGCTATTTGTAACCACTGCTAAATCCTAAGGTTTCCAAGATTTGACCACACCCAGTCCAAACTCTTTCCAAGCCGAGCGGGTTCTGCCATCTAGTGGCTGCCTCACTGAACTGCATCAATAGGGCATTGCCTTGTCGGCTCAATCGCTGAAAATTCTAATTTAGTATCATGTGATTGGTTTTAGCCCTCTTGTCACTTCATTCCTATCTAGTATCTGTGTGGACCTTGAGAAAAGCATTTAATGTTTCTGTGACTCAGTTTATTGATCTGTAGAATGGGGATAAGGATCCATTTCCTACCGTTTTCATGAGGCTCCTGTGGTACAATGTATGGAAAACACTTAGCAGAGTGGCTGGCACAAACAAATCCTGAACACAGATTTGATGTTGATATATTCATAATTATGACTATTATGATGCAAGTTCAGAATCCCCCCAAAATGGCCAAAGCATGGGAAATCAAGTTATGGATATAATATATATGTGTTTCAGAGTAAATTAAGACTATACTATTTAGAGCTTGGAAGAGGATCAAGTTTATTTAGGCTTTTATGTATGCTGCCAACAAATACATTATTGCAATTATGCTCGCCTCACTCGCCTCATTCCAAATCTTTCCCCACACCATTTTGAATGTTCCCAGCACGGCAGACAACTCATTACTCGGTGTGCATTTTAATGCCTTTCTTGATGTTTCTGAGATTTCTCCCTCACATTTTCACACTTCAAGATCTTTAGCTCCCAACTTGAACATCGCACTACTCTGGTGCTGTCAAGCGGTCTTATCCTGTGTAGCCCTTTACTCTCGTCTCAGAGCATTTGACGACACAGCTTGTGTGTGAGAGCATCAAATGGGCGTGTGTAGCCACATAACCTGAAGGACCTGCCAGGAGACAGCGTGTGTTGTCCTTGTATCTTCTCTTCCCTTAATGCCTAATAGGGAAGATGCTGCACAATAGCGCTCTGTCAAAGCTTGCTGAACTGAAATCAAAGCTTGGAAGATATGTTGTTAGAGCATCTTTTTAGGAAAGCTGACCGACTCACAGAGTCTTCTAATGTATATTGGTCCAAACCAGCCTAGTAGTTTGAGCTGGCAGATTTGATTCATGAAAATATGCTTTAGGATCAAAAGATTAATATTCTTGTAGTAGTAGTAGTAGTAGCAGTAGCAGTAATAAATTCCATTATAGAACATTTAAATTACGAAAGAGTAAGGAAAAAGTATAGCCAAAGTAACAAGTGTGTATTTTACACTGAAACCTATTAGGAATGGTTCAAAGTTTCTTTGTTTTAGTTTTAGGGGTTTTGTTGCTAATTGTTATTCTTTTGCAAAGGAATGACAAGGAAAGTTCAGTAATCAGTCACTGAGATGACTCTATGCCATACATACTACTTAAGCATATTAAATGAGAAATTTTCTTAGCAACACTATGAGAAAGTAAAGTTCTTTTCTTGAATAGTATGGGAGAAGAAGATGAGCCTTGCTAACTTGTCAGTGGTCAGAGATACAAACCCGGCCATCATTGAATGTAGAGTCCTTACCCACTGTGTTCTGTTGCTCCTGTGGAGCCATATTTTAGAAAGATTGCTCTGAAGTCTGGAGGGAAGGGGTTACAGTAAGAGAGAGAATCGTAAGTCAGAATATCATTTAGGAATCTGTTTCCAGAATATATACAGAGGTGATGGGGACCAGAACCAGAAGGGGATAATAGAGGCCAAGAAGGAGGAAAAGTAGCAGCTCCAGGTCCAGGGCTTGAATAAACAGAAAACCACTGCACTAGGTGGAGAAAATAGGTTAAGTTGCACTCAAGAGATGAAAACTTTCCCTCTTTGTGACACCTGCCTAAAATTTAGGAACTATCCACCATAATTTTCATGAGGAAAGTTATCCATTTCTGGTGGGTCCTAGATAATAACATTTCTTTTAAAAAATATTGGCATAATTTAACTTTTAACCACAAGTTTTCCTTTACTACACATAAATTATTCAGCCATAATTCAATATGTTGCTTCAGCCAAAGCCCAGACTTGGTTTTCTGGTGAAAGTTTGCATGTAAGAGAGAGAGAGAGAGAGAGAGAGAGAGAGAGAGAGAGAGAGAGAGAGAGAGAGAAGTTTCCGGATAGAAGTATCATCAAGGAATCTGAGGACAGCAAGTCTTGGGCATGTATGCAGAGCAGGGAGGATCCAGTCTGGTGGGAGCAGGAGGCATCTGTGCTTGAGGAACAGGAAGTGCAAGCATAAAACTGACAAGTACAGTATGCTTGGCACTTTTTTTTTTTAGTAGGAACTTACAAAGAAAGTGAAATTTAATTCTCTAGGTCATATATCATTCTGGATCCTCACACCTTAAGTATCCATATAGTCTTGATGTTGGGAACCTGGGCCACTGCAAATATTCAGAAAATATTAGTTAAATGAAAGAATGAGTGGCTTCTGTTCTTCCTCTAGATGCATACTGGAAGGAGATTGCTTTTAAACAACTTCACTTTTGATCAGAGAGGTAAAGGTATGGCTGGGCATGGGCTCTGGAGTCAGGATGGGCTCCCTGGCCACACTTAGGATGAATGACCAAACCTCTCTCTTTAGGCCCCATTTTCACAGTTATAAGATGGGGATGGAACTAGATTCTATCCAAAAAGATTGTGTCATTTAAAAAGGCTGGTGTAGAGAAATACACAAATACAGGCTGGGCGTGGTGGCATACACTTGTAATTCCAGCATTTGAGAGGCTGAGACAGGAGGATGACAGTTCATGGACAGCCTTGGCTACTTAGTGAGGCCCTTTGCAACTCAGTGAGATCTGGTTTCAAAATAAATAATAAAAATATGGCTGGGGATGTCATTCAGAGATAGAATACCCCTGGGTTTCATCCCCAGTACCAGAAGAGAGGGAGGGAAGGGGGAGAGAGAGAGAGAGAGAGAGAGAGAGAGAGAGAGAGAGAGAGAGAGAGAGAGAGGGAGGGAGGGAGGGAGGGAGGGAGGGAGAGAGAGAGAGAGAGAGAGAGAGAGAGAGAGAGAGAGAGAGAGTGAAAGAAATACACAAATACACATTAGCTATTCTTCTGGGGATGTTAGAATTCTACTTTAGCAAGTAGAGCTGTTTTTTTCTAAGCTCTTGGCATCAGTGGGCATCTCAAGGGATTAGCCTACCTTTTGGGCACATCTGTCCTGTCTTTTTATTTCACTCCTAGAAAATGCACAAACCAAAGAATCAGAAACATATAGATCATCACTTTTCCTTGCCCTAACTGATTTAAGGCCCCTCTTCAGGGCAGGAGTACACTGGCTGCCTGCTGGCCAGCGCCAGCTCTCACCGCATGCTGTCCAGGCTGTCTGGTTCTTCCCTGCAAGCCATATGGGATGCAGCCCCACTTCTTTGGAAAAGCTGAAGTTTTTCCTTCTTTGGGTTTTCTGTTTGACTGTGCTTCCTGGTTCTACAGGAGCAAGGACAGATGCAATCACACATTTTAACTTCTATCTTTGAGAGTCAATAACTTGAATTTTCTTAAGAGAGACTCTAGAAAGTGTATCTTACTAATGTTAAGTAAGGGCCAGAAATGCTACCCTGAGCCCTATGACATCCATGACACAAGATAATTCAGGTACTATACTTTTGCAATCCTTAAAAAAAAAAAAGATCCCTGTTCTCTATAAAGGAAATAAAATTACATTTTCTTTTCCCTCTTTCCTCTGCTGCTTTAAGCTGTCATTATCTCTACCAAGCCTGGAACAGCAGGTACAGCCACGCTGAGATGATTAGTTCTTAACTGTTGCAGGTTATTAGCTGCATAGAAAATGACATGCAAAGTTCCAAGATATGGTCTGGCTCCTGCTGTGATAATCGTGGTGAGATTTACAAGTATCAGGATGATTTCTAAGCTCTCCTCAAAACTCACAGCAAATAAAAGCTTTTTTAAAAGTAGAAGCTTAAGTTAAATCTTAATCAGTTTCAAAAATAACTTTTGAGGTTTTTGTTTAAATGCTTAAGGGTGCTTGTTTGCTTACTTAAATATATTAATGATTTAGAAACTTTTTAAAAAATGGAATGGAAATGAGACGATGCAATCTTAGTTGATTTTCAGAAAAATCATGATGTGAAACGTGCGTGTCTTTAGCTAATTTAATGCCTTTTCTGCCCCTCCTCAGTTTTTGTTTCCACTGTGGTTCAAGTCTTTTACAAATCCCAGTGTTTTTTTATCATAATAAAAAATGCATTAAGATATTAGCATATTACTATAAATTAATTTAAAACTGTCAGGCCCCTGAAGATAAAAAATTAACATGCATCTCAGAGGTAGAAATAAGCAATTAATTTTCATTCTCACCATGGGATAATTTCCATTTTCTATTCATTTTCTTGGGTAGTAATTCTACTTTCTTAAAAAGGGGGGGGGGCTATTTTCCCTCTCATCCTTTCCAGATCAGAGTCAGCTGAGTATGTTCTAGTTAGCCTGGTCTTTCCCAGAGCAGGGAAAATAGCATTTATCATATATTGCTATATATAATAGAACTATTTGGGTCCAGTTTAAGGAATTAAAACCCAGAGCTCAATGACTATGTCTTATTCTTTGTATGCCCTGTTGCAGGCACAATGCTTGGACCTCCTAGGTGTATTATTAATGAATTTGCATCGAAGGATATTATAAAGTATATTATTTACTACTGAACACAGACCCTTTCATGAACCAAGGGTATCTCTGGTGTTATTCTTACAGACAAGCTGAGATCTTAATATTTCAATTCAAAATTCTTTATACATTTTTGACTCTCAACCTTTTTCGTTTCTGCATACTCTGAAGTTCTTAAACTTTTGGTGGCTCATTTTGAGGGGTTAACAAAACAAAATGGAAAGGATTTACTAATAAATATAACCTGAAGCTATTACTTAGTAGCAAGTCATCAGGGGGCCAGGGTCGCTCCCTGGCATGTTATGGACAAGGGGCGCTCTATCCATCTCTCCCTTCCATCCCACAGTCTCCACCAGCATTGCCTGGCCGTCAGCCACCCCAAATAACACGGAGGACAAATAAAAGCCAGGTACAGCTTTGAAAATCCAGTTTGCATGGATCCTGTCTTTACATTTCAGGCAAATAACCAACCCAGATAGCAGTTCATTGCTCACCACTGGGCAGTTTGGATTCTACTACTACACAGTTCCGAACCTTACCATTCTGTTGCTCTGGTTTGCCCAAGCTCTTTCACTCTTTCATGTGCTCAAGATCCCGCCCCCCTCTCTTCTTGTGATGATCATGGTGCTCACTTGTTAGTTGCGGCCAGCTCCTGTTCATTGTACTGCACACTGGATTTGGTATTCTGGCAGAGATGTTACCATAAGAAGGGCCACAAAAAACATGGAAGAGGAGGAGGACAACCTGGGAAAGGGCCACAGACCTCCACAGGCCTCTTAGGCAGGCAGCAGGAGCTCGGTCAGCAGGTGTAAGAACAGTCAGTGGCATTGGAGGTTCTGCTCAGATTTGAGGCATCTCAGTCTCTTTCTCTTGACCCTTCGTGTATCCTTGACCCAGGGACAGATCCAAATGGTGAGAGGTTGAAATTTATACAAATTGGTAGTTCTTTCTTATGAAAACTAATAACAATGACAAGTACAGAGTTAGCCACATAAATGAGTATTTATATAGAATGAATTTTTTAAATGACAAATTTTATAAAGCAGACATAAAGCCTGTTGTGAGGGCTCATGCATACAATACCAATACTTGGGAGGCTGAGAGAGAAGATCCCAGGTTCAAGGCCAGCTTTGGCAACTTACTAAGACCCAATTTAGAAATAAAAAATAGAGCCGGACGTGGTGGCACACGCTTGTAATCCCCGCGCTTGGGAGGCTGAGATAGGAGGATCGCGCAGGTTCGAAGCCAGCCTCAGCTACTTAGTGAGGCTCTCAGCAACTTAGTGAGACCTTGTTTCCAAATAAAGTATAAAATAGGTCTGGGAGTATAGTCCAGAGGTAGAAAGCCTCTGGGTTCCACTAACAGTACCACCAAAAAAAAAAAAAAAGAAAGAAAAAATAGAAAGGACTAGAGGTGTATCTGGGAGGTAGAATACCCCTGGAGTCAATCCCCAGCAATCCCCCAAATAAAAAAAATAAAAAACAGACATACCCTAGGAATCATCAAAGTCACATAATGATATAATTTTTAAAATTAATTATTTGATGCAACTTCATAATAATTCTTATGTATTTTTGGCTGCTACTTTTTATAGGACAAATGACAAGATTTTAAGGGACTTCCATTTTAATTAAGCAGTGACCAATTTCAAACTTCAGTGACAACATTCATTACCTGGTTTGCTATAATTGCGTCTTTTGTAGTAGCAGTAAGTCATCTTAATCAGTTTTGGGCTGCCTATTAAATCAGAAAAAAATTATATCATTTTTTGTTTACATAATTTACTCCTCTGCTCTAATTTGATTATCAAATAATCTAAAAGCCTATTCATTATGTATTTTCAAAATTTATCACTTTTAATTCATTATGGTTCTTGGTATAATTTGAAATTGAGAAATTATAATTGGCTTCTAGATGTCAGAATAATATCTTATTCTATTGCCCTTGTTTCATATTCCATTAATTTTTAATCTGAATTTATTTGTATTTATTAATAAAAAATGTTAACATAATAAAAGCAAGTATGCTTCACATTCATCTAATTTAGGAGCCTGTAACTTCTTGCTACTTTATTGAAATATCTTTCTAAGTTGCCATTAATGCAGGCTATGAAAGCTTTATCAACATTTTGAATGAACTCATTGTCTTGAGGTTTTTCTTCTCTAGGCTTTCAAAAATAGATTTTTGATCCTTGAAAGATTATTGCTCCCATGCTCTCTTAGTCTTGAATGGCTTTATAATGCTAGTATTACCCCACATTCAGAGTTGTTAAACACACTAGTAAAGAAAAATCCAAGACACATGTCCCTGAAATGCTTCATCTGCTAAGAGTACACTCAAACAAACAAACAAACAAACAAAAAAACAGTAAAAATTTGAAGTAGACAACAATTTATTTTCGGTACTGCAGAGGCAGCTTTCCACTTCTACCAATGAGACTTAGTGATTTAGCTCCACACTGAACACATCCTGAAATTTGCTAATGTATTTCTTTTTTTTTGCTGGTCTGGGGATGGAACTCAGGGGCATTCAACCTCCGAGCTACAGCCCCTACCCTATTTTCACTCTTTAATTTTTGAAACAGGGTCTCACTAAGTTATTGAGGGGCTCACTAAGTAGCTGAGGCTGTCCCTGAACCGTGATCCTATGATCTCAGCCTCCCAAATGCTGGGATTACAAGCATCCACCACCACGCCTGGCTGCTAATGTCTTAAAGAGCACTCATGGCTGTTTGTCTTTACCACTGTCATAAGCTAATCTTGTTAAGTACTGTTCATGCATTACTTCTTATATACACAGATTGTGAGAAATAATTTTCACTTTACAGATGAAAAAGTGAAGCTTGAAAGTATATATAGCTAGCAAATGACTGAGTCTGATTTCAAGTTCAGAAATTAAATAAAGGGCTCTTAATCACTACATGCTTTCTCTGATAGCTGTTTCAATGTGAGAAGCAGATTTGAAGTGAAGAAATTTTTGCCCTGACATACTTGAACTATTTGGATGAATTTTGCCTATGTGGCCAAAATAAGAAACCAAACCATTGCCGGGTGTGGTGGCGCATGCTTGTAATCCCTGCGCTTGGGATGCAGAGACAGGAGGATCGCTCAGGTTCAAAGCCTGCGCTGGCTTAAGAGACCCTGTTTCCAAATAAAAATATAAAAAATAGGTCTGGGAATGTAGCCCGGAGGTAGAAGGGTTCCACCCCCAGTACCACCAAAACAAAAAAAAAAACAAAAAACCCAAAACACATTTAGCAAAGTTGAATGGATACATCCCCCCTCATGCTTGTTCTAAAGACTGAGTGAATTATATGAGACATTTTTCTTTTTTATTGGTGCTTTGTAATCATACATCATGATGAAGTTCAGGGTAATAGCGGCATACACACACACAGCATTCACTGAGCCCTCTCCCAGTTCCCACCCCACTCCCTCACTCCCTAACTTCCTATTCTCAACACAGTGATTGGCATTGATACGTTTGTGTGTGTAGTTCATTTCCATTGAAGTTTTCCCTCTTCAAGTTTTCCTCAGTTAGGTCCTCTTCACTTCACTAAGGTTTCTTTTCCTTTGTCTGGAGTCCCTCCACAGAAAACCTCAGAACTTTTACTTTCTGTGGCTGACCAATCTCACTTAACATAGTATTTTCCAATCTCATCCATTTTCCTGCAAATGACATAATTTTGTTCTTCTTTATGGCTGAGTATAATTCCATTATGTGTATATCCCATGGACATCATGGCTGGTTTCAAAGTTTGGCAATTATGAATTCTGCAGCTATAAATGTAGATATGCAGACATTACTATGGTAGTCTGGCTTCAATTCTTTGTGTGAAACATTTTTCAAATCTGAGACCTGCAGAGGGAGCACTTATGCTTTAAGCTCTAAAACTGCTCTGCTGGCTACACAAGACACAATTTTAGTCTATTGGAAGGAGCCCAGGGGCATAGAGCCACCTCCTGACTAACTGTTGCTGCTGTTAAACTCTGTCATCTCTCTGGGTCACAAGTTCCTCATCTGTAAAATTAGAGAACTACACTGAGTAGTCTTTGAGGTTCTCTTTGGTGCTAAACTTCTGTGAAGTTTAGTTGCAGTGCTAGTTTAAATAGGAACATGAAGTCGACTTAGTACAAAAGACATGTATTTGTCTTTGCATGCTGAAATAATACCATTTAGATAGGAAATTATGGTTTTAGGATGAATAAAAAACATGTGAAAAGAAAAAACCAAGCTATTCCATCTTCCCAAAATATGAGTTTAATAATTATTGGCAAAATTAAAATGAAGGCTTTTGAGGTTAGTGTATTTTATCTTATATAAGTAAGGAAATGACAGATACTGTGTGTGTGTGTGTGTGTGTGTGTGTGTGTGTGTGTGTAGGGGGGTACTGAGGATTGAACCCAGAGGTATTCTACCTCTGAGCTACACTCCATCCCTTTTTTTAAATATATTTTTATTGGTGCATTGTAGTCAAACATCTCAATGGAATACAAGATTTGTGAGGATATACAAGCACACATCACCCAATTAGCCTTTATCCAATCCCCATTCCATTCCCTCCCCCTCCCTTGATCCCATGCTTGATTTAGTGATTGACTTTGATATATTTGTTTAAGTATATCATGTGCTTTCCCCCTCCCGTCCTCTCTGATAGGTCACTTTAATTGCTCCTCCATAGGTCCCTTTCTTCAACTAGATTTCCTCCTATTACCCATTTCTTCCTAGTTTTTGCATATTGGGGGAAGCATCTTATTTTTTATTTTCTGTGATATTTCCCTGTGGATGCCACATTTCAGGCTCTGATCCCACTCTCGAAGTCCCCAGCACCAGCCTCGCCTCACAGTAGGCTCCTATACTGGCCTTGCTGGCCCCAGCACCGGCCTCGCCACCTGGCAGGCTCCAAACCCAGCCTCAGAGGCCCCAACACTGCCCTTGCCTCATGGCAGGTTCCGATCCTGGCCTCGCTGGCTCCAACACCAGCCTTGTCTTACTGCAGGCTTCTATTCCAGCCTCACTGGCCCCAGCACCAGCCTTGGGGCAGGCTTCAGTCCCAGTCTCACTGGCCCCAGCACTGGCCTCTCAGCCTGGCAGGCTCCGATCCAGGCCTCGCTAGCCCCAGCACTATCCTTGCTGGCCCTGGCCCTGGCCTCACCACACAGCAGGCTCCAATCCTGGCCTCTGAGGCCCCAACATGGGCCTTGTCTCATTGTAGGCTCTGATCCCGGCCTCACTGGCCACAGCACCAACCTTGCCACATGGCAGACTTTGATCCCGGCCTTGGAGGCCCCAGCACCGGCCTTGCCTTATGGCAGGCTCCTATCCCAGCCTTGATGGCCCTGGAACTGGCCTCACCGCATGGCAGACTCTGATCCCGGCCTCAGAGACCCCAACAATGGCCTCACCTCATGGTGGGCTCCGATCCCGGCCTTGCTGACCTAAGCACAGACTTCGCTGCATTGCAGGCTCCAACCCCAGCACCAGCCTCATGGCAGGCTCCGATCCGGGCCTCACTGGTCCCAGCACTGGCCTCACTGCATGGCAGGCTCTGATCCTGGCCTTGCTGGCCTCACCACCAGCCTCTATGCATGGCAGGCTCCAATCCCAGTCTCGCTGGTCCCAACTCCGGCCTTGCCTTATGGCAGGCTCTGATCCTGGCCTTGTTGGCCCCCACACTGGCCCTGCCTAATGGCAGGCTCCTATTCTGGCCTTGCTGGCCCTGGCACCAGCCTCACTGCACATCAGGCTCTGATCCTGGCCTTGGAGGCCCCAACACCAGCCTTGCCTAACGGCAGGCTCTGATCCCGACCTCGGAGGCCCCAACACTGGCCTCACCTCATGGCAGGCTCTGATCCTGGCCTCACTGGCCCCAGCACTGGCCTTGCCTCCCAGCAGGCTCCTATCCTGGCCTCAGAGACACCAGCACTGGCCTCGCATTACTGTAGGCTCTGGTCTCTTTCACTGTGAGCAGGTCATCTACAGATGTTCCCTTTTTTATTCCATTTTTTTTAATATGAGAAAACAGTACATGTCTTTTGCAAAAGCTGGGAGCCCGAATACCCGGTGGCAGTTAATTTTGTATCCCCTCTGAAGGTAGAGGTCCACAGCTTCACTACATAGAGCAGCTCTGCTGCTCCTTGTGCACCCTGGCTTTATGTATGGCACAGAGAAGCATGGTGGCCATGAGGGCTGATGTCACCCAGAACACGCAGCATGGCGGCCCAACCCCCCTATGCGGGGCTTCCTCTGATATACCCCAAACACTTTTACCACTTAGCCTGTTGTCCAGAATTCCCAAGCATTTGGGGCAGAAACAGTCTACTGTTGGGGAGTTTCCTCAAATGTTCAAGGTGGATTGGACCAGATCCATCTGTCTCTCCAAACACTGGTTGCCACTACTCCCACCGCCACCACCACCACTATCTCAGTTCTCTCCTGAACACCTTACCCACACAGCATGTTTTCCAGAATTCCCGAGCATGTGCAGGAGCAGCAGTCTACATTTCGGGAGATTTCTTCGAAAGTTTAAGGTGGATTGGATTGGATCTCTGCCTTTCCCAAATACTGGCCACCGCTGCTGCTGCCACTGCCATCTTGGTTTTTTTTCTGAGCACCTTTTTCACACAGCATGTTGTCCCAAATTCTCAAGCATGTTCAGTGGTAACATTCTACCTTTGGGGAGATTTCTTCAATATATCCAGGTGGATTGGATCAGATCTCTGCCTCTCCCAAATACTGGCCATCACTGCCACTACCATCTCAGTTCTCTTCCAAATACTTTTCCCACACAGCATGTTGTCCAGAATTCCTGAGCATGTGCAGTGGTAGCAGTCTACCTTTGGGGAGATTTCTTCAAAAGATCAAGGTGGATCAGATCAGATCTCTGCCTCTCCCAATTACTGGTGTCTGCTGCTGCTGCTATCACCATTTCGATTCTCTCCCAAACACTTTTCCCACACAGCATATTGTCCAGAATTCCTGGGCATGTGTGGCGGTAGCGGTCTACCTTTGGGGAGATTTCTTCAAAAGATCGAGGTGGATTGGATCAGATCTCTACCTCTCCCAATTACTGGAGGCTGCTGCTGCTGCTATCACCATCTTGGTTCTCTCCCAAACACTTTTTCCACACAGCATGTTGTCCAGTATTTCTGGGCAAGCACGGTGGTAGCAGTCTACCTTTGGGGAGATATCTTCCAAAGTTCAAGGTAGATTGGATCAGATCTCTGTCTCTCCCAACAACTGGCTGCCGCCGCCCTCTTGATTCTTCTCCCAAACAACTTTCCCACACAGCATATTGTCCAGAATTCCTGAGCATGCATAGTGGTAACAGTATACCTTTGGGGTGATTTATTCAAAAGTTCAAGGTGAATTGGATCAGATCTCTGCCTCTCCCCAGTACTGGCTGCTGCCACCCCTGCTGCTGTCATTGCTCTCCTCCTCGTTCTCCTGAGCACCTTCCTTACATTGAATGATGTTCAGAATTCCTAAGCATGTGCAGCAGGAGCAGCCCCCTTTGTGGATATTTTTTTCCAAAGGTTCAAGGTGGATTAGATAGGATTTGTCTGCATTTCTGAATACTGGCTGCCACCACTGCCATCTTAGCCCCTCTACAATATTTTTAATAAAAGAAGATAGTATGTGTGTTTGGAAGAGGTTGTGAGATCGAGCACTCAGCAGCAATGGATTTTATCTCCTCTCCAAGAGTGAAGGCCCACAGCTTCACAGCGTAGAGCAGGATCTGCTGTTCCAAGAACATCCCAGTCCCCAGCGCAGCATAGAGGAGCCCGGCGGCCAGGCACACTGAGTTCCCCAGGATGCGTGGCTGGACTTCCCGCCTGGCACTGCTGGGCTCCCTCCACCACACCCGGGTCATTTTTCTCACAAGGTATGTTGTTAAGAGTTCCCCAGCCTGCATGGCTGAAACGGTCTTTTCTCTATTCTCTTCTGGGATGTTCTTCCAAAAATCACTTTTCTTGCATGGTGGGCACCTCGTTGTCATCTTGCTTCTAATATCTACTCTCTCTCCTGTATTCTAGATAGGAAGTCATGGCTGGAAATGCCTCCTTAAGTTGTCCCAATCAGATATTAAACTAAAGTCTGGTGTCCAGGCCTTCTCAGAGGAATGCATGTCCTAATTGGCGGCCACCTGTAACTGTGGCCACCACCATCTTGCCCCTTTAGCCGTCCCTTTTAAAACAGGGATTTTGTAGGTTGCTGAGAGTCTCACTATGTTGTTGAGGCTGTTCTAAAACCTGCAATCCTCCTTATCTCACTCAGCCCCCAAAGTAGTGGGGTTACAGGCATGGACCATCACATCTGGTTCAGAGAATACTCTTAATACAATATCAAAACAACAATAATGATGCCAATAATATTTCTAGTACTTGGGAAGCTGAGACAAGAGTATTGTAGGTTCAAGGACAGTGTGTGGTAACTTAGTGACACCCTATTTCAAAATTAAAAATAAAATAGGGTGTGGCTCCGATGTAGAATACCTCTGGGTTCGGTCTCTAGTAATACAAATAAAAATAACAGCAATAATTAACATGTCTTCACTTGAACTTATATAACAACCAGACATATAAGTTCTATAAATCCAATTTAGAAACTTGGTCATTGAGTTGTCTTTACAAATAAATGTTATTGGCTTAGAATTGTAAATGACCAATAAATTAAAGGAAAAGTATTAACATCACTAAGAACAAAGAAGAGAAAAATAAAGCAAAGAGCCATTTTATACCTCTCACAATGATAAAGATCAAATGGAAATATAACTTGGCAAACTTTTCTTTTCTTTCTTTCTTTTTTTTTGGTGGTACTGGGGTTCCTGGAAGCCCTTCTACCTCTGGGCTACACTCCCAGACCCATTTTATATTTTTATTTGGAAACAGGGTCTCTTAAGCCAGTGCGGCTGGCTTTGAACCTGTGCGATCCTCCTGTCTCTGCCTCCCAAGCATGGGGATTACAAGCGTGTGCCACCATGCTCAGCTAACTTGGCAAACTTTTCTAAGGGAAAATTTGGTTATATATTTATAATTTTTACACTTTTTGAACAAATATTTAGAATGAATCCAGAAATTCACTCTAAACAAATAATCACAGTAAAAACTATAGCTGCACTGGCTTAAGAGACCCTGTTTCCAAAAATTAAAAAGTATGAAATAGGTCTGGGAGTGTAGCCCAGAGGTGGAAGGGCTTCCAGGAACCCCAGTACCACCAAAACAAACAAACAAACAAACAAACAAACAAACAAAACCAACCCCCCAAAAACAAAACAAAACAAAAACAAAAACAAAAAATATAAAACATTACTGAAAAAAGAAAAGAAGTAAGTAAACAGAGAAATATAAACATACATGAGTTGGGAGACTTAATGTTAAGATGTCCATAATACCTAAAGCAATCTACAGATTCAGTACAATTCTTACCAAAATTTGAATGGCATTTCTTTCTGCAGAAATGGCAAAGCAAACCAGGTGTGGTGGCTCACACACATAATCCCAGTACTTGGGAGGCTGAGACAGGAGGATCGTGATTTGCAGACAGCCTTAGTGAGGCCTACTGCAACTTAGTGAGACCTTGTTTCAAAATAAAGAATAAAAAAATAGGGCTAGGGGTGTGGCTCAGAGGCAACATGCTTCCGAGTTCCATCTCCAGTACCAAAAAAGAAAGAAAAGAAAGAAAAGAAAGAAAAGAAAAGAAAGGAAAGAAAGGAAGAAAGAAAGAAAGAAAGAAAGGAAGGAAGAAAGAAAGAAAGAAAGAAAGAAAGAAAGAAAGAAAGAAAGAAAGAATGGGCAAAGCAGATTCTTAGATTTATTTGGAATTTCAAGGGGATTCAAATAGCCAAAACAATATTGAAAAAATAAAATTAAAAACTTATTACAAAGATATAACAATCAAGACAGTGTGGTAATGAAGTAAAGATAAACACCAATTTGTATGTTTAGCAAATTCACTAATTTTAACTCCTTTGGAAAGATACTCAGGAGTGGTATAGCTGGATCATATGGTGGATCCATTCCCAGTTTTCTAAGGAATCTCCACACTGGTCTCCATAACAGCTGAACTAGTTTGCACTCCCACCAATAATTAAGAGTTCCTCTTTCCTCCATCCTTGCCAGCATTTGTTCTTATTTGACTTCTTTATGCTTGCCACTCTGGGGTTAGATGGATCTCAGCATAGTTTTGATTTGTATCTCCCTGATGGATAATGATGTTGAACATTTTTTTCATGTATCTATTAGCCATTTGTATCTCTTCTTTTGTGAAGTTTCTATTCAATTCAATTGCCCATTTCTTGATTGGATTATTTGTTTTGCTAGTGTAGAGTCTTTTGAGCTTTTTGTATATTCTGGATATTTTCTATAATATGTCCCAAAGAGGGAGTATTAGGGATATCAGAGAGACTACAGAAAATGGAGTGGAGACCTCAGCAAAGCTAGAAAGGAAGGGCAGGAAAGGAAGAAGGCTGAGGTTGATTAATGGAGGAGCCACACTCAAATATGTGCATAAGTGTGAATGTAGCATGGTCAACCTGGACACTCATTGTTGGGAGGGGGGAAAGGGGAAGTGAGGGGAGAGGGCACCAAGCACTGTGTGAATGTGTGCCTTTTCCAATATGATCCACATAAAAAATAAAAATTAAAAAAATTTTAATTTTTATAAAAGCCAGGAGGAGATAATATGATGTACATCTCTCAATAATAACACGGAGTGTTCAATGTCTATACTCCCCAATTAAAAGGTATATTTTGGCAATGTGGATCAAATAATATAATCCAACTCTATTTCGTTTGAAGAAACTGACCTTACAGCCAATAATACTGATTGGCTAAATGTAAAAGGATGAAAGAAGATGTACCATGTAAATGGAGACTGAAAACAAGCAGGGGTAGCAATGCTCATAGCTGACAAAGAAGACTTTAATTTAAAACATATCAGAAAAAAAGTGAATCACTTTTTGTTAATAAAAGGAACAACTCAACACAAAGATATAATGATAGTAACATTTATGCCTTAAATATAGGTACTCCCTTTTAAAAAACAAACTCTTTGGGACATTAGGTCTCAAATAGACCCAAATACAATAATATTGGGAGACTTCAACACACTACTCACATCACTATATTGATCTTCCAGGCAAAAGATGAGTAAAAGACTCTACAGATTTGAAGAATGTCATGGAACAGCAGATAACTTCTGTGGGTTTGTGGCTTCCATGGTGAAAAGAATTTCAACATGTGCCAGTCAGAGATAAAGGCAGAGGTTTTAATTCAAGTAAAGATATACATTCAGAGGAAATGTGGGCCATCTCAAAAGCATGAGAGCGGCATAGGGAGAGAGGGACAAGAGCTGCAAAAGCTGCCCCCCAAATTGCCATAAGCTTCTCAGATCTATATTTTTTCACTAGAGATGGAGTGGCCAGGGACATATGCAATGGCAAGCTCCTTCTTTGAAGCTTTAGGGTAATAAAAGGTGGTAATTCCATTTGGGATAGGAATCCTCAGGAAAAGAGACAAGACATGTGCAGGGCTCTTTAACAAAAGGTGTAACTTTTTCTGGGGATATTCTTGAGGCAGACAAAAGGTAAAGTTCTCTCACTTTTAATCACCTCAGGAATTTCCTGAGCCAGTCCATTATGATTTAAAAGTATGGGCCTGGCTTTTTTTTGGGGGGGGGTGGTACTGGGGTTCCTGGAAACCCTTCTATCTCTGGGCTACACTCTCAGACCTATTTTATATTTTTATTTGGAAACAGGGTCTCTTAAGCCAGCAAGACTGGCTTCAAACCTGCGGGATCCTCCTGTCTCTGTCTCCCAAGCACAGGGTTTACAAGCTGTGACACAATGCCTGGTGGTTTATTATTATTTATTTATTTATTTATTTATTTATTTAATTTATTTTTTGGTATGAGGGATGGAACCCAGGAGCATTCTACCTTTGAGCTACACCCAAAGCCTTATTTCTTATTCTTTGTTTTGAAACAGGGTCTCACTGGGTTGCAAAGGGCCTCAGTAAGTAACAGAGGCTGTCTGTGAACAATGATCCTCCTGTTTTAGTTTCCCAAATGCTGGGATTACAAGGCCCTGGATTTTTTAGAATAAGCAAGCTCTGTTAAGCTGAAGATTTCAGATTAAAAAATTTTTTCCCTTTTCTATGCTTCTTCTTTCTACCTAAAATTTTATTTCTTTTATTCCACCTCAACAAGAACAGTATAAACCAAAGAGACACAGTAGATATACACAGAATATCCCAATCAGCAACAGCTAAATACACATTCTTTCCAGCTACTCATGTAATCTTCTTCAAAATAGGACACATCCTGAGCCAAAAAACACATAATACAGCCCCCTGTATCTTTTCAGCTTATAATGGAATAAAAGTAGAAATAAACAATAGGAAGACCAAAATAAATTTAAAAACCATGGAAACTGAATGATACACTCTTAATGAGGACTGGAACAGAGGAAAAATAATGGTAGAAATAAAAAAATTCTAGAATTAAATAAAAATAGAGCCACAACATAACAAAAATGGGACATTTTGAAGGCTATTTTAAGAAGAATGTTTATAGCATGGAATGCCTATATAAGAAAATCAGAAAGTTACCAAAAAAAAAAAAAAACCAACCTAAAGATACACCTGAATGACCTAGGAAAATAGGAATAGTCTAATCCCAAAGTCAGCAGAAGGCAATAATTAAATTAGAGCAGAAATCAACAAAATAGAGAACAACAGCAAAAAAGAAAAAGTCAACAGAACAAAAGGTGGCTCTTTGAGAAGATTATCTTAGAGAAAAAATCAATCCAAATTATTAAAATCAGAAATGAAAAAGGAGACATCACCACAGGCAATGGAGAAATACAGAAGATCATCAGAAACTATTTTGACAACTTATACTCCGATTAACTGGAAAATACAGATGAAATCTACAGATTTCTAGACACATACAACCTACTAAATTGAGCCAAGAAATAGAAAACCTAAAATGACCAATAGCAAGCAAAGAGACAGAAATAGCAATAAAAAGCCTTTTATCAAAAAAAAGTCCAGGTCCAGATGGATTCCCAGCTGAATTCTACAAAATCATTACAGAAGAAATAAACCCAATACTTTACAAGTTATTCTGTGGAGTTGAAAGTGATGGAATCCTTCCAAACTCCTATGAGGCCCGTGTCACTTGAATAACAAAATCTTTCAAGAAAAAAATTACAAAACATTATTATTGATGAACATAGGTGCAAAAATTCTCAACAATATACTAGCAATGTACATTCAAAATCACATTGTATACCATGATCAAGTTGGTTTCATCTGAGGAATGAAATACTGGTTCAACATATGCCAAACAATACATGATGTTCACCACATATATAGAACTAAGGACAAAAATCACATAATCATCTCAATAGAAATAAAAATTGAAATGGAAGAAACTTATCTCAATATCATTAAGGCAATATACCAAAGCCAACATTATATTAAATAGGGAAAAACTGTGAGAATTTTCTTTAAAATTAGGAACAAGACAAGGATGCCCAATCTTACCACTCCTTTTCAATATACTCCTCAAGAGTCTTGCCAGAAAAATAAGGCAAGAGAGAAATATCAGAGGAATTCAAATAAGCAAAGAAAAAATTAAAATTATCTCTCTTTTTTAGATGACATGATCTTACATCTAGAAGATCCAAAAAAACCTCAACCAAAAGATTATGAACTGATTAACAAATCCAGCAAAGTAGTGGGTAAAAAAATCAATCTAAAAAATCAACAACTTTTCTATATGCCAACCATGAATCCCCTGAGAAAGAAATACAGAAAACAATTCCATTCACAAAAACCTCAAAACCAATAAAATTCCTAGGAATAACCTAATCAAGGAGTTAAAGATTTGTAGAAATTTTCATTTCTACAATGAAAATTATAAAGCACAAAAGAAATAAATTAAAGAAGATCTTAGAAGATAGAAAGATCTCTCTTGCTCTTGGATAGGCAGAGTAAATATTATAAAAATGCCCTTTCTACCAAAAGTGATCTACAGAGTCAATGCAATCCCTATAAAAATGCCAATGTCATTCTTCAAACACTTAGAAAACTCTCAGAAATTTAATATAAAGAAACAAAAGATCCAAAATAGCCAATGAAATTCTCAGCAATAAGAATCATGCAGAAGGCATCACAATTTCTTTTTTTTTCTTTAATTGGTGCATTGTAATCATACATCACATTGGAATACAAGATTTGAGAGGATATACAAGCACACATCATCCAATTAGCCCTTATCCAATCCCCATCTCATTCCCTCACCTTCCCTCAATCCCATGCTTGATTGGTGATTATCTTTGATACATTTTTTATGTACCTTCTGAGTTTTAAAGAGGTTCCATCCTCCCCCATCCCATCCCTTCTGATTGGTCACCTTAATTGCTTCACTATAGGGCCCTTTCTATACCTTGACCACCTCCTGTCACCCCTTTCCTCCTAGGTTTTGCTAATTAGGGGAAGCATCTGGTTTTTATTTTCTGTGATATTTCTCTGTGCATGCCGCATGGCAAGTTCCGATCCCACTCTTGACAGCTCAAGTAGTGGCCTGGCCACCCAGAGGACTCTGATCCTGATCTCACTGGCTCCAGCACCAGCCTTGCCTCATGGGAGGCCCCGAGTCTGGCCTCGCTGGCCCCTGCACCGGTCTAACCCCTCAGCTGGCTTCGATCACGGCCTCGGAGGCCTCAGCACCAGCCTTGCCTCAAGGCAGGCTCCGATCCCAGCCTCGCCGACCCTGGCACCAGCCTAGCGATCAGCAGGCTCCTATCCTGGCCTTGGAGGCCCCAGCTTCAGCTTTGCCTCGTGGCAGGCTCTGATCCCGGGCTCGCTGGACCCGGCACTGGCCTTACCCTTCAGCAGGCTCCAATCCAGGCCTCGGAGGCCCCAGCACCGGCCTTGTCTCACACCAGGCTCCAATCCTGGCCTCGCTGGCCCTGGCACCAGTCTAACCCCTGATTTCAAATTATACTACAGATCTATAGTAATAAAAATAGCATAGTATTAGCACAAAACAGACACATAGACCAATGGGACAGAATAGAAAATACAAAAACAAATCCACACATTTATAGCTAATTGATTTTTGAAAAAGTTTCCAGACACATACATTGGAGAAAAGATAGCCTTTTCAACACATGTTGTTGGGAAAACTGTTTATTCATTTGTAGAAAAATGGAACAAAATCATTATCTCTCACCCTGTGCAGAAGTCAACTCAAGATAGATCAAAGACTTAAAAGTTAGACCAGAGACTTTGGAGATACTAGAGGAGGGCATAGATTCAACACTCCAAAATATAGGCACAAGTAGAAACTTCCTCAAGATGATCCCCATAGCTCAGGAAATTAAAACAAGAATTAATAAATGGGATGTCATTAAACCACAAGGTTTCTGCTCACCAAAGGAAACTCCATCAAGAGTTTAAAGAGAATGTCTTCAGAATGGGAAAGTTATTTGCCAGTTATATCTCTGATATAGAACTAATATCTGGAATATACAAAGAACTTAAAAGAATTTACACCCAAACAAATAACCCAATCCGGAAATAGGCAATAGAAATAGACACTTCACAAAAAAGAGAAACAAATGGTAAATAAATACATGATGTTCCACTTCATTAGCAATCAGGGAGATGCAAATCAAAACAACACTGATATTCCATCTAACTCAAACCAGAATAATAATCATGAAGACATCAAGCAACAATAAATGGTGGTGAGGATGTAGGGAAATAGAAACTCTTCTGCACCATTGGTGGGATTACAAATTAGTGAACCTGTTAAGGTGATCAGTGTGGATATTCCTTAGAATGGAATGGATCCACCATATTATCCAGCTATTCTGTTCCTGGGTATCTTTGCAAAAGGATTGAAATCAGAGAACTACAGTAATCTGTACATATCCATGTTTATAGCAACATTACTCACTATAGCCAAATTATAGAGCCAACCTAGGTGTCTATAAACAGATGAATGAATTACAAAATTATGAAATAGCCACATAATGAAATTCTACTCAGCAATAAAGAACAAAATTATATCATTTGTAATTAAATGGAAGGACCTGGAGAACATTCTGTTAAGTGAGATTAGCCAATCACAGAAAGTGAAGGGTCTTATGTTTTCTTTAATATGGGGAAGCTAGGGAGTAATTGGGATACCAGAGGGACTCAAAATAATGGAGGAGATACCTCAGTGAAACCAGGGAGATTATTTAGGGGAAGGTGAGGGGGAAGAGTAAGGATAAATAAAGAAATGACTGCCATTATCTTTATGTGCATATGTGAGAATACCAATGTCATTTTCAGTACCCTGTCTGGGGAAGAGGAAGATGGTGGGGGGAGCTGGAGGAAAGCCCATCAAGAGCTATGTGGATGTATGTCACTATCAACATGATATACATTATGATGTGAGACTATAATGCATTAATAAAAGTATATTAAAATAGCGAATACATTGTTAAAAATGTAATGAAATACCAATAAACACTATAACGTAGATGGATCTAAAATACACAGAGTAAAATAATCTTGACACAAATATTTTTGTGTCAAATAATTTCATTTATATGAATAAATAATTGCATTCATATGAAGTATCTGAAATAGATAAAACTATAAAGCAGCATAAATTGGCAGCTGTCCAAAGTTGTGGGAAATAAGAATGGAGAGAAATTGCTACCGAGTAAAAGGTTTTATTTTGAAATTACAGAAATATTTTGGAACTTGATAGAGGTGGTGATCGCAAACATTATGAATATACTAAATAACACTGAATTGTTCACTTTAAATTAGCACATTTTATGTTAAGTGAATTTCACCTCAAATTATCTTTTGTGATTTAGTAAAGTTTTACATGTAATGGTATTATCCATGATTTCTTTTATTGTTTGTCTACATTTTATAAATTTTAATATACATTTTATGATGCATGAAAAAATGTTTAACAAAAATTCAGATAACTTTTTCAGACTTTTAGAAAACTATATTTATTTATTTATTTATTTATTTTTTATTTATTTATTTTGCGGTACTGGAGATGGAACCCAGGGTCATTCTACCTCCAAGCTACACTTCCAGCTCTATATTTTATTCTTCATTTTGAAACAGGGTCTCACTGAGTTGCAAAGGGCTTCACTAAGTAGCTGAGGCTGTCTGAGAAGCCAGATCCTCCTGTCTCAGCCTCCCAAATGCTGGGATTTCAAGCATGCGCCACCATGCCCAGCTAGAAAACTATTATTTATTTGTTTGTTTATTTGTTTATTTATTTATTGGTGGTACTGGGGTTCCTGGAAACCCTTCTACCTCTGGGTTACACTCCCAAACCTATTTTATATTTGGAAACAGGGTCTCTTAAGCCAGCGCAGCTGGCTTCGAACCTGCGTGATCCTCCTGTCTGACTCCCAAGCACGGGGATTACAAGCGCGCTACCACGCCTGGTGAAAACTATTATTTTTAAACACACAATGTTGGGCCGGGAGTGGTGGCACATGCTTCGAACCTGCACGATCCTCCTGTCTCTGACTCCCATTCCAAATTTAAAAATACATAAAAATAGGTCTGGGAGTGTAGCCCGGAGATAGAAGGGCTTCCAGGAACCCCAGTACCACCAAAAATAATAATAAAATAAAAAAATAAACACACAGTGTTTATAATTTTCATCTCTGTTACCGAACACATTTCTTTCCATGTACTGTTTCCAGAATTCTCTTAAGCAAAATATAAAGGGTGGCAGAAAGCAGTTCACAGTCTCATTTCAGAACAAGTTCCTTGGGGGAAAAGAAAAGTGGAAGAAATGGACTGGAAGACAGATGAAAAGGTAAATTCAACTCTCACCTTCATAAAAGAAACAACTTGTCTTTTAAAGAACGAGGACAAAGTCCAATTCCCAGTTGCCTTCTTCCCCATTCCTTTCTCTGCTTGATAATCAAGAGAAAGTCAGTGCACAGAACATTTAATTTTTTGGCTTTCATCATAAAACTATCCCCTGAAGAGTTTAGTTAGAGCAGTTGGATTTAGTTCTGAAAAAAATTAGAGAAGCAATAAAGGATTTGCACTTCTTTTGGCTTCTAATTTCCCTCTAGAATGAGCTTCTGGCTTCACTGTACGTGCAGTCTGTGCTGTTTCCTTCAGGAAAAAAGGTGCAGCAGCAACTCTTTGAGAGTCACGTTCTGATCCTGCCTTGTTTGCTCTGCTGATGAGAATCACACGCTCTTCTCAAGAGCGGGGGAGGTCTGCAAAAACATAGATGGGTGTGTTGAAAAGAAGAACAGACCAAAGATTTTAATTCTTCCTTCTAGGAGCTACTTGACAGAAAAACACAAATAGCTAATCAAATAAGTTAGATCTTTCCAGGGAAAACAATGGCCCAAAGTATACTTCAAAGTGTGGCTTACTTACTGCCTATTTCTAAATTTTTTCAAATGCTTATTCAAAATACAAATAACAGGTTCAAACCTAGAACTATTGAAGTAAAAACTGGGAGATGAACTGAGACTTTTTTGTATATGGTGCTGGTGATTGAACCCAAGGGCATTCTACCTCCGAGCTACATCCAGTCCAATTTTTTATTCTTTATTTTGAAACAGGGTCTCACTGAGTTGCAGAGGGCCTCACTAAGAAGCTGAGGCTGTCTGACAGCCGTGATCTTCCTCTCTCAGCCTCCCAAGTGCTGGGATTACAAGTGTGTACCACCACACCTGGCTAAAACAAGACTTTTAACATACACTTAACTTTTAACATACACATTCTTTTAACATACTTTTAACATACACTTTCTGAGCCAGAGATCAATAAACTATGATTGGTGAACCAAATCTGGCCCACTGCCTTTTTTTTTGTTGTTGTTGTTAGTAAAGTTTTATTAGAACAGTCATACTCTGTCTGTGGCTGCTTGTTGGCAGAGACTGACAGCCTGTAAAGCTCAAAGTAACTATTATCTCATCCTCTACCAAAAATATTTTCCAGCCTTTCTAAAGCCAATGCCTCTCAAATTTTAATATGCATACAAATTGCCTGGGAATCATTTTAAGACACAATTCTGATTTATTTATTTATTTAATTTATTAATTGTGGGTCTGGGGATGAAACCCAGGGGCATTTGACCTCTGAGCTAATCCCCCTGCCCTATATTTTATTCTTCATTTTGAAACCACGTCTCACTGAGTTGCAAAGGGTCTCACTAAGTAGCTGAGGCTGTCTGTGAACCCCGATCCTCCTGTCTCAGTCTCCCAAATGCTGGCATTACAAGTGTGTGCCACCACACCTGGCTCACAATTCTGATTTATGATTCTGTGTGCTGACAGCCTCCTCGGTGAAGCTAATGCCACTGTCTTGGGGATCAAATTCTAGCAGCAAGTGCCTAGAATAATGTTAAGAGTATGAGAAATAGGTGTTCTCACTACCAGCACTGATAATTACTGGATCAGAAATAATCCTTCTTTTTAATCAAGACCTCTAGATAATTCTGTTGCATGCAAGATTGGAGGACCACTTGTCTGGATTATTCCTATGAAAACTAAAACCTGACAACAACTATCTTCTAAGAGCCTGAAATTCTGTTTACATTATCATTATCACTGACTCTGCTAAACACAGTACATGTTTGTCGATCATAGTAATCAGCAGAGGAGGAGACACTGAATGAAAATGCACTTAAAGTCATATTGTTTATTATTCCTTTATATGGTCAGCATGTTTGTTTCAAAGAAATAAATTTTAAAATGTGTCTTTGGTTTAGTCTACTTTAATATTTTCTTTTGGAGAGAGATTTCTATTTTTGTGGCTGCTCAAAATAGCTTCAAATGCCATGTCATTTCTGAAATTACCAACAGGAGGAGCTAGTGTTTAAACACTAATACGAGAAGCATGTTCCCTTACTGACCAAATCAATGAAAGAATAGCCTCTTGACTCATCTTTGAATATAATTTTTTATTTATAGTTCCCACTGTCCATGTTATATACATTCATTTTAAATGCCTCTATGTTAACTATTCAAAATCAATGTAACCTGTAAGCAATTCAGTTTAATTGCTGTCAGTATTCATGAACTCCCTTCTATACTTAAACCATGTTGCAGATAACAAAAATACAGTTTTTGCTCTCATTAAGCATGCGGCTGTGGGGAAAGGAGGTGTTAATGTAATCATGTGAATAAATGTAATCATGTGAATATAGTTCCTTGCCAGAATCAGAACGGGACCAGCACATAGATAAGAGGGACTGTGACCAGCAGGTAGATAGGAGAGGGACTGGGACCTGCAGGTAGATAAGCTTCAGTGAGTTTCCTAGAAGTGGCTGTTTGGGTACCTGATATGCGTAAGTACATAATATGCTAGAAGGAACCGAGCCATGTAATGCTGGGCTGCATGGCGTTCCTTACTGTTAGCAACAGAAGTGCACGCTGTTATCCACAGTTATCCAATCTGTCAGCAGGAGAGACAGTGTTTACAACATGCAATGGAACATATTCCCAGGAGAAGGCCAACACACAAATGGCCGGTGGACTCTAAGAAACCCCTGCCTTTAGGACCAGGAAGACTTAAATGAGTTTTAATTTGTGTGGATTTAAGACTTGGCTTTGATTATCCAGTCATACAAACTACTATTAATAATATAGTTGAAGGATCAAAACGAAACATACTGTGCCAATTTGGCTTATCAAGTTGCATTTCTTCTGATAAAGGACATCATTTATGGAACATTCTGTACAGTAAGAGGCAAAGTACCTGGTGCACTGGGGCTTAATAGTGTTTGCAAATACAGGAAGAGATGGATACAGGACTGATCGATTAGTTGAACTGACAGAATAAAGAGGTAGTCAGTGTAGGTCGAATGAAGGAAAATGAAAGGAAAAGACAAAGTAGAGAAGTGTTCGTTATTTGCAGATGGGAGATGAAATTCAGTAGAAAAAAATAACTAGTGACAGCGATATAATATCTTGAGCATTAA
The DNA here is from genome assembly GCF_963383645.1 of Muscardinus avellanarius. Classification (NCBI taxonomy): domain Eukaryota; kingdom Metazoa; phylum Chordata; class Mammalia; order Rodentia; family Gliridae; genus Muscardinus; species Muscardinus avellanarius. The sequence goes on along the minus strand of NC_137789.1, from coordinate 56,979,305 downwards.
TAAGAGAATTAGAAAACTTGAAAGTGATGAGTATCAAAAGCAGAGTTTAATTTACAGCAGAGTTGGAGGTGCTAAATCACCATCTAGAGATAAACGAGACTGTTGGATCTGGGGGAAGCTCACCAAGTGGTGTGAGCCTGTGCGTCTATCGCTCTGAACTGCATCATGATGCATGATTACAATGAACCAATTAAATAAAAAGACTTAACAGAGAAGTTTCAAATAGAAATAGAAACTGGAGTTATCTTTATAAAAATCTTTGGGTTGTTTAGATACAGAATAAATTAAAAACAGAATAAATTACAAAGGTACTAGTCCATGCAACAAAAATTATGAAAGACTTCATCTGCTCCGGGTACTGGTTTCAGGTCAAGGATATGAGTAGGTGATGTTTTGAGGAGTGCTTATTACATGATAGAGCTCCTTTGGTGCTGGGGATGGAACAGTGGATTTAGGTAAAACTTAGATGTTAGTGGTAGGAGGTAGACAATAAAGTTAATGAGTAAAATATAAGCTGTTTGATGGTGATGTAAAAAGAAAGCTGAAAACTGGGATAGAGAAGATTAGGGTTAGGGACTTTCAGTTTTAAATAAAATGGGCAAGGCAGGCCTGCCTGAGAAATTAACATTTGAACACTGGCAGAGGAGCCTGGGATGTGGGAAGCACATGTTTTGGCCCAGCAGCAAGCAGCAGCAGGAACACTAAGTGCAAAAGCCCTGTGTGGAGCATGCCTGAGCACCGGAGAAATGGCGAGAAGCCAGTGTTTCTGAGCAGGGATAGAGTAGAAGGAGATGATGCTGGGGAGGTGGTGGAGACCAGCTCACATAGGACTTTTAGGCTTTTACTGAGAGTGAGATGGAAATCCCACAGCAGGGATTTTAGTTGAGGAATGGCATGATCTGACATACTCTAAATAACAGATGCAGGTTCCACCGAACAAAGTAACTTAAAAAGGCAACAGCAAAAGAAGTTCCTGGAGCTGAGCGTGGTGGGGCATGCTTGTGAGGCTGAGACAGGAGGATCTCACAGGTTCGAAGCCAGCCTCAGCTGTCTTAAGAGACCCTGTTTCCAAATAAAATATAAAATAGGTCTGGGAAGCTGGGCGTGGTGGCACAGGCTTGTAATCCTAGCATTTGGGGGGCTGAGTCTGGAGGATCACGGTTCTCAGACAGCCTCAGCTACTTAGTGAGACTCTCTGCAACTCAGTGAGACCTGGTTTCAAAATAAAGAATAAAATAGGGCAGGGGGTGTAGCTTGGAGGTCGAATGCCCCCTGGGTTCCATCCCCAGACCCGCCAAAAAAAAAAAAAAAAATTGGGTCTGGGATTGTAGCCTGGAGGTAGAAGGCCCCTTGGTTCCATCCCCAGTACCACCAGAGGGGGGGAAAAAAAAAAAAGAAGAAGAAGCTCCTGTGGGGAAGAGGAGCTGGTGCCTGGGCCATCTTAATAGCCATGGGGGTGGGGAGCAGTGGTGGCTTCTGGGTATATTTAGAAGTAGAACCCACAGGACTTGTTGATGGGTTGTGTGACAGGAGAGAAAAAAAAAAGGAGCACAAAAAGGAATAAATATGTCAGTTTGCCCTGAGCAGCAGGAAGGAGAGTGTTCATCAGAGCCATCCTGGAGAGAGCTGGAATGGATTCAGGAAGATTCTCCTTCTGTTTTGAAAATGTTGGGTTGGCGGACATTCCGGCTAAGGGCTTCGGGTACTGTGAGAAGTGGGAGGGTGGGTGCAATCTTATTCATGGCCGTGACCACTGGAGAGGAGTCCGGAGTAGACACACAAAAATGATACCAAGGTAGAAGAAGCAGATAAAAGTGGGTTCGAAGATGCCAAAGGAGGTGCTGAGAACGTCAAGGAGAATGGGGGCCGAGGTTATGTAACAAAAGGTCAAATAGAATGAGAACAGAGAATTCATGATTTTTGGCAATTGTGAGATCACTCACTTTCCCTAGAAAAGCCAAGTGGTGAAAGTGGGAAGCTAGTTGTGGCGGGCAGGGCAGACGCACTGGGCGTCCTCCTTGGGGACTCACCTCCCGAGCCTGCGGGTGTCTTCCCACTGCCAGCACCTGCTCCCTTCCCCCAGCCTTTGTCATCAGCAGGAACAGACTGCTCAGAGCGCTAATGTTTCAGGAGCAGCTGTGGATGCTTCCAGATGTGAACTGACTGGTAGGAACCCCAGTGTTCCCAAACAGGGAGGAAAACTCTAAGACATGTTCTAGACAGTTTTCCAAAGGTGCCAAGTGAGATTCAGTCCCAGTTTCCCATGTAGTAACCTGTGCAGCCTGTACACACCCTCTGCTAGCTCTTCCCTTCCCTGACTCACTTTCCTTTCCCTAGAAGGGATTCTTCCTAATATCCTAATAAGCCACGCTCATCTCATCCAATTCCAGCAGAGTCTACTTCTGGGGATGTCTGTTTTATTAGATAATTAGATTTGTGTGTGTGTGTGTGTGTGTGTGTGTGTGTGTGTGTGTGTGTGGTGGTACTGGGGTTCCTGGAAGCCCTTCTACCGCCGGGCTACACTCCCAGACCTATTTTTATATTTAGACCTATTTTTATATTTTTATTTGGAAACAGGGTCTCTTAAGCCAGCACGGCTGGCTTTGAACCTGCGCGATCCTCCTGTCTCTGCCTCCCAAGTGCGGGGATTACAAGTGTGCGCCACCACGCCCGGATGCAGTGTTTTGTTTTTTATTTTAATCTAAGTATTTCTGAGGGTGAAATGGCTTCAGGAGAATGAAACCAAAAATGGTGATTTATCTGCTAAAGATATTGTGGTGGTACACACCTGTAATCCCAGTTTTTGGAAGGCTGAGACAGGAGGATTGCAGGTTCAAGACCAGCCTCAGCAACTTAGCAAGACCCTGCTTTAACATTAAAAAAAAAAAAACTAAAAGCGTTTGAGGTGTGGCTCAGAGATAGAATGCCTCTGGGTCCAATCTCCAGTACCACATAAATAAATAAATAAATAAATAAATAAAGCAAACGCAACTTCAGTGAACTTAATTGTTTTGGACCTAACTCCTTGCTTCAGAAATTTAATTGCTTTGAGGCTGATGATGAAGGGCATGTAAAATGCAATTAAGAGATAAAAAATATCTCCAGTGACCTGATATTAAACAGGAGTGATGGAGTGTGACAGTAAAAAATGGTATCAGAGGTGCGCGCTCTGCAATTCACTTTAATTATGTCAATTTCAGATGCTGGGACACTGCAATTTCATACAGGCTTAATTCAATTATGTCAGCACTGATACTTTTAGGGCAAGAAAATTTTTGTAAAAAGTTTCCAAATAAAATAAGACAGGAACAATTATCCCTGCCTTTTTGGCTACCTGACCAGCGTCACCTCTTAAGGCTCTCTTACCTGTACAGATCTGTTGTAATAAGGATTGGCCTGAAGAGGATTCAAAGATGAGTGGCAGGATTTTGAGTGTGCTTCAGGCCCATGGGAGAGAAAGCGGTCTGTATTAATTCCACAGCTCTTTGCCACCATAAAAACCTTCAGATTAATGTATTTTTCAAAGATGTAAACAAATATAAAACCGAAAATTCAAACCTCCTTCTAATATGGAGGGAATACACCAAGTGATTAGTGCACGTACGTTTGTATCTTTGAATCTCACTGTGGTGTACAATTAAATTGCACCAATGAAAGTACAAAATTAGCACAGAACCTCCTGCTTAAAAATTAAAGAATTAAATCATGTCTTTTTTTTTTTTTTTTTTTTTGGTGGTACTGGGGTTCCTGGAAGCCCGTCTACCTCCGGGCTACACTCCCAGACCTACTTTTACATTTTTGTTTGGAAACAGGGTCTCCTAAGCCAGCGCGCGCGGCTGGCTTCGAACCTGCGCGATCCTCCTGTCTCTGCCTCCCAAGCGCGGGGATTACAAGCGTGCGCCACCACGCCCGGCAATCATGTCTTTTTTTAAAAAAAATTAAAGCTCTAATTATATCCATTTTGTAGATAAGAAATCATAAGACTTTAATGTATTAACATATAAGCTGTGTACTGATAGCCATACAGTGGATAATGAAGCTGCCTGTAATTTCTCAGTCTACTTCTCCCTTTCAATTGATTTTCTGAACAGGCAGGACTTATGGATTTTCTTCCCTTTTCCCTATGTGTGTTATTTCCCCCCCTCTCCCTTCTAATGCATGTGGGCTGCCCTCTCTTCTCTACTCTAATTTTCTTTCTTTTTTAATTTTGTACTGGGTATTGAACCCAGAGACATTCTACCTCTGAGTTACATCCCCAGCCCCTTTTAACTTTTTTTTTTGAAACAGAGTCTCACTAAGTTACTAAGGGTCTCAACCAAATTGCTGAGGCTGGCCTCCAACCTGTTATCCTCCTGTCTCAGCCTCCCATGTACTGGGATTACAGAAATTTATCACATTACCTGGCTCTATCCTTTTCTTAGAGGCATCCCATGATTAAATTACAAATGAAAATCATACTATTTGTATGGAAGGTTTGTAGGAAAGTACTTATGTGCAGAACATTACTTTAATTGTGATACTGGGTATAATAGTTAGCTCAGATTCTTTTTTTTTTTTTTTTTTTTTTGGTGGTACTGGGGTTCCTGGAAGCCCTTCTTCCTCCGGGCTACACTCCCAGACCTATTTTATATTTTTGAAACAGGGTCTCTTACGCCAGCATGGCTGGCTTCGAACCTGCGCGATCCTCCTGTCTTCGCCTCCCAAGCGCGGGGATTACAAGTGTGCGCCACCACGCCCGGCAGCTCAGATTCTGAAGAAAGTATCTGGTACCACAGAGAATACCAGCTTCAGATATTTTAAAACAGACCAGTTATTTTCTAGGGCCATAGGGATGTGCTTTTGGAACACTGGAACATGAGCAAAAATTGTGAGAACAAAATAAAACTTACATTTTATGCTTGCTCGGTCATTTGCTTTGTTAACAAATAACTTAGTTAATTCTATTCGTAATAATAGTTGGCACTCACTATGTGATTGATAAGCGATTGATAAGATTAATAAGTGATTGCTATGTGATTGATAAGATCACTATGTGATTCTTATTATAGATGTGTGTACATATATATTTACATACATACAAACATACATATGCACACGTGTGTATACATGCATAGTCGCCATTAAAAATGGTTCTTACTATCCCTTTTAAAGATGAGGAAACAGAGGAAAGCTCGTTTGTTCAGCCAGTATGTGGCCAAGCTAAAATTCAAACTCAGTTTCATCTGGCTCCAGATTCTACGCTTCTTCCATTCTATCATGCAGCCTCCCCAAGGAGCGTTCAGATCTCATTCTTGGTTCCATCCCTCCTTCCCAGTTACTTACTTTTATAGTGGAAGGTCAAAAGAAATCATGTGGGCCCCTCAAAATCCACTGTCTTCATGCTGAACTCAACCAACCCTAGCTGTACTCAGTTGACAGGCTCAAACAGAAAGTAAAAATTGTGCAATTATGTATCCTCCAGCTAATTAAAATAATTAAAGAGCACAATTTTATTAGCCATAAATAATTATATATGTGATGTTTCTTAACATTTATTACTTTTTCTTGGGACATTTAAGATATTACCAGTTCTTTCACTCATCTTTATATTTTCTTTTTGGAAATAAACATTTTTAGCTGCGCGTGGTGGTCCACATCTAGAATCCAAATACTTGAGAAGCTGAGACAGAAGAATTGCAGGTTCAAGGCCAGCCTGTGGCAACTTAGTGAGACCATGTTTCAAAAAAAAAAATTAAAAAGTTCTGGGAGTGGATCTCAGAGGTAGAATGCCTTTGAATTCAATCCCCAGTACCACAAAATAAATTAATAAAATAAACACTTCTAATTAAAGCATAACAGTAGGTAGAGGAGAATACACAAATCCTATGTATACAGCTTGGTGGGCATCACAGTGTGCCGCCGCTGGTGTAATGGTGTGATCATTTTCCAGGCAGAATGCTTGGCCAGCACCCCAAAGCTCCCCACCCCCTTGTTAATTACTCCTCCTTTTCTCTTCCCCAGAGGAAACCATTTTCTGGGTTCCTAATAACATGGGTTAGTTTTCTCTGCCTTTAATTTTTTTGTAAATAAAACCTACAGATTTTTAATCTTTTCTTATGGGGATCCTTTTGCTTAGCATGATTAATAAATTAATCTAAGTAGTTGTAAGTAGCTATAGTTGTTCATTTTCGCTGCTTTTATTATTTCATTCTACAAATATTCCACACTGAAAACAAAGCTTCTCTACTGTCCACAGCATTTGAGTTATCTCCATCTTGGGGTCCTTACAAATAACACTATTATCATTTTCTTGCACGTCTCTTGACGTAAATATTTGACTTTAGTCGAAAATACCAAACAGACTTCCAAAGCAGGTATATCAATTTACAATGTTATCAGCCATGAATGAGGGTTCTCTCTCCACATTTTTGTCCTGATTTCTGATGCTCTTCAACAAGGAGAAGAGCTAGAAGGAAGCATCACGTCTGTCCTGGCGCAGCATAAGAAACATCCCAGATCCTACCCATGATGATTCAGCTGTCTTCCTAGACTCTTGCCATTGGGAGCTTCTTCGTAGCAACACCCTAGCTCGAAGGGTTTCTTGGATTTTGCAGTGAATGGCGGTACTTAATATCATATGGCAGGGCACCAGTACATGATCTCATGTGTGAGTAACCACTTTAAGATCCTCTTAGAATTGCTGTTGATTCATTGGTGTGAAAGGAGCAATATCAAAGCATATCAAAGAATGCCACCCTGGAGGGTGGAGGCAAACAAAGCTGTGATTCCAGCAAAAGTGAACACTTGAGTCTTCTGAATGTATCTTGTTCTCATAGTGTCTGCATGAAAAATCTGAAGATTCCAAAACGTCTACAGTGCCACTCTAGAAAGCAGCATTATTTGAAATGGCAATAGGCATGTGAAACACCTGACCCACTTCTCTTTTTAAAATATTTTCAGTGCATTGAAATTATATATCACAGTGAGGTTCGTTATGATAGAAGTCTATATGCACACAACTCGGTGTAATTCCATCCAGGTCTCACCCTTATAACCCCTCCTCCCTCCTCATATCTTAAAGTGAAGCCAGTAATAATACATTTAAATATTGCCAAAGCGTTATTTGAACTATTTTCTTCCTCAGTCCTCCTTTTCCTCTCCCAACTATTTCCTCTCCCAACTCCCTGTGCCCAACCCCTCACACTATTCTATTGTCTACTCTCCACATTGATTCAAAGTCCTGAATGTTTTCTGTTTTCTCTCAGACTTGCACATATGAGAGAAACATACAACCCTTCACTTTCTGAGACTGGCGGATCTCACTTAGCATAATATTCTCTAGTTCTTTTTCCTGCAGATGACATACTGTTGTTCTTCTTTATGGTTGAGTAGAATTCTATTGTAGGTATATGCCACATATTCTTTATCTATTCATCTGTCAATGGATACCTGGGTTGGTTCCATAATTTGTCTATTGTGAATTGTAGTGCAATAAACGTGGGTATACATATGTCGCTATAGTATTCTATAACTTTGTCTTGGGAAAATACAGAGGAGTGGTATTGATGGTATAAGATGTGACCATCCATCCTATCCACAGATTCTGACCTACTTCTCTTAAGTGGGTCAAAATTTTTTTTGTGTGTGTGTGGTACTAGGGATGGAACCCAGGGGTATTCTACCTCTGAACTACACCCCAGTCCTATTTTTTTATTTTTCATTTTGAAACAAGGTCTCACTGAGTTGCAAAGGGCCTCACTAAGTAGCTTAGATTGTCCTCTAACTGTGATCTTCCTGTTTTAGCCTCCCAAATACTAGGATTACAAGAGTGCACCACCACACCGGCTAGGGTCAAAAATCTTTATAATTCCTATTTTTTTTGGTATTTTCTAATACTCTTATTTTAGAAATTTTTATAAACTGTAATTTATTTTTTACTTAAGAGAAAAGTTGTGGGAGATAATGATTTATCTTAGGTGGTCTGAGTTACTAGGAACAATTTCAGAAATAAGTTATCAAAACAATGGATCTCTAATTTGTCTTTGAAGGTGTGGAAATGGTGTAGATAAAAATAGTGATATTCTTGAATTTATTTGACCTGTTTATCTATACACACATATATGCATATAATTTTTTATTGCTGATGTTCAGGAGAAAGTAAACAAGCAAGTTAAACTTGTACTCTTCAAAGATGACCTTTCCACCTTGCTTCACGTAGCTTACGTAGATGAGGAAGAAAAGGCAATATAATCTTTCAAAAAAAAATGGAGGAATAAAAGAGACTTAATCTCTGTGAAAACCTCAGTCTCCTAAAAGTGAGTTTTTCATACTCAAGTCTATTAATCTACTGAAGCTGCCTTTCAAGTAGATTGACCTTCAGGGGCTTTCAGTGGTATCAGCTGAATTAGTTGGTTTAAACATTTGCCATAGATCCTGAAAATTATTTATATTTTTTAAAGAAATGGTAGTGATTCCCCATCACCCCAATTAAAGTAAGCACAAACAGGGTTGAGGGAGGAGGAGAAAGAGGAGAATGGGGAGTGAGAGTGCCCCTACTAGGTGGCCTGTGGCTGCTGTAGGTTTCGGAGAGGTGGAAATACTAAAAGGTAGAAAAAGTCTTATATGACTGGGATAGTTTTGTCTGAAATTTATATCTGAATACTTAAATTGATTGATCTAAGTATATCTGCAATTTCTTTTGTACTTAGTATTTAAAGTTGATTGATTTTTTTCCCGTAATATTGCGAATTCTTTGGAGAATTTCCTTGCCTGCCTGTCATCACTGAGGGTTTCTCACTTGCAGTGTCCTTGACTCAGGGGATGCTTTCATCTCTGCTTATAATTCCTCCTTCAGCAAGATCCTGCTGCCAGAAAGGATCTGAACAACAATAATAAACATTATATTACAAAATTTGCCCGGAAGTCTGAGTTTGGAAACAGTTAATGGCTTACATTTTAATCTCTGACCATTATAGTTTATGTTTAAGTTAGGTGACAAATGAATAAAAGACGCATTCAGGGTTTTATGGTTTTTGTTTTACTGCAGCCTTCATTTTAGGTTGCTAATGAAATGCTCTGTGAAATTATTACATAGTCCTCAAAACATTCACTACCCTTTCTATGTGTGAGTATACAAATTAAGTAGGTTGAATACTGCTTACTTAGGAAAAGGGTTGCTCATTTCTTATTTCTTGAGAAATAGAACATTTGTTTTTGGAAAAGTAATTTAATACAATACCAGGACTTCTTGCAGAAATCCTTACTGACTTTGCTGTACTTTTTTTCTTTTCCATCCTCTTCTAGAATTATGTTTTGCTCTATGTCTTCAGCCACTTTCTCTTTGCCTCCACCACTGGTTTCCCAGCCATCTTCCATGTCATGTGCACCTGTGTGTGCTGTGGCCTCAACTCTGGCCAGTAGTGCATCTGTCCTCAGCCCAAACGTTACTTCTTCTGTATGTCATGTAAGATGCAAGCACTTCTCACAGGGTCAAATACGGATTAAACAGCTTCATGCTTTAGAATGAACACAACGGTATCATAAGATAAGGGACTTGAAACTTAAATGCAGGGACTATGAAAAAGGGAAAGAAGATGAAGTACATTAGAGCATATTCTTCATGTTTCATCCTAGTCTAACATGAAAGCCATTGGAATCAAGGTAGAACCTGACCACAGAGCCAGATAATTTTTTACCAATGGCCTTTTCTTTGTAGTGGCATAACACATCTCCTGATGCACCTTTAGAAAAAAAAAATTCTCAGTATACATACCTGCTTGGAAAAAAAAAAGATGCATTTGAACCCTGCCACACTCTGCCAGCCACCTTTCTTTTCTCATTATGAAAAGAACAGGCCTGGCGTCCAAGCAACATGGTCTTCTTTCCTTGCTTCAAATCTGTTCCCCACAGCTCAAATGCAGGGTGAAGATTTCAGAAGCAGAACAACTCAGTCCCATATACTATATGACATTTTCTCCAAATACCTTTGGTCTGCCTTCATTTTCTGGAGTGCAGTAACATATGTCTAGAACATTTTTATTAGGAGATAGGTTTTCATGCATAGAAATCTTCCATAAATATGTGACTATTCCTTGAGGTCAGTAACTTGCAAACCATGCTCCTTCATTCTCATGGAACAGTCTTGGGGATAAAATCATGTAGTCTGAGGTTGAAGATTATCATTGGTATTTCCCTAAAGAGCATTTACAGAGCCCTCTAAGGGATGCTTAAAGGGTGGTATCAAACAAGGCAGGATTTACCATCTGTCCATTTGTAGAACTGCTGATTTAAGAGCTAAATATATTCTTTAAATTCAAGGCTTCCCAGAGACTTAAGCATATTAGCGCAAGCTGGGAATATCTAATGGGAATCATGCAATGTCCAATTTCCTTAATTTGTCTGATAATGGAACCCTTATTCAAAAAACTCTTCATGGGAAATTTGAGCTTACTCTCTTCTCATTTTTCCAGATGAGCAAACAAACAAAAAGTCTTAAATGTATACAGCTATTTTTAGCAGAGTAAAGTCTAGAGCTAGGCTCTTCTTCATTCTAGCCTCTTCTTTTTCAATTAACTATACCATTTGGCCTTTAGAATTGACATTTAATAAAATTGTTTTTTTTATGAGTGATGCCGGTGATTCTTTGCCTGGTTTGTCTTTTTGTTTTTCCCAGAGAAAAAGACAGAGGTTTAGTTAGGGACATGGGGGATACATATTCAAGGGAGAATACAGGCCATCTCAAGAAGCCTTTGGGGACTCACAGTTCTTTTTTTTATAAGAGACACCATGAAGGCGTGGGTAGGGGTACACATCAGGGGTGGAGGTCATAATTTCCTCAAAATCCATAGGTTTTCCACATCAGCAGGTGATGGCTGGATGGCACCTGACCTTAACCTTCCTTATGAATTCTTTGTTTACTAAGCATCTCAGAAATCTCAAGTAGGCAGAGGGGCCATTATGATTAAGGGTGTGGGCATATTGAAGCTTCTACCTAAGAGAGAACAGACCCTGTAGGGTAAAGAATTATAAAATATTTAGATATTAAAAATATACTTTTCCTTTCCTTCCCAGTTTATCTTCTTTTACCTAATATTTTATCTCTCCTATCCTACCTCATTTTCCCCCTCTGAGACTCCCAAATGCTTAATCTTGAGGGTTGATGAAGAATGACAGTCCATCTGCTATAGCTTCTTCAATGTTGACAAGGAATGAAGACACTGCCTAGCCAGGGATCCGAAGTTGTCTCATCCTAATATAAGAAAGAAAAACAATCATTTCTATTGAGGTTATAGGTATAAAAACTGACCAGTATCCATTTTGTAACCATAGCCTAGGGATTTCTTTTGTAACTTTTTGGTACATGTATGTGCCTGCATGCTCCACTATCAGAAGTACAGATTTCTTATTTTCTCCTTTGTTCTAAAGAAAAAAACTTGTCCCATGAGAAACTAGATTAGATTGTGAGTTCTCACCCCAGCCTATGGGGGATGACACAGTGGGCTATACATAGAAGGCTAAGAGAAAGCACAGACTCTCCATGCAGCATGCTTGTTTCAATTTTATGGTGTGTATGCACCTTTCTGCACAAAAGTAAAGTACCTTGCTAAGTTACTTTTGTGTTCATGAGTAGTTATTTAATACTCCTCTAAAATTGATTTCTAACATTAACTGACCTCAAGGGGACAGAAACTGGTCTCAGTTCGATCAGAAGCTAACTGTACTGAAGGACACGCCCCAGGAACTTGAGGATTAGTAGGGGTTTTTTTCCTCCTTTGTGCCTGAAGTTTTTGTTGTGCTTAAGCCTGCCATCAGAGCTGCTGAGTTGAGTTTCATAAGCCTAGTTATTTGGTCAACAAGCCATTCATCTGCTTTTAGGAGATATTGCAATGGTCTGTCTTAATATTGGAGTCTAGTGCTATAATACAAACAAGTGCTCTCTGTAATTTGACTCTTTAAAAATCCTCTCATGATGGTCATTTTAAATCTTTAAATTCAAATGAAGACAAAGGGAGGATTGAGATCACAAAGATTGTGGTTTTAATTTTTTTTAAATATACCAAGAAAATTTCCATGAAGTTTTATCTTTCAAAAGGACTTTCAGGGTGCATGTGTGTGTGTTTTACTGGGGACTGAACCCAGTAGCATAATACCTCAGAGCTACAGCCCTAGCCCTATTTTATTCCTGATTTTGAAATAGAGTCTCACTAAATTGCAGAGGGCTAGGATAAGTTTCTGAGGCTGGCTGCAAACCTGTGATCTTCCTGTCTTAGCTTCCCATGTACTGAGCTTATAAGCACGTACCACCATGCCTGGAAAGTTTCCAGAATTTCTAAACCTTAATTTATGTGGTAGAAGCTTTGTGATATCTCACACCTGTAATCCCAGTACATGGGAAGCTGATACAGTAGGATCACAGGTTCAAGGCCAGCAGCTGTTACTTAAGAAGACCATGATATGATTTGATATGATATGATATGATATGTTGGGGATGTAGCTCAGAGGTAGAATGATCTGGGTTTAATCCCCAGTATGTACACACACACACACACACACACACACACACACACACACACACTTTGGTGGAATTCTATGTGAGGATAATAGAAATCCCACTTAAAATTCCATCACTAACTAAAACTGCCTGAGTCCCACCCACATTCACCTGCAAAGGTATGTTCCAGTCCCTACTGTGCAGGACTGAGAAGTTTTTGACAACACTTCCTTTAATGCGGCACATGTGTGCCAAGTTAGTTCAGTTCTGAGTGATTGATTTCAGGGGAGGTGTGGGGGAGGGAGAGGCAAGATGCAGCCATGAACAAAACTTCCCTGTTGCTGACTTAGAGAAAGAACAAGTATGCAAGTGATTTAAAATCTTGATTAACTCCATTCCCCTGTTTTGACCTAAAGCTATCAGCCTCAAATACACCATCAAAGTATGACTTGGAGAATCCATATGCGTTTTAAAAGACATTTAAGAGAATTCATTACTGCTATTTAGCTTTTTACGCACATCCTGGTGGCATTTGCCTAGAATTCTCCAGAACCCCATGGATTCAAGTCATATCAGTTTTATATATAATATCTCTGAAGCCATTTGGTTCAGAACAGTTTAGTGAGCGCAGTGAAGCAAATTCCTTCTAAGCAGCTCTAAATCTTTTGATCATAAAAGTGTTTTTCTCTCTACCAAATAGAACACATCAAAAATTTCACACCCTTCTATAGCCATTCTTGGTTTTATAATACAGTGCTTTGAAATATGTCTGTCCTTATTTAGACTGGGATTGCATTTATAATTAAAACACATATAAATGGATATTTTTAAAGTTTCTCTAAGGAACCCAAGTTACCTTGCTAGAATTTAAATAGTGAATTTAAATATTTGCTTATGATTATTATGATACATTGTTTTCCTGAGGAATAAAGATGGAGGCCAAGCAATAGAATAATTTATTATAGTGTTAGACTTCTCGTATCAATTTAAAATCCTTATACTAGTTTTGGCTGGGCATGGTGGTGCACGCCTATAATCCCAGCACTTGGGATTACTTGAGACAGGAAGACCACAGGTTCGAAGACAGCCTCAGCAAGCTCAGCAAGTAGTGAGACTCTCATCAACCTAGAGAGACGCTGTTTCAAAATTTAAGAAAAAAAATAGGACGGGGGGATGCAACTTGGAGGTAGAATGCCTGTGAGTTCCATCCTCAGTACCAAAATAAAATAAAATTCACGTACTAGTTTTAACCAGTTATTAACTATGATCTTCATGTCCAGGGACCAAATGTGAGTTGATAAAAACATTTAATTTTTAGGTTAATCAATCTCACTTTTTCATTTTTACTCTTCTTATAAAGTATTTTTGAAATACTTCAATAATTACAGAATATATTTGGCATTTATGGTAACCCTTCAATTTGGGATTATAATTTTGCTTACCTTCAAAATCTTTGAAAAAATCTTGAATGGATTTTAGCTGAATAAATATCGTCTCTAAATCCTCCAAACACCGGATTTTAGTAGTCTCCTTTAGCACTAAATCCAAGTCACGAATCCTTATTCAGAAATAAAACTACATAACTTTAAAGGATTTACTAATAATATGTCTGATCAAGTGATGGCTACTGAGACAGGTTTGACCAGAAATTACTGCCAAATATACAATTAAAAATTATATATCTTAGATGTGGGTGTGGGCACCAGAGAGCAAGTTTTCCCTCTGCATTTGGATTAGTGGCCAGGACTAGTTAGGTCGCTCAGAGCATGGAGGCCTTCAAGCCTTGGGTTGTGAAAGACCAGTGGGTGAAAGGACCTGAGCCTCGCCCTACCAAACAAGATGGGCAGCTCAGGAAAGCCTAGACAAAAGGAAACCTAATATACTTTTCACAGGGCTTAGTGTCACTCTTCATCTCTAGTGAAAAAAGATATTTGCTAAATTCATGATTTTCATGTTGTTTCCACTTATGATTTATATAACCACTTGCTTTTAAGTGAGATACTAGGAATTTCAGATTTTTCTAATCCATAATGGGGCCAAATTTTGTTTCTGTGAACCTAACTCAAAAAATGATTATGTCAACCAAAACTTAAAAATACAACAGAATGAAAATATATTCAGCTTTTTTGGGGGGAGGGGGAAGCTATTTTTTATATCCTAGCAAAAAGTACCTAACTTTCATATAGTACATAAAATTTAAATGAACATCAATATATAGCATTCTTTTCTGTGGGGGTATTGGGGATTGAAGCCAGGGGCATTCTGCCTCTAACTTGTACTTTCAGCTCTATTTTTATGTATTTATGTTAGTACTGGGAAATTGAACTCAGGGGCATTCTAACTTTGAACTGGGTCACCATCCCTCTCCTTCCTTTTTTTTTTTTTAAGGGGGCTTGCTAAGTTTCTGAGTCTAGCTCTGAACGTGCAATCCTCCTGTCTCAGCCTCCCAAGTACTGAGATTACAAGCATACACCACCATGCCCAGACTATTGTTCATTTTTAAGTGAGGTCTCATTAAGCTGCTAAGGCTGAACCTGACCTCTATCTCAGCTTCCTAAGTACTGGGATTTCAAGTGTGTGCCACCATTCCTGGTTTAAATGGGATTCTTTTCTGTTTCTAGAAGCTACCCTTATTCTAGAATAGTAGAAATAGTAGAAAAGAAAGAGAGTTTTCAGACTTGTTTCAGCTGGAGGGGTTTGTTTAAGACTGTCTTGTCTTGGTCTCTGGCTTCTCAGAGGGTTCTTATACTTCTCCCTTTCCTTACTACAGTTTTTACTACTTTGAATGATGCACTGATAATATAAATGCAAAGCAATAATATTTCATATAGTACAGCAGAAAACAGTAAAATGTCCTAACAGCCATATTCTTTCCCCAGCAACCATACGTAATTTCTATTTAAAAACACACGCGTCGTCAGAAAATGTATAATAGAAATCATTAAGTTTTGTGTCTGAATCTTTTTTTTTCTCTCAAAAGACAGTGTTGATGACATCAGAAAAAGAACAGAGCAGGATTTTCTGGTCCTTCCTTACTCAGCTGGCTGGGGTGGTAGAGAATTCCAGTTTTGACTTGTACACTGGCAAAGTCTGCAATGACAGTAGCGTATTTCATCATGCTCCACAGCCTTAGGGAATCAGTTCATTCCCAGGTTCATGGAAAGAACTGACTCTAAGTGCAGGAAATGCTGAGGAGTGACCTGGGTTGCTTCATGACTCTGTATTTCTCAGATAAGATTTCTCCAATCTGAGCAGTTGAATTGAATGCTTTTGTAGCATTTGGCACATTAGTTTTGAATGTGATATATAGAATACTCATTTTGTTCCTGCAAAAGAAGTGACTCTTTTTTTTTTTTTTTTTTTGGGTGGTACTGGGGGTGGGACCCAGGGGCCTTCTCCGGGTTACACTCCCAGACCTATTTTATATTTTTATTTGGAAACAGAGTCTCTGAAGCCAGCGAGGCTGGCTTCAAACCTGCGTGATCCTCCTGTCTCCCAAGCGCAGGGATTACAAGCGTACATCACCATGCCCGGCTGAAGTGACTATTTTTTAAAAACGACTGTTCTATGTCTTCTTGAAGAATTCATATAATATTACATAGGTAAAATGTTTGCCCAGACCAATGCCACAGAGCTTTCCCCTGTATTTTCTTCTACATTTAAATCTTTAATTTATTTTGAGTTGATTTTTGTATATGGTGTGAGATAAATTCTCAGTTTCATTCTTCTGCATGTGGAGATCCAATTTTCCCAACATCGTTTATTGAAGTGATTATCCTTTTCCTGTGTGTGTTCTTAACATCCTGGTCAAAAATTAACTGACTGGGGTCAGATGTGTTGGCACAAACCTATAATCCTAGTACTTGGGAGGTTGAAACAGGAGGATTGTAGGTTCAAGACTAGCCTTAGCCATTTAGTGAGACTCTCAGTGATATAGTGACACCCTGTTTCAAAACAAAGCATAAAGAAAGGACTGTGTGTGTAACTTAGAGGTAGAATGCCTATGGGTTCCACCTCCAATAACACACACACACACACACACACACACACACACACACACACACACCAAGAACAAGAACAAAATCAGTTAACCACAAATGCATAAATTTACCCTGGGGCTCTCTACTCTGTTCATTGGTCTGTATGTCTTTCTTTCTTTCTTTCTTTCTTTCTTTCTTTCTTTCTTTCTTTCTTTCTTTCTTTCTTTCTTTCTTTCTCTCTCTCTCTCTTTCTTTCTTATTATTATTTTATTTTATTTTATTTTTGGTGGTACTGGGCTCCTGGAAACCCTTCTACCTCCGGGCTATACTCCCAGACACCTATTTTTTTAATATTTTTATTTGGAAACAGGGTCTCTTAAGCCAGCGAAGCTGACTTCAAACATGCATGATCTTCCTGTCTCTGTCTCCCAGTCTGTATGTCTTTATATGTTAGTACCATGCTGTTTTGGTTACTACTCTTTGTAGTATGTGTTGAAATCAGGGTGTGTGATGTTTCCAGCTTTATTCTTTTTTACCTCTGAGCTACACCCCTTGCCCTATTTTTTATTTTTATTTTGAAACAGGGTCTCACTAAGTTGTGGAGGGCCTCACTAAGTAGATGAGGCTGTCCGTGAACCACGATCCTCCAGTCTCAGCCTTCTGAATTCTGGGATTACAAGTGTGCGCCACCTCAACCTGCTTATTCTTTTTTGCTTAGGATTGTTTTCGTTATTTAGTCTTTTGTAATTCCATATGAATTTTAGATTTGATTTTTGTGAAGGACTATATTAGAATTTTGATAGGGATTACATTTATTCTGTAGATCTTTGGATAGTAAAAATGTTGTTGTTGTTGTTGTTGTTGTTGTTGGTGGTGGTGGTGGTGGTGGTGGTGGTGGTGGTTTTTGGTGGTACTGTGGTTCCTGGAAACCCTTCTACTTCCGGGCTACACTCCCAGACCTATTTTTGTACTTTTTTAAATTTGGAAACAGGGTCTCTTAAGCCAGCATGGCTGGCTTCAAACCTGCGCGATCCTCCTGTCTCCTCCTCCCAAGCGCGGGGATTACAAGTGTGTGCCACCACGCCCAGAAGTAAGAATGTTTTAACAATATTAATTCTCCCAATCTATGAACACAGAATTTGGTACTTGCCATTTGGCATATAAATTAGTTTTCATTTATTTGTATTGTTTTATTTCTTCATCAATGTTTTATAGTTTTCATCTTCTTGGTTAAAGTTACTCTTGAGTATTTGATTTTTGTACAGATATCATAACCTCACATTTTATTGCATAAGTATATACAATTATGATTTGTCAATTAATGTATGGCTATTAAACATTCTTGCAACCCTGGGGTGAATCCTGCCAGGTTTTAGTGAATAATCTTTATATTATACTGTTGGATTTGACTTGTATTTCGTTAAGGAGTTTTGCATTTATGTTCATCAAGATATTGGCCTATCTTTTGTTGTTGTGTCCTGTCTGGTGTAGGTATTAAGGTAGTTCTGGCATGAAAGAATTTCTTCCTCTTCATTTTTGGGGGATTAACTTAAGAAGAATTGTTATTTGTCCTTTAGATATTTGGTAGAATCCAGCAGGAAAGCCAGCTGTTTCTGGGCTTTTCTTTGATGGTTTACTGTTTTTTTGTTTTTTTTTTTTTGGTGGTACTCGGGTGTTCCTGGAAGCCCTTCTACCTTAGGGCTACACTCCCAGACTTATTTTATATTTTTTTTATTTAGAAACAGGGTCTCTTAAGCCAGCAAGGCTGGCTTCGAACCTGCGCGATCCTCCTGTCTCCGCCTCCCAAGAGCGGGGATTACAAGTGTGTGCCACCACTCCCGGCCTTACTTTTTTTAAGTTATTAACTCAATATCATGACTTGTCATTAGCCTGTTCAGGTTTTGCATTTTTATATGATTAAGTTTTTATAAAGACTATGTATCTAAGGATTTATCCATTTCTTTTAATTTTTGGCATATATTTGTTAATAATAATCTCTAAGTATCCTTTATGCCTTTGTGCTGTAAGCTATAGTTTTTCTCTGATGCAAATCAATAAATATAATACACTGTATCAATAGAATAAAGGGAAAGCATATGATCATTCCAATACTTGCAGAAAGGCATTAGATAAAATTTAACATTCTTTCATAATAAAAACTGTGAACAAATTAGGCATATGGGAAATATTTTCAGCATAATAAAGGCCATATGCAATAAACTAAATAGCTAATGTTATACTTACTGTAGAAATATTGAATGCTTTCTCTGTAACACTGAAACAAGAGAAGGATGCTCAATTTCACCATTTTTATTCCACACAGTATTGGCAGTTGTAGCTAGGTAATTAAACAAAATAAATACATAAAGTGTAGCCAAACTGGAAAAAATAAATCAAATTACTGTTTGCAGATAATATGATTTTTTTCAATATTAGGAATTAAACCTAGGGGTGCTCTATCACTAAGCTACATTCCCAGCCCTTTTTGTTTTTTATTTTAAGACAAGGTCTCACTAAGTTTCCCAGGCTGGCCTTGAGCTTGCAATTCTCTTGCCTCAGCCTCCTGAGTTGTTGGGATTACAGGCATGTACCACTGACTTCAGCCAGATAACATGATCTTATATGTAGAAATCCCCAAAGATGCCACCAAAAAAATTAGTAGAAGTAATAAAAGAGTTTAGCAAAGTTTGTAAGATATAAAATCAATGAGGTTGTTATATGCTAATGGCCAATTATCTGAAACAGAAATCAAGAAATCAATCTCACTTACAATAGCTACAAAATAAACAGATAAATAAAATGCCTGGGAATAAGTATAACCAAAGGAAAAAACTGTCACTATAATGAAAACCATAAAACATTGATGGAAGACATTGTTAGACTATCCATACTACCCAAACAACCTACATATTCAATGTGATCCTCACCAAAATACCAATGATATTCTTCACAGAATTAAAAAATAATAATCCTGAAATTTGGGTGGAACACACACACACACACACACACACACACACACACACACACACACACACCAGACATCCAAAAGCAATCTTGAGCAAAAACAATAAAGCAGATGGGATTATACCATTTGACTTAAAAATATACCAAGCTTTAGTAATAAAAACAGCATGGTATCATTATAAAAACAGACATGTAAGCCAATGAAAACAGTTTATGGAACCTAAATCTCACGCATCTATGGTCAACTAATTTTTGACAAAGATGTTGAGAATATTAGTTAGAGAAAGGAATCTTAATGGTGCTGAGGAAATTGGGTATCCATATGCTAAAGAATAAAAATAAACTTGTTACCAATTACCAAAGTCAACTCAAAACAGATTGAAGATTTAAATATGAGACCTTAAATTATGAAACTATTAGAAGAAAACATGGAAGTGATGCTTCAGGATACTGGGATAGACAAAAAATTTTTGAAACAAGATCCTTCAAGCCACAGGAAACAAAAGCAAAAATAAACAAATGGGTTGCATCCAACTAAAAACTTTTGCATATCTACAGAAACAATCATGAGACTGAAGCGTGGGATAAAATATTGGGAAAATATGCACCTGACTAGAGGCTAATGTCCAAAATATATAAAAATCTCCAAAAACTCAATAGCAAACAACCAAATAACCTGACTAAAAAAATGAACGATATGAAGCAGATGTTTCTCAAATGAAGACATATGAATGGACAACATGTGTAGTAGATATGCTCAACTTCACTAATCATCAGGGAAATGTAAATCAAAACTATTATGTAAATAAACTACTCTAGTGAGAATAACTGTTATCAAAAGGACAAAAGATAACACGTATTGGCAGAGATGTGGAGAAGAGAACAAGCTTGCACACTGTTGGTGGGAATGGAAATTGGTACAGCTATTATTGAAGATGGTATGAGGTTTCTAAAAAAAATTAAAAATAGAACTACCGTATGATACAGCAATCAGTCCCACTACTGGAATATATATAAAGGAAATGAATTTGATATGTTGAAGAAATATCTGTACTCCTATGTTGACTGCAGCACTATTTTGCAATAGACAAGAAATAGAAACAACGTAAGAGTCCCTTGACTGAATAAAGGAAATGTAATATGTATGTACAATGGAATTGCATTCTACCATAAAAAGAACAAAAATCCTGCCATTTGTAACAATATTAATTGGACTTGAGATCATGTTTATATGATCATGTTTCTGGGCACAAAAAGACAGGTACCACATGATCTCACTCATATGTGGAATATAAAAAAGTTGATCTCATAGAAACTGAGAGTAGAATAGTGGTTACCAGAGGCTAGGGGTGGGTATTTCAGGGAAAGAGCGTTGGTAAAAGGTTGATTGATGGGTATCAAGTTAAATTTAGGTAAGAATAAGAAGCTCTGGTGTGATATTGTACAGTAGGTTGACTATAGGTAACAATGTACTGTATATTTTAAAAGCTCTAAGAAAGGAGTTTGGAAGTTTTTATTATGGTGATATATTTTTTATGAACTAGATATGTTTAGCCTGATTTAAATATTACAGTTTACACACAATCAAGACATCCACAGTACCTCATTAATGTGCACAAATTTGTTTTATGTATTAATTTAAAGTACATTAAATTTAAATAAAAATGTGTACCCACAGAAAAAATAGGTTAAGATCAAACAGCATACTCTTTCTATTTTTATTTTTTGGTACTGGGGATGGAATGCAGGGATACTCTACCTCCAAGCTACACCCTCAGCCCTATATTTTGTTCTTTATTTTGAAACAGGTTCTCACTGAGTTGCAAAGGGCCTCACTAAGGAGCTGAGGCTGTCTGCGAACCACAATTCTCCTGTTTCAGCCTCCCAAACAACGTACTGTTAATATAGAATCAAATCTTTACTAAACAGGGTAAAGATTTGTCCTTTATTTTCAATTATTTCTTCAATCATTTCTCTCAGTATGCCTTATTCATTTTAGACTTTTAAGCATCTGAATTTTCTAGAAACACTTTTGCTTTTTAGTATTGTTAAGTATCATTGAAATGATTTCATATAATTACATAGCTTGCTATGTGCGTGGCATATATTCCATTGTGATAAGAGCACGAAATGTTTTATTACCCCTTATCAGACAGCTTGTGTAAGTTATTGGCCTCAGCTACTCGACTCCCAAACACATACAAACCCAATATTTTGATAGAAAATTTGAGGGCTTAGGTTGTGTCAGTCCTACCTCTGTAGCCTTTGGGCCATTTCTGGAATCCTTAACAGCCTACACCAGCACTTCTCCCAGGTGCTAGTGACCTTACAAACCGCAGTGGACCACCACTGTTAGTCCAACCATCTCTTCTAAGAACCTCTTGTAGAAATGTATGCCTCAAATATTCGTTAGAGTTTATATCCTTCTTCCATCCTAATTGGTTAAATGGACTTTAATAATTGTACCCTAAACAGAATTGAAACCCATTCAGTATATGGTTAACATAACTCATCTATCAAGTGTATTCTCTGGGATGTGAGATTTATTTGTTCTTGTTATTCTCTACACTTTAAGCATTATGAAAATTAATTTTAAAATCTCTTTGTATGGCAATAAATGTCATTTGTGAAATCATAAAATATTAATTACTGTGCAAATGGAAAACAATGAATGTAGATTATAAATTAATCAAAGGTGATTTAAAAACCTCTAATTTATCTCCCTTCTTGAGGAAAGATAAAATGAATTGTGGAAGACTTGAGAACTGCTTTTTATCTGATATTTTCAAGACTTTTACTACTTGGTAATTTTCAGAACAGACCCAGATAAAGGAGTAGAAACTCCAATGGAGTGATGGAAGGGTTTAGAGGAAGAAAGAAGGGGGGATAAAAATGTAATGAAGGTAACAGTTTAAATAATAAAATGTACATATATAAAGTTATCAATCTCAGTCTCAATTATATGTATGGGGAAGGGGAGGGAAGGGGTGAGATTCAGAATAAAACACACCAAGTGCTGTGTGCATGTATGTTCTTATCACTCTATACCTCAGTATGATATATAATTACAATGTACCAGTAAAGGTATAAAAATGAATGTGGTAAACTAAAACACAATACATTTTTAATATGTGTTCATTACATAAAAAAAAAAACTGTAGTTCTTTACCTGGCACTGCTTTGGATACAAACTTCCTGAAGACAAGGATTAGATCCTATTCCACATAGTTAGATGGTCTGAAAAAAATGTAGTGACTTCAGTGGAAGGGATATGTTGTGTGCAGACGACTCTGTTTGCCCTTCACTTGTGAGTAAGCAGAGCACTCTGCATGTGACAGGTTTGTAAAATGCCACGCGGGCAGGAAGAGACTCAAAACACTCCTTCCCTTCTATGAGGCAAGCTTTTGGCTCTGCATTGGGTGACTGGAGTGCCACTGTGAACCCTCACTGCCCGACTGGTGAGAAACTGTACAACTCCTCATCCAACATCATTCATCTTAAAATATAGGAAGGGAAGATGGGCACAGCTCATAATTATACCAGGATAATAAGTACAACCTGGACTTTACACAGTCAAACCAGGAGATGGGCACCAAATCTTGCACTATACAAACCATAGTGTGCTCAGTTCTGGTATTCTGTCAGGGCAGAAAGACCATTAGGAGCCCCAGCTTTGCCCTCAGTGTAATATTGGTTAATATTATTACTGTCATACTCTGGTGCACTGGGTGGAGTAAAAGAGGTGAGGATGAAGAACACAATTTTTGTATTACTCCTGGGAACTGACCATCAGCCTAGGTCTTGCCATTCCTTCTTCCTGAAGGCTGACCCTTGTCTGTCATTCTCTTGCTAGTGTAGAGCTCTAAATCAGAACAGTGAAAATCATATCACCATCCTCTTGATTTCAAGCCTGACCTCCAATCCTCTAGCTGTCATGTCCCACTCAGAGAGAAGATTCTGTTGTCCTCAGATCTTGATTCACATCAAGCGAGGTACTCATCAATTATGAGGTGAGTGCTAAAAAGATGAATCAGACTCATTTCTCATTCAAAAAGATAAATCTGATGCACAGTGTGAAGCAAAAGGAAAGCTCCCTTTTCCATGAAGGAAAGTAAAAGAAGGCTTCAATTTTGAAGTCAATTTTACTGATTTATAAACTGAAGAAGGCTGTATCCATTCAAGGGAGACAGAAATTTGTATCTTAGTCAAGCTTTAAGTTACCTCTATTCTAAGATAAGAAGTAGGGATTTCAGATGTACATTTAGGATCCCGAGGCCATCGCAGCTTGGGAACCTCCTCTGGAGGACAAGTGAAGCTCAACTTGGTTCTTAAATTTTGATATTTCAATAGGAATTTAGACTTATAGGGATAAGTTATACGTTTTGTGCTTATAAGATAGGTTATAAATTTTGAGATTTGTGACACATACTTTTTTATCTCTTTTTCTTTCTTTCTTTCTTTCTTTCTTTCTTTTTTTTTTTTTTTTTTTTTTTTTTTGATGGTACTGGGGTTCCTGGAAGCCCTTCTACCTTCGTGCTACACTTCCAGACCTATTTTTTATATTTTTTTAATTTGGAAACAGGGTCTCTTAAGCCAGTGCGGCTGACTTCGAACCTGCGCAATCCTCCTGTCTCCGCCTCCCAAGCGCGGGGATTACAAGCCTGCGCCACCACGCCCGGCGTTATCTCACTTTCTAAAATGGTCTTAAGCTAAGATCATGACTGCCCTCCTTGAATGTAACAATCATTCAGCTTCCAAGTTTCTGCATGAAATTAGTGTTTAGCCAACCTAAGAAACAGAACCTGGTTCATTCATTTTCTTTCTAGCTGTTCCCCAGTCTAGTTAATTTAACAACCATATGTTTATGATGCATTATTTAAACAACTGAAAACTTTTCATGGTTAACCATGGCAGTCATGTTGTATCAGAATAAAATTATTTTAAAAGGACAAAGTTCTCAAACTAAGTTCATCACTATAAGTGCTTTATTATTTATTTATTTATTTATTTATTTATTTATTTATTTATTTTTGGTGGTACTGAGGTTCCTAGAAGCCCTTCTACCTCTGGGCTACACGCCCAGACCTATCGCTTCAAACCTGTGCGATCCTCCTGTCTCCGACTCCCAAGTGCAGGTATTACAAGCGTGCACCCGCCCCAGCTATAAGTGCTTTAAATAGAAACATTTTCCTTATGAAATCCAAAACATTACAACCTTCTATTGACGGCTGGTAGCAATCCATAAGTCCTTGAGACTGTATACATTGGAGGATTTACAATTTAATATTCAGGGTGTGCCTTAAGATATATATATATATATATATATATATATATATATATATATATATATATATCATATATCATTTGGACCTTATTTTCACCTGGAAATTTTTGCTACTGGAAAATAAAACCAACAAATGCAGATCCATAACCTACCTACTTTTTACAATTTTCTTTTGGAACTGATCTCAAATTGCATTTTCTTAGGAAAGATTTGGCTAAAAACTATATAGAGAAGGCATGTCTACATCAGAACAAGCTGTAAAAAAGGAGTGTCAAAATAACTTCTTATAGAAAACTACAGGAGACATTAGGTCTGAATAAACATATGCTTTAGTCTCCTCACCCAATATATTGTTTGGAGCCTCTTATCATGCTTCCTGGTGAGAAGACAGAAAATAGCTGCCTCTGGCAAATTACAAAAAGTCCAAAAGTTGAATAAGATAATTTTTGCACTGCATTTGTTCAATTTCCTGTTTGTTTCTTGGTCTCACAGGATTAGTTTCAACAGACTGTATATCCCAAATCAACAGATGCTTGAGACTTTTGTATAAATGGTATAGTATTTGCATATAATCTATGTACATTCCCCCATATACTTTTAACTCATTTCTAGAATATTTATAATACCCAACATAATGTAAATGTTATTAAAAGAGTTGTTATACTGTGTTGTTAGGGAAATAATTAATGACAGGGAAAAAGTTAGAATATGTATAGTATAGACACATTTATATTTATTTATTTATTTATTTATTTATTTATTTATTTATTTTTGTGGTACTGGGGGTGGAACTCAGGGGATTTTCTACCTCCAGACTATATTCCCAGACCTATTTTATGTTTTTAATTTGGAAACAGGGTCTCACTAAGTTGCTGAAAGCCTCACTAAGTAGCTGAGGCTGGCTTTGAACCCGTGAGATCCTTTTGTCTCAACCTCCCAAGCGCTGGGATTACAAGCGTGCACCACCACACCCGGCTAGTATAGACACATTTAAAAAAATATTTTTGATTCACGGTTAGTAGAAGCTACCAGTGCAGAATGTGTGGATGGAGAAAGTGAACTATCTACTTTCCTACAAGGATGTAATGAGCACAATTTGCAAAAGCCAAGCTATGGAATCAGCCTGGGTGACCCAGAGCAGATGAATGGAGAAAAATGTGGTACATTTACACAAAGAAGTGTTACCTAGTCATAAAGAATAATAAAATTGTCATTTTCAGGAAAATGGGAGAACTGGAGACCATAATTTTGAATAAAACAAATCAGACTAGCAGAGAAAAGTATGTTTTCTCTCCTATGTGGAAACTAGAAAGGAGAAAAAGGGAGATTCCATGCAATTAGAAAGAATAGCAGTAGAATAGAGGAAGATCTGGGAAGGGAAGAAAAAAGCTAAGGGATATATTGGGGAGTGAAAGTTATCAAATTATATTTTCCTGTGTGCACAAATATGCCACAATGAAGCCCATCATTCTGTATAATTAATATGCACCAGAAAAAAAGGATACAATCAGAAAATATTTTACAGAAATGTAATAAAAATACTTATGCACTAAAGGAAGAGTCACCCTTTGGGGCAAGATCATATGTAGATTCTTGCATATTTTATAATATGGCTCCTCAAAGCATAGTCCCCAGGCACCTGTAACTATAGTAGAAATGCATGATTGGGGTTTCTACTCTGAAGCTATTGAATCTGAATAGGCAGTCTAACAAGATCCTCAGCTGATTTGTACACTAAAATCTGAGAAGTATGGCTGGTCCCTGCACCTTTTTGATCCATCTGGTGAGGCACTTAGAGAAGACTTAGGTACATGAACATCAATTTCTATAGGTATTCTTTACAATGATTTATTAAGTGTGGTGTTCTCCCTTCTTTTTCCGCCAGCTGTATGTTTCTAGGCCATCATTGCTTGCTGTCCTTAGGAATGAGTATGTACTATAGTCAGCTTGGTGGGAGGCACATCTGTCCACATACACTGTAACCGGGAGGTTGTCTTTCATATTACACAATGCCCTCCAAAGCTGAGTGTCTGATGGTGGAATGGAAGCTGAAGACCTAGCTACTAATGTGAATCAAATAAACCTAAGAGAAATAATATGTTTTCACCACTAGGTGGAAATAGAGTAATTCTGAGCATATACTTTCAGGGCCAGGGACTGCTGGATTAGTTCATATCTGAAAGGGAACTGCGAAATCAGTCAGTCTAATATCATCTGCTTAACTTCACAGATGTTAAAACTGAGCTCTAGCAAAACTGAGTAAAATTGCAGCTGTTCTACAAAAGATAATCTTCTAGAGCTGCTGAAAGAAGAGTTGCTAGTAAGTCTTGATTCTTACACTGTTTTCATCTATAAAAATAACAGGTCAATATGTTCCTACAGGAAGGATGACACATGGGCAGCTATATTACCTATGTGCTGTTACTAAAATAATGACCAGATCAGCGCTAATGTTTGTAAGAGTAGGCTAGGCTGAAACGACTTTTCTTGTTTCCTATCTTGTGATTCATTACAATCAAGTGATAATTCTTTTATTTTTCCACTGAAGAAACACTCAACAATCCCCATAAAGGCATATAAGACTTTAATCAGTTTTATTTTCACAACACTTTTGGCTTTTATACCTCATACGGGTTTGAGTTAAATAGAGTAGAACAGTTAACATGCTGTCTTCACCTGCCTCAGCTAGCAAGTGAAGAGACTATATAATGCTTTTCAGAGCTTGAAAAAAGATACATATATATGGTTGGATTAGATCCTATCACCCTTCATACTCTAACATTCAGATTCTTTTCCTTTCTTAAGAATAATGGTAGCGGGTGTGGTGGCTTACACCCAATATAAAATAGGTCTGGGAATATAGCCCCAAGGTAGAAAAAAACCCTGGGTTCCACCCTCAGTATCACACACACACAAAAAAAGAATAATGTTAGCTAGGCATGGTGGCGCATGCCTATAATTCAATACTTGGGAGGTTGAGAAAGGAGGATCACAGGTTCAAGGCTAGCCTCGGCAACTCAGAAAGGCCCTCAGCAACTTAGTGAGACCCTACTTAAAAATAAAAAATAAAATAGGTCTGAGGGTATAGCTTAGAGGTAGAATGTTCCTGGATTCAATCTCCAGTACCAAAAAAAAAAAGTAATAATGATAATGGATCCAACTGTGAACACAACACACACACACACACACACACACACACACACACACACATCAGATGATCTGATGAGGCACATAAAAAATAAATTAAATGTGTTTCCTGGGCGGCAGAGCAGTCACTATGGCTTTCTTTGTTCCACAGGAGTCACTAACAAGTTATTTTTGGATGTATTCCTAATATCTATTTAGCCACAAAAGGATTATTTCTACTCATCACAGTAAAGATTGTGTCTAAAGGTTAAGTTTTAGATAATGCTTCAGGGGTAAAAGCCTTTTATTTTCAGTACTGGGGATGAAACCTACGGGCATTCTACCTCTGAGCTATACCCCTTTTTCTTTGTTTTTGTTTTTTTTTTTTTTTTTTTTTTGCTGTGCTGGGGATGGAACCCAGGAGCATTCTACCTCCAAGCTATGCTCCCAGCCCTATCTTTTATTTTGAAACAGGGTCTCACTGAGTTACAAAGGAATTCACGAAGTAGCTGAGGCTGTCCATGGTGAACCACAATCCTCCTGTCTCAGCCTCCCAAATGCTGGGATTACAAGTGTGCACCACCACGCACAGCTCTAAAAGCCATTTCTTAAATGTGTACTTACCTGATCCTCCAGGGACACTATCCTTCTGATATTTCTATAACACAGTTGATTACGATAATCTAAAAATTTGTACCCTGGTACTCAATCCTGCCTATTATCATGGAGTATACAAAAATGGATAACATGTGTTGGAGCAGCAAACTCAGAGCCCAAGTCCAAGGGCACAGGAGCTGCCCAAAGTGGTGGGAAGCTGGCAGCTGTGTTGCCGAGCCAACAATGTGCTCAGCTTCCTTCAGCACAGGAGTTCTGAAGTATAGTCTTTTCAAGGCCATGAGCTGCTGGAGTATTTCATAAGCTGAAAGAGATTTAAGAAACCAGTCTAATTTTCATTTTCCTAATCTCATAGATGATAAGACTAGCAGGAGAGTCTTGGGTGTGGGGCATACAGGCCCTTACTGGGGCGTGTGTGACTCAATACATAAATAAGAAAGACTGAGGTGACCCTAAAATAAAGGCAGCATTTTTTTTGGGGGGGCGGGCGGGTCTTGGAATGGAATCCAGGGGCATTTGACCTCCAAGATATAGCCCCTGCCCTATTTTTTATTCTTTTATTTTTGAAACCGGGTCTCACTGAGTTGCAGAGGGCCTCACTAAGTAGCTGAGGCTGCGAACCGCGATCCTCTGGTCTCAGCCTCCCGAATGGTGGTATTACAAGTGGGCATCACCACACCCGGCTTTAAGGCAGCATTTTCAAAGGGATGCAGTGCAGGGAAGGAAATGTCCTGTGATGTGCCAGGAGATGGCAAAGAAGCCTCAGGTTTCAATCTGGTTAAGAACCAGTGTCTAGGCTGGGTGACTGTGGTCTTTGCTCTGGGTTCCTTCACAAATACAGTGAATGAAAGGCACTCAGGTGTGGTCCTATTGCACAAGGTCTTGCATGAGAAGGGCCTGGATGGAGATTCTGGTTCTACCACTGTGAAACTTTCCTTACCTTATTTCCTCTTCTGAAAAATTTGCTAATACTTCCTTAGCAAAAGTTCAGTGGAGACTAGAATCCATAGGTATAAATGCCAGGCAGCACGGCATCTCGCTTGTCGTAGGCACTCAGTAAACTGTCATCTCCAGGAACGCAGCCAGCCTGTGCAGTAACTCTCTCATCTCACCCCATCTCACCTCCCACAGGGACCCGGAAGCATAGAGATACTGGGACAAGAACACTTTGAAAACTATCATGATTGACACACAAGTGTAGAACATTAATGGAGTCAGAAAGGAAACTAACTGGAGTCTGAATACTCAAGAGTCTGAGAAGAAAATAAAAATCTCCATCAGTGGGGTTTGGGGTACTAACTAACTACTCCAAGATATGATTCCCTGGCACATTTTGAGCTGCTTATTCTGAGAAACTTCAGACACAGAAGTAGCTTTTGAAAAGCTGTTCTTTTGTGAAATAAATGAGTATCTGTAAAGAAAATTACATTACTAAAGCGCAGATGATCTTCAGCTTAGGATGGGGTTACCTTTCTATAAATCCATCATAAATTGAAAATATCGTATAAATTGAAAACGCACTTACTACACATAACTAGGTTAATATAGCTTAGGTCAGCCTACCCTAAATATTCTGAGAACACTCACCCCACAGATGGGCAAAATCATCTAACTCAAAGCCTATTTTATAATAAAGTGTGGGATATCTCAAGTAATTCGTTATTAACAGTAATATTAACTAATATAATTTATTTACTGCATTGAAAGTGAAAATGAGAAATGGTTGTATGGCTTTTGTTCCCCAATTTATCTGTATAACAAGGTGACCTTTATTTGCCATCCAATTCCTCCTCTAACCCTCTATAATTTATACTTCCACTATCCTCCAGAAACCTACGCCCCTGTTTCTGTAGCTCAGAAAGCAACCTAAACTTCAGTCTGACCTTTCTTGTGGGACTTCTGTGAATATCAATGTAATTATGTGTATTTTCACCGGCTATGATGTGTTTTATGTTAGTTTAACTTACAGCCCAGCTAAAGAACCAAAAAGGGGGCAGGAAGCAATTTCGCTCCCTTGTAGGGGAGTATAAGTTAATAAACATTCTGGTGTGTGTGTGTGTGGGGGGGGTACTGGGAATTAAACTCAGAGGCATTCTACATCTGAGCTACGTCCCCCGCCCTTTTTTCCTTTTTGGTTTTGAAACAGTCTTGCTAGGTTGCTGAGGCTGGTCTTGAACCTGCGACACTCCTGCCTCCACCTGCCTCCTGAATAAACATTCTTGATGGCATTGACAGTCACTTAAGCTGAAACTTTCTACAGAGTATAGAAACCGAATTTCCTGGAACTTCCCCCTCTCCACCCGGCAGCTTCTGATAAAAGCCTGCGTTGGGCTAGACCCACCTGGAGGCCCTAATAGTGCCAGGGTGGCCCGAAGGTGGGGGAAGGGTTTTTTTTTTTTTTTTTTTTTTATAGGAGGGTGTAAGATGCAGACACAACTTTGCTGACAAAAAGCAGAGGTTAAGTGAGACCCTGTTTCAAAAATAAAAAAGAATAAAAATTGGCCAGGGGGTGTAGCTCGGAGGTCAAATGCCTCTGGGTTCCATCCCCAGACCCGCGGGAAAAAAAAAAAAAAAAAAAAAAAAAAAAAAAAAAAAAAAGCCAAAGCAGTTCATCAACCAACCCACCAAACAGGCAATCAAACAATTCCTCCCAACCGCGCCTAGAGGGCTAATCGATTCCTTGCGGTAGTTTGAAAGGAAAAATCAGGGTGCTGGTGGCCGGATGGGGGGTGCAGGGCAGGTGGGCCGAGGGCGGTTCTACTCCCTCCAGCTTCCCCAGCGCGCTGAGGCGCGGGTCCTGCGAGCGCTGCAGCGTGAGACGTGGGCGCGCCGGGCGAGCCCGCGCTTGCTGGAGAGCCCGCGGGGGCCTGCAGCCGGGGCGGGTCTGTACCCCGAACCCCGCCGGGCAGCCCGGGGGCGGGGCCTGGAGGGGCGTGGCCGGGAGAGGCTCGCCTCCCATTGGCTGAGCGGAGCCGCCCCACGCGGCCGCCTGTATAAATCCGCGTGGCGCCGAGCGCTGCTCAGCACGTTGCCAGCGTCCAGCCCGCTCTGCTCGCCGCGCCAGCCTGCAGCCCGCGCTCACCATGGCCACTGTTCAGCAGCTGGAAGGAAGATGGCGCCTGACGGACAGCAAAGGCTTCGACGAGTACATGAAGGAGCTAGGTGAGGCACCGGGCCCGGCAGCGCCTGCAACGCGCCATGTGCGCGGCCGTTTCGGCCTTAGGGCCCCGTCGGCGTGTGGGATGCGGGTGGGGGAGAGATGCTCGCGGGTACCCCCATCCTCCCATCGCCCCTCCACCCCTGGCCGGCCCGGGATGCCGCGGGGCGCAGCGCTACGCGGGCAGTCCGCGGGGATTGCCGGGCGTGGGCGCCTTGCGGGAATCTGGGATGTGCCACCCCGCGTCCGCGCCACTCTTTTCTCCTCCTCTCCCCGCGCCTCCGCAGCAGCCTCTCCACCTGGCTCCCTGTCCTTTAGCGTGCGCGACCCGCCCACAAACCCTCGGGAAGCCCCCTTAACTTTCCCCTTTTCCCCCCACTACTCATCTTCCCCGCCCCTCATGCCGCCATCCTGTCTCTCTCCCTTTTTTCACCCTGCCCCATCTTTTGTTCCCTGATGGCGCGCAGGTCCCCTCTCCTCATCCCCACCTGGACTGTGTGGCGAGGCGCGGTCTCCAGCAGAAAGCCCGTAGAACTTCTGAATGGAGCCCGAGCTCCACTTCTCTCAGCAGCATCCCCACGGTTTCTCTGCACATTAGCACACGTGTGCTTAGGGTCAGCGTGGCTCATTTCCAGGCTGCAGGTCCTCTGCCCGCTCTCACCGGGTGAGCCAGGCCCATATGGTTGTCTCAGCTCCCTGGGGAGCACCGAGGCCTGGAGTGGCACTGACAGCACCATGGCTGCCACCGCAGTGGGCGGATGGCAGTAAGAAAGAAGACCTGCTGCCTGGGTGGTGCTGAAGCTCATTTTCTGTTCCCTGTGTCCAGAGGGTGAGAGGCAAAGCAGACTGTGGGCTTGGCTGGAAAACTGTAATCAGAAACAGCTGGCCTGTGGCAGCTACTGCTACAAGATGGGTGTGGTGTGCCAAGACACTTGACTTCTAAAAGCCTTGCCAGAGAGGAGTCTTTCTGTATGAAGATTCAGGTTGTCTCTGTCACTGTAAATAGTGCTTTGTTTTCTATTGCTGGCTTTTTTTCATGACAGTGACCGCATAGTTGAGACATTGGACAGACAAGCAAACAAAAACGGACCTTTGTCACAGGTCACTAAGGAGTAGGTTGGAGTTAGCATAGCATGGAGGCCTCTCTGGGAGGGGGTTCCCACCCCCAAAGGAGCTACTGGGACTAGAAGTTGCTTCAGACACTATCAAAAGTACCAAATACTAAGCTGACTGCTCCCCGGTGAAGTCACTGCAATGACCCCTAATGACACCCTGTCTCTGGTTACTTGAGGATCGTTCCTGCACTAGTCTTTATCAAGGCAGTGTGGGATTCAGGGTAGTTTGTGGTGAATCAGGAGTGGATTCACGATACTGTCAGGAAAACAATAACACAGTATTTTTCTCTTTTTCAAAGACTTAAGATGACTTGGGAAAAGCCACTTAGGGTACTTGTCCAGGTCATACAGCATTTATGTTTATGCACAGGTGTGAGGACCAAATAAAGGACATGCCAGGATTCTGGAGTGATGAAATTGTCAAGACTCAACCCATAAGAGAACCACCAAGGTGTGGGAAGAACAGGGCCTACCTATTTGTCCAGAGGGAGAATAAATAGTGACCCCAAACAACAAAAGATACCAGCCGGGAGCTGGTAAAAGACAAAGCTGGAGGGGGACAGTCATGGTGCTTAGGTTCTCCCCATTTGTAAAATAGGATTTTGCCTGGATCCAAGATTCCTTGCGAATGTCGATACCAAGGAGGAAATTACAGATTATAAATTAATATATAAGAATGTGAAATTCCATAGCCATCTAACTATAGTGATTAATAGACTATACAAAATAAAATCAGTTCTGAGCTCTTCCAGTAGCACAATGTTTCAAGTTAGTGGAACAATCATGATGCTAATAAATGGAAAAAAATCTTACCCCCCAAATAGAAAAGGAACATGTTGAGTTACACAGCTTTTAAGTGTTTTCTGTTTTCCAAGGAAAATTTTTTCCATTTATTAGCATCCTATTTCTTCTGCTAACTTAAAACATTGTGCTTTTGGGAGAGCTCAGAATTTTTTTTTTTAACTTTGTGTAACTTATTGTCAAAGGCTTTTTCTCTTCCAGATGATGTGCTGGAATCAGAATACAATGGCTGGCAGATTCCACTGTATCAGAGACTGAGCTAGCTTTGAGTTTGCAATTTTGAATCCTTTGTCTTTGCTTTTTTATCTTGTACTTTGAGTAAATGCAGTTAGGGAGTGAAGTCTTCCCAGACTTGTTGAAGGCCAGCGTAATGTGGCGGCTGGAGCCAAGATATGGAGCCATGTTGCCTGCACTGCTGATTCTAGCCTCACCACTTCCTAGCTCAGGCCAGTGACTCAGTGCCTTGCTTTCGCATCTGTCAGGTGGAGACAATAACATTATCCACCTCTCAGGGTTCTTTTAAGTCTTTTTTGATTAATGTACTTATGGTAAGCACTGAATATATGCTAACATTAAGCGACTACATGAGAATATGCCAGGCAGAGTGATTACACTTGAACTGTTGCTTTTAGTATGTAAATTATCACCAGTCTTCCTGTTACTTAACATGATATAACTTTCTACAGGAGTGGGACTGACCATGCGAAAAATGGGTGCCATGGCTAAACCAGATTGTATCATCACTGTCGACGGCCAAAACCTCAACATAAAAACTGAAAGCACTTTGAAAACAACACAGTTTTCCTGTACCCTGGGAGAGAAGTTTGAAGAAACTACAGCTGATGGCAGGAAAACTCAGGTCAGCTATAACATTTTATAAAATCCCAGAAGCTTCCAGAATGATAAATTATATTAATAATATTTTTTACTCTTTATAGTCAAGCTTAATAAAAGAGTTATTTTATTAATTGAATTGTGACAAATTCATAAAATAGTTGGAATATCTTTTATGAACTTCTAGACTGAAAGGTAGGTATTTTGTTATCAATAACATCAGTGTGATTGATGATCTAGACCCAGAAAAGAGAAGATGAAATGAAATGTTGAATAGGGAGGTTATGAGTCATGGAAACCTGTGCTGTGGACGATTAAAAAGTACACTTTATTTTCGCAGACGGTTTGTAACTTCGTAGATGGCGCGTTGGTTCAGCATCAGGCGTGGGATGGAAAGGAAAGCACAATCACAAGAAAATTGAAAGATGGGAAACTAGTGGTGGTAAGTGTCCAACTGCTGATGGTTCATTGGGCTTCCTGCTTGTACAGGTAGCTCCCATATCTGCTCCATATCATTGTTCACGGACCAGAGAACAAAGTTTGGGGAAAAGAGGCAGAATGCCGATGGTTTCATCTTCAGTACCACTAAAATAAATAAATAAACCCAGAAAACAAATTTGAGAAGACTCATCAGTTAGACAGCCCTTGGTGAGGAGAGAGAAGGGACATGATGTGGCCCAGGATGAAGCTGGTGCCAGGTTTCATCCTTGCTCGGCTGCTGCGTCACTGTGCATCACCAATCTTGGCAGGCCACCAAGCTGCCCTCTTGGGCATTCGTTTTCCATTTTTTTTAAATGAGGCCTAATGTTTGCCAAGACCAAATGAATAATTTAAAGACAATCCTCAACACTTTTGTTTTCAGTAAAGCATATTCATACTATATACAAAACAACAGGTTCTAGCTTCTCTCAAGCCCAGGAATCTTAAAACAGATTGTCTCCATCAGTAAAGTAGATTATAAGATTTTGTCAGATTCTGATCCTAACGTTTCCTCATCGCCATTGTAAGACGAGGCTAACTTTTTAATGTCCTTCTTTCTTCTAGGAGTGCGTCATGAACAATGTCACCTGTACCCGAGTCTATGAAAAAGTAGAATAAAAATTTCATCATTACTTTGGACAGGAATTAGCTGCAAGAATGAACAGCTCAGTTCAATGAGCAAATCTCCATGCCGCTTTTTTTTTTTCATTACTGTGTTCAGTTATTTCTTTATCACAAACATTTTACGTACAACTATTTCAAAGTGTTGGTTTAATTAGAATCATCCCTTTGGTTAGTAAATAAATGTGTTTGTGCTAATATATGTGGTATGCATTCTTTAACTTTATAAGAAATTATATATAACATATATGTGTGTGTGTATATATATATATATACACATATATATGTATATATATGTATGTATATATATATATGTATGTATATGTATGTATATATATATATATATATATATATATATATATATATATATATATATATTGGTGGTACTGGGGTTCCTGGAAACCTTTCTACCTCCGGGTTACACTCCCAGACGAAACGGTCTCTTAAGCCAGCGCGGCTGGCTTCGAACCTGTGATCCTCCTGTCTCCGCCTCCCAAGCATGGGGAGTACAAGCGTGCGCCACCACGCCCGGCTAGAGATATATTTTAATAATTATGAATGGAATAAATTCTAGGGTAGTCGTAAGGGTACTATATTGAGATTACATATTAGTGATTTATATGTAGAGCTATTTTTGCAACAAATACAAGGCCAATCATTAAGCTTGTTCTATACTATTTGAACTTTGTGTCAGCTCAAGGATTTTGTTTCTGGTAGGAACTGTTCTCAATAAAAAGCAGCTGTGTAAACTTTTAATTTAAATATTAGAACCAAGGTTAAACTGGCCTTATTGCCTAAATCATACTTTTAATGGTATGCTGGTAATTATTATTCAGGAATTCTACAGCTGCAGATACATTTAGCAAAGCTAACCGAGGACCTGTTACATTCTGCAAAGTGTCTTGGAGGTTAAGGTGCATCTGAACACTGGACAAATCATTGCTTCCTTTGAGGAGTACTCCCAGCCTTAGAGAACACAATGTGCTCATTACAGGAGTTATAAAAGTCATACAGCTCTAAAATACTTCTTATATATACTTATATATACACATATCTGTATGTCATCTACCTATATAGGCCATATAAAAACAGAATTCTTGTGAATCAGTTCCATTTTTCAGAGCCAATTACAACATTCACCATTGGAGAAATAGTTTGTAGACTCTTGAGATCAAGCTTTGTGTACCTGATCCCTAGAGTTACATTACTTTGGCTGGCATTATTATCTATCTCTTCTGCAAATAAGAAAACAGGCATTTGGCTCACTAATTTATCCAAGGACACAGGAAGTGGTAGAGCTGGATTATGAAGCTATCTGGTTATGTCCCCTCTGACCTTAGTCATTCCACAGCACTGCCTCTTATACAGAAATCCTGAGTCTAAAGTTCCCAAATGTACTGGTTGAGACTTTAAGAATCGCCTTCCATGTGCCAGATGTTAGCTGGTAAGAATCTTCTCTTGAGAATTGCCGGAGCTGGCAGTCAGTGGGAGTCAGGCTCTTCCTAACAGGTTAGTCCTGTGCTGTCCGATGTATATCCTTGAGCCACGTGT
This sequence comes from Muscardinus avellanarius, assembly GCF_963383645.1. Lineage (NCBI taxonomy): Eukaryota > Metazoa > Chordata > Mammalia > Rodentia > Gliridae > Muscardinus > Muscardinus avellanarius. Next base: position 56,942,308 of record NC_137789.1, on the reverse strand, counting down.
GTCTGTTGAGCACTTGAAATGTGGCTGGTCTGAACTGAGCAGTACAAATAGGATTTCAAAAACTTGGTATGAAAAGGAAAAATACTTCATTAAATTTTTTATATTGCCTACATATTTAAGTCATTTCTAGTGTAGTTGATTATTCTATTAACAGAATTACTTTTGTCTGTTATCTTTTTAAACCTGGCTAGGAAAAATTGAACAATTCCATGTGCTTGTACTTTTGCATCTGTTTTTTTACTGAACAATGCTGTTTTAGACTTCCCTTTTGTATGAATTACTATCTTGCTTAGGTTAGCCTCCATTTTAGAGTTTCTCTTTCATTTTTCTTTTTACTTCTAATAATTTTGTACATTTATTCAATATTCTCCCCCCAAACACTGGGACAAGTTGTTGAAGTGTTATGCAATTATCAGAACCACCCTAAAAACACATGTTAACTATAGTTCTCTAGTTCTCCACATTATTTAGATGATAATGGTCCCATTTTATACAACTCAGAGACCACATAGGAGTTCCACTTCTATCTGTCCACACAACCCGTGCCACCCGCCACCATATTCTAATGCCCTTACTGCTTTGGCTTCTGGACTGGGTAGGGCATTGCCTGAGGGACAGTAGGCTCATATTTCTCAGTTGGTGGAGCTGTTGACAGTTTTGAGAACTTTGCTCCAGACGATGTGGTAAACATCATAGGTCTCTTAGCAGCCTAAGATTATGGGCACAAAATGTCCATGCCTTGGCCAGTGCCAGTGGCACCCCCCTATTCCAATTCTACCCCAAACATTCTCTTCATTTCCTGATGTCCTCTAAGGACATGGCACCATATTCCAAGTTGAAAACCACCGGGTAGAGCAAGTAGATCCCACCTCTACGCTAACTGGTGCCAAACTCTTTCTGCTAAGCAATTCTTTCACGATCACCCACTCATCAAAAGGCCTAAAACCAGTGACCTCATTGATTACCTCATTAATTATTTTTATTCCTTCTCAGTTGATAGTTTACTAGGATGCATTGTGTAGAGTTCTACAACACACAGTATCAGAAATTCACTTTTATCCCAGAACTATCAGATCTCCTGATTTTCTGTCTGCTTCAGTAACCTAAGCATTTCCCTGGGGATGCCTCATTTCAAACTACTTGAATTTTTCTAAAATATAGTGCCATGATTTAAGTGGTTGGGCTATGAAGGCACAATCTTGGAATCCAACTCTATTCTCTATCCTTTAGTAACTGCCTGAAGGCGAATTACTTCATTTCTCTGAACCTTAGTTACCTTCTTTGTTTAAGGACATATCATTGCAGCCAGACATGGTGGCATTAACCTGTATTCCCTGTACTTGGCCACCTGTATTTCCAGTACTTGGTGGGGGCTGAGGCAGGAGGCTCAAAGATTCCAGGCCAGCTTCAGAAACTTAGCAAGGTCCTTGGCAACTTAGGGAGACCCTGTTTCAAAATAAAAATGGCTGAAGGTGTAGCTTCACCTTCAGATTGAATGCCCTTGGGTTCAATCTCCAGTTAAAAAAGAGAGAGAGAGAGAGAGAGAGAGAGAGAGAGAGAGAGAGAGAGAGAGAAAGAGAGAGAGAGAGAGAGAGAGAGGAAGGATATCACATTGCTTAGTTCATGGAGTCATTTTAAATATTAGTGAGATAATATATGTAAATTGCTTAGCAGGGGCTCCAGAGTAAAGGCTTAATGTTTCAAGAGCACTGTGACAGTGATGGTTGAAATACTTTATAATACTATTCTGCCATTTTGTAGGCCCTAGCCACGCATGGGTGGGCATTAAGCACTTAAAATGTGAATGTAGCTGAGGACATAAATTTTAAATTTTATTTCATTTTTATTAATTAAAACATAATTTTTTTGGCGGTACTAGGAATGCAACCCAGGGGCATTCTACCTCTGAGCTACACTCCCAGACCTATTTTTTATTCTTTATTTTGAAACAGGGTCTCACTAAGTTGCAAGAGGGCCTCACTAAGTAGCTGAGGATGGCCACGAAGAGGGATCCTCCTGTCTCAGCCTCCCAAATGCTGGGATTACAAGTGTGCACCACCACACCTGGCTAAAATATAAATTTTAATACATACATTTCATCATCTGTTGATTTGGATAGCATAGGATGCTAGCCTGATTTTTTAAAAAATGGGATTTCTTATTTTTTATTTTTAAACGGATCCTCTTGCAGTATTCTTCATCTCAGTCCATGGGAAATTCACTCTTTTGACTCCCAGTCTAAATGTCTTACACTTTTGATTTTTATTATTTCTTCCTACTTTATATCTAATCCACTACCAAATCATTTTAGTTTTGTCTTTGGAATGTATCTAGAATTCAATTACTCCTTATCATGTCCCCAAATACCACCAGGCTTCAAATACTACATCATCTCTCCTCTCCTCTTCTCTGCCTGTTTTTGTCTCTATCTTTTCAGAGCTACCATTTTCAAGCACAGGTTAGAATACAGATGCACATTGACCGGTGAGGTCATTGTAAGTTGGATATGGTAAGTAAAAATATATATTTAACACATCTAACCTACAAAATGTCATAGCACAGCGTCACAGCACATTGCAGGTTGTGGTTGTTCTCATGACATCTCAGCTGATGGAGCGATGCTGGCAGCTAAGGGCTGCCCAGTGTCACTGAAATAGACATTTTCCTTTCTGGGGTTCTTGTCTACAAAATTTGAAGGATGACACTCGCAAACAACAGAAAGACAAGTGAAGAGTTTATTGTAAAGAGAACACAGAAGGGGAAAAGAGGCAGAATACCCTCGTGGGTAGTGGGGACCCTGGCATCCGGCAGCTTCCTTCTAGATGCTACTTGAGAGTAGCCCAAGATAATTGCTGTCAACTGTTAAACTGTTTACTTCCAAAGTCCATTGATTTGCCAGAAGAAAGGTGGGGGTCACCCTGGGGGCGTCAGTCGACCTTGACGTCCAGTGGATGCCTCTGGTCACCAGAAGAGAGATGCCCAGGCAAAACACCAGGCAACTCTCAGAGCCAATGCAACCTGCACAGGAGAGGAAATCTCCAAAAAGAGAGGGGTTACCAAGTGGGGAAAAACCACTAGAGTGGCTGGTCTAGGGGATTATGTTTCTGAGCCTCCTTTTCTAGTTGGGGTCTCAGGGGCAGTTTCCTGGGATTTGCATACTGCCCTTCTTTGTGGTTCCAGATGTTATTTCCTGGATTTTCCTGGGATGGATTATTAGCAGAAACAACTGAAGTTTTGTGAAGCTCTGGTCACTTTCAGGAGCTTTTTGATCTCATTATCACTTTTCAGGAAATTTGGAAGTTAGTTAGCATCTGTTGCCTCTCAGGAAATGAAATTTTTCTACCGTGGCCCTCTGGTCCTATCTGCTTACTTCTTTCTACCCCTCACTACCAGAGTATCCTACCATGGGACATTAGTCCAGGAAAAGACCGAAGTCCAAAATTTGAGCCAGTATGGTGGTATATACCTGTAATCCCAGTTCTTGGGAGGCTGAGACAGGAGGATTGCAGGTTCAAGGACAACCTCAGCAACATAATGAGATTCTGAGCAAATTGAGACCCTGTTTCAAAAAGAAAACATAAAAAAGACCAGAGGTTGTAGATCTGACCTTCTACCGAAGGTGTGTAATTTTCACATTATCATAAAGTTGAAAAATCCTAAGTGAAGCCCTCATAAGTCAGAGACAGCCTTTGTCATTCCTCTGTTGAGAGTTCTCCTCTGGCTTCTCATGCCATGGAAATAGAGGCCCATGCCTTTATAGACATGCTGTCTTCCAGTTTCCCAATGCCCCTTCTGATTTCATCTCCACCACTCTTGCTCAAACACCTCCTCCAGCCACACTGGCCACTGTTGATAAAGGTGCCTCCTGCCTCAGGTCCTTTGACCTCGAGTTGCCTCTGACTACAGCAATCTTCCCCTAGGACTCCCAGCCTGAGCTTTCTCACTTCCTCCAGGTCTCTTCTCAGATGTCACCCTAGCAATGAGTCACTCCCAGCCCATACCATACAGAGTAGCTCCCAGCCCTCCCTCTTCCTCTCCATTCCCCTGCACTGCTCTCTTTTCCCCATAGACCTTCCCTTACTGCCAATCCTGACTCACAAAGTAAAGAGATACATATCTACTTGATTAGCTTTTAATTGTTTATGGCTATTTTGGTCTCCCCAAAAGGTAATCTCCACTGAGAAGAAACTCTTTTTATAGTGCTCTCTTTCTAGCACTCAATTAGGAGAGGTCTCAGCACAGAAGACACTTAATAAATACATGTTGAATGAACTGCGTGAGATGGTGCCTATCATCTCAGTACTTGGGAGGTGGAGATAGGAGGAGGTTTGAGGCCAGTCTCAGCAATTTTATGAGACCCTATTTCAGTGTCCTTCCTTTCAATCCCCAGGACCAATGAATAATTACTTGTTGAATGAACAAAACACGAGTAAACTAATGGCTTCTGATGCCTATTTAAAACATTTTAATATTATTTAAGACCCTGCATGATATCCCTTTAATCCTTTTTTAAAAACCCTATTTTTTACCTTTCTACAAATTTAATCAGGTCTTCTTTTTAGCCCAGTAGTGTGCTTGATGAATATGGGATAGGCATGTTTCAAATATAAAGTAAAGCATGCTTCTGACCTGGTATGTCATAGGCCTTCGCTCTTTCTAGAAACAAGCTGACCAGTTTTGATTAATGTAAAAGCTGACTACTTTGCTAACAGATAAAATCTGCCAAAAAGAGCGGGCATGGAGTCGTTAGTGGAGCATGGTGGAGCTTCGATATGATCTATTGCAAGAAAGATGGCTTAATACCAATCAAACCTTCACCAAAGAAATATGTACAGAAAAGAAATAGCATAACTTTTGGATTATGTCCTTCAGCACTGGAAGGACATTAAACATTTGTCAGCAAGCAGAGTTTGAGCATCCAAGGGTAGATGGTTATAGGGAATACCAATGGTGAGGTGGTGATTAGGCGCTCTGAGGCACTTTTACAAGTTATATCTATTAGTGGTTCTGTTGCATTTGTTGCTAATGTATTCTTGAATCCTAATCTCTGAAACTGTTCAAAATTCTGATGTTTGAATTGTGCTACGAGCCAGTCATGGTGGCACATCCCTGTAATCCCAGTACTTGGGAGGCTGAAACAGGATGATCACAGATTTGAGGCCAACCTCAGTAATTTAGTGAGATCCTGTTACAAAATAAAAAAGGCTAGGGCTGTAGCTCAGAGACATAACTCTTCTGGGTTCAGTCCCCAGTACCAAAAAAAAAAAAAAAAAGTTGAAAATCATATTTCTAGCACCTGAATTTTTATTTTTTTTGGGGGGGGGGTGATACATCTGGGGAATGGAACCCAGGGGCATTCAACCTCTGAGCTACACTCCCTGTTCTATTTTTTATTCCTTCTTTTGAAAAAGGATCTTGCTAAGTTGCGGCAGGCCTCACTAAGTAGCTGAGGCTGACCTCAAACCGCGATCCTCCAGTTTCAGCCTCCGGAATGCTGGGGTTACAGTCGTGCCCCACCATGCTCATCTAGCACCTGGATTTTGAGGCTGTCAAATCATTTTAGGTTACTCCTCAGTTCTGGCTACTTATAAATCAATGATTACTAATGTCTATTGCATTTTAAGTTCATGAGAATAATTATAGCTTCCCCCTGGGTTTCAAGGATTCACTGTTCTTTTTCAGCATTGATCTCCTAGAACTGACGGCTGTCTGGTGGGTCATATGTGGTTTGGGTTGGTAGGAAGAACTGAAGAAGCCAGTGAACTGGATTAAAAAGCATGTGACACAGATTTTGAAAGGTTGTGAAAGGCAGAGTGGTATGCCACCAGTCACATCACGGCTGGAAAACAACCGGAGTCTGATGACATCTGGTCCGTCAGGCTCCGTCAGCAGATCACACGTGAACAGTCCCTCACAGTCCAGTCCCTCCTCTCTTCCCAGACTTCCTCCCACAAGGCACACTTTGCCTATGTCTGAAAAGAAGATGACAACTTTGGGAAAGAGCATTTTTTTAAGGTGTTGGTAACATAAGACACAAGGAATGAGCTGGAGGAAGAGCAGGGTCCTTTCTCTTGCAACCGAAACATGCCAGTATGGGAAGATGAAATATACATGACTCAAACAAATGGCAAAGAGTGAAAAATGCAGCTAGAAAATAAGAATAAACTAGTGCTATAGGGGGTGGAAGGGTAGAAGCCAGATTATACAGGGCAGCCCAGGAAGGCCAGCAGAGAAGGGAAGGCTTGAAGCCAGTCCCTACGTGGTAAGTAAGGGGTGGGGTGTGAACATCTGGGCCCAGGGTTCTAGGCAGAGGAACTAACAATGATTGAAGCCCTGACTGGGGCACAGAGAGCCTCAGAGTGACAGAGGATATTGAAAGGGGAGTTGGTGGTGTTACGGTTTGAACGGTGGGGATTCTTTTTCTTATTCAACTAAGGTTGGTTGAATAGAAAAATTAAAACTAACAGGCAGCTCAGTGCAGCTTTAACAAATCTTTATTACAAAATTAGTAGGAAACAGATCAGTAGGAAATAGAGAAGATAATGAAAAAGCAGCATGCTGACCACCTGCATGCTGGAGAGCCCCAAAATGGAACTCCGGCCCCTTTTGGGACCCCAACCTTTTGATAGATTTTGTGTTGGTATCTTTCTCATCAGCGTTACCAAGGCAATGGGCTAGTTACTTATTCCTTAGCCAGGTGGTGCCTCTTTGTCTCTGGACAGTGCACTTACTAAGTGCAAGGGTCAGGAATCTACCTGGCCCTCGGCTCTATTGTATTGGGCAGTATTAGTTGCTCATCAACTAGGGTGCTTTGAAGCCACACACAAAGTTTACCTTTCCTATGCCCAGGGCGGATCCCAGAGGAGAGGAGGTAAACAGAGGCACTGGTTGCCTCTATTGAAATTTTAGGGCTAATGGCTTCAGTTGACTCTAAGGCTTTTACTATAGGTTAATCATTAGAATGAAGGGCACAGACAGAGAGGAACTCTGCATTGTATTCACTGCAGCCCCCTCCCTGTCTGAGTGCCTGCGCAGCACCTAGGCTCTGACTATATTTTACATTTTGGAAATTAATATCAAAGCAATTTTCCAATGGCACAGTAATACATTTTGATGCCTTTTCCCAATACTGGTACAGAGGGACTGGGTATGGTCTCAGGTTGGGGCCGGGAAACTGAATGAGTAGGAATACCAAAGTATCTGCTATTAAGGGATTTGGGTATATCTAAGGTTGAGGGGAAGCCATGGGAGTGGGAGCTGGCTCCACATAGGAAGCAACAGATGAATGTTTTTAAAAAAATGGTCTAGTTTTACTTTCAGTAATAAGAAATCCCTATGTGGAATAACTCTCTTACAAAGGACCACTAAAAGTATTGGACAAAATATATAGTTTTAATTGCCTAAAGTGACAATGAGTTGATAAATCATGGCTGTTACTTGACTCAGATCTGGGAATCTGGAGACTTCCCACTGACAGGGTTGCTTTTGCGCCGGAGCATTTATTTGCAGATGCAGAAGTGGCTGAGAAGCTGAGCTGTGTGCTTTGGGCAGCACAGGGAACAATTGGGGCTTTGTCTGAGGGTGGATGGGCAGCCTTCCTCATCTATGTTATTGTAGTAGAGAACGATCTCGTAGTGGGTGAGCATTTAGCTATGAGCATGTCCATCAGAGTGATGTTGATGCTAGCAGAGAATTAGAAAACACGTACCCTTCTAGAAATAGGAGATTGGTTAAATAATCATTGTTAAGAATCTCTAGTGAAAGTGACTCCTGTCTTGTGAAGATGTGTCATTTTTCCTCTTTTGTCCTTTTGTTGACCAGAAATTCCCAAGTCTTGCTCAGATGCACCTTTTCTGCATTTATCAAAATGTCTCCATTGAGCCAGGCGTGGTGGCGCACGCCTGTAATCCCAGCATTTAGAGGCTGAGACAGGAGGATCACAGTTTGTAGACAGCTTCTTAGTGAGGCTATTTGCAACTCATTGAGACCCTGCCTCAAAATAAAGAATGAAATAAAATAGGGCTGGGGGTGTAGCTCAAAGGTAGAATGCCCCTGAGTTCCATCCCCAGTACAGAAAATAAATAAATAAATAAATAAATAAATAAATAAATAAATAAATAAAAATAAATAATAAAAATTAAAAAATGTCTCCATTGTCTTACCTAAGATGTGCCTTACAAGACCCTTGTCGCATCCCTCTGCATTGCCATTGTCCTGCCTAACACAGCTCTAATCCAACTAACTCTCCTTATCAACTGCCCTAGCAACTCCCGTACTGTACCCCCTTGACCTGTGGAATGTCTCCCTTAAACAACCTCCCCAGACCTTTCGATCATGATGTATCCATATAATGAAATACTACAAACATCAAAAAAATTAAGAAGACTAATTACTGGATTGGGGAGAAAATGCTCATTATGTAAAGTGGACAAACGGATCATAAAGTACTATATATATTGCCAGGCCTGGTGGCACATGTCATAAATCCAGTACTCGGGGGGCTGACACAAGACAATCTCAGGTTCTCAGTCAGCTTCAGCAATTTAGTGAGATCTTGTTTCCAAATAAAAAATTAAATAGGGCTGAAGGTGTAGCTCGGAGTGTGTCCCTGGGTTCAAACTCTAGTAACTCCCCTCCGATACTACTATAAGGATTATTTCATTTGTGTGACAATATGTGCAAAAATGTAGAAAAATGTAGAAGAATGTTAACACTGTTTATCTCATGGGGTTGGGTGATGCTGAATTTCTTATGTATTTGCTTATTTATCTGTAATAAGAAAAATGCAAACAATATTTTAGTGCAAATAGGTCTATTATCATCATCATTATTTTTATTGTTAGTAATAGTAATAGTAATAGTAGTACTGGAGAATGTATCTAGGGGCATTCTACCTCTGAGCTACACTCTCAGCCCTTTTTATTTTGATTTGAATTTGAAACAGGGTCTCACTAAATTGCTGAAGATCTTGCTAAGTTACTGAGGCTGGCTTTGAACATGTGATCCTCCTGTCTCAGCCTTCCAAACAGAGATTACAGACATGTGTCACCGCTTCTGGCCTATTTGTATTTCTAAGGACAAATTTATATTAGAGAATATTAAAGACTAGTACAAATGAGACATCTCACTTTAATAGAAAATGTATATTAATATTTTATTGTAATGCACTCAAATAATTCTTCATCCGTTCATTTGCATATGTACCCAACTGTTTTATAAGTGGGATCATCAACATAATTTTCTGTTGCTATTACTTGTCTGTTTTAAAACATGTCGCTTCACCTGGTGTTTCTACTTCTTAATATTTAACTTTACATCAACTCCAGTACTGATCAATTTCTTTCAAGATTTTGAAAATGTTTCAGGATTTTTAACAAATGATTCAATGAACACCCTTACACATTAACATAATAAAATTGTGTAAAATATTATATTATATTTTATTTTTTTATTTTTTGCGGGTTTGGGGATGGAACCCAGAGGCATTTGACCTCCGAGCTACTCCCCCTGCCCTATTTTTTATTCTTTATTTTGAAACAGGGTCTCACTGAGTTGCAGAGGGCCTCACTAAGTAGCTGAGGCTGTCCATGAACCACAATCCTCCAGTCTCAGCCTCCCAAATGCTGGGATTACAAGTGTGCGCCACCACGCCCGGCTGTGTAAAATATTTTAAAGATATTTATCCTTCGATTAGATTTCCTGTAAGTACTTATTCAGCTCATCGTACATCACAGGCCAAGTGCAGACAAGGTTGGCCTAAGTGGAATTTCACTGACATCTGGCTAAGGAAACTTCTACCCTACAAAATGTTCTGCCCCCAACAGGCACTTTAATAATTTAACAGGAAATACATCTTTTCCTTTATACACTGAATAACTGTTTGCTCTAAAGTCAGACCTAATGGAAAAGTCAAAGGATCAAGAGACTCCTTATTTGTGGTAGAGAGCCTTGCTCTTCCTCAATTGCTGGGCTTTATGTGAGGCCTCGGTGTCTCTTGGGCTCAGCTCCAGGGGCTTTGATGCTCCTTCTCGTCTGCGTGGACGGCCCTGCCAGGTCACATGTACCTATGCGCACACCATACAGAGGCTCTGGTACTTCCTTTAGTTTGTTTCTTGCTTTGTTGTTTCTGAGCCCAGTGATTCTCTAACGCTATCAATTACCGAGAGAAACACAAGAAAGAAAAACTCCTAAGATAAGTTTCAGAGTTTCAAACCAGTGGCCATGATGATAACATTCACACAGCAAAGTTACATATGAGAGAACAGAGACTTCTTTCATGATTTAGACAGAGTCTGTCTGACAAATGGTTTCAGCGAATCACATAGCCAAATATAGAAACTAATCTTGCTGACTCAACGTATTGCGCTAACCACTAAACTCAGCTTCCTCCCTCTGCTACACAGGGCGGAAACACAGGGGGGGAAAAAAGCCACTCTTTCTGAATAGGCAGGCCTTTGGAAAATGGCCAGTTCTGGAGGCTTTCCTATATGAATACATCATTTTATGAGATGCAGCCACACCCAGAAGCCTCTGAGAGATCATCAGGACAGAAATGAGGTAATCCTAGAACTTTTGGGATTGATGTAGCAATAACTTAGCATGCCACAAGAAAGTTACTGGGAAAATTTAAATGCCTTATCCTTTTTCTAATTAAAAATGTTCCTGGTGCATTGTACTTGAACACGAGAGTGTATTCATAGTGATACTTTAACATATGCACATACATTTTTGTTCTATTTCATTCCCATATCGCCCCTTGCCTTCCCTGATCCCCTTCCACTACGTTACTGGTCTCTTTCTTAATTTTCATGAAGTCCCTTTCCTTTTTTTCCCTCTCTACCCTCCTATATATGAGAGAAAGCTCGTGAACCCTGATTTTCTGAGCTTGGCTTATCTCACTTCGCATGATGTTCTCTAGTTTAATCCCCTTTCCTACAAATTTGTTCCTCTTACTGGCTGAGTAAAACTCCATCGTATTTATGTACCACATTTTCTTTATCTAGTCCACTATTGTTGAACACCTAGGTTGTTTCCATAACTTGCCTGTTGTGAATTATGCTGTTATAAAAAAGGGTATGTTGAATGGCTTATTCTCAAAAGAGACAGTTATTCTAGAATTTCAGAAAGTTTAAATCAGTGTTGATTTGGTATGTTTGGGCAGTTGGCAGGGAATGTTTAAGTTCCATATGTCAGAGTCATAAGGACACATTAAAATAAAAAATAAAGCCGGGCGTGGTGGCGCACGCTTGTAATCCCCGCGCTTGGGAGGCAGAGACAGGAGGATCGCGCAGGTTCGAAGCCAGCCGCGCGTGCTGGGTTAGGAGACCCTGTTTCCAAATAAAAATGTAAAAGTAGGTCTGGGAGTGTAGCCCGGAGGTAGAAGGGCTTCCAGGAACCCCAGCACCACAAAATAAATAAATAAATAAAAATAAAAAATAAAAAATAAGGTACCAGAATGAGGCAACACAATGAAGGCATTAAGTCCAAGAGATACTTTCATCAGATTATTTGACAAGTAGAGAATTCATTATCTCTATTATGTTTTTTTTGGGGGGGTGTTACTGGGGATTGAACCAAGGGGCATTCTACCTCTGAGCTATACCCTCAGTCCTTTTTATTTTTTATTTTGAAACAAGATCTCACTAAGTAGTTGAGGCTGGCCTTGAACCGACCCTCTGCCTTAGCCTCCCAAGTACTGGGGTTATAGGTGTGCACCACCACACCCAGCTCACGTATCTTTTATGTCATTATACCTAGAACTGTTTAACTGCAGTGATTTTTCTGAACTTAAGAGAAATACCTGTTTTGTCCTGAGAATAAATGTGTGTTTATACATTTAACAACTTATAAATTCATTTACCAAGTCAATTCTCCCTTACTGTATTAGTTTTGATCTGTTAGATGATGAGGCCTCTAAGCCGTACTTCAATGTCACCATGTCTGAGATGAAAAAGCTAATTGATGAATTGATTGACTCAGTTTAGTACGTGTATGTTGAGCAGGACATAGTGCTGAAGGCTGGGCATACAAAATCATATAAGACTAAATTTGTCTTTATAGAGCTTAGTGTCTGAGGGAGAGACAAACTATGAACAAAACTAAAATAATAATTACAGATGGGTTTAATCATTTGACAGGATTAACAAGATATGGATTAACAGCAGTAACTCACAGTGGGTAGTTAGGGAAGGCCTCTCTGGGAGGGGAAACTTAAGCTGAAACCTGAGGGAAGAAAAGGGGCCAAGAAGAAGAGGAAAGCAGAGAATCACATTGCCAGTGGAGTTTGCATGTACAAATGGCCTGAGGTGGAGAGAACTTGCTGCAGAGTCAGGCAGAGCACCTGAAAGATAGGAGAGGAGGAGAATGCTGCAGAGGGAGGGCATCAGCTGAGGTCCTGCAAAGCCTTAGAGGCATGAGAAAGAGGGAAGATTTCATCTGAGTTCATTGGGCAGTCACAGGAGGATTTAATGCATGGTGAAGTCACAGTAAAGGATAGATACTCATATTCCCTTGGGGCAGGTATATTTTGGAATTTAGAATTTGTTTTTCATTTTAAAAAGTTAATACAGGTTGACATCCTTAATCTAAAAATCTAAAATGCTTCAAAGTCCAAAACTTCAAAGCTCTATAAATAGAAAACTCCACACCTGATGTTACATGATAGATTGTCATCAGAATACATGCGCACTAAAATTATTGCATAAAATTACCTTTAGGCTGTATGTGTGGGGTGAAATGAAGCATAAATGGATTTTGTATTTAGTTTTGGGACCCACGTTCAAGGTATCTCATGTATACACAAATATTCCAAATTTTTTTTTAATTCTGAAATTTGAGCTGGGCATGGTGGCTCACGCTTATTATCCCAGCATTTGGGAGGCTGAGACTGGAGGATCGTGGTTCGCGGACAGCCTCAGCTACTTAGTGAGGCCCTTTGCAACTCAGTGAGACCCTGTTTCAAAATAAAGAATAAAAAATAGGGCAGGGGGTGTAGCTTGGAGGTCGAATGCCCCTGGGTTCCATCCCTAGATCCCTCCCCCAAATCCTGAAATTTTAAACACTTCTGGTCCTAAGCATTTCAGGTAAAGGATACTCAAACTATATCGTGCATATATTGTGTCTATATATTAATCCACATATTATATAGCTCTTCCAGATACACTTAGAACAATATCATGTAATAGAACACATTAGTATGTCTGTGGTGAAGCATGATTATTCACAGTAGTAGGATAAAGGAAGACAGCTCAAGACTCCTATCGGTTCACCTCGGGCTTTGCTGCAAAATGAATTCAAGGTCCATTAAGTTTTAATGCAACTAAATTATGGGGAAAGTTAGTTTTCACAGCTTTTTAGATTTGGATTGGCGGATAAGAATTTGATATGTAATTCTTCCTTCTTTTCCCAATCATTATGAATGACATTCATCAACTCATTGATTCAACAAATAGTGTCTGAAGGGCTTTCAATGCTCCATGTAGTGTTCTAAATGTCTAGGAATGTAGTACACACGAAGACAACTGATATTTTCTTTTTAAATCTTTTTAGGTTATAAATAAAGATTGTATATACTTCTGGTGTTCAGCATAAAGTTTAGATATGGTTAGCTATTATGGAATAGCTAAAGCAAGCAATTTAAACTATGATTGCATCATGTTCTTATTATTTGGGGTGGTAACATTTAAAATCTAGTAGTAATTTTCAAGCGTAAAATGAATTACTATTAACTATAGTCACCATGTTGGATAACGGATCACTTGAATTGATTCACATTTTCTTTTCTTTTTTGTTTTGTTTTGTTTTTTGGTGGTATTGGGGTTCCTGGAAGCCCTTCTGTCTCCGGGCTACACTCCCAGACCTATTTTTACATTTTTATTTGGAAACAGGGTCTCCTAAGCCAGCACGCGCGGCTGGCTTCGAACTTGCGCGATCCTCCTGTCTCTGCCTCCCAAGTGCGGGGATTACAAGCGTGCGCCACCACGCCCGGCCTTGATTCACATTTTCTATGAATAGTTTTCTTAAATAGGAAAACTATGTTTCAAGATATTGCTATTTAGGTTAGAAATGTTAATATTTCTACCACTGTAGTAAAATAATTATTAAGAACTCAATAGAAACAATAATTCTAATAAGCTAACAAAGGTAAACTTAGATCCTTCTAATATCCAGTTTTTAATGAGAGTAGTGAGAGGCTGGCACATACAACAGGTTTCCCTGAAATTCTTTTAATGTGATAATATTGTCTGGAATCATTCAGAAGTTCCTGGTACTCGAACCCAGGGGCATTCTACCTTTGAGCTAAGCCCCTGGACCCATTTTATCTTTTATTTAGAAATAGGGTCTCACTCAGTTGCTGTGGACCTCACTACAATTGAGTTGCTGAGTTTGGCTGCAAATCTGATCTTTCAGTCTCAGCTTTGCAAGTGCTGTGATTACAGGTGTGTGCCACCACACCCAACTCACACCTTTATTGGTACATTATGGTCTCAGATCATAATGTAAATCATATTGACAGTAATGTATATGCACAGTAGAACTTGGTGACCCCCATTCCCTTCCTATGTCTCTTTCCATATGCAAAATACTGAGATTGACATTGGTATTTTCACATATGTACACAAAGTCTATGGTAGTCATTCCTTCAGTGATCCTCATGCATCCCCCTCCTATTTCCCTAGACCACCTCCCTGGCTCCACTGAGGTTTCTCCTCTACTCTCTGGAGTCTCTCTGGTATCCCAAATACTCCCTAGCTTCTGCATATTAGAGAAAACATATGTCCCTTCATTTTCTGTGACTGGCTAATCTCACTTTACAGAATGTTCTCCAGGTCCTTTCTTTTTCCTGCAAATGACATAATTTTGTTCTTTATTGCTGAGTAGAATTCCATTTTGTGGATATCCACATTTGCTTTTGATTACTAAGGAGATAAACCTGTCCATGATGAAGTATTTGTTAGGCAGAATTTAGAAGAAATATTGCACGAATAAACAAATAGCCTATTTTGGATCCTTTCTGCTTCAAAATATGATTTGCAATACTGTTCTTACAGGAGGACCAGGTACCAAGGCAAAAACTTGATGCATACTTTTATTCAATTCTCCCATTGAGACAGATCCATTTTATAAATCAAGTAGCAGAAGCTAAAAAGTGATTTGAAGAGGGTGCTGGAGCTGTGCAGGTAGAGTGGGGCCTGCCTGGGATTTACTCTCACTCCATCCCACCATATCCAGGTGGTCAGGCACCCAGTCACCATCAGGTGAGTGTGAGAGCTCCCGCCCCTTGCATCAGGTTAGGACAATTCTGCACTCTACCTGCCACTCTGCATTTTTCTGGGGTCAAACTAAAGCCTGGCCTTTGTGAATTTTGGCTGAGATTATAGCTTTCCTGGATTTTCCCTCTCCCCTCTCCTGCTTCCCTTATTTCTGCGACCTTATGAGGAGACAGAGGCAAGTAGGCTGATAGAGTCGGAGGACAACAAATGCTAACCAACTTCCAAAACTTTTAAAAAGTGATCATGAAATCAAAAGCCTCCTGGGAGTGACCAAAGCTTCACAAAACTCCAGTTTGTTCTTGATGATAAGCAGTCCCAGGAGAGTCCAGGAAACATCTGGAACCCCAACCAAGAGAAGCCTGAAAGAAGGACACTATGCAAATCCCAGAAAACTGCCTCTGACACCCAGACTGGAAAAGGAGACGCAAGCATATAAAGCCCAAGACCAGCCACTCTAGTTAAGTTTTCCCACTTGGAAAGTCCTCTTTTTTGGGAGCTCCCATTTCTCTCTCACAGGTTATATTGCAGAGAGAGAGAGAGAGAGAGAGAGAGAGAGAGAGAGAGAGAGAATTGATGGCATTTGGCCCAGCAGCTCTTGGGTGGTGTCCAGAAGACAACCCCTGGACATCAAAGCTGACTGAGACGCCTAGGGGGACCTGCACCTTTCTTCTGGCAGATTTCTTGGACTTTGGGAGAAAGCAGTTCACAACTGAAACATGTGGCTTGGGTGACTACCAAGTAGTGTCCAGAAGGCAGCTGCCAGACACCGGGATCCCCATTGCCCACAAGGGTGTTGTGCCTCATTTCCTCTTCCTCGTTGTCATTCTTTATACAAGACAAGAAACCCAGAAAGAGAACATCCATTTCACCTTTGGGTCCCTCCTGAGCAGTTCCTTTAGCAAACCATGTGCACACAGATTCTAGCTTCAGGGTCTGCTTCTGGGGAACCTAGTCACAATAGCCACTGCTGTGTCCTGGGGAATTCTTTACCCACAGAGACCTTGAGAGATAAATTGCTATTTGGCCATGCTGTGAGGTTATGTGTCATGCAGTAATGGGCAGACAGAGCTCTCTGGGATGCTACAGTCTGTGTATATGGCCAGACTTCCTCTAGCCCTTCCTTAACCCATGGCCCAATTCATCCTGACCAGACGCATACCTCCTACAGAGGGACTTTCCTTTATTCTTCCGGTCCTCTGCCAGCACCACTATTAGAGGACCCACGATTGACGCATGTGGCTCGAACCCATCTTCAGCCAAGGGAGAATCCACCCTGCTAAATGAAGTGTACAAAGAGTCCACGACAAGGAAGTCCCTGATCCTCTTACAAACCGCATCACTCAAAAAACCTTTGGCCTGATAGAGCATACAAAATAATCTTAGCTTGAAGACAAAACTAGGCTTGGGTACTAGCCTTTAGGTATGGTAAGTAGCATAAAAGATACTACTACACATCTCTCATATGTAGTAGGTTCATGACAATACATTTATAATTGTCTTCCATATATATATATATATATATATATATATATATATATATATATATACACACACACACTTGATATGGGGACTCTCTATCTCTGAGCTACACCCCCAGCCCTTTTTATTTTGAAATAGGGTCTGGCTAAGTTACCGCGTGCTAGCCTTAAACCCATAACTTTCCTGACTCAGCCTCTCAAGCACTGGGATCACAGTGCACACTCTCTGTGTGCAGATACAGAAATAAGATGCAGGGATAGGAATAGGAATAGATGCACCATTGCACTTAGCAATCCAATTGCCCCTTGGGATTTGTCTTCATAGTTTCTTCTCTACCTCTCAGCCTTAGTATGTTTCTTCTTGTTTGGGAAGCCTGTCATTGGACTACTAGTGCCATTTTACCTGCATGAGCAAAGGACTGAAAGTGCTGCTGAGAGATTACATTCTCCTTTCCCCACAAGGGCTGCCTGGTGCCATGTGGGAGAAGGAAACTGTTTGCTTACTGCAGACTGGGACATCCGAGGAGAGTTCCCCTGCAGGATCGGACCTGTAATCTCATCCTTGCTTGGCTTCCACTCCTTCCTTCTGCTTAGAGAATCTGACTCACTCCTTGTCTCTCAGGCTCCATTTGAACAACCCTGGTAACTTTTTTCTTATTTATTTTCTAGCAATATTTTCTGTAAATGCATGCATAATTATACATGCATCTCTGCATTCTACTTTAGTACCTTAAAATTAAATTTTTACTTAGTACCTTAAATACAAATTGTAACTCCAGCCCTTTTCATTTTTTATTTTGAAACACGGTCTTGCTAAGTTCCAGGCTGGCCTTGAACCTGAGATCCTCCTCTCTTATTAGTCTCCCAAGTACCGAGATTATAGGCAAGCGTCACGGAGCCTGGGTTCTACTTTAGTACTTTAACAAGACAACCTGAGAGATTGCTCCTATCAGCATTCAGTATGCTGTTTTTTTTCTTATTAAAATAATTGTACATATACTTAAGACAAGATCAGTTAATGTCATGTGCACCATTTTCAGTCTTTTGCTCTTATAAATAGCTAAAGTCTAGGCTACATCATCTTATTTAATTTAAAGAGACCCCGGTGTCCAAGTACCAATGTGGACTGGCAGATCCAACTACCAGATGCTACTAATGGCACTGAGGAGAGATGCAGGTTCCTTGATGATAGACAGTGGGAAGGTTGAGTAAATGCTATCTGATGTTTAAAATTATTCTTCCCATTTATAAATATATGAGAGTTCTTTAGATAAAAAACACATTCTTGCACCTAATCCTCTACAATAAACAAACCCCTGGCAGAAAACGAATAATCACAAGTGAAAATGCTGTTACTCATAGTGGGGTGGGAATCCAGGGCACTCTATCTAATTCCATTCAGAGATCAGTGTATTTTCTCTAAGTAAATGCCTGATTCTGAAATCCACAAAGACAAGAGTAGGTTCTGAAAGGATCGGTTCTGGAGTCAGCAGAAGAGTGCACACATCTCTAGCACTTCTAGCCGGAAAGGCAGCTTCAGAGAAAGTGGGAACGACATGAAGCAAGTTCCTGGAAGGGGAGAGGGTTACAGCGAAGACACAGGGTCCACTTTGCTGGTGTGTGACCAGTTTGGTGGCTACAAGGAGGTTGACAAGAGCGGAGTCTAGTGCTGAGTCAGGGAGAGGGAGGTTTTGCTGGTTTTGCTGGTAGGGAATATGGGGTGACAGGAGTGGAGAGAATGAAGGGATTGTTATAAAGTCAGGTTTATTTGAGGCAACTTTCATTAGATTAGACATGCTCCCTGCCCTAAGTTGATAATGCAATACAGTGACATCGAAACAAATGTTATCTCATCTATATGAACACGATAAAAATTTGAATAGAATTCACAGAGCACAGTATAGTGTACACACACACACACACTAGGATTATTGTGTCTATGTGTGTGTGGTACTTGAGATTAAGCCCAGGGTCATCTATCTTTGAGCTACACTCCTAGCCCTATTTTTATTTTATTTTTGAAACAGGGTCTCACGAGGTTAATGAGAGTCTCACTACTTGCTGACGCTAGCCTTGAACCTGCAATTCTCCTGTCTCAGCCTCCTAAGTACTCCCACGCCTGGCATAGATAGGTTTTTTAAAAATATTTCTCTGCTGATCAGAGAAATATTTTTATTTCTGAAATAATCCTCAATAAATCGCAGGCCAAGCTGGTATAGCACACGTCCATGTCCATAATCCCGGAACTTGGGAGACTAAGATAGGAGGGTCACGGGTTCAAGACTAACCTCAGCAACCTAGCAAAACTCTCAGCAAACTAGAGATACCCTGTTTCAAAACAAAAAGTAAAAAGGGTATAGCATGGATATAATGTCCCTGGGTTCAATCAGTAGTAACACACATACACACACAAACACACATGTCAAAAGAGTCAGGCTAATGTAGTAAGAATTTAATTAAAAAGGGAAGATCATGGTTCTTGAATTGCTACCTACCCTGTGTTTTGCCCTCTTCACAGTTAATCGTATCAATACTTCTAAAAACATCTTTAGACTCAAGGAAGAAATAACTTTGAAACATGGCATAAACATTCAGAGTTTATGTGAGTTTGATGAAAAATTGATTATTTGGGAAAAGAAGCAGATTAGGCTCTTTTATTTGTAATCTTCTTATACTGCAATGTGCACTGGTATGGAGTAGCAGATATTCTCTGAGTCGTGTGCATTGCATGTGTGCGCTCGCGCTTCAGTTTTTAAGATAAATAAGTAACGCAAAAACTAAACAAACGGTGCCCCTCAAGTACAAGAAACTTCCCAGTCACAGAATTCAATCTAGCACTTACTTCCTCTGGAAGGGCTACTGTAAATAAACGAACCCACACCGCGCCAGCCACCTGCAAGCGTGCTTGAATGCCTAGTGAGGGAGACTTGAATGAAGGAGGAGAGGAGAATGCAAAAAGGAATGAAAGAATGTTTCTTCTAAAAAAACAAAAGCACATTCACTTTTTTTTTTTTTTTTTTTTTTGGCATGCACCTGGTAATTCTAGATGACCAGCGCTCCTGTTTCTTATTTCTTGCCTTTTCTAGGCTATCTGCTCTTCATTGTTTCCTCGCCAGGCAAGTTTTAAAAAGTTCTTAAAAACAGCGAACTCTCCTCTCCTCTCCCATCATTTGTCCACTATTGTCCTTCCTGTTCTCCAGGGCATGAAATCAAAGAATCCCAAACCCAATGTCGAGGTCCATGGAGACCCTACGTGGTAGAAAAGTCCAGGAGAAAGAAACAAAGATTCTGAGATAGTTGGGACTGGAAGGAATTTTAAAGAGAGATCAGTTCATATTAGATATTTTAGTCTCTCCTGAATGTGTGGGACTGTTAAAGACAAACTGTCAGTCACCTTTGTGAATCCTTAAATTGGCTCTCTCCTCACCTTTGAAACACTAAATTATTACTTCCTAACTTTCAAACCAATACAATTAAAACATCATAAAACAATTATTATACATACTGCATAAAAATAAGAGTATGTCACAGCCTAAATTAAATCCATGCTTTTTTGCTGTTGAAATAGTAAATCTGTTTTTCCTAAATAATCTGCTAATCCATTTTCCTATTTTCTGTGTTCTCATAGCAGTGAGAAAAGAGATATATCTCGGGTTTTCTTTTCTTTTCTTTTCTGGTACTGGGGATTGAACTCAAAGGCATTCTACCTCTGAGCTATACCTCAGACCTATTTTAGTTTTCTTTTGAAGCAGGATCTTGCTGGGTTGGTGAGAGTCTCGGTACTTCTGCCCTTGTACCTGTAATCCTTCTGTCTCAACCTCCCAAGGAGACTGGGATTACAAGTGAGCCACCATTCCCAGGTACAATAAATTATTTTTAAACCCCAATTTTTGCAGCTGGAGAGCATCTCATATATCAGCGAATAAAATATCTTCATTTTATAAGATGAAAAAGAAAATATATAAAAATGTATGTGACTTGTTTAACAACACCTCACGGAGGCTCTGTTAGGTTCGGTTCTCTTGACGTAAAGAACAGGACTGGAGTATGAATCATCTCAAGAGACATTTATACATAAAGCTATTATTTTTTTCTTTTGGTTCTTGGAAGCTTGTTTAGCAGGTATTTGGATTATGAGAACTTGCTTTCTTTTCTTTCTCATAGTAGTGAACTCTTTTAGTCCCAAAGTTACAGAGAAAATTAAAATATATATATATATATATACACACACACACACACATACACAAAATCATTTCAATTCTCAGTGTTTGGAAAGGATTCCAGACTGTTTCAGTTCTTGGCTGTTTGCAATAATGAAGGGAAACAGCAGTATAGGTAGTCCAAGCCGGGCGTGGTGGTGCACGCTTGTAATCCCTGTGCTTGGGAGGCTGAGACAGGAGGATCGCACGGGTTCAAAGCCAGCCTCAGCTACTGAGTGAGGCTCTCAGCAACTTAGTGAGACCCTGTTTCCAAATAAAATATAAAAAAGGTCTGGGAGTATAGCCTGGAGGTAGAAAGCCTCTGGGTCCCACCCCCAGTACCACACACACACCCACACAAACAAAAGGTAGTCCAAAATAATAAATAATTCTTGTGTAGTTTCAAACTAATTTAAGTAAATTAATAACTTATTATGTTAATGGGACCATCCTTCATAGGCAAGGCATATATGCCAGAATGTTTAGGGTCCTGCTTTCAGAGGGAGGTGATTTGCTTGGTCCGATATGTGGAGCTCATCAATGTTTTTGAATGACTATTTCTTTACTGTGAGTGGAAAAAAAATATAATTGAATAAAGTTTTTTCCCATTCTCTCTCTCTCTCTCTCTCTCTCTCTCTCTCTCTCTCTCTCTCTCTCTCTCTTTGGTGGTACTGGGGTTCCTGGAAGCCCGTCTACCTCCGGGCTACACTCCCAGACCCATTTTTACATTTTTATTTGGAAACAGGGTCTCCTAAGCCAGCGTGCGGCTGGCTTCGAACCTGCGCGATCCTCCTGTCTCTGCCTCCCAAGCGCGGGAATTACAAGCGTGCGCCACCACGCCCGGGTCCCATTCTCTATAGATAACATATTTTCAGATTCCTTAAGAGTCGTGTGTGTGTGTGTGTGTGTGTGTGTGTGTGTGTGTGCGTGTGTGTGTGTGTGTGTGTGTGTGTGTGTGTGTGTGTGTTGGTTACAGGGTATTAAACCCAGAGCCATTCTACCTTGGAGCTACACACCAGCCCTACTTTATTTTTTATTTTGAAGTAGGGTCTCTTTAAGTTGTGGAGAGCCTTGCTAAGTTGCTGAAGCTGGCCATGAACCTGAGATCTTCCTGTTTTAGCCTCCCAAGTACTAGGATTATAGGCCTGTTGCTACCAATGCCTAGCTAAGTTTTTTTTTTTTTATCTCCAGTATATTCTGTTTTCTTCTGGTTGTTTCATCTTAAATAAAGGATCCCAGAACTACACACATTTATGTATATGTTTTTGTTTTTTGCTAAAAAGCAATTTTTATCTGCAGCCATTTCTCCTTTTAGGCCATTCATTCCCTCTTACTTTTCCTTGAATAGCCCATTTCCCAGTTTTTCACCACTAGGTGTCAGAAGTATTCACACAAATGTCCCAAAGGTGCAAAGATAAGTTAAAAAAAAATAAAAAAACTGTCCCTGGATATCTTGGCCTTCCATATGAAATCTTACACTGCGTGGGGCCACATATTAGCTTGTATTTACATGAAATACATTTCCAACTGAGAAAGTTCAAAAAGTACTAAAAACAAGGAGAAAAATGGAAATGTTTGTGACAAACCTGTGTACCTTTAAACTCTGCTAAATGCATTGCTCCCGAGGACTCCTTCCTAACTCTGCCCCCGAGGGCCCCTGTAGTCTCACTCCAAGAGATAATAAGCAGCTTCTCCTTTTAGAGATGAGTGTAGCAGAGCATATTGAAAACTCCAGAGCATATTGAAAGGAAAACTATTGTATTCCTTTGCAATGGAGAACGCTGGAGACAGCAGAATCCATCTTTGTGTGTTCATTTTTATTTCAGCTGAAGGAACTGGCATATTGGATATTATTTTCAAGTCATGGATTTCTAGGGTGAGAGGTTCCTGAAAGTGGTCAATTCTGACCTTTCATTTTGGATGGGAAGTGATTCAGGGCCTGGCTTGCTCACTGTCCAAGGCTCCCAGGAGGCACAGACCTTGGACACACATCTCCTGGGCTCCTAGGCATTATTTGTTGTCTGTGTGCTTATTACTCGTCTTGGGATAGATTCATGCATCTACTCTGGAGTTTTGAAAAAACATGTCAAAATATTTTCTTCACTCTTGCTTAAGAAAATAAGAATCTTTGCTCAGTAGTCTCCTTGATAGAGACTTCATTTCAAAAAAGTCAGGCTACTAGTTATTGGTGTGATGATATGACATACATTTTATTACTCTAATTGTTTATTACTCAATTGCAGATTGAATTTTAATTCAATAATAGAATAGCTCTTCCTTTTAGTTTTCTTTGTTGTGTGAGTCAGCCAGACCCATATACATCTTTTAGTGAACTTTGTATTTTTTAAAGGAAGGTGAACAGAGCTGATAAAAAGATGTAGTCAATCCATTGGTGTTCTGATTCAAAAAGAATTTTATTGTTTTCACCAAGATGAAAAAGAAATTAGCTTACTCATTTGGATATAAGAGCAGTGAAAACATCAAATCTCCAAAAGAATTGGACATAAAATAATTTATGAACTTTATTTCTTGGGTTGAATAGGGTTGTTCTTGCATGACAGAGGCCTTGAAAGCCCATGTCCCTTGTCTCTCATCCAAGTCCCAAGGGAAGAATCATCCAGATCCCTCCGGTTGGCACAGCTCTTTGCTTCATTCTGATTGAGGTTTTCATGATAAATACAGGTGCAGAATCTTTTGATTAAGATTTTTCACCTGATTATAATATTAAATAATTCCTTTGGCTAAGCTTCCTTTCTTTTTTAAGAGAATTAAAATTTATTTATTTGCTTATTTTTCTAGCTTTATTGAGGTTTGATCGACAAATGAAGGCTAAATTGTCTTATGTTATTTTTAAAACCCTGAATGAAAAACTAATTCTTTGGTCACAATGACAGTACACGGAAACTAGTCAGACTGGTGACCCTTTACAGTATCTTAGCTGATACGTACACACACACACACACACACACACACGCACACACGCACACGCACACACGCACACATACCATAGTACATAGGGTTGTATTATCAAAAACTCTTTCTTAATCATTTATGTACTGATCAGTTTTAGTGTGTGTGTGTGTGTGTGTGTGTGTGTGTGTGTGTGTGTGTGTTTTACTGGGGATTGAATTCAAAGGCGTTCTACCTCAGAACTAGACTCCCAGCCCTTTTTGAAACATTTGAAACGTTTTTTTGTTTTGCTTTGAAACAGGGTCTCACTAGGTTGCTGAGAGTCTTGCTAAGCCGCTGGGGCTGGCCTTGAGCCTACGATGCTCTTGTGTCAGCCTTCCAAGTACTGAGATTACAGGCGTGCACCACCATGCCTGGTGATCGATTGCATTTGAACTAACATTTTCCATATAAACTTGACCAGAAACTTTGCAGAATAGCAACATCTTGTGAAAAGCAGATTGAGAAATCTTGGTTGCCAAATGGCATAAGTCTTTGCTTGATAAATCAACTACTCCATGGTTTGTGGTGTTTGGCAGCAGGCGGTCCTACTTGATTTTATCTCATTTATTGGCTGAGTCCTAACAGTATTCTTTTCACCTTCGTTGCCACTCTGACCAACAGTAAGATTTATAATTGCAGTGTCCAGAACCCAAGTCCTGCCAAATTTATCCACAGAACTTCCTAAGTATCCATGTCCTATTCACAGATAATCTACTTTATCTTTTCTTTTTCTTTTCTTTTTTCTTTCTTTCTTTTTTTTTTTTTTTTTTTTGGTGGTACTGGGGTTCCTGGAAGCCCGTCTATCTCCGGGCTACACTCCCAGACCTATTTTATTTTTGGAAACAGGGTCTCCTAAACCAGCGCGGCTGGCTTCGAACCTGCGCGATCCTCCTGTCTCTGCCTCCCAAGCGTGGGGATTACAAGCGTGCGCCACCACGCCCGGCCTTTCTTTTCTTTTTTTGGCAGTACTGGGGATGGAACCCAGGGGCATTCTACCTCTGAGCTACACACCCCAACCCCTGTGTTTGTTCTTTATTTTGAAATAGGGTCCCACAGAGTTGCAAAGGGCCTCACTAAGTAGCTGAGGCTGGCTGCGAACCTGGATCCGCTTGTCTCAGCCTCCCGAATGCTGGGATTACAAGCATGTGCCACCATACTCGGCTACAAATGGTCTACTTTAAAATACTACTTTCATGTGTGTTACAAAGCAATCTTTTCATTTGATTTCCTCTAACCCATATATTCTCTTTGACTTGTGTAATTCAGTCACCAATTCCAAGGCTATTTACTAGGTGCAGAATAAACCTGGACTAAACAGGCAATGGTCCAATTTCCTGGCAATTAATGTTATGTTATGGTTGTTACCTGGTGGTAGGAGCAGGTAATGCATTCAAGATAAAATATTAACTCTTTAGGATGGCGTAAAAGGTTAGTTGTTTTTGTTTCTAAGGTTTCATGGAAGTGGTGCACCCAGATCACCACTGGTGATGGAAGTTCAGCAAAGGAAATCAATAGAAAACAAGGTAACCTGGGCTACTGTTTCACAATGTGGTTGTAAACACACCATAAATCCTGGCACTTCAATAACCAAGTTATCCCATAAATCTAATGGAGAACTGTAACAACATTTTTATACTATTTTGGATAAAGTTAAAACCTACGTGATTACTTGCTCTGTGCGCATTTTCTATTCAAACATCCCAAAAGTGATGACTCATTTTTACTAGTTTGTTACTATCTTACACCAAGAAATCTTACCAGGCAGAGTTTTATTCCAAGCTACTGCAAAGGCCACTTGAATCTTACAAAGGGTACGACCCTACTTTAAGTCTAAGTTCCCTTCTGGAGAGACATAGGTAGATTCTGATAATGGAAGCTTGTTGTCGCTGGATAATTTTCAGCTCTACAAACTTCAATACTGCCTATCTGAAATCTGAGATTATACTGGAATTGCCAAAGACTGTTCTGTTTAGGGAAAGCTATGGCAAAATTAGACCTCTTGACCTGGCATTGTTTTGACCAAGCAGGCCAGCAGGAAGGGAAATTACAATTTCCAAGATTTCTTTGAATATAAAAGGGAAAAATGCATAGAAAGCTAGTGAGCAATTCTTGACTATGGTATTGCACATTCCTTTGAAATCTATGATTGTTCAATTAAATCTTTCCCTTTGGCCAGAAGTCTGGTATAGTTTGTATGAAAATGTTGCTCAATTTCAGGAATAAATTATAGCCCTTTAGTCGTAGAATTGGACCTGTGACGAATTTCCATGAACAATCAAATCTCAGAATAGATATCGCAGAGACTAGGCAATAGGTAATGTATACTCCCAACAAGTTGGATGAGGTGAAGAGGGGCATAGTGGGTAAAATATAACTAATCCATTTAACACCATGAGAAAAGCTCCCCCTGCATTCCGGAAACAGAACAGAGACCATAAAAAATTCACTTAGCACATTTTTCACTAGCCCATGCAATGCTGCCATTTCAATGGCATATGTATGCACATATAGCACATACCACAAATACATGTATATATAATATATACTTTGTCTTTAAAAAGTTGTGGGCTCTGTCCATGTACTACTTGAGACCTTATAATCTTATCTCAAAAAACCTTAGGGTTGCTGGGCTTGGTGGTGCATGCTTGTAATCCCAGCATTTGGCAGGCTGAGGCAGGAGGATTGCAGTTCGAGGACAGCCTCAGCTACTACTTAGTGGGGCCCTTTGTAACTCAGTGAGATCCTGTTTCAAAATAAAGAATAAAAAACAGGGCTGGGGTACAACTCGGAGGTAGAATGCCCCTGGGTTCCATCCCTATTAACACACACACACACACACACACACACACACACACACAATACAACCTTAGGGTTCAGTGGACGAACTTAGAAATTACAAAGTGCATTCAACTGTGTGAACTAGAGGAAGGGCATTGACAGGTTAGAGAAGTGTGTGCAGTGCATCACAAACATGGAAGCCGGTCAGTTTCCACTGCGGTAGCTAAAATCCAGGGCCCACATCTCTCACTCACTCTCTACAGACTCCCACCTTCTGAATCACTGCCACCATCTTGTCATTTTGTCGCTGGTGATACATGGTCTTGAACTTCCTTGCTAGTTGTTTGATTGGCTAGATAGGCTGAACGGCTTCCAAGTTTTCCCAGGCAATCACGTAAATATTTTGAAGAAAAAAGAAAAAAAAAATTTAAAATTCACAGTTAAGCCCGAAAGAAAGCATGTGAAATCCAGGCGGGTTAGCCATTGTTGATCCACGCTGCCGTCCCAAGGACACACATGTGAATCTGTAACCAGTAACTTCAGGCAAGAAGCCAGGTGCCCAGGCAGGATGGAGCCGCAGGCAAATCCCTGAATAAGATTTGGACTCTTCAAATGAGAGTTCCTCAGTGAAACGGCAAATAAGAATACTATCAGTCCTGCCGGGCGTGGTGGCACACGCTTGTAATCCCCGCACTTGGGAGGTGGAAACAGGAGGATTGTGCAGGTTTGAAACCAGCCACGCTGGCTTAAGAGACCCTGTTTCCAAATAAAAATAAAAAATAGGTCTGGGAGTGTAGTCCCAAGGTAGAAGGGTTTCCAGGAACCCCAGTACCACCACCAAAAAATAAAAAAGAAGAAGAAGAATATCAGTCAGTCCTGTGAATACCAAATAAGCTTTTCTGTATTAGTTTTGGATAAAGAAAGAAAGAAAAAAAAAAACACTTGTGGAACTGGAAGCAAGTTATTCTGTGTTGAAAGACACATTTTTCTTCCTAATGATGTCTCAGAAAGAACCCACTTTTAGTTCACTGACTGAGAAAATAGTTTGATGAACACAGAGCCTACAGTTTTATCTGAGAAATCCAGAACATGGATTTCCTGAGGGATGGGAGTTCACAGGAACACACAGCTCTGGAGAGTTTTATCTACATCACTCCCTCCTGAGTGCAACCTTGGTAGGAGAGAGCCTGGGAAAGTCCTTCAGGGCCACAGGCTGTCCACAGCTTCACAGGTAATTAGCAAATTGGAATCCCTTGATGAGAAGTCCTCTGTAATTTTCTAAGTGCTAAATATTTGAATACTTGAATTTAAATCAGAAATTAAAAATTAAATATTGTGGGAAGCCATTAGCAAATGAGGTCCCTGATGGGAATACAGATAGCATGTCACGTGGTCATATGTCTGCTGTACTCTGGGCAGTGGTTGCAATATTGGTGGGCCACAGACTCCATTGGGATTCTGATGCCACCTGCTTTGGGGGTTGCTCCCCAGCACTTATCTCACCACACAGGCCGGTCTCTGCATCTACTATTGTTCTCTGTCTTGCTTCTGATAGGCATGGGAATATCGTCTCTTGTAGAGATCTACAGTTTCCTTTCTTTTCTTTTTTTCCCTGCAGTACTGGGAGTGGAACCCAGGGGTATTCTACCTCCAAGTTGCACCCCAGTCCTATTTTTTTTATTCTTAATTTTGAAACAGGGTCTCACTGAATTGCAAAGAGCCTCGCTAAGTAGAAGCTGAGGCAGTCCACGAACTGCAATCCTCCTGTCTCAGACTCCCAAATGCTAGGATTACAAGTGTGCTCCGCCACACCCAGCTGAGATCTACACTTTTTGATATCCATCCAGCTCTTTGAAAAAGTTGTCAGGATTGTCTTTACTAAACAAAAAAAATATGAGTATTGGTATACACTTGGCTCAAATTAGTTCATTAGCCTTTTCTCAGAGTTTCAAAACAGTGATTTTTAAAATTTCTCATTTTATAGTGAAACATAAAGATTATATGGAAGAACAACAATGAAGACAGAAGAAATGGAGAAAGATAGGGAAAAATCTGTCTTTATAAGAAATGAACTTGAAAGCTGGATGTGGTAGAGCACACCTGAAATCCCACTACTTGGGAGGCTGAGACAGGAGGATTGTAGGTTCAAGGGCAGCCTATGTGAATTAGGGAGACACTTAGCAACATAGCAAAATTCTGTTTCAAAATAAAAAATATAAAGGGCTGGGGATATTGCTCAGAGGTAGAATGTCCCTGGGTTCAATCCCCAGTGCAAAAAAGAAGAGGAAAGAAAGATAAAGAAAAAGAAGAAGAAATAAGGAAAAAAGAAAGGAAGGAAGGAAGGTGTAAGATTAAATGAAATGCGGGTGTGCCCCACCAGTAGCATAGAGACACGCCGAGATGTGCCCCATTAGCATAGAGACACGCCGAGATCCATAATAAGTTACGAGAGGCTTTATTCGTGGGGGGTCAACCCCAGCCCCCGCGTGGCCGCGGGGGCCGGTGGCCGGCGGGAGAATGCCTCCCTCCCTCTCCTGGTCCTCTCTGAACTCTCTCTTCCGGGGCGGGAGGCCTGGTCCCCGGAATCGCAGGCTCCACCTCCTAGCTCTCGGCCCTGCCCCCACTTTACATTCCGACCTCTTTGACTCAGGGGTGCAGAAGGGCTTTGACTAAGGGGGTGCAGAAGGGCGTGGTTTTTGCTCATCTAGCGGCTTCATGCTGATACTGGGCGACGTCAATCAAGGGCCCCAGTCAAAGGCCCCAGGTCGGGAGAAGTCGGAATTTGAGCCGCCGGAAGGGAGCAGGTGGCTGTGGTCGGAGAGTTGGAGGTTACCCTGGAGAGCTCGGTGACTGGTTTGCTTTGAGGAGACTAACAGGCAAGGTGCTATTAAAGAAAAAGAAAATTGTGAGAACGGAACCCAGGCTGGGCAGAAGCCCTTTTAGACGCAAGGCAGTCACTAGATCTACTAACTTAAATAGCAACATTTTCCTGAGGAGAACGTCTATCGCCCCTTTAGCAGTTTTTTATTAGATCAGAGTTATTAATAGCAGCAACTCCCGAAGCAGACCCACACCACTCTTTTTAGCATTGAGTGAGTATGGATATGTCTGGTTAAACACCTGTCACTGCCTTGGGAGCATCAGTTACCCATTTTGGAAGTTTAATACTTAGGCAATTTGGCATCCGAGGAGGGAGAGCACCATAGTATGTAAACAAGTGGACCTGCTAAAATATAAACATCAAAGAGAGTTATGTCGAGAGAAACAAAGTTTAGAGGGTCCCAACACCGTGCAAGAGAATTTGTCCCTGGAGCTGTTGTAACAGAGCCCTTTTAGATATGGCCTAAGCTGTGGGCAGAGGCTGGAGGGCTTGCCTCATCATCCTGAACTGAGACTTGAGAAGGAAACTAAGGCCTGAAAGATCGAGCAGGCCACCAAAGAGGAAACTGGCTTACCCTGTACCTGCAGTTACCCTGGGCCAGCAAGGAAGATGGTGGAAGGAGGACGAGGGATTCCAGGAGCTGTCAGTCCTTGGTCAGACCAGATAGGGCCAGCGGCGGGTCCTTGTCCAGAAGGGTAGACCCCCTGTAGTGAGGTACCTGAGGTCCACCGCTTTTTAAAGGACATTCGCCTTTCCATGGCCATATACTCCACACCTGAAACAGGCTCCTGGAGGTGGTTGTTTTTACTGTCGTCCTCTCCTGGGTGGCGCTTGCCACCCGGAGGGCTGACCTTCCTCCTCCGGCCTCAGGGCTGCAATCAGGGCCTGGGACTGTAAGTCCGCCATCTGACGAAGATAGAGAGTATGCTCTGCTTCGGCCTGTTCCTCTCTGGAATTAAAGACTTTAAATGCCATGTTCATCAAGTCTCGAATAGGAGTCTGTGGGCCATCCTCAACTTTCTTTAGCTTTTTTCTTATATCAGGAGCCGCTTGCCCAATGAAATGGGTGGCCAATATGATCGAGCCTGCCTCAGAGGATGGATCTAAACGGGTATAGCGTGTAAGAGCCTCTTGCAACCGATTAAGAAAAACTGCTGGGTTTTCATTTGGACCCTGGGTGATTTCCCTGAGCTTATCATAATTAACCGCCTTATGGGAAGCATCTCGCATACCATCAAGAAGACATTGTATCATATAATTTCTCATTTCTATTCCCTCCTTTACATTATAATTCCAATGGGGCTCCTCAGATGGAACTGCAGCCGTACCAATAGGAAGCCCTGGATCTGTTAAATGACTCTGGTCAGCCCTCTCTCTGGCTGCCTTCAGGATCCGATCACGTTCGTCTGGAGTTAGAGAAGAGGTTAGAATGACATGCAAATCCCGCCACGTTAGATCATATGCCTGCACAATATGCTGGAATTCCTTGATAAAACCAGAAGGATTGGTAGAAAAGGATCCCAGTCTCTTTTCCAGTTGAGTGAGGTCAGGAAGGGAAAAAGGAACATGGACCCGTATCACCCCTTCTGCTCCAGCCACTTCGCGAAGTGGGGCCAGGAGAGAGGAAGATGGGGCTTGTAACCCAGCTGGGTCAGACCCCGGCCCCCATGTTTTATTGCAAGATGGCTGCTGTGGGTCCGCAGAATTGTAAGCCTGTGACACAGAATGGCCACCAGGTGGCGCCTGTGAGTTGCCATGTGGTGTCCAAGATGGCGGCTGTGGCTGGCTGGATACTCCAGCCAGCATGCCCTGGGCAGCAGTAGAGCCGGTAGAGGGAGAAAACAGGAAATGCAGCCGCCAGAAGGGCTGTAAATATAACAGGTCAGACCATTTTGCTGAGCGTGTACAAAAATCACTGAGAGCCATTAACATCCTAGGATTTAATGTACCCATCGCAGGCCATCGAAGATTATTGGTTAACTCATATGTCGGCCAGATCTTAGTACAAAGAGAAATAAGTCTCTCTCTGGGGACAGTTCCCCTGAGAATCCAAGAGCCTGCAGATTATATAACGCACGGCCCAGTGGGGATTGAGAATCGATCTCAATCTTAGATGGCTGACTTCCCCCCATGAGTTGTAAGTGGGCGAGTGAGAACAAAGGCAGGAAACTCCAGCGTCCCAGGGCCCTGCCTAGTTCGGTACAGAGTAGGAGTGCCAGAGAGAAGACGTCTCTTTTCTCTTTTACACACCTCGCAATCGTCCTGGACGATTGGAGAACTGGAGGATACCAGTATACCGGATTTTACAGCAGTCAGTCAGTCAGAACCCTCCGAGTTAGGCAGAACCCACTTATTCCCTTAAGAGGAAGCTTATCGCTGAGAGAGGCTGCTGTGGTGATCTGGCCTGAAGATGGCTGCGAAAAGTTTTTTAAAAATGGCCGCCGACTCCTAGGATTGGTTAGGAATGGAAAGTGGGCGGGAATAAAGATGGCAGGGCCTCCAGCGAGGCCATGAGGTGGGAGGGGTCAAATATGGCGGGGCCTCCAGTGAGGCCATGAGGGGGGAGGGGTTAAAGAAACATGGCGAACCTCCAGCGAGGCCGTGAGGGGGGAGGAAAGAAACATGGCGAACCTCCAGCGAGGCTGTGAGGGGGGAGGGGTTAAAGAAACATGGCGGCTCCTCAGTGATTACACGTGGGCCAAAGATGGTGGGCCAAAGCTTGCGGCCTCCCCCCCATAGTGATCCCATGTGGGTGCTTACCGGAATGGTCGGGTCTGGGCAGCGGGGGTGGGCGGGTATAGGATGAAGGAATCGGCAGGAGTGCGGTAGATCAGCAGAGAGCGGGCGCAGGGGCCTGCGCCATCTGGCAGGCAGGGGCGGGCGGGTCTAAGCACGCCAGGCGCAGAGAAGGCATGTACGGCACAGGCTGAGTGGTGCCGTTTAGCAGAGTGGCGGCGCTAAGCAGCAAAGTGTGGCGCGGTGGGGTCGGTCGCGGTGCTGGCGTGGCAGTCCGCGGGGCCGGGGGCTTGCCCCGGTAATGGGAGCGGGGCGCGCCGGCAGCTCAGGCCCATCCTAGGTTCACGGGCGCGGCGGCGTGGTCGGGCGCCCAGAGTGGCGTGGGCGCGGCGCCAGGCGCAGAGAAAGCCAAGGCGCGCCAAGTGGCACAGTCCGGCGGGGTCCGCGGACACCGCGCGGGCTGGCGGCTGGCGGCTCGGGGCCGCGGGCGTGCTCGCCGCGCGGCTCGGACCGGGCGCAGCTCGGCCGGTCGCACAGCCCGGGCTGGGGCGCGGTCGGGGGCGGGCGGCGTGAGCGCCCATTTTAGCAGAGGCGGCTCGGCGTGCCGCGGGCGGGCGGGCGGGCGGGCGCCCCGGCCCATCCCAGCGGAGCCGCGTACCTTTTTCAGCAGTTTGCAGAAGTCTGCGGGCCGGGCGGGCGGGCGGGTGCGCAGAGGCCGCACATGTAGTTAAATGAGCTGAGAGTCCAGTAAGCGCAGGTCCAAGCCAGGTCCCAAAAGTCCGGTACGAGTTCCGACACCAAAATGTAAGATTAAATGAAATGCGGGTGTGCCCCACCAGTAGCATAGAGACACGCCGAGATCCATAATAAATTACGAGAGGCTTTATTCGTGGGGGGTCAACCCCCAGCCCCCGCGTGGCCGTGGGGGCCGGTGGCCGGCGGGAGAATGCCTCCCTCCCTCTCCCGGTCCTCTCTGAACTCTCTCTTCCGGGGCGGGAGGCCTGGTCCCTGGAATCGCAGGCTCCACCTCCTAGCTCTCGGCCCTGCCCCCACTTTACAGAAGGAAGAAGAGAAAAGAACTTGAAACATCCAGAACCTAAGAAAGGGTCATAAGTGTCCCGCTCAGGATTGTTCTTCCTGTACTTCTCTCTCCTCCCCAGTTTGGTAGCTGGAAAGTAAAGTAGTGAGGAGATAGAAAGGAAATAGGCAGATATGGAAAAGGCCTCAGTAGAAAAAGCTAATTTCCTGAGTTTTCTGAGTTTCCTGAGGGGCGACAAATATCTGAAATTCCAAAGGCTCAGAAATAAGAAGGACCAGAGCTTCACAAAAGCCATCTTTTTACTAATCAACAAACCCAGGAGCCCTTCACCATCAAGTCTGACAGAAGATTCTTCAAAGGACTTGCAAATACCCTATGCAACTTCTGTGAGCTGCTTCCCAGAATTCCCAAAGTCACCCTAACCAAAAGAGGACTCGCAAAAGGTTGGGCAATGGCCCTAGGCGATCAGCTTTTCCCTCTCGGGACACCCTCCCCTTTTGGGGAGCTGTTCTCTCTCTCGCAGGTCATGTTAGCCCTGAGAGAAGGCAGAGTGCAACTGAGGGCACGTGGCTCAGGCTACTCTTGGGTAGTGACCTGAAGGCCTCTGCTGGACATCAAGGCTGACCAGGGCCCCTCGGGGTGACCTGCACCTCTTTTCTGGCAGATCGCATGGACTCTGGGAGAAAGTGGTTTGCAACTGATGGCACTTGGCTCAGGCAACACTCGGGTAGTGACATAAAGGCAACTACTGGACATCAGAGCCCCGGCAGCCCAAGTGGTGTTCTGCCTCTTTTCCTATTCCCTTCTGGCAGATCGGTGGACTCTGGAAGAAAGCAGCCTGCAACTGAAGGCAATTCGGCTTGGGCTACTCTCAGGTATTGTTCTGAAGGCAGCTGCTGGACCCCAAGAGTTCCGACCGCCCCTTTGGGGTGTTCAGCCATCTTTCCTCATTCCCTGCTGTTTCCAATAGACCTTTTACTCCCCTTCCTGAGGTCTGTGGGTGTCATTCTTCGTTCACTGTAGACAAGAACCCTGGAAGGAGACGCTGAGTTTCTTCTCAAGAAACTCCATTTCATCTATGATGAAACTCCAGGTTTCTTCTCAGGAAACCCCCTTTTCATCTTGGGGGTGCTCAGAAGAAACCCCTGTTTCAGTAGTATCCTTTTACCTATTGGCGATTAATTGCAAGACCCTTGTGGATGCCTTGAAACTGCTGGCAGTACCAAACCTTATTTCCAAGCACTGCAATATAATGACAAATGAGAGATGGCTGGTAAGTGATCAGTAGGCAGGTAGTGTAACAGTCTGGATACAGAACAAAAGGTAGTGAAGTGAAGTGGGGTGGCAAGAGATTTCATGACACTACTCAGAATGGAATGCAATTGATAACTTTTGAATTAGCCAGGCATGGTGGTGCAAGCTTGTAATCTCACTACTCAGGAGCTGAGATAGGAGGATCTCAGGTTCAGTGCCAGCCTCAGCAATTTAGTAAGACCCATCCTGTGGACGTTGCTCAGAGGTAGAATTTCCTTGGGTCCAATCACCAGCAACACACACACACACACACTACATAAAAATTGAATTTTAAAAATAAATTAAAAGCTGGGCGTGGTATGCCAGGCGTGGTGGTGCACGCTTGTAATCCCAGCATTTGGGAGGCTGAGACCTGGAGTATCACGGTTCGCGGACAGCCTCAGCTACTTTGTGAGGCCCTCTGCAACTCAGTGAGACCCGGTTTCAAAATAAATAATTAAAAAATAGGGCAGGGGCTGTAGCTCTGAGGTTAAATGTCCCTGGGTTCCATCTCCAGACCCGCAAAAAAAAAAAAAAAAAGCTGGGCGTGGTGGCGCACGCTTGTGTTCCCTGCGCTTGGGAGGCTGAGACAGGAGGATCACACAGGTTCGAAGCCAGCCTCAGTTACTTAGTGAGGCTCTCAGCAATTTAGTGAGACCCTGTTTCCAAATAAAATATAAAATAGGTCTGGGAGTATAGCCCGAAGGTAGAAAGCCAGTACCACCAAAAATAAATAAATAAATAAATTAAAATAAAATTTAGAAATTGTTTGTTTCTGGAATTTTTCATTTACTATATTCAGATCATGACTGGCCACAGGTAACTGAAACCATAGAAAGTGAAATAGCAGGTCAGGGAGGACCACTGCACACTCTCACTTCGTTTGTCTCTCAAGTTATTTACTTTCAGTTTTTCTTAATCCAATAAAAAATAAAATTATTTAAAGAACTGGAATCTCTTCAAGATGTTAAGAGAATCAACACAGAGATGTGCATTAAAAGAAAGAAAGAAAAGGAAAAAATAAGTCATCTTTTCTCAAATGTTTTCATTTTCTTTTTCTTTTTCCAGTGCTGAATATTTTATTAATATTTTTACCCTCTCAAAAGCCAATCTAGAAGTCTTCCTCATTACTTTTTCTTTTAGAAATATTAATATCACAGATAATATGTATATCCATTTGTGTTCTGTGACATAACGTAATGTTATGAGGGTCATCAATTATTGTAATGTTTAAAATATTTTCATCCCCCCTAAAAATTTTTTTGCTCATTGGGACATATTATCCCATGAAACTGCAAGGGTTAACTGAATATCTCTGCTTTTAATACCATCATAATTAATGTGGAATAGTCAACAATATTCAATTTATAGTCACACTGGTGAAAGAGTATCAACTGTACTATGTACTATCTGTTATTCTAAAATAAAAAATTGAGTTTCCTTGAATGTCAATTTTCTGAGAAAGCAAATAAACCGAACTGGAAATGCCCTATCTCCTACATCAGAGGGTTATTGTGAAAGTAACTTTTCTTGAGAGAAGTTCATTTATCAAGTTAGGACTCACCATGAGCTTGCCTTTCATCTCTTTCTTCACAAAACCAGGAACCTGGTGGTATCATTAACATAGAAAGAACCTCCCATGTTTGCCCAGTGGCAATGGAAGGGGAGTGTGGCAGGCAGACAACGAAATTCTTGATGGGGGGGACTTTGTCTAAGCATGAAGGAGTAGAACTTATGCTTAATGGGGGGAAAGACCACAAAGAAAAATCTTGGAATATTTTATCCAGGGATGTTCTAAAAACAATATTAAACATTCTGTGACTTCACTCAATTATTTGCAAACAAGGGCTGGACTAAGTGATTGCAAACCACTCCTTTACCATTTAATTCATTGCTTTTCTTTTAAGAACTTAATTAGCTGTAGACAAGAGATTTCAATGTAAATGTACATTTCTAACCCTAGTTTATTAAGTGTGACATTAACATGCCAGTTTTGTAAAGCACGTTTAATTTTCAATTCTCATAGGCTCATAAACAATCAGTTGAAAATTATACTGTACCTGACATTTATTGGGGACACTGTACATGTTTGATTCCAGACTAGATATACTACAGTCAGGGTTTCTAATTGCTATAGTAGAGCTTATAATGTTACCATTCCTCATGCCCCTGGTTAATTGTTGTAGCACCAATTTATTTTCAGTAGCCTGCATCCCGTCCACTCTTCTGCTTTTCATGGTTTGGTTTATTCTCAGTTAAGGGTGGTCTAAAAGATATTAGATGAAAAATTCCAGAAATAAATGATTCATAAGTTTTAAATGACATGCCACTCTGAGTTGTATCCTGTTCCATACCATCTGGGATGGGAATCACCAGGTGTCCAGCATCATAGCCACACTGTACACACTATCCAATCATCTAGTCGTCATTTTGTAGCTACCTCAGTGATCAGATCTATTGTCACAATACTACAGAGCTTGTGTTCAAGTAAGCTCATTTTGCTTAATAATGACCCCAAAGTACAAGAGTAATGATGTTGACAACTTGGATATGCCAAAGGGAAACTGGAAAGGGCTTCCTTTAAGTGAAAAGGTAAAAATCCTGATTTAATAAGGATATATATATATATATATATATATATATATATACTGAAGTTCCTGAGATCTATTACTTAAATCAAATCTATTTACTATTCACGAAATTGTGGGAAATTTTTTGTGTTAGTTTTGCTTTTGCATCTCAAACTGCAAAAATTAAGACCCCTGTGCATATATGTTAATTTTTATGGAAAAGGCATTAAATTTTGTGTATGCAGAGGAAAAAATAGTATACATAGAGTTTGCTATTATCTAGGTTTCAGGCATCCACTGGGGGTCCTGGAACATATCTCGCATGGATAAAGAAGGGCTGTATACTCCAAATTTCTGTGAGCTATCAGTTTGGACTGAGCTCAGTTGGGCAGTACTTCTGCTGCTCTTTTGAAGTCACCGATGTGGCTATTGTCCAACAGTGGGTTGGCCAGAGGCTGCTGGCCTAGGGTCCCTTGCTAGGATGGCTTGTCTCTTTTCCACGTGATCATTCTTTCTCCTGCCCATCAGCCTGGGCTGGGTCTCCTGGCTGCAGCAGGTCAAGTAGGAAGCATGAATGCTGCAAGGCGGCCTGAGCCTGATCCTCAGGACTCACAGCAAGTCATGAGGCCAGCCAGACTCAGGAAAGGTAAAAATGGATTCCATCTCTTCATGGGAAAAACTGTCAAGAGTTTGTGGCCATTTTTAACAGATTACATATGCTCTCACAGATAAGTGATGTAAGACTCACAGGGATTATGTAACACATCTAAGATCTTATAGCCAGCAAGGAACTCATAGAGGTGAGCTCCAGTTGAGATTTTTTTGGATTTCAAAGTCCATGCCCCTTTAACCACATAGCATGCCTCCAACTCAACTGCACTTCATACACGCCTAAATTGCTCAAAGTATTTGTTAGGGATGAATTGCACCCCTAATGCCCGCCATAGTAGGCCTACTTCATGTTTTGAAGTCCTGACCCTCAGGACTTCTGAATGTGGTTATATTTGAATATAAGGTCTTGGAAGAGATAATTAAGATAAATGGGTTGGTTAGATTGGGATCTAATTGAATATTATCTTTGTTAGAAGAGATTAGAAACCAGAGGGAAGAAACAAGAGCCATCTATGGGGTACACGGCAGCTAACCTCAAAGGCACCTTGATCTTGGGTTTCTAGCCCTTAGAATTGTAACAAGATATATTTCTGTTGTTCTAGGGGCCCAGCCTGTGGTTCTTTATTATGGCAGTCCTAGAAAACTAATATAGCAGGTTATGCAAATTGTGGCTCCTTTGGTGCTCATAGTAGCTTTCTAAGGCTGGTAGAAAAAGTTCTATTGTTACTGATATTTAAATATGATTGACATACTGGAGGACTATCTGCACCTCACTTAGAGGGTGAGCTAGCGCTGGAGCCTTATTACAAGCAAGGTTTTGTGGTTTTGGCACCATGTTTTCTTTTTTAAATCAAGGCCCATACCTCATTCCAAGTCTTCTCTTATGTACCAGTATTGGGAATGGCCTAGGAAGATTTGAGAAAGCTCTGATTATTAATAAATATATTTCAAAAATCATTTTGTAGCCGGGCGTGGTGGCGCACGCTTGTAATCCCTGCACTTGGGAGGCGGAGACGGAGGATCGCGCTGGTTCGAAGCCAGCCGAGCTGGCTTAAGAGACCCTGTTTCCAAATAAAAATATAAAAATAGGTCTGGGAGTGTAGCCTGGAGGTAGAAGGGCTTTCAGGAACCCCAGTACCACCACCACCAAAAAAAAAACAAACAAACAATCATTTTGTAGATGAAAAGGGCAGACCTGGGGAAGGACCTGGTTTAGGCCAGGAAGCCAGCAGCTATTATAATGTAAAACATCTTAGCTAAAAGTAATTAGCAAGTGGAAGAGAAGGGGAGCTAGGACTTCCTCATTCTAAAGACAGCTTAACATATAATTGGTATCTAGTTAGGATGGGAGGAGGGGATCAACCTTCAGGAAAGGAGGAACC
This sequence comes from Muscardinus avellanarius, assembly GCF_963383645.1. Taxonomy (NCBI): domain Eukaryota; kingdom Metazoa; phylum Chordata; class Mammalia; order Rodentia; family Gliridae; genus Muscardinus; species Muscardinus avellanarius. The sequence goes on along the minus strand of NC_137789.1, from coordinate 56,903,116 downwards.
TGGGCATAAACCAAAGTTTGGCAGGAAAATCAAGGGTATGGACTTTACCTATGTCAGAGTTACATAAAGCAAGATGGAGGATGTCATGTCTATAAAAAGGCTGTTCTGTGTTTTGTATTTTGGTAATTTCGTTCATAGCACCCCCCATGCCACTCCTGAATGGCATGGGGCTGTGACTGTCTTCTGTATTTCTATCTTCTTAATAAACTCCTTTAAATCTTCAGCAAGAGTCTGGGCTATTGCATATTTATCCTCAGCTCAGGACAAGAACCCGCAGTTTTTTTGAGGAAAATTGTTTCCGGGAGTCTAACAAAGGTCCCTGGGGACTGTTCCCCTAAATGGTAACCCTCACCACTAAATGGTAACATTCATCTTTAACCGTAACAACTTATACCTATTCCATTTTTCAAAAAAATACAAAAAAACCCACCTGATGATTTTATAATCAGAACACATTTTAAACTGTTTTATTTTTCCTCATTAAAATGCCAAGATTGAGCAATTTTGGGAAATCTAATAAACTATTTTGTCTTTTACTATTATTATTATTATTATTATTATTATTATTATTATTATTATTATTGTTTTGGTACTTGGGATTGAATCTAGGGGCATTCCACTTCTGATCTACACCCCCAGCCTATTTATTTATTTATTTATTTATTTATTTACTTATTTATTTATTTATTGCAGTACTGGGGATGGAACCCAGGGGCATTCTACTTCCAAATTACACCCCCAGCCCAATTTTTTATTTTTTATTTAGAAACAAGGTCTCACTGAGTTGTAAAGGGCCTCACCAAGTAGTAGCTGAGGCTAAAGGAGGGTCTCACTAAGTTGCTGTGGGTCTTGCTAAGTTGCTGAGAATGACCTCAAACTTTGTATCTTTCTGTCTCAGCCTCCCAAGTACTAGGATTACAGGCATGCACCGCCATACCCAACCTTATTATTATTGTTTTCTCCATGCCAGACCTATTGAAACAAAATCTGCATTTCAGCAAGCTTTCCCAGGTGATTTTTGAGCATGCCAATATTTGATAAGTACTCTTGTATTCAACCTCAAGCTTGTTATATTTTACTAGAGTTGCGCCTACAAATATTCTTACTCCATAAATCTGAAACACAGAAAGAAAACTGTAGTGATAACAAGCTAGAAAGAGTTTGGTTGTAATCACCTAACCTAGCAGAAAGAAATCTGGAAAGATTGCAGGCCAAAGTATTAAAGAGTAAAGACCGACAGTAAAAGAGGGCATGCCTGCACTGGGGAGCACAGCCCCCTTGTCCTCAGTGTGCTTAGCTGTGGAGGACCTGGTACAGGCTCTGGCATTCCCAACCCTGTCCCACGCCTGCCCCCAGCCTTACTCTGTTTAGGATTTTCTTGTAGAATGAATGAATGATATAGTTAAAGCTTTTTGTTTTTTTTATTGCTAGACATAAGAGGAGTTTCTCTTTCTGAATGTGTCTATGACCTCTTAAAGATTTTTATCAGCAATGGAAAGAAAGCCATAGAAAAAAGGCTCTTGTGTTACCAAGAACATAAATCTGGGAGAACATGGCAGGGCCCATTATTTATTCCTTGGCACTTGTTTTTGCTTAGTGGTGTGTGTGTGTGTGTGTGTGTGTGTGTGTGTGTGTGTGTGTGTGTTTGTTACATGGGATTGAATCCAGGGGCATTTTACTTCCAAGCTACATCCCCAGCCCTATTTTTTTTGTCTTGAAACAAAATCTTGCTAGGTTGCTACGAGTCTCACTAAGTAGCTGAGGCTGTTTGTAAACCTGTGATCCTCCTGTCTCAGCCTCCCAAGTACTGGATTATAGGCATGCTCCCCCATGCCTAGCTGTTTTTGCCCTCTTAATAATAAAATTATTATCTTTAACCACATAATCTAGCAGAAGGAAATCAGGCAGGATTGCAGGCCAGGATATTAAAGAGAAAAAAAATGTAGAGGCAAAAAATATTTCACCTTCCCTTGTGTTTAAATACAACCAAACTGCTAAGTTCTAAGTAATGGCGTATAGACAAAAGAAAGTATTTCATGTAAATGAGTCTCTCGAGAGTCACCTTAAGTAGACTGAAGTCAGCCTTCTTGGCTCTTTATGGCTTCCTGTTGGTTGGAAAATGGATGTGACAACTGGAGCATTAGCCCTCATCTTGGACTATAAAATCAAAGAGATATTAAGAAAAACAGACTCCAGTTAAAGAGATCAGAGCCCATGGTGATCAGAGTGAGCATTCCAGCCCTCAAGTGCCTACCTCTGGTGTTTGTTCACAAAAGGTACAAATAAGTTTATATTTAAGTCATTATATCTAAGTGTTATCTTATTTACAACCAACCCTAATCTGGTGAATCCCTTGCTTATATATTAAATAATGAAATTGTTACAGGGCTGTGAGTTTCCTTCAGTGCTTGTCTGCCCAAGAGAAAGGTTTCATTTGGGGGATGCAGGTAGCGTGAGCATGAAGGGTTTTATTGGGTGGGTCACACATCTGGCTAGTCCAAGAGCAGAACAAAAAAAGGCACTGAGTCTGCTGCACGGCGAGTTTCTCTACTGTACAGAAATCTCACCCCTCCTCATGCATAGTAGTTGGGGTGATTACTTTGGGTTTTGTGTTATGGTTTAGTGTGGTTGCGCACAACTGTCATGTGGGAATCTAAAGTTGCAGTGTAATAGGCTGGACATCTTTAACTACAGCTGGGTGGGCCAATTCCCATATCTCTTCTCAGGAAGGCTTCTCTCCATCCCCTATTTTCCTGACCTGCTCATTTCTGGCTAGCGACCTAACAAAATCAAGATTGGAACACTTTGGACAAATTGAGACAATGGTCAAAACTGTTACAAAATAAAATGTAAAGGCCTGTATTTTTTTTTTTAACATTTTTAGCCAGTAGTGGTGTCACACACCTGCAATTCCAGTACTTGGGAAGCTGAGACAGGAGGATCGGAGATTCAAAGCCAGTCTCAGCAATTAAGTGAGGCTCTCAGCAACTTAGTGAGACGTTATTTCCAAATAAAAAACAAAATCAGTCTTGGGGTATAGGCTGGAGGTAGCCGGGCCCTGGGTTCAAGCCCTAGTAACACACACACACACACACACACACACACACACACACACACACACACCTTCCAAATATGTAATTGAGAAGAACTGGCTAAATAATAATCCAAAAGACCTGTGCATGTGGGGAGGGGAGAGTTGGCAGATGCAAATGTCAGGTGTCTGGACATGTAATGAGGCTAATTTAAGAATTACATCATCTAGGCTATGTTAAATTTCACTCAGATCAAGGGGTTGGTACTCTCGATTCTCTGTATTGGCACAGAAAATGGGGCACATTACATTCCTCCCAAGACCCAATATTCCTTGGAGGTATAATTGATATAGGATGGAAGAAATAAGTAGGTAGAAAGGAGACAGACAGGAAGGAAAAGTAAAAATATAACTTTAATATAAGATCCTGAGGCTGAAATGCTTCAGCCTCTAGTCCACAAACCAGTTCTCTTTCCCAGGCCTGACTCTCCCATAAATTCTTGGGAAACCTGTAGATCCTAGAGTTAACAATATTTCCAAGAAAACCTATAATTTAGGATATGCTAGCTCATCTGTCAATCAACTAATGGGGACCCCAATCAACCCAAGATCATCCACCCTAAGGCTGACCAGACCACAGACCTTCAGGAAGCACCTCGGGACTAATGGACTGAGTTCATCCACCCTAAGACTGACCAGACCACCTGTCCACCATAAACCACCTTGGGACTACCGGACTGAGCTCATCCTCATATACCATCTCTAGCCCACCCCTCACGAAAGTCCCCTATAAGAAGAGAACCCTGTACTCCTTCAAATGACTTCCTCATCTTGAGGGGCCTGCATTCTCTCTTGAATGTGTATTTCCTCCCCTTTTCCCAAATAAACCTCTGTCCATGTCTCTGACTGGCACGTGCTGAAATTCTTTTCCGTCACATTAGCCAAGGACCCTGCAGTCCCCGAGCTCCTGAGTTGAGGACGCAACCCAACATAATGACAGGCTCTCGAGAGTGTCTAGAGAACAAATAAGAGAAGATTCTGGAAACTATGTCACAGTTCATGGAAAGAGCTGTGAAGTATTAGCCTGGAGAGGGGAACACATATGGGACAAATAGTTGTTACCTTCAAGTATTCAAAGACTGGATGCATGGAAGACAGGGTATGGTTGGCTCATTCACTTTCCCCTGCAGAGGTCATACTTACCACCAACGAATGAAAGGTACTGGAGGCCAACTTCTCCATATAAGAAATAGCTTCTCAGTATGGAAGGCTGCTCTTAGGAGGATGAGCAGCTTCGAGAGGCTGGTCATCATCAAATCATGCCGAGTGCTCACCTTTATTTGGTACATACGATGGGGCAGGTGCTTCCTACCTGTTAGATCCTTCAATCCTCACAGACCAATGAGGTAGGTTCTATTTTTGTCTCTGTTTTACAAATTTGGAAGTTGAGGTTTGGAAAAGCTGGGTGCCCCACCCAATGTCATGTGGCTGGTAAAAGGCAGAGCCAGGCTTTGATGTTACTTTGCTTCTCTATATTTCCCATTCCCGTGACATGATGGTCAGGCACAGGCCAGGTCCGAGGGGAGCATCAGCTGGTGGTGCTGTCACACTGATTTCTGAGTAAAGCCACATCTGAAAAATATCTATTTCTTGAGTCAGGCATGGTGGTGCATGCTTGTAGTCCCAGGACTTGGAAGGCTGAGACAGGAGGATCTACTTAGTGAGGCCCTCTGCAAATTAGTGAGACCCTGTTTCAAAATAAAGAATAAAAATAGGGCTAAGGGTGTGTCTTGGAGATACAATGCCCCTGGGTTAAATCCCCCACTGCAAAAAAAAAAAAAAAGGATAAAATTTCTATTCCTTTATCTTGAAAGCATTTTCCTAAGTTTAGCAATAGAAATGAGACTCTGATATGGTGGGACAGAGACCTACTGGTTGTGACTTGACTCTGGAGGTCAAAAGAGAAAATCATGAAATAAGAGAAATTTATTGTTGTTATTGTTATTATTTTGTACTAGGAATGAAACCCAGGGGTGTTTTACCTCTAAACTACACCCCCAGCCCTTTAAAAAATGTTTTTATTTTATTTTTGAAACAGGTTCTTGCCAGGTTGCTGAGAGTCTCACTAAATGACTGAGGGTGGTCATGAATCTGTGATTTTCCTGATTCAGCCTCTCAAGTACTAGATTATAGGCATGCACCACCATGTACAGCAAACTTTATTATTATTTTTTTTATTTTTTATTTTTGTGCTACTGGGGTTCCTGGAAGCCCTTCTACCTCCGGGCTACACTCCCAGACACCTATTTTGTATTTTTATTTGGAAACAGGGTCTCTTAAGCCAGCACATGCGCCTGGCTTCGAACCTGCGAGATCCTCCTGTCTCTGCCTCCCAAGCGCGGGGATTACAAGCGTGCGCCACCACACCCGGCAAACTTTATTATTTTGGATGAAACATATATTGCAGGGATGAGACACTAAAAACTACATTTCCCAGGCTTACCCAGAATTAGGGTTCTGCATGTGCCTTAGGTTTTGTTATCTAGCAAAAAAAAAAAAAAAAAAAAAAAAAAAAAAAAAAAAAAAAGGAAAGCAAAGATAGAGTGGAAGTGAAATGCAACTTTTGGGAGAATATAATTAAAAAAAACATATTCTGCCAATACTGAAAATATCTCCACGAAGTTTGAACAGTAGAAGAGAAAGAAAACTTTATTATTGAGTAAGCATTAAATACAGGGATGATGATGTATATTACAAGCAATCCGCTGAAGAGATTGCACAGGCAGAAAAAAATCTCAACCTTGCATATAGCCAAGCAAATACTACTCATTCTGTACACATTCTCCAGATAAACAACTCATGTGCAAGTCAGAGGGTTCATTTATCACCCATAGTTGATTCTAAATTCACCTGGAGGTTGGGTTAGTCAACTGTGCTTGCTGATAGCTGTTATCCAAAGGAAAAACAAATTTCCTATATTTTCATGCAGGAGCTAGGTTTGTAAGTTGGAAACAAGTTCCAGCTGAAGCCAGGCCTGGACTCCCACAGGCTGAGAGATAGAGGTGTTATCTTCCCTGATTACATTTCAGAGTTGATTTCCAGGTCCTTAAAGAAACATTCCTGGGTTCTAAGATTGGCAAGAGGCTTATTTGGCTTTTAAAGAATTACATATATTTCAATGCTATGAAAAAAATTATAAGTTTTCTAAAAATAATCTAAGGAAAGGAAGAAGTCATTTCCAATCTCTTTGGAAAATTCGTTTCGTGTATACAAAATTTGTACATAGTCATACTCTATGGCATTTATATTTTGGCAGCTATCTAATAAATGTATACATACAACAAAAGGTATCCGGGAATGTTTAAGACAATATAATTTGTAATGGCTTCAAACTGGAAATGGTTCAGACTTCTGTAAAGAATTGAAGGAATAAACAAATTGTGGCATATTTATATACTGGAATAACACAGCAATTAAGTAAATATCTCTACACTTAATAACCTGGGTGACTCTCACAAGGACCTTGGTCATCTATAGAAACCATATGCAAAGTGAAACACAGTTTATAATTCCATTCATATAAAATCAGAAAAATTATTTTGTGATGTTTCAATGCAGAGCAGTTATCTTGGAAAACAAATATATTTTCTGAGGTTTCCAGCTAATATTCAATTTCTTGACCTCTGGTATTTTTATGGGAGTGTTCTCCTCACAGTAATTCTATAAAATGTACCTTTGTGATTTGTAGACTTTCCTGAGTGCATAATCAATAAAAATATGCTTATTGAAAAAATAGCCAAACTATTAGTTATAAGCAAAAATATCAAAGGGATATTATTGTAAAACATTATATGGGTGGGCTTATCTGGTTAATTGTGACACATACAGATATAAATTTGCATAAGTAAATCTGAAACCAAGGAATCCACATTGGAGAAATGAGTGAACCAAGGTGTCAGCAGGGTGGGCTTTGGAGGACTGCACAGGTGAATGCGTTCAGGTTCTCTTCAGCCATTGGTAACTTGCTGGTAATTTGGTATTCCTTGGCTTGTGAAGGCATCACACCAACTTCTCTACTTTTCTGCTTACAGGATGTTCTCTGCATGTGTCTATTCTGTGTCCAAATTTTTCCTTTATTTAAGTATACAAGTCACATTGGATTAAGGCTCAATCCTAGGGACCTCATTTTAACTTAATTTCCTCTGTCAAGAGCCTATTTCTAAATAAGGTCATATTCTGAAATAATATGACCTTATTATTATTATTGAAGCGTATGTTTTGGAGGCAAACAATTCAAAGCCACAACAGGGATGAAGGATGTATATTAGTTAGAAGTAATACTTTGTACTTTTTCTGGGAACCAAAATGCATGTATAATACTGCTTTATACAAAGGAACAGCTTGGTTTATGAGGGGGTCAGTGTTTAAGCTGTTTCAATTTTTTCTCATTTCTTTTTTCTTTGAACAGCAGATATTAGCCTCGCATTTTGCATGAGCAAACAGGCTTAAAGTGCCTGTGAGATTTCCCTAATATCCCACTGCTTCTTGGAGGTGAAGCTGCAACCTAGTCTGGTATTATCTCTTCTGTAGTCCTCAAATTGGTCAGCCATCTTGGTTGTAAGCCACAGAAGCCACACTGGTCACTCTAAGGCAAATGAAAGAAAGGGAGAGACATAAGGTGAGGAAAGGAAGGAGGAAAGGAAGAAAAAGGAAAGTCAGAACAGATTTGGAGCATAATGGGGAAGGAGTATTAACAAGAGGTTAAGGCACTCATCTTGCAAACCTGGCAGTTACCAGGCAGCTTAATTATAGGCAGCTTCAGAAGCTTGGCAGCAAGAACTTGATGAAGACACCATCTGGTCTTTGGGATGTCTCCAAAATTCAGAAAGATATTTTTTCCTAGATCAGAATTAAAAATCCTAGGAAGGAGGCCTTGTTGGCTGAGTTTTAATCTCCTGCCTGCTCCTCAACGATACCAAGGGGCTAGGGAGGGTTTGGTCCTCTATTCCTGGGTGAAGGTAGTAAGGGTTGGGTAATTTCCCAAAAGCCAGGGACTTTCTCCCAAAGGTCAATTAAGAAACTAATTCGAGTGAGTTGTTAGATTCTAGAGAGTATAAGAATGGCAAACCTCTTCTTTTCTTTTATTTTTTTAGTATACTTTAATTGGTGAGTTGTAGTCTCGCACCATCCTGTAGTTCAGCGTGATAGTGACATATATGTACACAGCACGTGGTGGGCTTCCCGCAGCTCCCTGTCCACTCCCTCTCCTTCCCCATGCATGATGGTGAGAATGGCATTGGAAATTTCATATACATACATAATGTCAATGAAAGTGTTTCCTTCATTAATTTTTCTTCTCCCCTCCCCCAACCACCTTCTCCTAGGCCCCCTCTATAGCGCCAATGGAGTTTCTCCTACATTATCCAAAGTCCCTCTCATAGCCCCATTACTCTCTAGCTTTCACATAGGAGAGAAAACACATGAGACTAGCTAATCTCATTTAACATAATGTTTTCCAGGTCCATGCCTTTACCTGCAAATGATGTAATTTTGTTCTTCTTTATTGCTATTGGCAAACCTCTTCTCTAATGGTGTTCCTCATAGCTGGGCATGGTGGCACACGCTTGTAATCCCAGTACTTGGGAGGCTGAGACAGGAGGACTGCATTCGTAGACAGCCTCAGCTACTTAGCGAGGTCCTTCGCAGCTCAGTGAGACCCTGTTTCAAAATAAAGAATAAAAATATAGGGCTGGGGTTGTAGCTAGGAGTTAGAATGCCCCTGGGTTCCATCTGCAGTACCACAAAAAAAAAAAAAAAGAAAAAAAAAGAAGAAAAAGAAAGAAAAAATAAAAAGAAAAAAGAAAAAAATAGAAAAAATAGAACTGGGGGTATAGCTCAGAGTTATAGTTCACCTATAACAGCCCTCAGAGCTACAGCTAAGACATACACACACACACACACACACACACACACACACACACAATTCACACATATATATTAGTGTTTCTCTTACTTGATAAAAGAACAAATAGATAATTCATTGTAGCAGTTGGATTCTGACTAAGGTGAAAGTTTGAGGGTTATTACAGGTGAACACTAACTTCAGACTCAGCACACATTCAAGGTTGAGCTGCCTGGTGGTTTACAGGGCCTTTGCAACCCAATGGGCTGAGCTGGGCTACTTTAAGCTGGGCCCCACACTTGCTTTTCAGTCTGAGTTAATTCTCAGTCTTAACTAAGAAATTACAAAATAAAACTGCAGGTCAATCATTCTGAAGATCCAACAGGATGGAACAAACAAAACAATATTAATGACAGAAATACTAGTGGCATCTAAGAGGAGATAAAATGGCAATCAATGATAAAATGTCAGCAAGAGAGGCCGGGTACTGTCACTGAAGCAGCTGGGGGAGTATAGGGAAAACGGGGACTTTCAAGGAAGTGTATTAGTTTATTATGGCTGCTGTAACAAAGGGCCCCAAACTGGCAAGTTTAAATGACATTTCTTGTCTCTAGATTCTGGACACTAGATGTCCACCACCACCACAGTGTCAGCAGTGTGGGCTTTTGAGAACTGTGCAGATGAGTGTGTTCAGGCTTTCTCCAGCCTTTGAGAGTTTGCTGTATTTTTTGGCATCCCTTGGCTTGTGAATGTATCACCCCAATTTCTCTGCCTCTGTTTACATGATGGTCTTTCTGTGTATATCTATCTCTGAGTCCAAATTTTCCCTTTATGTGCACAAGTTATATTGGATTAAGACTCAATACCAAGGGTCTCATTTAACTTGATTACCTCTGTTAAGACCCTATTTCCAAATAAGGTCATTTTCAGAAAAATTAGGGATTAAGTTTGAAACATATGTTTTGGGTGCACATAGTTCAACCCAAAGAGGGTATGTTATTAGTAATACTTTTTTTTTTCAAAAGTAACACTTTGTACTTTTTTGGGGGACTCAAAGGCATGTATGATAATGCTTTGTACATAGGAATAGCTTGGTTTGTGAGGGATCGGTGATTTTCCTAGTCTCAAAAGGCAATGTCAAGGCTCCAGATACTGTGTCCTGAGGTCTGATCTTTATTAATAATTCTGCTAAGCTTTCATTTTTATCTCTATTACAAGCTACAAAGATTTTTCCTAGGAAAATATAGTTTGTGCCATATGCTATTTAATATATTAGCTTTATTTGGTTGTCATGTAACCAGGAATTATCTGAAATATTTCCTGGGTATTACGGCATTATTATGCTCAACTGCTCTGCGTATATTTTGGGACTCCATCAGTGGGGCAAAGAGTAAAAAAAGGGGTAGGGGGAGAAGGGTGGGGAAAAGTAAAGGGGGGGTGTATGAGACCATCTGTTAAATTTTTAGCATTCACAGGACTTTGTGGCGACTCTCTATCTATCTTGCTAGAAACAAGTGAGATAGAATAAATCCTCTGCTCAGAAAAAGGGCTGGAGAGCAGGCTTAGTGCCCAAAGATGTCCCCTGAAATCTGGCTAGAGAATACCAGGACACTTAGGACCTGGAGGGAGTCTAAATATTATATAGTTGCCCCTCCATATCTGTAGGTTCTGCATTCATAAATTCAACCAATCCATGTATTAAAAATAAATGAAAAAGACTGCATCTATACTGAACACATACAGGTATTTTCCTCATCATTATTCCCTAAACAATACAGTGTAGTAATTACTTACATAGCCTTTATATTGTATTAGGGCTTATACGTAATCTAGAGATTATTTAAAGTGTACAGGAAGATGTGCATAGATTATAGGTAAACACTATGCATGCATTTTGTATAAGGGAGTTGAGCATACCGAGATCTGGGCATTTGAGGAGTCTTAAGCATACATTGGAACCGTCTTCTGAGGACAATTGTGTTGGTAAAATACCTTTTAGGTGTTATCACTTTATTACAAAAAGGACCACTTTTTCCTTGGACTCAGGTCAGAACCCCTTTGGGTTATCTTATGCAAGACACTCAGTGCTGAGAGATTAATTTGTCTCTACCTGGCACCTGCACTGCATGGAATTCCTCTTCTGTTGATTTTAAGAAGGGGCAAGGCAAGGTGCCTTAAATAACAAATGTTCATCTTCTGTAGCTGGGAATAGATGGAAAAACCACTGTACCCTTTTTTATTTCAAGGTCTGAAGACAGTGGGGAAAGTGAGGCCAGACATATTAAATTATCCTTTGGCCAGCGTCAGCTTCTGAGTGTGCCTCAGGCCTTATGTAGAAATATGCCACATCAAGTCTGCACGGGAGGCAGGATGAAATTAATCTTGCCGCCAGTACCATTTTGTGTTTAGATGTTCTCTATTTTTATTAAAAATCAGCTTCCAAAAAGTCTGGCTACTTTTCTTTATTTAGTACTGGAAATTGAACCCAGAGACATTCTACCTCTGAGATATACCCTCAGCCATTTTTATTTTGAAACAGGGCCTACCTAAATTGCAGAGGGTCTCCCTAAATTTCTGAGGGTGGCCTTGAACCTGTGATCCTCCTGTCTATGCCTCCAAAGTACTGGGATTATAGGTCTGCACCATCATGCCTGGTTTCTGACTGCTTTCTTATTTGTCTTTGCAGCACGGTAGATAGCCCCCCACCCCATTCTGAAGAAAATGTGACTTTTTTTATCTTCCAGACTGTGCAAATGCTATGGACTTTAGCTTTTTTTTTTTTTTTTTTTTTTTTTTGGACTGGCTTGAGAGTTATAAAAACAAACCCTTCATGACTGTTTAAGCTTACTCTCTTCCTCCAGGAATGTGCTGACACCCACAGCTGTCTGCCCTGTCGGGTAGCCAGAGTGGTGTGATGATGACCACATTGGATTGTAAGTGGAAGGTTCTGGACACCAGGTGCTGACCAGCCAACAAGGCACAGATGTCCCATGGCAGTGGAAAATTGCTTTGTAGGCCAGTTGTGAGGCTAAGAAATGGCCTGATGCAAACAAAAACAAGTCCTGACCGCATCCCAGCTCTGCCTACCCTTCGAGGCAGGAGGCTGAGCACTCCTCATTGCTGACAGGGCACGGTGCTCACAGAGGTCTCCCTGTTAGTTCTGGAAGTAGACCCCCCCATAGCCACAGATAAGGCAGAGGGAGAGTAACACACCATCGAAACTAAACTAATAGATTAAGGGATGATACTTACATATGCTAATGTGGATAGATCCTGGCCATCTTTGATTCAATTTGATAGTGATGTAAACACAACAGCAGGAGTTATTTTTAGTCCTATGCAGTATATGTTGCAAAAGAGTCTGACCTCTCCAGCTTTTGTGGTCTGAATCTTATTGAGCCATTAATTCATTTAGCAGGAAGTATCTCAAATAATCTCAAAAATAGGTGGAGAGGGCGTGTATGGGAGCCTCAATAGCTGTTCTGTTCAGGGAGGGCTTGGGGCATTGGTGTTCAGTTCAGAAACTGAAACCATGTTCTCTTCCTCTTCTTCTTGTGGGCCCCTTGGTGGTGTTATGCAAGTCCACAGGAGGAAGTGTTGTAGCAACAGTCCAAGAGATATAGTGGCCCACAAGTGTGTTTCTTAAGACATGTTATCTTTACATCTTTAAAAATGCCTCTCGATTCTGTTAGGCTAACAGAAAAGTGTTATGAATCTACATTGTGATTTCTAAAAAGGGAGCACTTTGAAGTTGTTAGATAAAATGTGTTAAATGGTTATAAAGTAAAATCTATGTTCAATAAGAGCTGTTGATTTTTCCCAACAGATTTTTAATTATTTTTACATTATGAATTCACATTAATTCAAGAGAAAAGAGAAAGAAAAAAGGGGAAAGGAGAGGCCATTATTTCAAGTGTTCAAGTTACCATCACCTCCTACCTCTGAACTCAGACAGTTGGAGCAGTGGCCTTGGCTGTGAATGCTACCAGCCAGGCAAGATTGGCCTCAGTGTACCCACGTTTTCCTCTGAGAAATGGTATTTAGACCATCACACGCTCACCAGCTATTATGAATCCATTCTGGAAACCAGTTAAATAAAGATAATCCCAATAGATGAATATGGAGCAAATGCCATTTTCATTCCTCTAGAAAATAAGTGTAATTTGAACAGCCAATAGGTGGCCCTTTTTTTTAATTATTTGGGTCTGGGGATGAAATCCAGGGGCATTCGACCTCCGAGCTACACCCCCTGCCCTGTTTTTATCCTTTATTTTGAAACAGGGTGTCGCTAGTTACGGAGGGCCTCACTAAGTAGCTGAGGCTGTCTGTGAACCGTGATCCTCCGGTCTCGGCCTCCTCAGTGCTGGGATTACAAGTGTGCGTCAACACGCCTGGCACAGGTGGCCCTTTCAGCTGCTCCTTTATTGCTCCATTTGGGTTTATACTCAGGTCAAGAAGCCACATAACCACACGGGATGATGTAAAAAACAATACAAAGAAGTGTTGGGTCAGAAACACACAGCAGACAAGTATGAGTGGGAAGCGCCGGCAATGTGGTGCTCCTCATTCTCTCTGTATCCTAGTCCTCCAGCGCCCTGGCCATTGGCTGAAGGATCAGTCTCTCTCCTTCCTTCTCTCCCTCCCTCTCTTTTCTTCTCTTTCCCTCTTCTTTTTTTCTTCTGTCCCACAAAAGGCTTCTATCTCAATAGCCTTCACATAGCATCTAAAAAACAACTATTTCTAAATTCTCCATATTCTGAAAGAGTAAGCATTCTGATCTGTTGATTCTCTAAGCAGGAGTTCCAATAATTTTACTAGTTTCTGTACTCTCTACACAGTGTTGCTAAATATTGGGAAATCACTCATAGAATGTGTATGAAGCCTTTTTAAACAGAAATCTCATGATCACAGCCTTTAGTACACATTACTTATCATAGTTTGTCTTGGGCATGTCAAGGACAGGGATACCGATAGGAGATTGGGAAATACTTCACAGATGAAATACAGACTGATGTGCTTTTTCACAAACCTCCTGTTTCTAGGTTGGAGATCATAGTTAAGTGCCTAGTTAAAGACTGAAAAGACACAAGGAGAATACAATTCAGAGATCATTCAAAGAACAATTCTTCAGAAACTCCTATGGGACAAGCTATTAAATTCATGATGTTGTCATTAAAAGATTTGATTTCTGGCATTGTATGTTTCATCAAGGTTAGGGTTAGAGTCAGCGTTAGGGTTAGCAGAGAGTCAGCTGGCTGGGCACTGGGCAGCTCATTTTTTATTTCCTTACAAGGTCCTGCTAATAATTATATATCTTAAAATGCAGTCAAATGGGAGGATTATGAAACGTAAGCCATGAGCTAGTTTTTATGAAGTTGTTAAAATAAGTAAGGGAATTTGTTTTTTTTTTAATAAATAAAGCCAGTTTACTCTTCTCTGTGTGTCAGTAAGAGAGTCACCAGTGGGATGGATAAGGACAGATGACACAGCTACGCAGCAAACCATCAGCTCTCAATCGTGCACAATAATGCCTCACTCAACTTTACAGGGTTTTACTTCTCGATTCGATTCCAGGAGATCAGGTTTCTTGTGAAAATGTGTGAAGGCCAGATATGTCAGGGGAAAGGTGCAGAATCATCTGTGGGGAGAGTGTTTACAGGAAGGGAGATTGCTACCATTATTATTACGTGGCCACTATTTATGGAACCCCGTTCTTTGGCTTGTCTGCTCTCGTGTACTCTTCCCAGCGAGTCTATGAAGTGGGTGGTCATAAGCTTTGTGTTTCAGAAGCTGACCATCAGGAAAGCTAAGTTTTGTAAGGTTTAACAGATAATAAATGATTTCAGAGAGTCCAGACCCATTTGGACTTCAGATTCCAAAGCCCATGTTTCTTTCTGTCTCCCCTCTTTTCCCATCTAGGTGAACACCAGCAGCACCCAATAAAGGAGAGACACAATCCTAGTGGGGCCACTGAACACATTTGTGAGGAAGTGGAGGGAATTTCACCGCTGAGTTACGGGGATAATGACAATATTAATATTAGTTATAGTATTAATTCCACCCTCCTACCTTTAAACCAACCAGTCTCCTGCACCAAGGCCTTCCTATACTGAGTTTTGGCTCACCTGGTCCCCGGAAGCCATCTAGGCAAACTCTAGCTCCAACCCTTTCCACAGGCATTTTTATACATCTCATCCTGACTCCCTGGCTTTCTGCCTTACACCTTCTTCTTCTTCTTCTTCTTTTTTTTTTTTTTTTTTTTGGAGGTACTGGGAGTGGAACCCAGAGGCTTTCTACCTCCGGGCTATACTCCCAGACCTTTTTTTATATTTTATTTGGAAACAGGGTCTCACTAAGTTGCTGAAAGCCTCACTAGATAGCTGAGGCTGGCTTCAAACCCATGTGATCCTCCTGTCTCAGCCTCCTAAGTGCGGGGATTACAAGCATGCGCCACCACGCCCGGCTTTGCCTTACACCTTCTTACCTTCCTGGCTCCTTCTGTTCACACCTCTCTGGTTTCTCTTCTGTATGTTCTCTGGACCAGGATCCCATGATTTGAGCATGATACCTGTGGGACCTAAGGCCTGGGCCCGCTGGCCATGGGGATCTCTGTCACAGGAAGGGTACTGCTCTACAAGCAGAGATGTATCTTTAATTATTAGTAGCTGTACTTCAACATTTTTCTTTAAATTGTTAAAAAATGTTAAGCCACTGTTTAAGTCACTGTTAAAGCCATTGTTTCTAAAGCTGTTGAAACTATTTTATTTTTTCCTTTTGGAAGTCAGTGATTTTAGTTGGTCAGTTTGGTCACTTGCTGAATTAATTCATTCTCTAGTTCCTAAAAGGAGCAGAGAAGAAATAACTGAACAGGGCTCAGCCTAGCAATAGCCTCTATTTTGATAGAATCTCTTCTACTTCTCAGAAGTAGAGGTGGAATTACTGCAAGTCGGACCCCAGGGACAATGTGGCAGGGGCCTGGGCCATAGAGAGACATTCTGTTGGGGTGACTGGGGAGGAGTGGGTTGAAATCCCTATGGCCACGCAGAGTCTGGACAGTCCTGGTGGGCTCAAGGTCCTCTTGTTATTTATTTACTTATTTTTGCTCTTGTTATTTTAGTGAGGCAGTTTTAGTTTAGACACCTCCTTGGTTTGAGACTCACAGCTCACCTCTCTCCAACTCATAAAAGTGACAGGCATTTCCCTTCCCTTCCTGAAGTCCTAGGTTAATATGCTGAGAATTAACAGTTTTAAAAAGAATGGCTCTACAACTTTTAGAAAAATATCCAAATATATTTATGATTAGACTTTTTTTTTCTGAACACAGTTAATATTCAGCATTTTAACTGGAAAACTTTCAACTTCAACTAACTTTTGATTAAAAGTTTAAATTTTGTTTTCAAACTGCTAACACATTAGCATCAAAATTTTAATATTTTTCACATTTTGAACTGACTATTTTGTCTTTCCTTTATAATTTAATGCTGGCCATCAATAAAAATCAAAATAATTTGAGGTAAGGCGATCTAATCCATTAAAATATTTCCTTCTAAAATTCTTAATTTTTGTTCATGGAGAAGTTTTAAATGTTTAAACTTTCTGCAAACTGCTATCTTTTTTTTCTCTTTCTGAATTTTTTTTAGAAATAACAAATGTCAACATTTTATCTTTGATAGAACTCTTGACTAATTCTGGCTTATAGTAGATGCTCTTTCAATTAAATTTAAAATGTTAATTTCATGAAAAATTAATTCAATCTTAATTGTAAATGAACTGTGATTAAATTTTGAATTTTCTGTTTTAAAATTTATATTAGCTAAATCAAACTTTTCTTGCTAAAATGTAAATTAAAGATGACATACTACTTGAGGAATTGGTGAGATATGCTAATTGTGCTTTAATTTTGGAAAAAATAATTTTATTATAAAACTTCTGGAAAAATCAAAACTCACATTTTTTGCATGAAAAAAGTGCTTTGTAGCCGGGCGTGGTGGCGCACGCTTGTAATCCCAGCATTTGGGAGGCTGAGACTGGAGGATTGTGGTTCACGGATAGCCTCAGCTATTTAGTGAGGCCCTCTGCAACTTAGTGAGACCCGGTTTCAAAATAAAGAATAAAAAAAAAAAAAAATAGGGCAGGGGGTGTAGCTTGGAGGTCAAGTGCCCCTGGGTTCCACCTCCAAATCCGAAAAGAAAAAAAAAAAAAAAAAAGAGTGCATTGTATGGACATTTACTGTGACTTTATGACTTGTTACTATATTCATATTCTATTAGGATTATTTTGTTAGGTAGCCAATCAAACCTAGTTTGGTCCATATACAAAAGAATATATTTGATTACATGTCATTAAAAACTTTTACAAAACGTTTAATGGGGCTGCTAAACGTGTAGCATATAAATTTGGGTCATTCTGCAAACTAATTGTTTTAAGAATTGATTTTTAGTGATTTGTGTTGCTCCCTTCTATAAGAGTTAAAAATAAATCCAGGAACATCGGTAATAATGGCCACATTTGTTCTAAATAGATGGTGAGCTAGCGCTGTGTTAAATGCTCTGTAGCAGTTGTCTTCTTTTAATTCAAGCAATAACTTTTTGAATTAATATTGCTATTATTTTTCAGAGGAGAGGTCTGAGGTTCAAGAAGTCAATAATAAGCCAATTATTGTGGTATAGCCCTGTAACCTCAGTACTTATTAGGCTGAGATAAGAGTATCATGTGTTTGAGGCCAGCCTCAGCAACTTAGCAAGACTCTCAGATACTTAATGAGAACTTGTTTCAAAATAAAAATAAAAAGGGCTGAGAGTGTAGGTCAGACAAGGAATGCCCCTGGGTTTCATCTCCAGTACCGCCCCCCCACACACACACACGCTAAAGAAGTTAATAATATAAATTGCCTAGGAAAAATGAAGTCAAGATTGTCTGTTGTAAAGACCAAACTGCTTAAACTGTGAAATGTAAGACAAAAATTATCCATCCCTACCCTACCTCTCTAAAGACTGGAACAAGGTAAGAGGCTTGGCTTCCACTCTGGCCTAAGTGGAAAGAGCTCAGCGTCTCTGTGTGTTGCAGCACCAGGGAAATAGCAGGTGGACGGCACTGATTTCAGTCAGTTACTCAGGGAGCAGGTGTGGCAGAAGAGTTGAACAGGTGATGGATCAGGTCTGGGCATCCAAGTGGTAGGAGGGCAAGGTATTTAGATCAGTCTATGGGCAGTGGTGGCTACAGCTTCACATTCCACACCGTGAGCTGCCTGCTGGTCTCTGGCCACTCAGCACTTTCTCCAGTTTTTCCCCATCAGGCCTTTAGTTCTATTTATTAGATTTGAAGAAGGGCAGCCTATAGCTGGTTGCTCTCTGGAATGTCAGTCAGCTCGGCATAGCTAAGGAGAAAAGTGAGAAGGCCCCTTATCTTGTAACTTGAAAATGTAGAACTTAAGGGCATATGCTCAAGTCTGGTTCAAGGCATCCAGCTCTAGAGGTCATCAAAGAGGGATTGTTCACGAAGGATGCACTTGGAGTGACCAAGTGGCTCCTGGCAAGCTTTTGCTGGGCACACTGAAATGAGATGTTTATTGGCTGGCATGTTTGAGTTTTAGACCCCTTTTTAACAGCAGTTAGCAGATATCCCTCCTTTCTTTTTCCAACTCCAGATCTGAGTATAAGTGGAAACTGCTCTATACTCAACCATGCTACAGACACACACACACACACACACACACACACACACACACACACGCACACGCACACGCACACACACACGCACACACACACGCACACACACACTGCTTCTCTTTCCCACTGTAGCCTGCAGCTTGGGAAGGAAGGAAAAAGAAACTGGGAAGATGTCCACTCCTTTTTGCTCAGGATGACATGATATCCAATATATCAGATTATTTCTCTCTTTCTAATCCTTTCTCTCACACCCTTTCTCAGAGCAAATGAATCTTTACCTATTGAAATAGTGAATTTTATATACATTGTTCAGTTTATTTTTTAAGCTTATGATTCCGATTACTAAGACATTCATGAAGTTGCATAATTATCACCACTATCTAATAACAGATCATTTTCACAACTCCCAAAACTCTGTTACTATTAGCGGGCACTGCCCTTTCCCCTTTCTCAGGCTGTAGGCAATCTACTTTCTGTGTTTATTTTGTCTGACTCTAATCTGTTTTCTGTGGTTAAAGATTTGCCTGTTCTTCCCCCCCTCCACTAGTGGGGATTGAACCCAGGGACCTTCTACCTCTCAGCTACAAAATTTACCTATTCTGAGCCAGGCATGGTGGCATATACCTGTAATCTTGGAATGTTAAGACAGGAGAATCGAAGGTTTGAGGCTAGCCTGAGCCATTGAGTGAGACCTGCAACAACAACAACTTAGTGAGACCCTATTTCAAAATAAAAAGGCTAGGGGTGTAGCCTGGAGTTATAACACCCCTAGATTCAATCCCTAGTACTCCCCCTCAAAATCGCATATTTAGCCATTTCATGAAAGTAGAATCATAGACTTTTGTGTCTGGCTTTTCTTATCTAGCATAACATTTTCAGTGTTCACCCCTGTTGTAGCTAGCATTAGTACTTTATTTCTTTGTATGGCTGAATAGCATTTCATTGTATTAATATGCCACATTTGTTTATTCATTCATCAGTTGATGGACATTTTAGCTGTTCCTATTGTTTAGCTGTTCAGGACAATGCTGTGTAAGCATTCATGTGTGGGCTAATGTGGAAATATATTTTTATTTCTCTTGAGTAATAATACTCAGGAGTGGAATCATTGGTCATATGGTAACTCTGTTTAGCTCCCTGAGGAACTATTCAATTATTTTTCAAAGTAGCTGCACCATTTCACATTCCCACTTGGAGTGTATGAGGGTTCCAACTTCTCCACATTTTCTCCAACACTTATTGTCCCTTATTTTGACTGTGGCCATCCTAGTGGATGCAAAATCATTTTGGTTTTGTTTCCCTAGTGCCTAATGATGTTGAACATCTTTTCATATGTTTAGCGGTCCTTTGTATATCTTCTTTGGAGAAATGCTTATTTCAAAACCTTTGCCCTTTTTTTTTTTTTTTTTTTTTTTTTTGTGGTACTGCTGTCCGTGAACCACCATCCTCAGGTCTCTGCCTCCCAAGTACTGGGATTGCAAGCGTGCGCCACCATGCCTGAAATCTTTGCCTATTTTTAAATCTGGTTAATTTTCTTTTTATTTTTGATGTTTTTGAGTTTCTTACATATTCTGGATACTCATCCTTTACCAGATATATAATTATTAAATGTCTTCTCTTCTGTGGATTGTCTTTTCACTATAAAGAAGTAATGATCCAAGAACTATTTTTTTTTTCCTGGAGACAGAAAAAACTTTATTTGGAGGAACAAGAGAACTCTTCATGTAGAAAGTGGTGGTTGAGCTAGGATTTTAAACAAATGACAAAAATGGAATAAGGCTAAAAACGACTAAAATAAAAATATGTATCGAAATATGCAAGATAAACATTGATTAATTATGGTTCTGCTCAGGCTACTCATATCTTTTGGCTTTATTTAAATCAGTGGTTATGGAACCTGCCTTCGGGTTGAATTGTAAATCAGAGCCGGAAACAAGTGACCCTGTGCCATTAGCATCTAACATGATGCCTTGGATACCTCCAGATCATGGATCCCGTCCTCCTCCTCAGAATAAACATTTGTGCCCTTTTCTTGAGACAGAGTTGCATAAAAGGAGAAATAAGAAAACATCGTGATTCATAGCAGGCCAATGAATGAGGTGTGATTTATGTTGTACTTAGACCAAGGACAGTGAGTTAGGAAGGTGATGTCCCCACGCAAGAACAAGAAACCCGGAGAGAAGAGGATATCCTGAAACACTCAGGGAAGCTTCCTTCTCTGTTAACCTGGGACATAAAAATAGGAGGCTGGGAGGAAGGGGGCTTTTAATTTTGAACTGTCCTATGTATTTTTTCTCAAAATCCCTTGGGTGAACAAAGGAAATCAATATAAACAATAGAGATTCTTGATACTTTTAGGAAATGGAAAACAATGTTCAACAGTAAGAGTTGTGCAGGCCCAAACTGATAGAAAGGTGGTGGAAAATTCCATCACCTTCTGGCTATTTACACACCCGAGAATACAGCGGAACAGCTACCGCTGACACTCAGTAGAAGAGTGTGTTGGAATGATTTGATCAAACAAATGAATCAGCCAAATTTTTACATGCCGGATTGAGGATACAGCCTCTCACAGGTGTTTTATTCTTATATAGAATTACCTGGGTGTATTCATTCGAGTCACCCCTCCATGCCAGTCTGGTATGGAGGTGTATTTCTATTTTCTGTATTTCTATCTTTCTAATAAACTTCTTTAAATCTTCAAAAAAAAAAAAAAAAAGAATTACCTGGAAAAGAGACATTTCCTCGGGTAAACATGGACAGGTTCTGATTATATTACTTAGGGACATTTTGGTAGCGCTGGGGCATTGGGCTTAGTTATTAGGCTGCTCCACATAATGAGAATTAAGTAGAACATCAGATCTACGATGATGCGGAACAGGACTAGGCTCCTAAATAAGATCACAGGATAAATTGTAGGATGATAGAGTTGAGCTTCTGCAGTTTGCTAAGTTCAGAAACATACCAGAACATTTTACGTATACAGTTTACAAAATTTAATTTATATTTAGACTTGACACCTATATTTTTTGAGATTGTATTTCATTACTTATCACAGAGTCCTAAGATATTAATGGCTTAAACAATATAGAAACTTAAGCAAGCTAGAACTCAAAAATTTTTTTTTCATGTGAAGTTAGAGATGAGCAAGGCAGGGTCGGTACAGTGGAAGCACTGATCCATGGTGTGCTCAGGACACAGCCTCGGTCCAGCTTGCCAGGGACCTTCACAGGTGTGTGACCTCACCCTGACGGTACACTCCTCACCTCTGTGTTGCAGGTGTAGGAAGAGGAAGGAGATTAGCAGCAGTTACAGGTGTGCCCTAGCTTACTCATAAGGATTAGTAGAGGAGCTGCCAAAGAAAATGTCTCCCTACATCTCATTGGCCAGAATGCAATCATATGATCTCTCCAATCAGCAAGAAAGGTAAGGGAATGCAGTGTGACTTCTAGAACCATTTGCCCTGCTGAAGAAGTGCAGGTTCGGTTAGCATGAAATAAAGGAAGAACACATACAACATACCACAGTAGTGACAATATCACATTTTAGAAGTAAAGTATGCAGCTGAGCTTCGTAACAAAATTCTTCCTTTGAGTTACACTGCATTTACCTGGTTTGAGTCTCAGTGTCACCTGAAATGTGGCACTCAAATGTAACTGGCTTAATGTGGGTGACAAAGTAACCCAAAGATGCCCAAGAGCTCTGGCATCTTTAGAGATCGGGGTGTGCTTCAAGGAATTAACTATAATGGTGGCTTTTTATAATAGTACATTCTATAACTGAATGGTTATGTTCACCCCTTGTATACTCTTCTTGAAATGAACACTTTAATTAATATTTAACAAGTTATCAAATTTAACCACTGAGCAAATCATCTTTCCTGACATGCGCTTTTTTGTTCATGCTTTTCATCGACATGGTGGCCCAAACCACATCACCAAACACTTGGGTGCTCTCCTGTGCACCTTTGGAAGCAGGGCCGTGTCTTCCTTGACAGATGCAGAACTGAGTGAGCAAATCTTTGCCTCAATGGGCAAAGACACTTGGGATCATCAAAACTCAACCACTCAGCCGACTGATGAATGGGACCCTCCAGGGCCAAAGAGAAAGACGTGATGTCATTTAAAATGTGAAAATATGATATAGAAAGAAGAGACAGCTAAGCATCAGAAGCATTGAAAGAAACCCCTCTCATGTGCCACTTAAAGTAGGTTACCAGGTTAGGGGAGAATATATGCATCCTTCATATATATGTGTGTACATATAAACGGTCTATTTAAAAGATGTAATACTAGAAAGATATTTAGTAGCAAAATTATCCTTAAAAACTATCCATCCAAATTCTTTTATTTTATAGATGAGGTTGCTAAGATTCAATGAAATGATCTGGGAAGAGTCATAAATTAGTTATAAACCTCTAATGAACATAATTTCTATCCCTTATAGTTATTGAATAATAGTCACCTGAACACACAAAGGACCTTGTTGGTTTCTCACAAAGATGCAATTAATTTAAAAGAATGTAAATTATTCATTAATGAAAAAACGATTCACTTAAACACTGGAACAAATCCCTAAACTATTAAAACTGAGGAGAAAAAACTGTCCTTTCCTAAAATTAACATGGATCTGAGAGAAAATTTAAAACCTTCAAATATCATGTCCTTCTTTTTGTGTACACAAAATTCAGTCAATATTAAAATATGTATATATACACATATATGTATATATATGTATATATATATGTATATATATGTATATATATGTATATATATAGAGAGAGAGAGAGAGAGATGAAAGACATAAAAAGTCCAATCTTGAAAACACAAAAGCAGTTAATAAAATTCTGCTGTACATTGTTGAACCTGTGGCCTATTATTTGCCAAGAGCAAACACAAGTGGTATGAGAATCAAATAAGCTTATTTTCTAATTCTTTCTTTTTTTTCCTTTCCTTTTCTTTTCTTTCTTTCTTTCTTTTTTTTGTGGTACTGGGGTTCCTGGAAACCCATCTACCTCTGGGCTACACTCCCAGACCTATTTTATATTTTTATTTGGAAACAGGGTCTCTTAAGCCAGCGCGGCTGGCTTCGAACCTGCTCGATCCTCCTGTCTCTGCCTCCCAAGCACAGGGATTACAAACGTGCACCACCATGCCCGGCTGATTATTTATTATTATACTCTCAGCATTTCATAGTTTAGGGGCAAGAGCTTAAATTATTTCCATGAAATCTAGTGGAAAAACCTACCAATGTGGCCATCAAACCTGATGCCAGCAAATTTATAAGCAATTTCTCTGTTAGCTTCTTTTTTCAACATCCTTCCAAAAGAGGGCTTTGGAATTATTTCATCTCTTCATATTAGATAAAAACTTTCTTTCTTTCTTTCTTTCTTTCTTTCTTTCTTTCTTTCTTTCTTTCTTTCTTTCTTTCTCTCTTCCTCTCTTTCTTTTTCTTCATTCTTTTTTTTTTTTTTTTTTTTTTTTTGGTACTGGGGATTGAACTCAGGGGCATTCTACCTCCCAGTCATAACTCCAGCCCTATTTTTTTTTTTTTTTTTTTGTGTGTGTGTGTGTGGTACTAGGGATGGAAAGCAGGGGCATTCTACCTCTGAGCGATACCCCCACCTTTTTTTTTTTAATTCTTTATTTTGAAATAGTGTCTCACTGAGTTGCAAAGGGCCTAAGTAGTTGAGGCTGTCCACAAACTGCATTCCTCCTGTGTCAGCCTCTCAAATGCTGGGATTACAAGTGTGAGCCACCACACCTGACTCTCCAACCCTATTTAAAATTTTTTTTTTAAAACAAGATCTCAGTAGGTTGCTGAAAATTCTTACTATGTTGTTGAGGCTGTCCTCAAGCCTGTGATCCTCCTGTCTCAGCCTCTCAAATACTGGGATTATAAACATGTACCACGACCCCTGGCTAAGAAACATTTTGGTTTTGCTTTGATTGTGTAACACAGAAAACAATCACCATGATTTCTCAACAAACAGGACCACTGAAAATTTTTAACCAGGGCATTTCATCATTAACATATACCCCCAAAATGACCTCTGCCTGAAGACTTTACCCAGAAAGTCAATACAATTCTGTTACTACTTTGAATCCCCCATCAGTGTGCTAAGCAAAGAGCAGCTGCTCCTTGGGCTGGTGCGCTGAGGATAAGGTTCTGGTTCTTTAAAAGGGCACCCCTGCTGGGAGTGGTGGCTCATGCTTGTAATCCCCACACTTGGAAAGAGGAGAAAGGAGGATCACGCAGGTTCGAAGCCAGCCTCTCTGGAGACCCTGTTTCCAAATAAAAATATAAAAATAGGTTTGGGAGTGTAGCCCAGAGGTAGAAGGGTTTCCAGGAACCCCAGTACCACCCCCCCAAAAAGGGCACCGCTGTCAATTTTACTGCTGTGGCCATCCAGCTTCCCTTACAGTTTCTGAATTAAAATAGAAGGCTTCATGAAGTTATTATTATTTTAAGGTGACATTAGAAAATAATAATCATTAAAATGTATTGCCATATTCTTAACAAATAGTACAAGGGGAAAATAAAATGAACAACAATATGCAAATAAGGGATTCTGTAGGAGTTACAGTTGGTTTGTTCATTCTCATTTTCTCTCTCTCTCTCTCCCTCATCATCCTTCTTCCTGACTTATTCCTTCTCCCCCTTTGCCCATTATTTCTTTTCTTCTTCCCTCCTTCCGTTTCTCCCTCCCTTCCATTCTGAATAATGAGATGATGAGATGAACAGGGAGTGCAGAGATCTCTTCCACATGCTGACTTTATTTCCTTTGGATATATAACTTGAAGTGGGCTTTCTGGATCATGTGGTAGTTCTATTTTTTATTTTTTTGGACAGATGTTTATACTGTTTTCCAAAATAAATGAGCTAATTTACATCCCCTCAGCAGTGTGCAAGGGTTCCCTTTTCTCTGCATTGCCAACACTTATCCTTCATCCTTTTATCATAGTCATTCTAACAGGTGGGAGGTGATATTGCAATTATGGTTTTAATTTGCATTTCTCCGATGGTAGGTGATTCTGAGCATTTTCTCATATGCCTCTTAACCATTTGTATGTCTTTTTTAAAGAAACATCTACTTGGATCTTTTTCCATTTTGAAATTGGTTGTTTGTTTTCTTACTATTGAATTGTGGGAGTTCTTTATAAATTTTGAATATTAATCTCTTATTTCCCCCATCTATAGGTTGTCTTTTCGTTCTCTGGATTGTTTCCTTGGCTGTGGCAATTAAACACAGACTAAAATCACAAAAACTAAATGAAATCTCTATTATTGACTATATTTTGAGTGTTTTGGGGGATAGTGTTTCATTATAATCATCCTGGTCCCAGGGACTTTTCTTCCCAGTTGGATAAAGTCCTCTCAGTGACAGTATGCTTTTTTCTCAGCATTCCTAACTTTCTCATCTCACTATGATCTTTAGCTACTTTTTTTTTTTTTGCTGATAATGACTAACACACTGGCTTATTCATTGACTTTGCACAATAATATTCAATAAGTAACATTCTTGATAGAGGGGGTTAATTATCTTCTCCAATCTTTCATCCCACTTGACCCTATTCTAACAGCTATTATTTTTTAATTTAATAATAAGGTTATATGTTACTATAGATATTAAGTGTTCATGTGTCTCTTTCTCTGGGCTCTAAATTATTTGTCTGATAGGAAATTATCAAATCATATTGTTTGGTTCTTGCAGATAATGTGTCTCCTGAACTAACTTGCTTTTTCCTCCACCTGCACCTTCTCCAAGGGAGAAGACACAGCCCAAAGTGTCTCAGAGTTCAATCGTTCCATGAAGTTTGACCTTAAGTGATTAACACAGGTTTCTTATCTTTCCTTTTGGACAGTTTTCAACTCACATAAATTGTCTCTGTGATTTTATTTGTTTGCAGTGCTAGGGATCACTGTGATGGTTTTAATGACTCATTTTTTTGTTTTAATTCCTCTCTCCAAAAAGTAATGAATGCACATGGTAAGAACTTCAAGGAGTACAAAGTTCATTTGTCCCCCTTTTCACCCACCTATATCTAGTCTTCCAGCTTATTTCTTCAGTGAAATCTCCAAAGCTTCTCATTACAGAGAAAAATCACATTTCTTCATCTGGTAATTCAAAACTCTCCATGATCTTTTCTCAACTTTCCCCCACACCCCCTTGTTCTCTTTTCTTACTCCAGGCACACACCTCCTGCTCCAGCCAAATCAGTTATCTAATTTCTGGTTGAGTCCTGAGCTTTGCTTCTAGATTTCTTGCATGTGGGTCTTTGTTCAGGTGGTCTCCTTTGGTGGGAGCCCTCCATTCTGCCAAAGCCAGACCACCTCCGGGGCCCTTCTTGTATATAACCTACCTTCTAAGTTCTTCAGAATTGCCTTGGTCCTAAATAATCAGGTCTTCTATTTATCTTTTCTGATCCTTTGTTATTGTTTTCATTATCACTAATTTCCTTGTGGTCATCTCATGTATTTGTCCCCACTACTAAACCATAAGATCTAAGAGGGAGGAAATCAAGGAACTTGGACTCTGAGCTCAGCTCAGCCATTAATAACGGTGTGTTCTCCCAACTCCCAAATAATTGTTTGTCCAAGAGAAAGCCAGTAGACCTCTCAGAGCTTAGTTTTCTCCTCTGGTACAATATTTTTGAAAAACAGCATCTGAGTACTACAAGACTCAAGAAGTGTTAGGTCTTGCTGTCTCTAAGTTCCTAACGTAAAAGTGTATATTCACCCCCTCTATGGAAATGCAAACAGACATTTCAAGTAAATAAATTACATTACTACTGACTTGAAGAAATGCAAGCCTAGAGGAAAAAGAAAGAATGTGTTTGTTGAAGTTTGTGAGCTAACCACTGGGAATTGTAAATCTGAGTGTTAATATCCAAATTCCATGGAATATTTAATTAATGTAAGATACTTCATTGAAGCAAATGACCTACAAGTTAATTAAATTCACAGACTTTTACTGATGATCTTTCAAATTAAAAAAAATTCTTTAAGTTTTCTTAAAGGGTGATTTATAGCATGAATTCTATTTCATGCCTTCTCAGGGAAGAATAATCAGGAGCCTATGACCTTATCTGAACAATAAAAAATATGTAGCAAAAAATCACCAAGATGTTCCTCTAGGAAAGAATTTTACTTCAACCTAGTTAAAGTCAACTTTAATATTCATAAGAGGATATTGTCATCTGAATAAACCTGTCATGCATAGTTTTGTGGTAAGAATTAAATAAGAACCAGGAATTTATTATTGTAATGAAAACATTCCTTTCTAAACCTAGAAATAAAAATGGAAATAATTTAACTTTCCATGTCATGGAAATGAGCTAATAAAGTTCACAGACCACACTTATGAAGATACAGTCACACATAAAGAAGGTAATAGAACAGATCATGAGTTATTATTATTATTATTATTATTATTATTATTATTATTATTTTGGTTTAACTTTCCATAAATAACTTTGAAAGTCTGAATGAAGAAAATAATTTTCTAGAAAAATATACACATTCAGAATATAAAAAAAAACTAGGCAGATGTATTTCCAAAGAAGAAATAAAGTATTCCAAGTTGTTGTTTCTGTTGATAAAGAAGTTATAGAGCCTAGATTCAAGAGAAAGAAACATGGGCTTCGCCTCCTGCTGGGAGGAGTGTCAGATAGTTCTGAGGCCATGCTTTGAAGTCACAAATGAGGTTTGGTTTGAATTTGCATTTCTCTATGCGTACAGATGAACATCTTTTTTTTACAAGTCTGAAGCTCATTGGTATTGTCTGTGTTGCACTGTCTGTTTATATTCTTTTGATTTTTTCCAGTTATTGTGCCAATTTCTGGGCCAAGGATTTTAGAAACTGGCAGTTTCTACTTCCTGTCCCTTTATCTTAAGACTGAACTTCCATGCTGTGAGGAAGCACAAGCTTCCCAGTGCAAAGGCTCATGCTGACAAGGACCAACAGCTAAGGCTAACTTGCCATCCTGTGAGAAGCCATCATGAAGATCTCTAATCTCAGTTGAGCTGCCCCATATAATGCTACACAGAGCAGAGATGAGAGTCCTCATCACGATGCTGAAATTGAAGGTTTGTGAGCTAATTAAATGATTTGTCTTGTTTTAAGCCACTATGGCTGATTCGAGGTGGCTTTTAAAAACGTTGCACTAGGTAATCAGAGCAACCGTTATTACTATATTTTACTTCTTTTAGAATGGCCGACTGTCACTAGTCCCAAGGACTTCTCCAGAAGAGCAAAGCTCTTTAGAATGGGTCCTCTGTCCTGAAAGGGACAAACTTTGGAGTGAAAAGAAGAATAGACACCTGCCCTTGTAAGGCCATAGGGTTCTACGGTTTCCTGGAATAATGGGTGTTCAGGATATTATCTAATATAGCAGTTCTCAAACGCTTTGATCCTAAGACTTCTTTATGTTCTTTAAAAGTATTTGGGACATTAATGCAAGTAAAGAACTCAAAATGGTGGCTAGCACATGGCAAGAGTTCAGTTAAATATATAATAATGGAAAAAATAACAATGTTTCTATTTTGAAGTGGGAAGATAGTGTACCAAAGTAAAGAGTTGTTTAAATTATTTATTTTTATTTTTTATTGGTGCATTGTAGTCATACATCTTAATGGGGTACAAGATGGTAGAGTCATACATGCCCAAATCACTCATTTAACTCTTCCCCGTTTCTAACCCCATTCTTTCTCCCCTTCCTCCTTCTCATGTTTGGTTTACTGATTGACTTTTATATGTTTGTTAGTGTACATTAGGTAATTTCTCTCTTTTCCCTCTCTCATTCCCCTTAGTTAGGTCACCTTATTTGCTCATCTATGGTTTCTCCTTTGCCTAGAGTTCCTCCTATGACCCCCTTTTTCTTCCTAGCTTCCCCATTTTATGGAGAACATCTGATTTTTTACTTTTTGTGACTGAATAATCTCACTTAGCATAATGGTCTTCAGTTCTATCCATTTCATCAAAAATGACATAACTTTGTTCTTTAATGGCTGAGTAAAATCCCATTGTGTATATATCCCATAGTTTTGTAATTCATTCATCTGTTGATGGACATCTTGGCTGGTTTCATAGTTCATCAGTTGTGAATTGTGTGGCTATGAACATAGATACACATGCGTTACTCTGGTAGTTTGGTTTCCATTCTTTTGGATAGATACCCAGAAGTAGTACTGCTGTATTATATAGTAGGTTCACTCCCATTCTTCTGAAGATCTTCCACACTATTTTTCAAAGTGGTTGCACTAATTTGCAATTCCACCAAGTGTTCAACAACAGATGTAATAGTAAGCAACTAGATTGTTTCTGTGAATGAATAGTGATATTAAAAAAAAAAAACCCTGGTAATACCTGCAATCCCAGCACTTGGGAGGCTGAGATAGGAGGATCAGAGGTTTGAAACCAGCCTCAAAAACTCAGCAAGGCTCTCACCAACTTAGCAAGAGCTTGCTTCCAAACAAAAGACAAATTAGGAATAGGGGTGTAATTTGGAGGTAGAATGTCCCTGGGTTCCACCCCCAGTACCACAAAACAACAACAAACAAAAACAAAAACAATGTTATAGCCAGTGTGGTGGCACGTGCCTATAATCCCAGTACTTGGGAGGCTGAGTCAGGAAAGTCACAGGTTTGAGGCCAGCCTCAGCAATTTAGGGTGAGCCTCAGAAATTTAGTGACACCCTGTTTCAAAATAAAAAACAAAATAAAATAAAGGGCTAGGGTGTAACTCAGAGATAAAAATGCCCCTGGGTTTAACTCCCAGTACCAGTAAAGCAAAAACAAAACCGAAATCCTACTTTCATATCTAATTTTAAGATGTGAGGTCATGTTCACATTTATGAAATGGAAGTAGATATTGAATGGAATAGATAGCAGGCATTTACCATTGACTAGAGAGGTAGTAACATTTCAGATATACTGAAGTAAGATTAGCTTTAATTGTCCTAATATTTACTATCTACTTGATTTTATTTTCTAGAATGTATTATCTTTATGATATTAGGTAATATCCATAGTCTCCTCAAAATTGAAGGTGGATAAAGATGTAGATATATGATTCTTTTTGTTTCTTTGCTACTTATTATATGAATATTCGAATCTTTTGCTAATCCCCTAGCAAATGGGCACTATTCCCAGTATGGAACTAACAGGGCCAAATACTGCTTCCTCCTGCCATGATCATATGGGAAGTTCTTAAACAAAGATTTTTGATCCCCCATCTCCAGGGAAGTTGAGAATTTGCATTTGTAACATGTTCCCAGATAAAATTGATGCTGCTTTTTGTGAATCACACTTTAAGGACCACTGTGCCCAGGACTTAAGCCAATCAAATTCATGCAGCTGTTTGGGATTTGAGATAATCATGCAAACCCAATGTAAGTTTGTTTCTGTGGACAGAGCTGGCTGACCAGGAATCCAGCTCTGGCAACACCAAGTATTCAACAACTAGATTGTTACCGTGAATGACCTTAGTTGTCTAGCCTTCTTTTTTACCTGTTTTCTAGAGAGTTTTATGCTTTTAATAGATTCCCTTTCTGGGTAAATTCACCATGGCCAATTACTGTTGCATGTATCTAGAAACGCTAACTGAAAGAGGGATGTTTCAATGATCAAATTGGAAGTTGAACTGTTGCCAATCAGAGACATCAAAGACTCAGTTATTGGCTATAGCTTAAGTGCAGTGATGGAATTCCACTGTGAGTACTCTGGGAGCAGAGAAGAAAACTGGACACAACTAAGTGGTTGGTGAACGGAGGGTAGGAAGTGTGGGAAGACCATGTTTTCGTTGAGTATCGAAGGCAATAAATAGAATGATAGAGCCCTAGTAGGAATGAAGTTTTGGAGAACCTTTGCGCCCTGCAAAGGGATTTACATGTTAATCTATTGGTCTCTATTTCCTAAACTTTATGAATCCCTCTGGATATTTGAAGGTAGTGCTCCATAATCTAAAGTTTTGCATTCATTTCTGTCACAGATAACAAGAGCCATTCAGAGATCTTATGTATGGAAAAGAGCTGACTTTCTAGAACATCCCCTGACAGCGTGAGAATAGACTTGAAGAGTGGAAGATGAAGAGGAGGAAGCTCAATTAGGGTGCTGTTGCAGTTACTGGGACAAGATATAGACAAGATATAGAATGGCTTTACACAAGTGCAGTCATAGGGAAGAAAAGGATTCAAAATGTACTAGAAATAACACAATTTGGTCAAATAATAGTCAAGATTTGGTGGGATTCAGTGTGAGGAGAAGGGAGGTTTCTTTAAGGATTACTTCTAACACTTGGATTTGAATGATAGGTGGATATATGAATGTTTGTTTTTAAAAAGTTTTGAAATGAAGCAAATGTGCAAGAAACAGCAGTAGAGAGAGGCAGGGTGATGGAACTGGTATTATTTTTCACTGGGATTATACAGAGGAGCTTAAAATGGTTTATGGAAGGAAGAGTGCTGGATCCTAAGCACCGATTTGAATATTGTTGCATAAACATGGTGCAACAATCTAAACCTCTAATTCCAGTATGTGAGAGACTGAGACAGGAGGATTGCAGGTTTGAGACCAGCTTTAGCAACCTAGCAAGACCCTCATTAACTTAGTGAGACCCTGTTTTGAAATAAAAACTAAAATGGGCTAGGGGTATGTCTTGGAGGTAGAGTGTCCCTGTGTTCAATCCCCAGTACTCAACAAATACATAAATACATAAAATGAAAAAATATTGTTGTGTAGAATTCTGCAAAAGAGGGTGTTTGTGAGAGTCAGATATAAAAGCAATGCTATAGTTAGAGAGTGGTGTGTGTGTGTGTGTGTGTGTGTGTGTGTGTGTGTCTTGTATCTGGGTATGCTGCATAAGCTTTATATATGTGGGCTGTAGGAAGCAATTTCTACTGTGAGTTCATAACACAAGCCAATGTATAAAACCATTTATATGTGAATTTTAACAGCCTTAGACAAGGCATAAATGTGCTCAGAGCATGTAATGATTTGGACCTGAAATGTCCCCCAGAGTCTCACTTGTTGAAGTCTTGGTCCGCAAGGCAGCAATGTCCAGACGTGGGGTTATGGGGACTGACTGGATCCTGAGAGCTCTGACCCTATCAATGGATTAATTCATTGCTGGCTGAATGGATTTCTGGGAGCTAGCAGAAATTGTAGGCAGATAGGGCATCGTTAGAGGTCTATGTCATTGGGCAGGTCCTTGGGTACATCTCTGGGTGTTTTTTTTTTTTTTAAACTGAGAGTTATGGGGCATTCTACCTCTGAGCTATACCCCCAGCCCATTTTATTTTTTTTATTTTGAAATAGGGTCTTGCTAAATTGTTGAGGCTGGTCTTGAACTCACTGTTTTCCTGTCTCAGCTTCCCAGGTACTGAGACTATAGGTGTACACCACCATGCCTAGCTCTTTGGGGACCATACCTTGTTTGAGCCACCGCTCCCCCACCCCCTTTCTTTCTGCTTCCTGGCTTCTGTGAACTGAGTGGTTTTTCTCCACCACAGCCTCCCACCATGATGTCCCGCTTCACCTCTAGTCTCAGGGCAGATGCTGCAATGTCATCCCAAAGCAATGAGCCGGCCCAGCATGGACTGAAATCGTGAGCCAAAATCAACCATCCATGACAAGTTTTTCTTGTCAGCTATTTGGGCCACAGCAATGAAAAGCTGAAATCCATCATATGTGCCTGTGTTGTGACAGCACGGTCAGAGAAGATGACTGAGAAAAGTGACGGCTGAGGACGACAGTGGTGAGAGCAGGAAGATGCTGCTGTAAGAGGCCGCACAGGGCAGTAGGGTCACGTTGCTGAAGCCCCTGGCCCCAAAACATGACTCCTCCACAGAGTGCTCACTGTGAGAGATAATGCGAGCGATTGGGCTTTTAGTTCTCTACCCTACTAAAGGGGAATAATAAAGCAGATAAAGAATTTATTATAATAAATGACAAAATAGAATAACAGAACTTTCAGGCATGGAAAAATAGAGCATTCTTGTTGAACGGGCAATGTGACTGACAAATTCGATGTAAAGAATCGTATCCTTGTTGTAACGGCGTTTCCTCAGGAATTTAAGACCTCCTTTCCAAACATGGCTCTTCATTCATGATTTTCCTTCATGCAGCAGACTTGCTGCTGGGACATGTCAGTTACTTTTTCTTAAAGGTTCTCCAATTTCAGAGGATTCAGAGTTCTTTCTAAAGTTTAAACCAGAAAATTGAATAACTAAATACTACTTAATTTGTTTTTGTCCTTTAAAAGTGAATAAATATAATCCAGGAAATAGTAAAAGAGGTAGCAGGGTATCTTTATGGAGCCATGTCCCCTTTGACCTTCACAATCTTTCACAGCACACCTTATCCTTCAAATATAGCAGTACAGCAAATGTATCAAACACTACCATAAAAACACTATACACGCTGGGCGTGGTGGCGCACATTTGTAATCCCAGCTTTCGGGAGGCTGAGACCAGAGGATCGTGGTTTGCCGACAGCATCAGCTACTTAGTGAGGCCCTCCGCAATTTACTGAGACCCTGTTTCAAAATAAAGAATAAAAAATAGGGCAGGGGGTATAGCTCGGTGGTCAAATGCCCCTGGGTTCCATCCCCAGACCCACAAAACAAAACAAAAACACTATACACAAATTATGCTGTATTAATGCACACAAATCTGAGGCTAGTTTTATGATTATTAGAGTATCACAAGTGATGAAAAAAACTCTGAACTTGGTGAATCCATGCAACTCAGCCAAGGCCAAGCAGGAATGAAGTTTTATAACTCGTTTTCAAATCTTATCTGATTCCTTCTGAGGGATGGAAGGAAAAGAAATAATGAGATGCATTGTACACATACATCTTTGGTGACCAGGATGTTCCCTCGGTCTTAGAAACTGCCTCACGTACACAGAAGTCCTCATTTCTAGATCGTGACTAAAGCAATCAAAAGAAGGGTATTTTTTGGTTTTATTTTTTACATAAAACTATAAAAAATCTTGAACAAAAGGTTTTTTTTTTTTTTGGTGGTACTGGGGTTCCTGGAAGCCCTTCTACCTCTGGGCTATACTCCCAGACCTATTTTTACATTTTTTATTTGGAAACAGGGTCTCCTAAGCCAGCATGCGCGGCTGGCTTTGAACCTGCGCGATCCTCCTGTCTCTGTCTCCCAAGCGCGGGGATTATAAGCATGCGCCACCACGCCCGGCTTGAACAAAAGGTTTTTATTTTAAAAAATTATATACTTTTACTGGCATGTCATAGTCTCACATCATAATGCAGTTCAGAATGAGAGGGACTTACATGCAAAGAGCACTTGGTGAGCTTCCCCCGGCTCCCTCCCCTTCTCATGCAGGATACTGACGCGGGCATTGATAAGCTCACACATGAACATAATGTCAGCGGGAGTGTTTCCTTAATTAACTGCATTAGTTCACCCCCCCCCCATATATTTGCTCCGAAGAGGAGAATGAACACACACCCATTTTATAAGATGATAGTCCTGCCATCAAATCTTCTAGATATAATTTCAAGCCATCACATTGTCTTAACCTTCCTAAGACTGTTAGAGACTGGGCATAGTGGTACATAGCTATATTCTCAGGACTCAAGAGACTGAGATAGGAGGGTCTCTGGTTCGAGGCCAGCATGAAGTAACTTAGGGAGACCCTGTTTCAAAATAAAAATAGAAGGGCTGGGGGAGGAGGGTGTAATTCATTGGTAGGGCACCTCTAGGTTCAATTTCCAGCAACACACACACACACACACACACACACACACACACACACACACGGATCTAAGGCCGTGAGGTGAAGCAGCACCCGCAGTCTTGCTCCCAGGTCCCTTCCTCCTCGTGTGCTCTCTCTCTCCCACAGGAATACCAGCTTCCCCAGCCTCTGTCTCTCCATTATGCCCAGCTCCTGTGTTCAGAGACACTTTGTCACCTTGGGGTCACAACAGTGCACCTAAAAAATATGTTGCCTCTCTACAATGCTGAGATATTGCTGATTCTAAGATTAATGTGAACAATGCTCAAAGTTGTTCAATCCGAAGTTGGTAAAACCACACATTTGATATCATTCCAAGCCAGGGCCAAGTCTCTGTTCCTTCACTTACTAGCAATATGTCCTCGAGTAAGCTGTGGAGTATCTCTGAATCTCTTTTCACAGCTGTACAGTGGGATTAATAATAGAACCTACTTCATAAATTGGTTGGAGGATTAAATGAAATACTACTAAAGAATTTAGAAGAGAACCTGAAACATCTTAAGGAAAAAAAATAACATTAACCTTCATCTTTTACTCTGAAATCACTTCTCTCATCTCTCATTTGATCTCACCTTAAAATATTCTTATTTTTATATCTAGGTTTATTATCCATTCTCATTCCCTGAAACACAGATTTTCAGAGTTCTTGTATTCAGAGAAATTGTGTCTGCAGCAAAGAAGCCTCAACCATGGGTTTCAAAGGAGCTGGAGGGGTGACAGAGGACCTAGTGTTTAGATTTCTTGCAAGATCCTTAACTGGGACATTCATCTGGAAATGTTACCAACACTATTCTTCATGCCAGGAGGAGTTCTGACCAAATGGAAGAGACCACGGGGACCAGGGAAGGACTGCAAAGAGGTCCTGGCTGGTCCTCAATTCCAAGTTTTCATTAACAGTCATCAGGAGCAGACGAGCAGGCTGCATCCCGGAACCTTCCAACTTGTGTAAGAGAAAAGGTTCTCAGAAAAAGTGCCACTCGAGCTCTCCCATCATGCCTGGGAACGTCAGCGGGCTGTTTGGTGTGACTCTAAGCCTGATTATAGTTTGGCATCTTTAAACCACCATCTGCCCACATGATTTATCTCAGCCTTTCTAACAGTGTGGCTTGAATGATAATGTTGGGATGTTTTCAGGTGAAATAAATGGTAAATTATCCCTGTATGTTAAGGAGCATATGCTATAGAAATTAGCCTTATAAAGCAGTTGGTAATGTATTTTGTTCCTGGGGGAGAATATTATGGAAAATTTCATCACCCATAACAATGACTATGAAGTGCCTTTAAGAGTTGCCTTGCTTTCCCTGCTTTCTGAATTAATTAATACTGTCCTCATTTCCAATAGAACTGAATGGCTCTCTTTTGTTCAGTTTGCCTAACGTTGCATTTGCAGACCCAACTCTGCCTGGAAAAATCCCGACAGCTACGGGAAATCTGGGTAATGTTGCAGGACATTGGACACAAACGGTAATTCTGGGATCATCAGGAAACTTTCAAAAGATGTAACAGAAGATGGTAGCCTAAACTATTGCTCAGCACTTTTTTTTCTCTGTATGATGCCTCTTCAGCCTTTCTTAGTAAATTCATTTTTTCCTATTCTTTTATATTATTCCAGTTGGCTCAGAAAAATACACTTATGTGCCCCATAGTATTTAACATTTACTGTATTTCTCTGAAGCCTTTCTACAGTCTTCCTCTTTAAGCACCAGATCACCATAATTTTAATTATTTAAGCTTATTACCAGGTAATTGTTTATTGCATAATAGTCCACGACAATAGCAATTTCACATGTGGAAAGCTGTTTTTTGGGCTAGTAAGGATTACACAAGGCACAGGAAATGCAGCGAACTATTTACTGTTGATTTTTTGCTGGCTATCTAATTCTTCCCGAACTAGAGATCCTGTCTACATGAAAATCTTGCCTATTTTTCCACCATTAAATTGTCAACACTTGCTGGGCGTGGTGGCGCATGTTTGTAATCCCCGCACTTGGGAGGTGGAGACTGGAGGAACGCGCAGGTTCGAAGCCAGCCTCGCTGGCTTAAGAGACCCTGTTTCCAAATAAAAAAAGATGGTATAAAAATAGGTCTGGGAGTGTAGCCCAGAGGTTGAAGGGTTTCCAGGAACCCCAATACCACCAAAAAACAAACAAACAAACAAATTTTAATACTTAAAACAGTGCCCAGGGTATGATAAATAAATATGAGCAAAGTGAGTGATCACACTGAGCCCCTGCTACATGCCAAGGACCAAGTCAGGTCCCAAATATGGTGGAACTTTAATAGTGAACGTATTCACAATCTACAAAGTTCTGTAAGGATACAGGAGAGGAGCACTGGACTCCTTTAATCAGGTCATAATGAAAGGAGCACCGCATGGTGTTAAGCAGATGATAATGAAAGACACAGAATAACACGGAGAGAGTGAATTTTAAGGTGGACCTGGACTAGAAAGTGAGCATCAGGAGTCAAAAAGGGAGAGGGAGAGTTGGAGGAAGATGCCAGACAATAGGATAGGATGTCTTAAAGGCACAGAAACCAGAGAGTGAATTTGGGAAGCACAAGTGAAAAGTGTGGTTAGAGGTTAGGCTTTGAAGATTTAAGGCAAAGATTTGAAAGGTGACCAAGGAGTTTGCACTTCACCCAGTAGAGGGAGCCATTGAAATGCCTGCAGTAGAGTAACTCTGGACTCAAAAGTGTGCAGATGGAGGAGCCGGGAGAGCCTGGAGAAGGGCTCTCTGCTTGGCAGATACTGCAGATATGCAAGAGGGAGCAGGAGAGGGCCCAGAGAGGACGGTGGACAGGACAGTATAGAAGGTGGATGTTGGCAACAGCATGGAGGTGGAGCTAACAGGATTAACTACGGATTAAATGATAAAGTGTAGAAGAGAGTTACCACCATTATACAATGGTTTTTCTCTGTGGAGTGACATGTGTATACAAGTGACATTTATCATGACACTTAATGGGAGAATAGAAACAGCTTCTGGGAAAATGGTGATTTCAGTTTTGATGTTTATTAGTGGTACTGGCTTTGATAGTTGCATAGAGAAGAATAGCAAAAAATTAGAAGGTAGATTCAGAGCTCAGGCAAAATGTCATTCCTAGAGGATAATTTTCTTTAGAAGTGATGATTGAAACTTGAAATGAGATCACCAAGGTAGAGCATGCCAGATAAAGAATCAAGAATAAAGAGTGAATCATAAGAAATGCTTTTATTTAAGAGGGAATGGCAAAAGAAAAATAAAGATAAAGTGACAGAAACCAAGAAAGGGACATTTCATAAAGGAAGGAAATCAACACCATCTGAGGCTCAGGAAGCCTGGTGGCTCAGTAAAATGCTTTTGGTGTTTAAAAACTCGCTAGTGATTTTGGAGAGCATGGTTAATTTGTGAATGTAGAATCAAATTATAAGACACCAAGAAGATAAAGGATTAAAAAAGTGAGCATTTAATTTAAGTGAGCATGAAGATATTAGCAATGAAGGGAAAGGAAGATCCATTGAGAGTTTGAAGAGGTCAAAGTGTATGGGATATCTTTATTTTCTATTAATATTAAAAATAAGAGAAGTCAAGGAAAAGTTAGAAAGGAAAGGATTGATGAGTCCAGAAAGAAAAACTACTCATAGAACAAACAAGGTGAATGAAAAAAGAAAGTGATGTCCTTAAGATGATTAAATCCACTCCTTCACTATTAATAGAGGAGTTATGAGTTCTTTAAGGGCTAGGAACAAAAAAACTTGTCTCGGGGAATATTTATCAGGTTAAAATTATACAAGAGTCTTGCTGTTTTAAAGCTTAAAAAAACTGTAGGTATTAAACACAGGAGCATTCTGTCTCTGAATTACATCTCCAGCCCTATTTTATGTTTTATTTTGAAACAGGGTCTCACTAAGTTACCCTACATTTGCCTTGAACCTGTGATTCTCCTGTCTCTGCCTCCTAAGTACTTACTGGGATTACAGGTGTATACCATTGCTCATAGCTTGAGTATTATTATTATTATTATTGTTAATTTTTTGTGGTACTGAGGGTGGAGCCCAGGGGCTTTTCTACCCCCAGGCTATACTCTCAGACATATTTTATACTTTATTTGGAAACAGTGTCTCACTAAGTTGCTGAGAGCCTCACTAAGTAGCTGAGGCTGGCTTCGAACCTGTGCCATCCTCCTGTCTCAGCTCCCTAGCAGTGGGATTACAAGCGTGCACTACAACACCCGACTATTATTAATTATTTAGAGCTAGAGCTGCAATGTCAGTATTCTTAGGCATGTAGACTCAGTGTAACCTGAACTAACAAGTGGGCAGGTAGGACTCTGCCCTGCGGGGTGGCAGAATGATCCCACCACTTCAGCTGCCTTTCCTTAGATTTCAGCTCAGCTCCTCTATTTGTTACACTAAAGAAAGCAATTATTTATAATATAGTTCATTCAACTTGGATCTGTATGAGAAAAAAGCTAATTCTTGGCTCTAATGTGGTTATAAGAAGCTTCAGCCATTTGTAGTGAGCAGGTTGCAGGTTGAGAGATTAAAAAATCCTACACACATATCTTCTGTTTCTGTGAGCAGTGCTTGACATGGTAACCCAGTAGCAGGAGTGGAAGTTGTGGCTGAACGGTAAGCCATTGGACCAATTAACACTTTCACATTGTGTCCATGTCTTGTTGCAGGAAGGTATGTTTCCTAGGAAAAGCAAGCAAAGAGAAGTCGATGACATTTGCATTGGATTAATGTGGTTGGCTGAAGAGGACTTGTGAACTCAAGATGTGGACGG
The DNA here is from genome assembly GCF_963383645.1 of Muscardinus avellanarius. NCBI lineage: Eukaryota > Metazoa > Chordata > Mammalia > Rodentia > Gliridae > Muscardinus > Muscardinus avellanarius. Next base: position 56,862,985 of record NC_137789.1, on the reverse strand, counting down.
ATTTGCCAATAACCAGATAAGGAACAGAGTAGAGAGGATTATCTGGTGGGGGCTATTGCATGACCTTCCCCATTGGAGTAGGCTTTGTTTTTCAGAACAACTGTAGCTTTCTCATGAAACGGAGTATATTTCATAATGCTTTTTAAATGGGACTCTTCTTAGAAAGTAATGACTTTCAGTAATTAAAATACCCGATGAGTAAATATCAAAGCCATCAGTGCAGTGACTTGTATAAACAAAACAGGGGAGCCTAAGAAGACGTGCATTTTTCCACTTCTAAGCCAAAGTGGGAGTTTCGGTTTTGTCAGAGCTGACACACTCTGTTTGAACAAGTTTGGTATTGCCTAAGTTGTTAAGTGAAGAATGTCTTAATAGTGAGAATGGTTTGCTAAATATGCTATTTCAAATTTGTTCAGGACAAAAGTGGTCAGTATTTTTGAAAGTAATGGAAGGAGAAGGTCAATAGGCTTACCGACAATATAGGGTTCTGGGATGTTCCTTTAGGTTTTTATTTTTATTTTAGTATACATTATATAGAGATGGTTATAATTTCAGACTGTCAGACATGGCTTGCTAACTATAGCACTTTGGAGCACACAGGAACGAATTTGGCCCTGAATGTAGACCCTCACCTTTGGAGATGGACAGAGTTTTCAGGAAGAACAAAAAATCTAGGCTGAAAGACAAAATGAGGTACAAAGGCAAAAGTTCCAGATATTCGAGAAATGTATCCTCTTCATCTTTTTGTCCCTAGAAGGTTCAGTTTCAAATACATGGAAGTCACTAAAGAAGTATTTGTTTAAGCCCGGCGTGGTAGCACGCTCTTGTTATTCCAGAATTTGGGAGGCTGAGACAGGAGGATCGCGGTTCGTGGACAGCTTCAGCTACTTGGTGAGGCCCTTTGCAACTCAATGAGACCCTGATTCAAAATAAAGAATTGAGAAAAAGGGGGGGCTGGGTTGTAGCTCAGGGTAGAATGCCCCTGGATACCATCTCCAATACCACAATACATAATATACATAAATATATATATTTACTAAAATACATAAATATATATATATATATGTATATATATATATATATTTACTAAATGAAGACCAGATGATTAATGATTCCACAGACAAATACACTATAGTAATTGGGATTATCTAGTGATGGAAGTGCTCAGAAATTCAAGGAAAATTTTCTTAAGAGACAGTAGGGAAAAGCAAAGGTAGGGGTTTAGGATCAAGATCTAAGTTTAGAGCAGAACTATGCTGATTTTTAGGTGCTGTTATTAAATTGCCAAAGTAAGTCCAGGCCTAGGGAATAAGACAGAACCCTATCTGTCAAACCCACAGAACAACATAATTCATTCATGCCACAGTTGATTGAATGCCTTCTCTTTTCCCTGCACATTATAGATTCTAGGAAAAAAGCAGAAAACAGAAAAATATTCTAAATCCCATGTAGCTAATAGCAAAATGAGACAGGAAATAATCAAGAAAAGAGGTCTAAGTAAAATATGTAGTGTGCTAGATGGTATTTAAAATTTTTGAGAAAATTAAAGCCAGAAAAGAAGATGGTATTGGAAGTAATTGTGGAGCTGTGGTTTAAAATTGGATGGCTCAGGGAGGACATGACAAAAGTGACCACTGCATAAAAACACATGCACAAAAAGGTAGTGGTAGATCCACCTAGACATCCGCAGGTGTAGGCGAGCCTCTGGGGCCACAGTGAATCAGACATGTTAGAAAGTGGGCTGGGATATAGCTCAGTGGGAGACACAGGCCTAGCATGCAGAAGGTCCTAGACACAGAAAAAAGAAAGAGAAAAGAGGGACGGAGAAGAGAATTTTCTAGAGAGCAAAAAGAGGCTTTCATGGCTCAAGCAAAGTGATTAAGGAGGGAAGTAAACAGGAGGAGATGAGATCAGAAGGGAATATGGGCCAGATTATGTAGGAAATGTGCGGGCCTGGACATAATGGTGCTGTGATTTTGACTTTCTAAGGGCAGAGCTGGTCCCCAAGACCACGGTGAGATGAAGCCCACCAGGATCGGGCAGGTGAAGACCACTTCTGTGAAGGATGAAAAGCAGGTGCTGTCAGTCAAAGCTCAGAAATAACTGCAGAGGAAGTAAAATGTGTCATCAACACCCTCCCCTTCCCCACGTGTTCTACCCCATCCCTACAGGACCCCCTTTAATGTTCTATTTCTACAGAATCTTGCTTTTGGTGAAAAAAAAAAAAGAAACGAACACCTTAGCTTCTTCAGCAGAATATCAACCAAGGGTTATTTAAATTATAATTTTGCTTTAAAGAGTCTTTGTATCTAAAGGAATACAATAGTGGAATGAAGAACATCGGAGTTGACATGTTTGGACAAGAGCTTGGTTATCTTTTGCTGGTTCACTATTGTAACTCCTGGGTGAGCAGTGCTGAATGTCTAAACAAAGTTCCCATTTTTGTAGTCCTACTGTAGATGATTCTTACTGTAGATGTAGGCATATGTAGATTATTATATGCATTATTAACTGTGTTTATTGAGGTAAAATCCTTGGCGTGGGTTACCCTTTAAATAAGCATAATTAAAACAAAACAAAGTCTATATTTAAGAAATGTTAAGTTTCTCTACTATTCTAAGTCCAGGGCCCCTATTCCTCTTCATCATTCATTTATTAAACCAGTTGCCAGGCAAGATCTGAGCCCTTCATAACAACTGCTGAAGAAAGAAAAAAGGGAATTTACAGAAATGAAGACCCAGGAGAGATATTTATAGATGAACTTCTCTTTGCATAAAATTACAGGATTGTTCATTTTTAATTACTTAAAAATGCTGAGTAGCCTCTCTTCCGGCAGGGGAATGATCAACAAGGGTTGATTCTTCACATATACAATAAACAACAAGAGTATGGATGCACACGGTTTTTCGTCCTCTTGTATATGTTTTTTTCTTCTGGAAAACAGGACCTGTTGAATTGGGAGGAATTCAGAACTCTCTAGGAATTACGTTCTGTCCTATTTCATATCATCATAAGCCACACTGAGGCATCTATGATTCTAAATTCAGTTGTCCAGCCTCTGCTTAGCACAGCTGGTTCATCAAACAGGGCATTGTGGAGGCTAACTAGGCACAAAAAGCTTTTTGATTGGGGCAGTTCTCATGAGCGCTCATTGACTTTATTGTGATATTTTTCTTTATATAGAAAAGAACCAGATTAGTATCTGCTAATGGATCAGCACATTTCTAAATGCTGAATGCTGAGTTGCGAGCAACATGTGATCAGGCACAGAATTCGTAATTATTTTACTTTATTGTGTTTGCTGCAAGGACAGGGAGGGATGACGAGGTTCTCCTCTCTTCTGCAGGGGCCTGGGTTAGCTGGCAGAGAGGCAGAGATGGGCTGATCCCTGGGGCGTTTGCCAGACCCACGCGGGAATTGATTCATTCAGTTGCTGAGACTGTGAACGACAGGTGTCAGCATTAACTGTGCAGATTCAGAGAGAAGGCGGGAGCTGGAGGACGCAGCTGTGCTGGTGGGTTAATCCGCACTTGAACTGACAGGTGTCCCTATTACCCTGGGGAAGGATATCAACATGGGGGTGGGGGGAAGGTGGTGGTGAACATGAAACGGCAGTTGGGGAGAAAAGAGGAGTCATGGGAATTATTTAAGAGGCAACGGACTCTCGGTATTTCCCTGAACAATTAGCTGGAAAAACAGGGAGAATTAAGAGATGATGAGATGAGATCTAATCACTCAGAGGCAACAGGAGGTTTATTTCCCTGGAGGTGAGTTGTATTAACTAGCTGTGTAAAGCAATAGTTTATTATTTTTTTTTAGCTATAAAAAACAAAATAAAATACGACACATGTACACACACACTTTTTTTTTTTTTTTTGTAGTGCTGGAGATTGAACTTAGGGGCATTCCATCTCTGAGCTACAACCCCAGACCATTTTTTATTCTTTATTTTGAAACAAGGTCTCACTGAGTGGCAAAGGGCCTCACTACAATACACAGAGAAAAGTGCATATATCACAAATATACAATCTGAGAAATATTTACAAACTGAGCCACTTGTGTAACCAGCTCCCAGAGCAAGAAACAGCATTTTTAGTAGAACGCCCCCTTGAACTCCCTTTGAGTCCTCACAACTCCAGGGGAAGCCACAATCTTAATCAGTAGTCCCCATTAATGTACCTGCTTTGGTGTTTTATGTAAATGGTAGCATACAGTATATAAGCTTTCCTGCTTGGTCATTCAACATCACCTTTGTAAGATTCATCATGCAGTTGCCTGTTGTTTTTGTTGCTGTAGCGTATTCCATCATATGAATATCACATTTTATAAGCATTCTATTCTTTATGAACATCTGAACAGTTGCTAATCTTTAATTATTAAAAATAGTGCTTCCATAAGCATCCAAGCACATTTGTTGGTGAAAATACTTCAGCATTTTTGTTTAATTGCTAGAAGTGGAATTGCTAGGTCATAAAAATATGTATGATCATGTTGTGTAGATGCCAAAGTTTTTCAAAGTGTGGCTGTAACAATTTTGTCTGCATCTATTTTTTATTTTTTTTTTACAAGAGGGGCACAAGGATTTCTGCTTATCTTTTGCTTGAAGTACTTTCTTTCTCCCTTCTTAGCATGGAATGCTTATGTTTGGGGTAACAGTAAGCCTTTCTGCCGAGCCCCAAGAAGTAGGAACTAGCTAGGCATGGTGATATATGCCTGTAACCTTAGTATTTGGGAGGTTGAGACAGAAAGATCGCAAGCTCAAAGCCAGTCTCAGCAACTTAGCAAGACCTTTAGCAATTTAGCAAGGCCCCATTTAAAATTTTAAAAAACAAAAGGTGAGTCTAGCTCAGAGGTGGAATATCACTAGCTTCAATTCCCATAATTTCCAGTACCAAAAAAGAAAAGAAAAGAAAAGAAAAATAAAGAAGAACTGTAAAATAAAAAACATGGGAGATTTGGGAGTAACCATAGGCTTCAAAAAACTACATGAGGCTGTCATACAAAACCAGGGCCTCAGATTTCATTATCTCTTGTTGTCCTTTCCAAGTGTGAGCCCTTTATTGAACTTCTGTGCCCCACTCAAGCATTTGACCCCAGTTCTTGCTTTTCTCAAAGATCTCAAACTCTCGGCTTCTGCCAAGTCGATTTGTAGAAGATGGATCTCAGAGTTTCTAATACGCTGGGGAGTGGACCTGTAAAATCTAAAATTTTATCTATTTGTCATGTTTTCTCACAGAAATAATGTGAATAAAAATAAGTGACTGAGTCTGATTCCTACAGTCGGGATATTAAGAAGCCTTTTATTTAAGAAGCCTTTTAGAGTCATCTTTAATCTAATCTGCATATATTATATCACCTGTATATAGGTTTCATTTTTAATTTTAAGTGCTGGAGATTCAGACCAATAATAAATTGAGAAATCCTTGCATTTATACATTAAAACTCACTGTTCTCGGTTTCAAGTAACAGAAAGCACAAATGAGTTAAGGGCTTCTGAAGAATTACTTTCCAATCAGGGCCAATTTTGTAAAAAGCTGAGCCAGCAGACATGAAAACAAGTTCTAGAAACATTCATAAAAGTCAGTCAGTGCCCTTGGCTCTAGGACAGGTGACTGAGACCAACACCTGAGCCACTCTTTGATTACACAGATCCATCTATTAACCTGCTGTGCATAATGTAATTTCTTGCATGGAAAAGATTTCTGACTGTAGGGTTTTCAGCTGTTTTTTTTTTTTTTTTTTTTGAGAATACAGCCAATTGTAACACTGAGTCTTCCCTGAGGCTAGGGCCCCTGCTGAACAAATATGGGTCCAATACACATGCCAAGTTTACTTGATAAATCCTAGAGTACAAAAGAGACAGGATCTATATTGAGTATTTCTTTCACTAAGATCTCCACTGCTATTAATTTCCATGGCATTAATCTAATGTTTAAAAACAGGATTATAAAGCCGGGCGTGGTGGCGCACGCTTGTAATCCCCGTGCTTGGGAGGCAGAGACAGGAGGATCTCGCAGGTTCGAAGCCAGCCGTGCTGGCTTAAGAGACCCTGTTTCCAAAAATAAAATAGGTCTGGGAGTGTAGCCCGGAGGTAGAAGGGCTTCCAGGAACCCTAGTACCACCAAAAACAAACAAACAAACAACCCCACAGGATTATATAACTCAGTCATCTGCTGACCTAAGCGGCCAGCCATGCAAGGCTGGTCAGATGTGTCTAAAGTGGACAGACCCCAAGAATTTCTGAGTCTTGGAGAAGGTTGAAAGTCGGTGTGTGCTTAGGAGTGAATACAGGAAGTAATGTATTCTGATGTTTAAATTTTACATGCTGTATCTACTGCTAAACATACCTATTATCTTGCATTAAAAGATACCTTCCAGAACTCTCATATAGTCATTCTAGAAAACAGCATAAAGTTTCCTTAAAAAAAATAGAAACTACACTATTATATGATTTAGCAGTCCCAGTAATAAGCATATGTTCAAAGAAATTCAAATCAGCATGTCAAAGAGTCATTCACACTTGAATATTTATTGCAGCAGTGTGTTCAAACAATAACCAGTGTAGGAAAGCAATCTAGGTGTCTACTGAGTATCCAATCACAAAAAAGAATGAAAATCTGTCATTTGTACCAACATGGATGAACCTGGAGGACATTATAATGAGTGAATAAATCAGGTACAACAAGACAAAAATGCATATTTTCTCTTATGTGTGGGAGCTAAAGAGGTGATCTCAAAGAAGTCTTGAGTACAATAGCGGTTCACAGAACCTGGGAATAACATAGGAGAGGAAGATAGAAAAAGCTAGACAGTGAGTACAGGGATGCAGTTGGATAAGATGAATAATATCTGATGTTCTACAGCACACTAAGATAACTCTGGTTCACAAGAATTAATATAATATTTTAGAATAGTGAGCAGAGAGGACTTTTAATGCTCCTAACACTAACAACAAGATGACAACATCTGAGGTGACATATCTGCTGGTCACTCTGATCTGATCACTGCACGTGGTGTACGTGTACTGAAACACCACTCTGTGCCCCACGCACATGTACAATTACTGGGTCAATTACAAATCTGATAAGTTTTTTTTCTAATTTTAAAACAATGGCTATAACTCATTCTTCTGCAAGCAATAATTGTTGAGCTAAAATCAGTATAGTTTTAATTATAGATACAGCAGCAGTTTGAATAGATTATGTAATGACCTCATGACACATCTGCACAGATGTTTTTGTGAACAAATTCTTATCAGCTTTTTGAATGAACATTTTGCTCTTTCCCATAAATTTCAAGGGCCTGGAGATGAGGGGGAGTTAGTTTATATTTTTGGTTAACTGTAGTTCTGTTGACATGGGATTTTCTTGCTTCTTAGCAAAAATAATCAAACAAAACCCCCAGCCAGACTTACTTTTATTATTTATTTTGAAACAGGGTCTGACTAAATTACAGAGGACCTCACTAAGTACCTGAACCTGTCTACTTAGACGCTGAGACAGGAGAATTCTCCTGTCTCAGCCTCCCAAGTACTAGGATTACAAGCTGGCACCATCACACCCGGCCCATGTCTAGCTTTAATTCAAACAGTATGAGAAGAGAGGGAGTGAAATACACTGATAGGATTATACCTTTAAAGCTTCATCAAATTTGGCCAATAGCTTGCTATATGCCTGTGATGGACAGTAATTAATATTCATTTAATAGAGTTGGCTAATGTCTTGGGCAGAAAAATTATCAATCTGCCATATACTTTATTTAGTAATCTCTAACAGCCAAATAATAATAATTAAATAACAGAATTTCAACAGATTCCATAAGAATTTAATTGGCTACCTTCACACATTTTAAAGCAAGGAGAGACTATAAGTGGCTTAACTAAATCCAGAGTAGTGAAACATTCTCAATAGTATTAAACAGCCTGATAATTAATGTTTTACTTCACAATAATTAAAAGGAATAGCATGATTAACTTTTATTTAAAAAGAAATAGAGAATCATGAAGATCACTTCTTCCATGATTTTTGTGGAAAACTCATGTAACCCATTGCTTCTTCGTTCCTCTTGGGCATAGGAAATATGTTTTTGGTGGCTCTTGGCCATTTTACTTAACTCCTTAAAAGGAAGAAAACTGAAATGGAAATATTCTCAAGAATTCTGGATATCCTTTTCATAGCTAAAACATACTTGTGGTTTATTTTTTCTCAAATATCTGTTATATACATTAGTCAAGTCCATTGCTTTAAGAAAATATGAAAAAGTAATTCAAAAAGACTGAAAATAAAAGGAAGCACAAAGGCAATAGAAACCAATACAAACAAAAGACGGCAAGATTGTCATCTTCACATCACTTGTACCTGAATGCAGGACAAGAATTAAATGAGACAGTGGAGGAAATTTGATAGTAAAACATTATGATCCACAATGAAGAACATGTATGCATGAATTACCATTGTGTCACATAAGTCACAAGGTTAAAAACTATCAGAACTAGCTGGTCGTGGTGGCTCACACTTCTAATCCCCACTCTTGGGAGGCGGAGACAGGAGGGTCGCGCAGGTTCGAAGTCAGCCTCGCTGGCTAAGAGACCCTGTTTAAAAAAAAAATCATAAATAATTAAATAAATAACTATCAGAACTATAAGAAGAAATAGATGGAAACATTTGCAGAAGGCTCTTAATAGCACACAATTAAACAAGTCATCAAAAAACAAATAATGATATGAAAACCAAACATTTCATAAAACAATTACAAAAAATGCCATTGAAATTTTGCTACAAAGAAAAACCATGATTAACTCTCAGAGGCTGAGAAAACATAGAGTTCTGACTGGATTGTAATAAAGCAAGAAGTTGTTGGGTGTAGTGGTATATTTCTGTTATTGCCATAGTTGGGAAGCTGAGACAGGAAGATGGTAGATCCAAGACCAGCCTCAGCAACTTAGCGAGTTAAAAAAAAAAAAGGTTGGGGTGTAGCTTGAAGTTTACTGGGTTCAATCCCCAGTACAAATAAATAAATAAATAAATAAATAAATAAATAAGAAGTAAAGCAAAAGATTAACCACAAAGACCTTAAAAAGAAGTAAGCCCATAATTTCCATTGTTTAAAATTGATATGGAAGTTCTATATAAAAAAGGAAACTGAAACACAGGTTGAAAAAAATCTGTATAAAATAATATTGATAAAACATTAGACATTTGAAATGATGGGATTATTTTAAAATATTCAAGGAAATATGTGTCTTAAAATGTATGTTTAGAGCTAGGTATGATAATATACACCTGTAATCTGAGTACTTGGGATGCTAAGATGGGAGGTTCACAGGCTTGAGGTCAGCCTCAACAGCTTAGTAAGACCCTATTTCAAAATAAAAAATATAAAAATAGGGCTGGGCGTGGTGGCGCACGCTTGTAATCCCCGCGCTTGGGAGGCTAAGACAGGAGGACCGCACAGGTTCGAAGCCAGCCTCAACTACTTAGTGAGGCTTTCAGCAACTTAGTGAGACCCTGTTTCCAAATAAAATATAAAAAAGGTCTGGGAGTATAGCCTGGAGGTAGAAGGCCTCTGGGTTCCACCCCAGTACCACCAAAAAAAAAAAAAAAAATAGGGCTTGAGGTATAGCTCAGGGGTAGAATGCCCCTGGGTTCAATCCCCAGGACCAAAAAAAAATTATGTTGATAGATAAGAATAAATTAAAAATTAAAAATGAGTAGCATACCAATTTAAAAAATTAAAAATAAACAAGAAGCAAATTTAAGACAAATAGAATGTAATGGCTAATATAAAGAAGAAATTAATAGAATAACACGTCAAAGGTCTGGTTATTTAAAAAATAAGACATCATTAGTTAACAGCTTCAAAGAAAAAGTGATATTATAAATGCATAAAATGAGATGAAAATGGCAATATATGCACAAACATAAGATAATTAAATAAACATCATTGGTGACATTATGCTTCCTTATATCAATATATATTTTAAACTGAGTTAAGGAGTAAACATAGAAAATATATCCTCTTAAAAATGCACCCTGTAAAATAGAAAATATAAAAGGCTATTTATTATTTTAAAAAATTTATTGGTGCATTATAGATATACATCTTAATTGGGGTACAAGATGGTGGACACGTACATGCACATATCACTCAACCCTTACCCAATTCCCATCCCATTCCCTCCGCCTACCTCCTCCTTTTGGCTTACTGATTGACTTTGATATGTTTATGAATGTATGCCATGTATATTACAGACCATACCATCTCTGAGTGCACAGATCATTAAATATCAATCTTTCTTTCTTCTTTTTTTTTTTTTGTGGTGCTGGGGATTAAACTCAGGGGCATTCTACCTCTGAGCTACAACCCTATCCCTATTTTTTATTCTTTATTTTGAAAAGAGCTCACCAAGTTATGGAGGGCTTCACTAAGTAGTTGAGGTTGGTCGCGAACCCAGATCCTCTTGTCTCAGTCTCCCAAATATTAGGATTACAAGCGTAGGCCACCACACCAGGGTAATCTTTCTTTAACACAATTTAAAATTAAGTTCTAAGTCTCATGTTCTCAGAATCATTTTCATTGTTTACCTTTTCCATTGGCTGCCTTATAGAAATCCACCTTGAATTTTTCCAGATCATACCATAAAATTAGTTATTTTTTATATTTCATAGCAGTAATTACTCCCATCGATTTGTGAGGAAACAATATTTGTCTAGTTTTTGTTAACACATAGTTGCTTCCTAAATTTAGCCATCTATTTTTGGTCACGATTTTAGTATATTTTTTCAGTAAGTAAATCCAGTTGTTAAACATTACTTATGACTTCAGTAAACTTAGATTGATCTATATCAGGAGGAATATTTGATTGAATGATTTTCTTCTCAAATGAAAAAAAGAAGTTGTGACATTACAATTGTTTCTCTGGCTCTAAAATTAAGTTAAATTGTGTTACTGGATTAGGTTTTTGAAAATAACCGGTGTGCTTTAATTAAGGAAGGACTGTGTTTAGTGATGGCATTACTAGTCTGCACGAACATCATCTTCTCCAGAGTTGTTCCATCCAGTTCCCTGAGGGGGATGTGACACAGTGCGTCTGTCCCTAGCTCCCTTACTGTCGGGAGACTGACTCAAATCACTTGGCACCAGGCTATCAGCCTGACCTCACTTCCCTTCCATTTGCTTTCTGTGGGAATTGGCCACTTGTATTGGACTGAATTTATGAGCTATAAAATGCCCAAAGACACTGGAACCAATTGTTGATTTTCCAACTTCACCCAGAAGCTGGACATCAGTGCCACCTATCCTCATCGCCAGCTCCTGAGAGCTCTTCTTCCAAATTCACTTAGTGCTAGCCACTTTGTTTTCTGGGGACTCTTTTTGGGATACAATGGGTAGTAAACAAGGAATGGAAGCAAGCCCAAATTCTGATGCTCAGAAAACCCCTCCCCTCCCAAGAATCTAGCCATGGCGGGGGGTGGAGTGGGGACAGAAAGAAAGCAGATTGTTCAAACAGTTCTCTATAGTGTGGAAGGAAATTACTTCAGATATTGGCAGAAATCAAGAAATCTTTATCATGTTGAGTCCACATAGATAATTCCTTTTTCCTTTTTTAGTTGAAGAATTAACCCCCCACACACACTCTACTGTGTCTCTAGAGATTGGATCTAGGTGTATACTACCTCTGAGCTACACACCCAGCCCTTAAATTTTTTTTATTATTTTGAAACAGGGGTTCCCGAGGTTGCTGAGTCTTGCAAAGTTGCTGATGATGACCTCAAACTTGCGATTCTCCTGTCTCAGTCTCCCAAATTCTGGGATTACAGGCACACACTGCCACACCCAGTTAGGCCATTTCTTCAAGGCATAACTATTGATTCATTTACTGACTCTCCAGCATCCATACTTAGCAAACTTGGAATAGTCGTGGGAATATAGGTACAGCCATTCCCCTAGGAAAATATACAAAGAAGGTTTGAATGAGTGATAGAATCTACTCTGAAAAATGATAATTTCTTATCATGAGTCCATTTTTTTGAGGTACTGGGGATGGAACCCAGGGGCATTCTACCTCCAAGCTATACCCCCAGCCCTATTTATTATTCTTTATTTTGAAACAGGGTCTCACTGAGTTGCCAAGGGCCTTACTAAGTAGCTGAGTCTGTTCTAGAACCCAATCCTCCTGTCTCAGCCTCCCCAATGCTGGGATTGCAAGTGTGAGCCACCATGCTCAGCTTTCATGAGTTCATTTCATGTTGAAAACATGAATAGGTGATTTTAGTCTTTGAGGATATTCATAAATGGTATATATCCACAGCATTTAAGGAACAATCAAATAGTTGTAAAAGTCCCATTAGGCTACTGGCAGAAATTTACTCCGTGTATTATATTAAGAATCTCATCACAATTATTATGAACTGATGTGATGGAAAAATGTAAAAACTAGATGTGAAAAAAGCATTTTATTCAGAGGTCCTGAAATAAATATGGAGAAAAATCAGGCCATAAGTGATATGCAAAAATTACAAAATTGGTCTAATTCATGAAAACCAGGCCATCAAATTTTAGGAACAAGTCTTAAATTCTAAAAGTTAACTTTTTTTTTTTTTTTGGTTCTAGGGATTGAACCAAGAAAATTGTTTTTATTTTTATTTTATTTTGAAGTAAGGTCTTGCTAAGCTGCTAAAGATCTCTCTAAGTTTGCTGAGGCTGGCCTCAAAACTGCATTCTTCCAATCTTGGCCTCCCAAATACTGAGAATGCAGGCATACACTACTGAGCCTGGCAACACCTTAATTCTTGTGTGTGTGTGTGTGTGTGTGTGTGTGTGTGTGTGTGTGTGTGTGTGACTGAGGATGGAACCCAGGGGCTTTCTACCTCTGAGCTACACCCCCAGCCCTATTTTTTATTCTTTATTTTGAAACAAGGTCTCACTGATTTGCAAAGGGCCTCACTAAATAGTAGCTGAAGCTGTCCATGAACCACAGTCCTCCAGTCTCAGCCTCTCAAAAGCTGGGATTAAAAGCATGCGCCACCACTCCAGGCTAGACTTTTTTTTAGATTATTTTTAGATTAAATTTTTTAGATTAATTTTTTATTAATGTTTGTTAATTTTTATTTTTAAATTTTTATTTATATGTGGAACAAATTGAAAATGGTATAAATTTAGACTGTGCTTGGTGCCCTCTCCTCCCTCTCCTTCCCCTTCTTCCCCTCCCAACGATGAGTGTCCAGGTTAATCATGCTATATTCATACTTTCACACATATTCAGATATAGCACCTCCATTAATCAACCTCAGCCTTCTTCCTCTCCTATCTTTCCATTCTAGCTTTGCTGAGATTTCCCCTCCATTATCTGGAGTCCCTCTGGTATCCCCAGTGTTCCAAAATGCTGGCGAGGATGTGGGGAAAGAGGAACTCTTTTTACACTGTTGGTGGGAATGCAAACTAGACCAGCTGCTATGGAGATAAGTGTGGCGATTCTTTAGAAAACTGGGAATGGATCCACCATATGATCCAGCTCTACCATTCCTGTGACTGCAACTCAAAGAATGCTGTATCTTGAAATCAGAGAACTACAGTAACATATGCATGCCTATGTCCATAGCAGCACAATTCGTAATAGCCAAAATATGAAACCAACCTAGGTCTCCATCAACAGAATAATAGATTGCAAAATTATGGGAAATACACACAATAGAATTCTATTCAGCTATAGTGAAAGCTAATATTTAAAGCAATAGAGATAATAAAGTAAAATTGATTTTATTAACTTGAATGCTATTAAATAAAAAACAAAATTGTTTATCTTGAGTTTAAAAAATGAGTACCAAGCTTATTACCACATGTTAGTATATGGAATACCTAAAGAAAGGTTCAGTGTGTGTGTGTGTGTGTGTATGTGTGTGTGTATAGTACTGGGTATTGAACCTAGGGGCATTCTACCTCCCAGTTACACCCCCCAGCCCTATTTTTAAAATTTTTACTTTAAACCAGGTCATGCAGGGTTGATGAGAGTCTCGCTGCTTGCTGAGGCTGTCCTCAACCTATGATCCTCTAGTCTCAGCCTCCCAAGTACTGGAACTACAGGCATGTACCACCATGCTCAGCAGATTCATATTTTAAAGCAGAGTTAGTCCCCTTTTCAATTAGTTTTCTTGAAAGCTTATACTTGGGGAAAAACACAAGATAGGAGAAACTTAGCAAATAATGAATGTTACTTATGCTCTTTTGATGAAATGAAATAATTGAGGGGCCTCAGGTTTTGCTAACAGATTAGTCATTGAGGCAAAAGGATAAGGAACACTACTAGGCAAAAAGAATATAGAAGGAGGGATGTGGTTGGCAAAGAGAGGGAGCATTGGTGAGGGCCTGGGGATGCAAAGGTCATGAACCGGTGGTCATTACTGGAGTTTATTTAAACACTTAGAAAGTTTGAGTAATTTAAGAATTCCATGGGGCCGCTTGTGGAATTATTCCTAGTTCCTTCCCAAACTTCCCTTCTACCTTGATGAATTATACTGCACGCAGTTTTTTTTTTTTTAATTTTACTATTTTTAAGCAATAACAAAACGCCTGGGGGGGGGTGAGTCTTGCAGCTGCTGGGGCGGTCATTGTTCTCAGTGCGCTTAAGGCAGCGGCGGTTATGAGAATTCAATTGCCCTGATGATGATGAGTTCTGGCAGCAGCGTTGGGGACACGTCTGGGGTGTGCGTGACACAGAACATGTTTTTCCCAGCCAAAGGGCAGCAAGTCAAGGTTTTGTTACCTCACCTCTTGAAAAACGGCCTGTACTGGGGACAGAGAGTGACTGCAGCTCAAAGAATGCCGTATCTTGAAAGAGCTATGGGCTGTTTGCTCACTCAGATGACAGAGCGGGGATGGGGAAGTTACTAGAAGGAAAGAGAGAAGCTGATTTGTAGTGCTGCTGGAGAAAAAACAGAAAAGAAAAGAAACAAAAGCCCTTACCCATGGTAGTCTACAATGTGACAGATGGTAAGAACCTTAAACTTACTTAATAAAGAGTAGGAACTGGGTACTTTTGTTTTATTTGGGAAGAGGACTTTTATCCTATTTTCTTGAAGAAAAAAAAAAGGTAAAAAAAAAAAAAAAGAAGCATCTCTAACTTCCATGCTTTCTAGATTTATTCTTGGCACTGGCATGAAAATGGAAAATCCAATCACCAGTTCTAAGTTCCCCATTGCCTTTTGGATTGTAATATTCCAGCTAAAATGGTCAGAAACAAAAGCTCACCTCACTTGTGGGGCTACTAACTGGATTTTTAAATGCCAGAAATCCCCTATCTTCAAATTTCTTTCTCACTGAATATATCTCTGACATAACCATTAAGAATGAATTAGACAGCTGCATGGTCTACACTATCTCTTTGGCCTTCTCCCATCAGTGGCTAGAGAGCACTTTCTAGAAGGAAGTTTGACATAATCAGGCCTTGTTGTAGGGGCAGGCCCAGAGGGATCACAGAGATTGATTGTAGAGAGAAAAGGGGACACTCAAACACTACAAGAATTCTTTTGCATTATTCCTGCCTTGGATGAAACATTCCCTTTTTCGGAGGTCCCTCATTCCTCGCTCTCCATTTATTTTACAATGTCAGGTGGTTGAACCCAGGGCCGTGTGCATTCTAGGCAGGTGCTCTACCACTGAGCTCCGTATCCAGCCACCCGTTATACTTTTTGAGTATAAACATTGGAATTCTGTATTACTCCAGTCTTAGAGAGAGAAATGCATTATCAACATTTGCTCCTGGGAAATAAAATTTGGGGGTTAGTAGGGTGTAATAGGAAAAAAATGATACCTTATTTTATTTTCTGAAAAAGCATTTTTCAGCTTGAGGTCTATCCAGATAAACACTGGCCAATGGCCAGCTACTTGGTTGCACACTAGTTCCTCTGGGTCATGGAAAATTTCCAGAAATGACAGTTTTCTTCCTGTATTTTTTATCAGGTACAGATTCCACCCTGATGTTCTGCTCAGATGCTTTAGTTATTGAAAAAGAATGCCCCCAAGGAAAAAATGAGCAGAAGCATTTTTTTTTTTTTTTACCTTCTGAGACCCTGGTTTGGTGTCTAAGGTGGAGCTGAAGCTTGAAATTCCCTCAGGTGAAAATAATTTAGAGGAATTAGCTGTAGAGTTGAGGCCCATGGAGGTGCTAAAATGGTACTGAGAAGTTTGTGACTATACACACATAAGCATGTATATGTACATATATATGTACACACATACATACATATAGATATGTCCTTTTTGTGGAAAGGAGTCCATATTTTTTGTCTGCATGTGGTACTAGAGACTGAGCCCAGGGGCATTACACCTCTGAGCTAAACCCCCAGCCCTATTTTGCTTTTATTTTGAAATAGGTTCTTGCTAAATTGCTGAGGGCCTTGTTAAATTGCTGAGGCAGGTCTTGAACCTGTGACCCTCTTGTTTTAGCCTCTCAAGTACTGGGATTACAGGCATGTGCCACTGTTCCCAGCTCATATTTTTTATTAGCTTTTATGTTAGCACCTCTGACTCAAGAAAGGTTAAGAACTGTCCTAGAAGATTTAAAACAGAGAGAATGACTGCTCTGAGGGGAAAGGACTATAAAGGTGGAACTTATAATAAACAGTTTGAACATGTCATCTGGTGCAACATTGCATAAAACAGACACACAGTATACAGTGATAATTAGTTTGATTCATATTGCTAATTATGAATTAGCAGTGATAACTCATTTGATTAATTTGGATACTCTCAGATCTCCTGCATGGTACACAGGACGTCAGGTAGATGGAATTTGCACTATTTGGGGCATCTAGTGGGATGAAAATGGGTCAGAGATCACTGAAGCTTACTCCTCGAGCAGGAGTTAAGGGTGTACTAAGTAGGGTGAGCATCTGAGTAGTGTGATTTAAGGAAAGGCCTCTTGATGACCATAAAATTTCTATTCCTTTTATGTTGGCATAAGTGATTGCCTTTCTCACATCTGACACTAGACTATGAATGAATCATGGGCATTCCTGGTGCCTTAATTCCTCCCAGGCCAGATTTATTTATGTTGGTTCTGACAGTTAATAGAGAGCTGTATGGTCTTAATAGAGGACATGAACACACTGGCCTAGTCCTGAATACATCCTTGGAGTTATTTATCTAATTGGTCTCCTTCCTTTTCTCCTAGTGGGATATTGTTTAATATTCTAACAGCAACATTTCATGGTTATTATACCCTTTAACACAGGTTAAATGGGAAAATAATATGGAGAGAGGTATAAAATTGCTCACTAAGTATTATAAAATCACTTAACAGAAAACATGAGTGACTTATTTTTTCATTTAAAGGACAATATAAAAATTTAGAGACTGAATAACTATTTAGGAAATTTAAGTTTCACTCTACTGAATATTTTCCAATCAAATTTTTCTATTCATGGAAAACAAAATGCAGAGATGCTTTGCAACGCATACACATTAGAAATTCACTTCAAAGTAATGTAAAAATTTGAAAAGAAAACCAATCTTTTCTAGATAATCAGCTTACTATATTGATTTTTTTTGCAGGGGAGTAGTGGATGTTGAACCCAGAGGCATTCTATCACCAAGCTACATCTCCAGCCCTATTTTATTTTTTATTTTGAAACAGGTTCTCACTAAGTTGCTAAGGGATCTTGCTAAGTTGCTGAGGCTAGTCTCAAATCTATAATCCTTCTGTTTCAACCTCCCAAATCCTGGAATTATAGACGTGAGCCACTACACCTGGCTAACGTATTGGATTTGGGGAAGTAATCTGGTAAAAAAAAAAAAAAGCCAAAGGAATTAAAAATAATATTTGAAACGCATTTAATTTTAATGCTATTTCTTTTCATTCCTTCTCACTTTATTGAAGAATATTTGACAAAGTTGTATATATTTCATGTATATGATTGATGTTTGGCTATACTTAAATACTATGAAAATAGTTGTCTATCTCTTGTAGCTCACCAAGCTTATTTAAGATGATTATTTTGATTTGGGGAGTTTGTAGATCTCTATTTCTTTAGCATTATTTACTGGTGCTTTATTTTGTTTCTTTAGTAGTATTGGGTATCCCTAATTATTCATATTTCTTCCTGCACACTGCACTATACAGGTTTTGGAGAAGGATGACAAGGTGTTGTGAACTTTTCCTTCTTACCTTGTGATTTTTTTATTCTTTGCTCTCCACAGAAGCTGTAATCTCTCACCTGGACCCCAATACTCTTGTGAAGGAATTTTCATAAGTGGATGAGTATTCAAATTGATTTTTCTGTGAGAGAACTAGTATTGAAAGTTTTGGTATCTTGTTGACGATATTCCAATGGTTTCTTACTCAGTAATTAAAAGCATCATTAATTCAGAATGGTCATATTTAACAACAATATTTTAATAAGTATTTATTGATTGAAAAATAAGAGCTTAGTTCTCCCCAACTATTCATATTAAAACCTTTAATATAAAACTTATATGCTATTACTTTTAATATAAAACCCAGATAATTCTTAGATGAAAGCATTTGCTCAGCAGCTGTTGCATGGTCATGGTGCAAACCACTCTTGCCTAGCAACGCACTGTTTATTTCCCCAAGATAAGGGCACTTTATCAACAACTTCTCTATTAAAGACAACCCATGCTTCAACCAAGTAAATTTAAGCAAGAAGCCAGTTGTGTCAATATTGTTGCTGGGTTTGTCTCTTAAATTACCTCCTATGTGCAGGATAAATGGAGTAATGGGGTGTCATCAAATGCTAAATGAAAAACATTATTAGAGAAAGGAAACTGCAGAGCTGAGATGACAGCAAGACAAAGGTATGGTACATAAAGGAGTAGAATAAAACACCTCTCACCAAAGGCACAGAAGGCTTCTAAAGCTCTCCTAAACTGCCAAGGTCTGAGTCACACAAAGACAAATACTCTAAAAATGTGTACCTTCAAAATATAGAAATCATTACTAATTTTTATATAGTGCTTTACATTTTTCAGAGTTCTTTCAAACACACTGTAGTTAATCTTAATATCAAACCATAAAACTTTTGAGGACATGGTCCAAAGTTCATCCCAGTTGTGTGCTGGTGTCTCCATTGTGTCTAGCATTTAATAGGCACATTATAAAAGGCAAATGGATGAATGAAATAAGTTAAAGGACTTAGACAAAACAACTAACACAGAGAAAATTGGGTTCAACTTGTTCCTATTAATTAAAAATGCCTTGTTTCTTTTATAATCATAGCTTTAATCTTTATATAGTGAAAAAATACAATCATTGGAGCATCTTTTCTTTTTCTGATTCCAAAACAAAATCTTAAAAGTTCTTTAGAACTCATATACTTTTTATTTGTAGTTAACAATAATGCATTGTATACCTCCATATAGCACAAAGAGAGGATTTTGGATATACTTACAAAAAGAAATGATAAAAACTTAAGGTGATATACTAGTTAACCTAATCATTTTACAACATATACATGAATCTAATCATCACATTGCTGCCAGGCATAGTGGCCCATGCTTGTAATCCCAATACTTGGGAGACTGAG
The DNA here is from genome assembly GCF_963383645.1 of Muscardinus avellanarius. NCBI lineage: Eukaryota > Metazoa > Chordata > Mammalia > Rodentia > Gliridae > Muscardinus > Muscardinus avellanarius. The sequence goes on along the minus strand of NC_137789.1, from coordinate 56,843,444 downwards.
ACAAAAGGATTGCAGGTTTGAGGCCAGCCTCGGTGACTTGTGAGACTCTCCACATCTTAGTGAGACCCTGTTTCAAAATTAAGAATAAAAATTAGGGGTGGGGGTGTAGCTCAGAGGTAGAATGCCCCTAGTTCAATTTTCAGTACCCCATATACATGCATGTGCACACACACACACACACACACACACACACACACACACACATTGCTCTCTCCAAAATTTGTACAATTATTATATGTTGATTAAAATGTTTTTTAAATAGGGTGTTGTACATCTTTTCTATAAAGCGGCAGATAGTACATATTTTCAGCTATTTAGGCTTCTGTTGTAATTCCTCTTCACTATCATTTTAATACAAAACAGCCACAGATAACATGTAAATGAATGGGTCTGGCTGTATTCCCGTAAAACATTATTTCTGAGCATTAATATCCCAATTTTATATAATTTCTTTGTCACAAAATACTTTTAAAAACATTTAAAAATGTAAAACCTATTCTTAGCTGTGGGCCCAACAAAAACAGGCAGATAACTTCATATGTTTTAACACTTTGCCTGTTCCTGTTCAAGAAATGATGTAATAAAAAGAAGAACTCAACTTCCTTGTATAACAAATTAAATGAAATCAGTCCAATCTTTCTTATCTTTTGAATTCTGGTGTCAGAGAACAGAGTATTTATTTGAATTTTCTCTTGGATGCTTTTTAATACTATCTAAATGCAAGAAGGTAGCAACTGGGAAAAGTCGCACCATTTCATCATTTTATTTGGGTGACTGAGAAACAGTGGCAGAGGGATCATGGGGGAAAAATATTTCCAAAGTACACTCTATTTCTACAGTTTGATGATTTGGAAGCAGTTCAGGTCAGTGTGGAATCTATCCAGGAATTGAAGAAAGGAAATACTGAAACTAACAAAAGGAAAGTTTTCCTGCCTAAAGACACAAGATACGCTATTTATTTTAAAATGAAAAAAAAAATTTGTTTGAAAACTGTCTCTACAGAAATATTTACAAAGAGAAAGAAAAAAAAAAAGAAAAACCTCAAATACTTACATATGCTCTAAGAAAAACACAGACATCGTGCCTACTTTTCATAGAGAAATGAGGAAACGATTCAATGAAAAAGATACAAAAATGCTACTGAGGGAAGGCAGAGGGAGTGGTGGAAGGAGACATTTCCAAAGTTAAAATCTCACTCCTAGAAGATGATCATTCAAAAAATGAACGCATAGTTTCTAATTTAGAAAAAAAAATCCGACAGCAGGAATCTGACATTGAAGAAATATGGGCCCATTTTAAGAGAGCTAACCTAAGAATAATTGGAATAGAGGAGAGAAAAGAAGGTGAAACCAAAGGGATTAACAATCTTTTCATGGAAATAATAGCAAAAAATTTTCCAAACATAGAGCAAGAGGTCGATACACAGGTCCAGGAAACTTATAGAACCCCCATTAGAGAGGATCAGAGAAGAGGATCCCCACACCACATAATTGTCAAAATGACCAATGTGGAAGCCAAGCAGAGAATCTTAAAGGCAACAAAAACAAAGGGCCAAGTGACATTCAGAGGCAAACCAATTAGAATCACTCCAGACTTCCCAAACCAAGTCATGAGAGCCAGAAGGGCTTGGAGTAACATATTCCAAACTCTGAAAGAAAACAACTTCCAGCCAAAAATTTCCTACCCAGCAAAACTTTCTATCAAATTAGATGGGGAAATAAGAAACTTCCATGACAAACAGAAACTGAAGGAATTTTTGTCTTCAAAACCAGTGCTAGAGAAAATACTCAAAGAGATTAACTACAAAGAAGAAATAGGTAACACACACCAGAACCAGAGAAATAAGATTTTCCATCCAACAGACAACTAAGATTGGTTATCTTTGGAAATTCATTATTTATGTTAGTCTTTTACCTATCTCTAAATTGTATTGTTTGCTTTGATTGTTGTTAATTTTTAGGATTTCTAGTTGGAATATTAATATACCTTCAGATATAGCATTTGGAAATATTTTATCCCATTCTATCAGTAACTTTTAACTCTGTTTACATTGTCTTTGAATATACAATATTTTTTTATTTTTTAGGGAGTTTGTATACTCTTCTGTTGCCTGTGCCATTGAAATCATATCCAAGAAATCACTGCCAATTTCAGTGTTGTGAGTTTTTATGACCCAGATTTTCTCCTAAAAGTTTATAGTCTTAAGATTTATATTTAGGTCTTTTATCTATTTTGAGTTAATATTTGTATATGGGATTAGGTAAGGGTCCAATTATATTTTTTTCCATGTAATTATTATGTTTCAACAATATTTAGTTAAAATATTATTATTTCTACCACCAAATGTTCGTGGAAACCTTGTCAAAAATAACTTGACAATATATGGAAGAATTTATCTCTAAGCTCTTATTTAACTTCAATAGTTTATATATCTGCCTTTAGAACAGTACTATACTGTTTCAATTATTGTAGCTTCATATGGTTTGAAATCAGAAAATATACATCTTCTAGCTTTGTTCTTCTTCGAGGTTGTTTTGGGTATCTAGAGTCCATATTCCATATCAGGATAGATTTTTTCTGAAAAATAAATAAATAAATGTATGATAGCTTTACCTAAAAAAAAAAAAGAAAAGAAAAAAAAATTCTCTGGTAAGGAAGAAAGCAAAAAGAAATATTGAACTGTTATCTTTTAGTCATCAAAAGCTTGGTATCAGACAAATGAAACTGTTTTGTGAGATTATCATCGTTAATATTGGATAAATTGCTATAAAACTAGATGTCAACCACTAAGCCAAGCATGGGAAGGAGGGATGGGGAGGGAACGGGGTGGGGATCGGGTAGGGGCTAACTGGGCGATGTGTGCATGTATGTCTACAAAAGTATTTTCTTTATACCATTATGATGTATGAATACATTGCACCAATAAAAAAAAAACTAAAAAAAAAAAGGATGGAAAGATGAGGCTTAGCAGATACAGAACAAGAAGGTGGCTTCCTCCTTGCTGATGCTGTGAGATGTGCTTACTAATGTGCTGGAGTGTCATCAGAACAAGGCTATAAGGCCATCTGTCATACAAAATGAAACTTTAGCTTAATAAAGTTTCTGCATTCATTCATTTACTCTGAGATGGGGGAAGAATGATAAGAGATGGAGAAGTTAGAGTTATAATAGTTTCATCTTTGGAGTTCCCCAATTTTTGTTTGTTTGTTTGTTTGTTTTGGTCAATTTCAAAAGTGTTTATGATCCCATTCAAATCACTGCAATTCTCAAGGAGTATGAATTCTTCTCATTTTGAAGAGGAAAAATGAGGATATAAAATATTTCTTCTGAGAACTTAATTTTCCATCATTTAGGGGTTCCCGTGGAACATGTATTGGGATTAAATAATTGTTATTCTGCTAAGTAGATGAAAAATTTCCCTATACCTGCAAAGATGGGACCATGTTCCAGTAGAGACTTTGTTAAACATTCTCATGAGAAATATGTTATGTGTGGAATCTCAGAAGATATCCCCTGGAAATATCCCTTTGATCTCATAGAAAGACTTCTATTATTCAAATCCACAGATCAGGGCAGGCCAAGCTATATCAAACGTTGCTTCTCATCCGACCTCAGACTTTTGTTGTGGTTTATACTCAATGGGAGACAAGACACAAAAACAGAAATACAAGTTCTTAAGCAACACCCAGCAGAGTGAGAAGCCGCGCGCCACGTAAAGGTTTATATTTCTATTATTTACTTGTTTCTCGTACATAAAGCTTTCATCTTCCATTGTTGACTTTGTGAATCACATGAACATTTCAAGTTTCTCCTCTGCCGTTTTCAGATTTTGACTCTGAAGAATGAAAGAGGCTCTGTTTTCTGTCTATCAGAGGAGTTTCTGTCTCATCCTTCTTCTCCTTTAAACGGAATTTAGACTCTGACCTCCTGCCTCTTCCCAGGATAGTCTTTATGGACCAAAATAATTTACTCCATATTTGCATAAATGTTGACAGGACTTAGGAGAAATGCCTCCCTGTGTGAGGAGTGTTCTGCCTGGTGCTAGAAAAACCACACACTGAGACTGAGCCGCGGTGACACAAACACACTGGTTGTGCTAGCTCTGCTTTAATAATATTGCCACATTGGGAAATGCACTGTTTCTTTCGATTTTTTCATCTGTACAATGGGGTTACATTTCAGTCAGAATAGGATTCTTTTACTCTGGTAACAAAAATGCTCCCATTTTTTGTTTGTTTGTTTGTTTCAGGGGTTGGACCCAAAGGTGTTCAACCTCCAAGCTACATTCCCAGCCCTATTTTTAATTTGGAATCAGGATCTTGCTAATTAGAGCCTTGCTGAGTTTCTGAGGCTACTCGAAACTGCAATTCTCCTGTCTCAGTTTCCCAGATACTGGGATTACTGGCTTCACATTTTTTGTAGTGTAGGAGAACGACGGTTTTCACATGTTGATTATGGAATGGCAAATCTGAGATCTGGGTAGCCTCTTCAGATTCAGCCCCTAATCTAAAAACTGCACAGAGCAGCCAGCTCCTCTCATGAGTACTTGATAACAAACATTTTCTTAAGACCTTGAGTTCACTGAGTATACTATGTCCCTCCAGTTTGCTTCAGGTGAGAATCGACTAAATATTTTGCCACCAAAAAATGAAGACTGCCATCCTTCAGGACCTGTGACTAGCAGTTTCTTCACCAGCCACTACTTGCTTTCCAAACCAATATCAAACATTTTAGTTTGGTGCAAACCCCATTTGTATATCATTATTTCTGTATCCATCAAGTTAGACTAGATTATTCTGTGATACCAAATAGCCTCCATAAAAATTAATGAGAATATTTCTTACTGAGGATATATTCCAGTAACCATCAGTTGGTTATTTATTCAATTCAGTCCCCCAAGAATCTAAGCTCACTGAAGTACAGCCACCTAGTCAGATATTGTTGGCTGCCATAGTAAAGAAGAAATAAAACTCTAGACGGCCTCACACCAGCAGTTAAAAGCACACCCTGAGAGTATCACAGGTCTCTTCTCAGAATCTGATGGCAAGAAAAGGTCACCTACTTCCACTGAAAAAACTTACTGTGTGTGCAGAAAGGAGACATTTGCAATTTGATAAAAAGCACTGGTGACTATCACAAGCTACATAACTATATCTCTCAGTCACAAAGCACAGTAATATTATTCTTATGAAATGTGATATATTATATTATGATATCATATATTATGATAGATTATAGCATGATACTAATTTATGATATGTTTCTACTTATTACCCTATGGTTCAAAGAAATTGTTGAGTGACAACCCTAGGCCACAGGAAACAATCATTATGCACACATGAGATAGTTTAACATTTGAAAGATGCCCCTGAATCTGGACAGGCTGTACACATTTTAGTGTCTGGGAATGGATAACCATAATGCTAGGTTGCATCAGCTCAGATCTTCCTTGCTACACCTTTTATGCCATGATTCTCTGGGATAAGTGACGTCAATTCTAGTAAGATTAGGATTTGAAAAGGATGGTGGGCAGCCAGGAATATCTCCCAGTTCTGTCATCTCTTTGTCCTTTCTGTATAGGAAGTAAGAGAGTCACATTGTAGTTAGATCTGCAGACCGTTTTAGTTATAATTATTAAGTCTTCAGGTTCAAAAAAAAAAAAGAAAAACATTTTCCCCAAACATATGGCCCACAACCTGCAGGCAGAGTAACACGGATGATCACTTACAGGGCAAAAGACAACCTCAAAGTTTGATTTTTTGTGGGGGGGGGGGGCTGGGGATGGAACTCAGAGGCCTTCTACCCCTGGGCTACACTTTCAGACCTATTAGGTCTCATTAAGTAGCTGAGGCACCCTTCAAACCTGCACCATCCTTCTGTCTCAGCCTTCCAAATACTGGGATTACAAGCATGCACCACCACGCCTGGCTAAAGTCTGGGTTTGAAAGAAGAGAGTCTGATATTCCTATGGCCACAAACTGTGATCCTTTTGTAAGGGGCTGCTTATAAAATCTAGCTAGATGATAATTATATCTTGTAGAAGTTAAGTCTTCTAGACTGGAGGCGTAGAGCCATGTGGACAACTTATCTCTGTAGCCTTTCAGCTGTAGGACTCTGAGTAGTTATTTGATCTTTCTGTGCCTCAGTGTTCACTAATGCATGGTAGGCAACTAAACAGTGCTATGTTGTGAGCTCAGAAATCATTGGATATTATTTCTAAGTTGTGAATAGAGGAAAGATTTTTAAACTGCTTGACTAATTTAAATACATTCATAGAACAAGTAATATACAAGCATTTCTCCCTACACCTCCAGAGCTTTCTTTAAAGGTTTGAGTTCAAAGAGTCTTGGTTTCTTCTGCATTTTTTTTTTTTTTTTTTTTTTTTTGGTGGTACTAGGGGTGGAATCCAGAGGCTTTCTACCTCCGGGCTATACTCCCAGACTATTTTTTTTTTTTTTTGAAACAGGGTCTCGCTAAGTTGCTGAAAGCTTTACTAAGTAGATGAGGCTGGCTTCGAAACTGTGCGATCCTCCTGTCTCAGCCTCCCAAGCGCAGGGATTACAAGCGTGCGCCACCACGCCCGGCTTCTGCATTTTGAAACTCAGAAGGTTTGTTTACAAAGACAAGTTCAGATTTTTCAATATCTTAGTATACTGTGAAACATAGAAGTCACACTTCAAATACTTAACTCAAATTTTCTTTTCCACCCTTTTGGGGAGATTTTAACACAGTTTTCATACTAAAGCATAATCTAACTTAAAATGTTATCTTAAGCTGGGCGTGGTGGCGCACGCTTGAAAACCCTGCGTTTGGGAGACAGGAGGATTGCACATGTTTGAAGCCAGCCGCGCTGGCTTAAGAGACCCTGTTTCCAAATAAAAATATAAAAAAATAGGTCTGGGAGTGTAGCCCGGAGGTAGAAGGGCTTCCAGGAACCCCAGTACCACCAAAATAAATAAATAAATAAATAAATAAATAAATAAATAAATAAATAAAATGTCATCTTTTTAATTTTTATTTTTTTTATTGGTGCACGGTATTCATACATCATAATGGTATAAAGAAAATACTTTTGTAGACATACATGCACACATCGCCCAGTTAGCCCCTACCCAATCCCCACCCCGTTCCCTCCCCATCCCTCCTTCCCATGCTTGGCTTAGTAGTTGACATCTGATTGTTAATATTGGATAAATTGCTATAAAAAATGTCATCTTAAGCCACATTCCAACATGTATACAATCACCCACAACTGTGTTGGCCATAGTTGCTATTGAATATGCATGCAGTTGTTTTACATCCTGAAAAATGACCACAGAATTCCAGAGAGAAAAGAAAGATGAAAAAAAGAAAAGAACAAATTTAATTTAAAGTCCAATCAATTGTTGTATTTAGAATTTTGGGAAATATGTACAATTTGATGTAAGCATATTACGTGGGATGTAGACTTAGCAAGTGCAATAGGTTAGCAGTGGCATCAACAAGATGGTGTTTTGCTTTACTTTTCCACTCAAATATGAAGTGTACAGTAGCCTCAGGGCCCTGCCTCCCTTCCCGGCCCAGCTCCCCCATTCCTAGGATAATGCTTTCATCTCGGTGGCACCGGTGACTCCTCATTCAGTCCACGTTCCAGATAGCAGAAATAAATTGTTTCAGAAATGTACAGAACAAATTTCTGAAATGTAAATTTCAGTACGATGTAAAAAGCAAACTACTAGAACACAATTAGTTTTAAGCTTATTTGGGAAATCCTAAATGTGGCCAGTTTTTAGCTAAGCGCTCCTAAGACAGATCTCACTTTGCTTTTTTGGACACACCGACTCTCTTGCATTCAGCTGGGAATGTGTTTACTTTATAATTGGAAGAATGATATCATTCTTAGTTCTGCTGGATTTAAAGCAAGACTGTTTTCCCCATCTCAAGTGAAGAGCTCTCTTCCAACCCTGGTCCCCTGGGAGCAGAACAGGTCTCCATCTGGAAATTCCATCCTGCTCAGCACACTGCAGGGCGTGCTCGTCTGTGCTTCCAGTGCACCCCTTTGCTTACAGAACAGATGCCTATGATGTGGTTTGGGATGGTCACTACCCCTTGTGTGTTGGCCATTTTTTGAAATATTGGGGAAATCATTTAGAAAATCATATCAAGCCCTGTGTAAAAGAGCGCACTTGTAATTCCAGTACTTGGGAGGCTGAGACAAGGGGACCAATGTTTTGAGGACAGTCTCAGAAACCTAGTAAGACCCTCTGCAACTTTGTTTGTTTCAAAACAAACAAACAAAAGAGGTGGGAGTGTAGCATGAAAGTAGCATGTCTCAGGTTTCAATACCCAGTACCATGAGAGAGAGAGAGAGAGAAAGAGAGAGAGAGAGAGAGAGAGAGAGAGAGAGAGAGAGAGAGAGAGAGAAAGAGAGAATGAATGAGAACATATCAAGAAGTTTTGCATTCACAAGCTTATTTGGTAATTCTTTGTAAATCTTTGTGTATGGAGAGGTACCCAGGGACATTCTACTTCTGAGCTACAACCCCAGCTCTTTTTATTTTTATTTTTTGTTTTTAAAACAGGGCCTTAGCTGGGCATGGTGGTGCATGCTTGTAATCTCACCTCTTTGGAGGCTGAGACAGGAGGATCACGCAGGTTTGAAGCCAGCCTCAGCTATTTAGTGAGGCTCTCAGCAACTTAGTGAGACCCTGTTTCCAAATAAAGTACAAAATAGGTCTGGAAGTATAGCCTGGAGGTAGAAAATCCCCTGGGTTCCACCCCCAGTACCACAAAAATAAATAAATAAATAAATAAATAAATAAATAAATAAATAAAACAGGGCCTCACTAGGTTGCTGGGGGCTGTCCTGGAACCTGCAATCCTCCTGTCTCAGTCTTCTACGTACTGGAACTACAAGTGTGTGCCACCTAGCCCAAATTACATTTCTTTATTCTGAAAGTCTTGAAAGGAAAGCCCAGAGAGATTTGGTGATGAAATTAGACTTTTATTTGTTAAAACATCCTAATTCTTGGGTCTTTTAATGATTATTTGCCAAGGGCTTGAATACTATTTGGAATAGAACTTTTGGGCTCAGAGACCCTGTCCAAAGGTAAGAGTGTGATGCTCTCTTGTGCCCCAGGTACAGCTCCATACATGGTGGGAAACAAGCTTTCACAACACGAAGATCGGTGACAATGGCTTGGTAAGGAAACTCTTCTAAGAAAAACTCTTCTCAGAAACTCCTCTCAGACTTGTCTGTCTTTTCCTAAGGAGGGAATCTCAAAAAAGGAAGCTGAAAGTTTCCTGATGTGGAAGGGTCATAAATAGTCTCAGGACAAAACTGAACAAGTGCAGAATCTACATAAGACAGATATGACCTTTACCTACAAGAAAACAGGGTGGCTGTTGTGGAGAGTGAACTGTGCCCTGACTAAGTTACTCCAGGATGAGTCCAACAGCAGTTTCCAGGCTGTGTCCTGCTCTGAGCCATTCTACTTTGTAAAGTAGTAGTTTTCCAATGTTACTCCATTTTGAGCACAAAGGCTGAGGTAGAATGACTCTAGACCTTGTTTGTACAAGTACAAAAACACTATTTGCACAGTACAACCATAAGGACCAGAGTGATAAGTTAATTGTGGTAATAAATAATGACCACCTGTAACTTAACTAATTAAATAAGTCAAAGCTGGCATGGTGGTGCAGGTTTATAATCCCAGTACTTGGGAGGCCGAAACTGGAGGATCTCGGGTTTGAGGATAGCTTCAACAAACAGTGAGACTCATCGACCTCACAAGACCCTGTCTTAAAATAAAAATAAATAGGCCTGAGGGTATAGTTTAGAGGTGGAATGTCCCTGGTTCAATCTCCAGTACAACTAAAAAAAAATTAACTAAGTAGCACATGGATGCATGGGTGTTATATCAGAAAAACCAGGTGCATGAACTTATCAAACACACCAGACCATCAAATGAAGCAACCCTCTCACTTGAGACCCATAAAAGGAAGAGCACCCCCTGACTAATTATAGCTACACACTGACCCTCTCGCTGGTCACTCATCTTGAGCCTTGCCCAGGAGAATCAGTGCAGTGGTGAACCGCTGATTCTCTTGCCCTGAACTTCAGTTCAATGTGCTTATTTTTGCCCAAAAAGAATGCAAAGTCCACTTCAGGCTAATACATCAGGCTGATACTATGAAACTTCCATCTGTCTGAACCCTGGCCTAGAATAAATTCCATGATTGAAAGACCTCGACTATCTGGCCGCCTGCGGTAACTTACTCATGTATTTGTATATCTTCTCGGCCTTCGTGCTCAGCATGGCCTCCCCAACCCCTGTAACCTGCATCTGTCATTATGTGAAGTATGATGTGCGACTTGAATGGTATAGACATTAGTAACTAAGATTGGGAAGGAATAAAGGGAGCTTGTGACTACCTGCTGACCTCCCAAATACTTTGCAGCTAGCATCTGCTGAACACGGTGCAGCTTGTGAATTTATTGCCATTCAATAAATTATGACATTGTGGAAAGACACCAATGTGTTTGGTCTACATTAGCGTCCTAGCTCTCGCATGACAGTGGTGGTATCAGAGCCCACGGACTAATGTGAAGCAGGTGGGGAAGGGTGCCGGAAGTTCCCTGGAGTTCCTCTGGCAAGGGCTCTAGCGTGACTGCTTGCCTCTGCTGGTTCTTGCTGATGTGCTAACAAGGATTTCGAGCAGAGAGCACCTGAAGAGTAGCTTGCTTTCCTCTCTTCCCTTGTTCATCACTAAACTTAGCCCCCAGCCAGGAAGATACACATTATCTTTAAGAAAGTCTAGTAGATTTGTTTGTATGTCCCTGTCATTAGAAAATGAAGTCTTAGATAAGGTAGACTACAAATGACACTTCATTTTCAATATGCTAATTTTCCACCAACATTTTCTAATATTGTCGTATCTCCTTTATGTCCTAGATTTATTTTCCTCTTCTACCATTTTCTTTTTAGATGATCTGCCCAATCATCATGGTATGAGAGAAAAGGAGTTACTGCTAAAGTAAGCTTGAAACCAGAAAATTAATTGTATGTGATCTGGGACACGTTGCTTACTTTTCATCATGTAGTTTAGTATTCTAAGCCATAAAATAATTTTAACACATGCCTACATCTCAGGCATGCTGTGAGCATCAATTATATATATGATTATGAAATAACTTATAAATTATAAAGGGAGAAATAAATACTGTTTGTTATTTGTTTTTGTTTGTTTGTTTTTTGCTGTACTGAGGATGGAACCCAGGGCATTCTACCTCCAAGCCACACCCTGGTCCTATTTTTTTTTTCCTTGTTATATTTTGAAACAGTCTCACTGAGTTGTGAAGGGCTTCACTAAGTAGCTGAGGCTGTTGGCGAGCCATCATCCTCCAGTCTCGCCTCCTGAATGCTGGGATTACAAGCGTGCGCCACCACACCCAGCTGTTATTTGGTTTGTTCTAGCTTGAGGGAAGAGGATTGATTCTAGATTATGAGTTTCTTGGATGATTTGAAAATGTAGAACTAAAAATACCAAAAGCGATCAATGTTCTAGTTTTCTCTAATTGTTGGCAGGACAAATATATTTTCAGAATGATGACCTGGAGGATTTTATTTTCAACTGCAGAATAGATTAGAATGGGACTTGCAATTCTGTATTGTAAAAGCTCCAAGTGATGTCCACACTGTTGGCCCACAGACTGCACATTGAGTTGCAGTGGGTGAAGGAGAATGGGGCAAAGGAAGAGTCAGCCCAGGTGAGGGGAGTGATAAAGTCTAAGCCTCCCCGCCTGCTGTCCCTTCACCCCATACCATACTGAGGTGATGACCACAAGGTAAGAGGGACCTGTTATGAAACTTTTCTGCTATCACTGTGTCTGAACGTGGTTTGTTGCCTTTGTGTATGTTACTGGGGATTGAACCCAGGGACATTCTATCTCTAAGATAAACCTCTAACCCTTTTTATTTTTTTATTTTTGAAACAGGGTCTGGCTAGGTTGCTGAGAATCTATGTTGCGGAAGCTGGTCTTGAACCTGCAATCCTCCTGTCTCAGCCTCCCAATTACTGGAATTATAGGCATGTGCCACGTGCTCAATTGTTTGTTGATTTTAATTCAGTATCTTTCCTAGGGGAAAAAAAAAAAACGAGTGCAAGAGAAACAAATTGTGGCCTAACTTGGAACATGCCAGCCCTGTCCATGGTCTTCTACCTACATTGTAGGAAACTAGGGAAATTCAGTATGTAAAAGAAATACCTATTCTGCCAACTGGGCAGTGATCCAGTGGTGATAAAATCATTCGTTTTTGTGACCTTAGCTGTATTTAAAGGTATTCTCTTGGGAGTCCTAGTATAACAGGTCTTGATTGGACATTGTGAACTAACATCCTCATCATTCACATTTAGAACTAAATGACCCCTGTTGGCATTTTTACAGCGATTTGGTAGCTTGCCATGATATTATGCATTGTTCAGAATAATTTTCCATGTTACTGAGGTCAATTTCCCTGATTTATGGCTATTTGTAAAAGTTGGCTCTCAAAAGGAGTGGAGAAGTCAGGAGGAAAATAACTTTATAATATACTACTGCTAACATAGTGAAATTATTGAAATAGTATCATAATTCTATAAAGCTATAGGCTTCTGATACATAGCTCTTGCTGACCCAATTCTAATGAGCAACTGTCACATTTTTTTTTTTTTTTGAGACTCAGGAATGTCATGGTTCTTTGTTCGACACCAGATAAACCACCCACTGAAGATCTTCTGCTGTGACTTGTAAACAAAACCTATCCAGGCAGATACTTTTTTTAGGCACCATTTTGCAATAAGCTTTGTTACTTACTAAATCACCCCACTTGGATAACCATAATCTTGATTCAAATGATCTGTAAAGAAACATATAATTAAGTATCTAATTATATTAACAACTGAAGGAATCCTTTAGCTTAGTATTTCAGATCAAAATAAGAAAGTCAGAAAATAACTCACTTTGTTGGACAAATCTCAGCTACATAATGACAATGCAACCCTAGTTATACTTTTTGTTGATTAGTTTTAAAAAATCAGTATTATGGAGAGATGTGAGAATATGTACTAGTTTGGTTCTACCATTAATTTTCTCTATCCTTTAAGGGGAATTCTTAAGGGCCCTAGCTGAGGGTGGGTGGTAGCACGGCTGCCTCGGTGTAGTCTGTGTCCAAGCTGGTACATGTTGTGGTCTCCAAATCCATTTCAGGTTCAATGTCAACTTTTATTGCCCTGAAATAATGATCTTTTTCATGCACAGGGTGTGTGTGTGTGTGTGTGTGTGTGTGTGTGTTGCTAAGAACTGAACTCAGGGGCCTTCTACCTCTGAACTACATCCCTAGCTCTATTTAATTTTTTCTAGAAACAGGGTCTCATTAAGTTGCTGAGAACCTCATCGAGTTGCTGAAGCTTCACTTGAACCCATGTTCCTTTTGTGTCAGCCTCCCAAGTACTGAGATTACAGGCATGCAACAGTATGACTGGCAGGGCTTTTTAACTATTACAGCAAATTCTCAGCCTAGCAGTCTATGACTCAAAAGTTTTCACTGGGTCTATTCTAAATCTTTAGCAATCTCTGTTCTTAATACACAGAACTTAAAGGGTTGCCCTGTGACACCAAACACTGGCGGAATGTCTGCCGGGAGTCACTTACCACCGGAAATGGCTTCTTAATGTTTTATCTGACTTCAGTGCCGATGACTCCATCACTCTGAGGGTGGTGAAAAGAGTCTCTTCTAAACTGATAACAAGTCCAAAAAGGGGCTCTTGTACTCTGCTGTGATATCAGAATCTCTGAATAAACTCATCAAACCTCTCCTTTGACCTACATGAAATGCCACTTTTAGGAGGAAATGGTTTGTATTAATTAATTCTCATTTTACTGAAATCACTTGATATTAATAAAATATTTTTCTGTTATCTTCAGAATGAACAAGTTAGAAAATGAAAATCTTTTTTCTCCCTCAAAATAAAACTTGTCTTTCTGTCATACAGATAGTTAATATTCATTTGGGAATGATGTAAAATTCAGGGAATTACTAAGTCCCCCAAATCCCATCCCCCAGAGATAATCAGAGTCAACATTACTTGTGAACACTCCAAAGTTTTTTCTTTTTTCATATTCTTCTTGAGCAAGTCAGTTAATCTTTCACGATATAAGCATTTTTCCCTTTTCTATAAAATTGAAACAAAGACTAGTGCCCATCATCAAAGGTGTTTAGAGATTTAGATGTTTTACTACATAAAAAACTCATAACTTACTAACTGATAACAAATAATGAAGATTTAATAGTATTATAATTGCTACATATGCATATTTACAACTAGTAAGCATATTATTTCCCAAATGGATAAAACTATGCGTGTTACTTTTGTAACCCTTCTTCGTTTAGTAATATATTGAGCTTATCTTTCTACATTAGTAAGTTCAGATCTACATCATTAGTTTAAATTGCTGTATACTATTCCATAATAACAGTGCAGTCACATGTTTTAAAATTTGGGGATTTCTTTGCTCTTCCTCATTGGAGTAACTTTGCATTTTTTATTTAAGTTCTAAAAGTGAAATATTGGGCAAACAATAAAATTTCTAAAACTAATTGTTTTTATCAGCTCAGCTTAAGGAGTTGGCTAAAAATATAATTTAATAACCATATTTCATAGGCAAACGAGAGAAGCATGGTATTTCATTGTATGTATAAGTGGTTATGATCAGTGTTGCGGGAGCTTACCTAATTCAGATCAAGACCCACTGCGTACTGGTTGTGTGACCTTATATGACTTCTTAACCACTCTGCCTCAGTTTCCCTATCTGTTAAGCAGGGATTTCTAAAAGTACCTACTCTATAGATTATTTTGAGAATTATATAGGATTATGCAAAGAGGTTGCTAAGAACTGCCTAGCTTATTGAAAACCTCAGTCAATAGTACTTAACTTTTTTGTTTTATGTAGGCAAAGTGAAATAGAAAAGAGTGTCTATTGTAGTTGATCTTTCTGTAACTTGGGAGAAATTATATGAAATAATTTTTTACAATTGCTTTTCAAAGAACCATTTTAAAACATTCCAACCTGTTTTAAATTATTTCCCCAACATATTTGATATAAAATTACTGGAGGAAGTACTCTGATTTGTGGGCTAGAGGAGGCTCAGTCGTGTGATCTAAACAGCCGCAGGAGCTTGCACTTCCAGAGTGCCGTGGGTTCTGTCATCTGCACTAGAACTGTTTCAAACACTAAGGTGCCAACAGAAAGAAATCTCTTCTTTGCTCTATAGGAGGTTTGGCAAGATGATATTATAGAAAACTTTAATTTAATTTTATTGGACATTATAATGATAAAACACAGGTTCAGAGTAATACATTCATATATGCACGCAGCACTTGGAGTGTTCCTCTCTGGATCTTACCCTGCTAACCCACCTCACTTCATAAGTGTTATTGAGATTGGTAGTGGTGCTTTAAATATGAACATAACATTATTTGATCTGTTTCCTTACTCCAGCCTCCTTTATCCACTTCCCTTCTCCCGCTGTCCCCGCAGTCTCCTTCTCCTCTTCTATTGGTCTCTCTCTTCTTTTATCTGAAGTCCCTTTTCTTTCCTTCTTTCTCTCTGGCTTCCACATATGAGAGAAAACACACAACACTTGACTTTCTGAGACTGGCTGATCTCACTTAGCATAATGTTCTGGAAGTCCATCCACTTTCAAAATGACATAATGTTTCCCTTTATGGATGAGTAAAATCCCATTTAGCATGTATACCACGTTTCCTTTATTCATTCATCTGTTGATGGGCACCTAGGTGGGTTCCATAATTTGGCTATTGCAAATTGTGCTGCTGTAAACAGGGGTATTTATGTATCACTATGGCACACTAGTTCATTTGGAAAGAGGCCAAGGAATGGTAGAGCTGGGGTCATAAGTACTAACTAAAACAACCTATTTTATTTTGCTCTATAAAATGAATTCATCACATTTCCTATTAATATGGTATAGTGTTACCGAGGGATGTACTGAAGGTAAGATGCAGATATAGATTTTAATTAATTTATTTTGAAAATTTTAGAATACATCTTGATATTTTCTCAGCTTTCTTTTACAGACTCTCTTAGTTAAGGTCATTCATCAGTCATGTGGACTACAAAAAAAGAAAACAGATCTCGGTGTTCTGGTGCACACCTGTAATCCTGGTACTTGGGAGAGTGAGAGAGGAGGATTGCAGATTCAAGGCCAGCCTCTTCAAGGAGATCCTGTTTCAAAGTAAAAAATAAAAAGGCTCTGGATGTGGCTCAGAGGTAGAATGCCCCTGGGTTCAATTCCCAGTACCATAAATAAACAAATTAATATATAAACAGAACTTGACCTTTGTACTTTCCCAGACTCATATAATTGGATAAAAATATCTAAGATCAGTACTGAGTATCATAAGAGCGTTACCAAACATTTGCCTTACCAAAAAATGGAACTTTTCGGATGTCTTCTTTGAACACAGAAAATGTTCCCATATATGTACATCTCCCTGCCCTTGCTGAGTCTGTCAGTATTGGCCATCCATCTTCCAGTGTAACAGGTAAGGGACACGGGTGAGCATCAGGTCACTGGAGCATCCTTCTCGGTGACAGTAGAGGCCGGCAGAGCAGGTAGCTAGCATTGCATGTCAGGCGTGACTGAGCCAGCAGTGGTTGTGAGAGAAATGTTGATTTAAATGACATTATGGATGCTGGGGCTAGAGGAATGCGAGATATAGGACCTCTAAGGAGTCTTGCTGTGCCCTTCAGGGAAGATTCTTCCCCAAAAGAAAGGATGACATTGCACAGGACTAGTCCACACCCGTGTGCCCCATCATTTCAGCTGCTCTCCTTAAGCCTAGCCTTAAAGAACACCATCCAACTCCTGGGATTCGGTGAACCTCCTTCAGCATGATTCTGTTCTCCACCTCTCATCCAGCCCCCTCCTTGAACCAGAGCTTGTTCTCCTTCGCTTTTATTTCTCTGCTGTTTGTTCAACCTGTCTCTGACATTGAGTCAGCCAGTTTGTCAAGCAAGGCACTTGTCTAACATGTTGTCCTGAACAATGACTACTCAGAAATAATGTGCTTTTTGCCATGTCCTCTGAGATCAAGAAAGTAGACTGCAGGCGATTATTTGGGGTTCTGGCAACTGTGAAGTGTACTTGCGCTTTCTGGAGTAAATGCTGCAGAGTGAGAGCTCTAACTTACAGTGCGATGATTGTGCCTTCTACCTTTTCGAAAGAGGAGAGCCTCTCTCTTCAGAGTTGATTTCTGTTCCTTTACTTACCCTATGAGCCATTTCAACCACTTCCCCTCCATTTTCAGCCATGAACATGCTGTTGGCCAGAGAGTTTGGACTGAAAGCAGACTGAGGTGTTTCAAACATTTGCTATCAACTTCGACTAAAAGCAATCTCACCTAACTACAGCTGAATCCGCAGAACGGGTAACAATCAGCAGGAGGTTCTGTGGGCCTCTGCTGGACCTCACAGGAATTCTGAACTCAATGAGCTATACAAAGTCAGGTCACAAGATCCTGAGAATTGAAAGAACTTTCTTCAGCGCTTTCTTGACTCTTCTCTGAATGCTACCCCACACACATGTTCTGCACTCATATCAGCATATCAAAAACCTAAAACCAAGATGAATTCTGTGCATGATAAATAGTACATTTTTTAAAAAGAGTCTTAGAACTAATCTCCCTGCTCAGGGAGAAACAAATCTTAATCATATCGCTAGTTCATAAATTCCCTCATCTATCTTTCATAGCTTTTAAGTAGAAAATGCTCTCTGCTTTTCTGTGGAATAATTTCAGGTGTAATCTCTGGGTTCTGCCAGTGACTTAACAGGGAAATAGAGAAGGAAACTGGTTTCCTGTTGATAGTTGGACACTCCAGAACTAACCGTCTCAAAAGAGAAGGGAAAGTTAGATGTGACTTCACATTATCATGACATTTCATTGTACTGCACTGACTGTGAAATTCCAAAAAGAATTTACCTTGACTTAACCTTCAGGAAACTCATAGGAATGTTTTCTGATATGGTACGGATGGAAGACTTTCACATGCAAGCTACTGTGGTTAGGATGGAAAAAGTAGTGCCACACATGCATTGATCGATCCAGCAGACATTTACAAAGCATTGTCTATAAATCAAACACTGTTTTAATATTTAAAACAGGAAATTTTTAATATTTAAAAAAATTTAAAGTTCTTGAACTGAGCTCTTGATCAAAAATTAGAGATTTAAATAAATTGTTGTAGACCAGCCAGGTGTGGTGGCACACGCTTGTAATCCCCGTACTTGGGAGGCAGGAGGATTGCAGATTTGTGGCCAAACTCAGCAACTTAGACCCTGTTTCAAAATAAAAGAATAATATTGGGCTGGGGGTGTGTGGCTCAGAGGTAGAATGTCCCTGAGTTTAATCTCTAAAACTATTAAATAAATAAACAAACTGTTATATTGTGGTGACACAATATAGGAAGTTATTAAATGTACCCCCTTCAAGATAGGTCAGAGAGCATGAAAGTGTGTGTGTGTGTGTGTGTGTGTGTGTGTGTGTGTGTGTATGTGTGTGTGTAGTGCTGGAGATTAAACCAAGGGCATTGGGCATGCTAGGCAAGTGTTCTACCACTGAGACAAATTCCGCAGCCCCAATCTGATGAAGAGTCTCTTGGATAAGAAACTGGGTATATGTGGAAGAGGAAAAATATAAAATGTATAATTTTGTTCACAGGGAACTTCTGAAAGTATTGGAAAGCAGACAGCTATTAAGTTGTAAAGTTTGTGAATATACACCATTATTTCTGTATTAAACAGGTCATTATAAAAGAAATAACATGAAGAAATTTAGAACTGATTGGGATCTTAGAGATCATCCAGATCAGTCCCTCCTTTTGCAGATGGAGACTTTGCAGTGGTGAGTGGTGAGTGAGCTCCCTAGACCACCGAGCTGGGGGAGATTAAACTAGGATCCCAGGCTGTGGACTGCAGGCGCTAAGCAATACCCTGTTCAGAATTACCTTATCTAATTGGCTCTCCTTAACTGGAGAAATTAATCAAGACTGTATAGTATATTGGGCTTTGTTCTCTAAATTTTTACAAGTAAACATCCAGTATCATTATATACAGGCATTATTTGGAGCAGTCATATAAAAAGGGCCCCTCTCAACCAAAAGCTTATATGGTGAACATAAGATCCACATTTATATGTGTTTAGAAATATAGACATAGTCACCATACCATTTATATGTGAATAATGCTTTGTACTTGACAGAGCACGTTCCTATGCGTCATCCCACCACACATGCGCACTCGTATCCCAACTGTGGGGTAGAGATTGAACAAATTAGACTATTGCAAGTTGGGGTTTGGGACTTAATGCCACACAGGTAGCAAGTGGCAGAGCCAGGGCTCAGATTCATGTTTTTCCAGTGCATTGTGAGGGTCTTGCTATTATATTCTTATGGCCTGTCTAACACAAGGACTATGAAACATTCTCGGATTTTTAATTGATATTTGCTATGACCCACACTTTCCTGGAAGTTTCAGGGATACAAAGTGATTTAGGACACAGCACAGTTTAGAGTCCAGTCTATCTGAGGAAGATGGGCTTGAAATAAATAAAATGTGACATACATAATATAGGTTTTAATTAAAAACTAAATTTGTGCTGAGTTTAATAAAAATCTAAATTTTATCTTATTTTGATTAAAACCTAAACTTGGGCAGTAAACATTCTCTAGATACCAGACTATATTAGGAAATAATAGTTTCCTGATGGCTTATTTTGAAAAGCCTAAAACTGAACTCTATTATCAATTTACACTACATTCTTCAGTTTACTTAATTCAATTTATATGTATTAATGATGCATAAATAATTTAAAAATATTAATTACAGGAGAGTTCTATAATGCCAAATGCCATGTTGTGCAAGAATTAATGTTCGTCTTATATTCTGGCAAGGGAGCAACACAATTTGGTCTTTTTCATGGACATGAAACAGCCTTGTCACAGGCCTAGTTTTCAAAACCCTTTCACTGCAGAAGCGTCCTTCCTCTGTGGCACCTGCAATGTGTACTCTGTACTCTGGCCAATGAAAACTGTTACACAACACATAGGTAAAGGGAGAATTTTATGCTTCAACAGATACTGCCAAAATTCATACCCAGGTAACTGGTACCTTCAAACTTGGCCTTTCATTACTTGTTTTTTTAAATAGATAGGAAAATGTGAGAAATATTTCAAAAATTAGTTTCCTGCTGTATTTTTAATTTATCTTTCTAAATTCTGCTGAAAGATTACTTATATTTTCAGGGGTTTACTGTTAACTTTATAGTTTGGTATTTCCTGTGGATCCACACTTTACTATTTTTAAACCTTCACTTTTCCATATGGTTTATCATGAGTAATAACAATTGTGTTGCCTCCCGTGGAAACAAAAAAGATAAGAGGTAAATTGTTGCTTCTCCAACAAAGGGCTTGATTACATCTGGGTTGTTTTTAAGGAAGTATTTTTATTTCCCAATGTAACTTAATTTCACATTAAGAACAGTTGGTGAGAAAATGGGGTTTATGCCCATTTTTCTGCATATGGTTAACCAGCTTTGCCAACACCACCTGTTGAAGAGGCTATCTTTTTGTCAGTGTATGTTTTTGGCCCTTTTTTAAAAAAAAAAATCAATTGTCTGTAAGTGTGGATTTATTTCTGAGTCTTCTATTCTGCTCCATTGGTATATATGTCTGTTTTTGTGCTAGTACCATGCTGTAATAATTATAGTAATAAAACCATGCAGTTTTATTACTATGGCTTTTTATTATAGTTTGAAATCAGATATTGAGATGCCTCCTGCATGGTCACCCTGCACAAGAGTCAATTCAAGATGGATCAAAGACTTGGAAATCAGTCCAGAGACCTTGCAGCTCTTGAAGAGGGCATAGGTCAAATACTGCAACACATAGGCACAGGTCAAAACTTTCTCAACAAGACCCCCACAGGCACAAGAAATTAAAGGGAGAATCAATATGTGGGATTGCATTAAACTGAAGAGAAAAGAAAACTATCAAGAACCTCAAAAGAGAGCCAACAGAATGAGAGAAAATTTTTGCCAACTACTCTTCCAATAGAGGACTAATATCTAGAATAAACAGAGAACTCAAGAAACTCACTGCTTAAAAAAAAAAAAAAGGGCAAATGAACTGAATAGACATTTCACCAAATATCTAAATGGCCAATAAATGTATAAAAGATGGTCAACATTATTAGCAATCAGAGAGATGTAAATCAAAACTACCCTAAGATTTCACCTAACTCAATTAGAACAGCAATCATTAAAAACACAAGCAAAGCTGGGTGTGGTGGCGCATGCTTTTAATCCCAGCATTCGGGAGGCTGAGACCAGAGTATTGCAGTTCTCAGACAGCCATAGCTACTTAGTGAGGTCCTCTGCAACTTAGTGAGACCCTGTTTCAAAATAAAGAATTAAAAAATAGGGCAGGGGGTTTATCTCAATGGTCAAATGACCTTGGGTTCCATCCCCAGACCCCCCCCCCCAACACACACACACAAAGAATAACACAAACAACAAATGCTGGCCAGGGTATGGAGAAGTGAGAACTCTAATACATAGCTGGTGGGATTGCAAATTAGTGCATCCACTTTAGAAAACAGTATGGAGGATCCTCAGAAGAATGGGAACAAACCTACCATGTGATCCAGCAATACCAATTCTGGGTACTGGGTATCTACCCAAAAGAATGGAGACCAAACTACCAAATAATAGCTTTCAGGATAATGCATGTGTATCATATCTATGTTCATAGCTGCACAATTCACAATTGCCAGACTCTGAAACCAACCAAGATGTCCATCGACAGATAATGGTTTACAAAACTATGGAATATGTACACAGTCATAAAGAAGAACAAGCTGGGCATGGTGGCTCACGCTTGTAATCCCCACGCTTGGGAGGCTGAGACAGGAGGATCGCATGGGTTCGAATCCAGCCTCAGCTACTTAGTGAGGCTCTCAGCAACTTAGTGAGACCCTGTTTCCAAATAAAATATAAAAAAGGTCTGGGAGTATAGCCCGGAGGTAGAAAGCCTCTGGGTCCCACCCCAGTACCAAAAATATTAATAAATACAAAAATAAAGAAGAGCAAAATCTTGTCATTTGTGGGGAAATGGATGGAACTGGAGAATATTATGCTAAGTGAGATTAGTCAGTCACAATATGTAAGAAATTGGATGCTCTCCCTAATGTGCAGAAGCTAGAGAGAAAAAGGATCATAGGAGGAACTCTAAACAAAGAAGAAACCATAGATGAGCAAATAAGGTGACCTGAGGGGAATGAGAGGGGGAAAGAGAGAAATTCCCTAATGCACATAAAGTACATTCATCAACTTATAAAAGTCAATCAGTAAGCCAAAATTGAGATAAAGATAGAGCGAGGGAATGGGGTAGGAAGGGCTAAATGAGTGATGTGGGCATGTATTCCCCTACCATCTTGTACCCATTAAGATGTATGACCACAGTGCACCAATTTAAAAAATGTGATATAAGAATGCTTGGTATTACTGATTTTATCACCTCTCATTCCATTTTAATTGATATTAGCATGATAACAGCCTACATTAAAATTTTAACTTTGTAAGACTTTGGTGTGGTGGTTCTCTAACTAACCACATCTTGAAATCACCTGGGAAGTTAAAAAAAATAGTGTTAAAAAGTAATTGGCCACCAACTAACTTCTATCTAGAGATGTTCCTCTTTAATCAAATGTGTGGGGTTTTTTTGTCTTGCTTGTATGTTTTCTCTAACATGAGGAAGCTAGGAAGTAATGGGGACACCAGTGGCACTTCCAGATAATGGAGAAAAAATCTCAATGGAGCCAGGGAAGTGTTCTAAGGAAAGAGAAAGGGAAGAATGAGGTTCATTGAAGGAATTACTACCGTTGGCTATGTGGACATATGTGAGAATACCAATTTCAATCTCAATACTCTGTATGAAGAAGGGCAGAGATGGAGCAGTGGGGAGGGTACCAAGTACTGTGTGCATGTATGTCACTGTCAACATGATTTACATTTTGATATGAGACTATAATATACTAATAAAAATATAAAAGTAAGACATAAATATTAGACTATTAAAAAAAGAATTTTCCCCTGCTGCCCTCTCAGTGGGGTTTAAACTTGCTTGATGTTTGTTTGGCCTTGCTGGATTCATGAATTGTAGTTTGCTGAAAGAAGCTAAAATTTTAATGTGCCTAAGTTTACTTTTAACAATAGTGATGCTTGAGCACCTGCCACCTGTCACCTGTGTGGATAATAATTCAGTGGATGCAATCTTGGAATTCATGTGTTTAAAAACTTCCAGGTGATCTTTATATATAGCCATGCTCAGAGAGATGCTACAAGGGTTTAAAAATCGTTTTAAAAGATAAACAGGAATGACTCCAATGCTACATCCATACACAGAGGTATCACTACCAATCTCACTAACATGTACAGCAAGGGAAGGGGAGTGGGGTATAATCTGAAAGGAAACGCATTAAACTTCATGTTTAAATAGGCAGTCTGTCTGTGCTGATAACCACCATATTATAACAACAAAAAAGAGAAGCAAAATTGTATTTTGGGACTATTTTTATGTATTACATAAGCAAGTGTTATGGTTTGAATGTTCGTGACCTCCCAAAATTCATGGGCTAAAATCTTGACCCTCAGATGACAGCACAAGATGGTGATTAAGTCTTGAAGGCACCAAAAGATTAGAATCGCCAAGAATGGGATTGGTCTCCTTAAAAAGAATCGCAAGGGAGCTCATTCTTCCCTTCCACCAAGTGAGGATACAGCACACTGGGGGAGAAAACAGGCTCTTATCAGACACCAAATCTGCCAGCAGCTTGGACTTCCCAGTTGCCAGAACTGTGGAAAAATACATTTCTATTGTGCATAGCCACCCAGTATAAAGTGTTTTGCTATAGTAGCTGGAAGAAAGCAAGCAAGTCCCCCTCCCCTTTTCTTGCTGTTGGAAAAATTTTTTCAGACCTAGAAACATGTACCACCTACTTGAATGATTATTTTATCTTCCTTGTTTCCACTTTTCCTGTTCTGAAAGTAAAAGGTCCTTATGATAGTTTGTATAATAGATCAATGTATTGATTGAGGAATACATTTTTCTAGCAGGCTATAATACCATAAAACTTAAAAAAATAGCAACACTTTTTTATTTTTTTTATTTTTTTTATTTTTTATTGGTGCACTGTATTCATACATCATAGTGGGATACAAACTTTTGTAGACATACATTTACACATCGCCCAGTCAGTCCCCACCCGATCCCCACCCCATTCTCTCCCTATCCCTCCTTCCCATACTTGGCTTAGTGGTTGACATCTAGTATCATAGCAATTTATCCAAAATTAAAAATGATAATCTCACATAATAGTTTCATTTGTCTGATACCAAGCTTTTGATGACTTAAAGATAACATTTCAATATTTCTTTTTACTTTCTTTCTTACCTGAGAATTTTTTTTTATTTTTTAGGTGAAACTATCATATATTTATATATTTATTTTTCAGAAAAAAAATATCCTAATATGGAATATGGACTCTAGATACCCAAAACGATCTTGAAAAAGAACAAAGCTAGAAGATATATATTTTCTGATTTCAAACTATATAAAGCTACAATAATTGAAACAGTGTAGTACTATTCTAAAGGCAGATATATAAACCATTGGAGTTAAATAAAAGCCTAGAGCTAAATTCTTCCCTATATTGTCAAGTTATTTTGACAAGGTTTCCACGAACATTTGGTGGTGGAAATAATAATTTTTTAACTAAATATTGTTGAAACATAATAATTACATGGAAAAGAATAAGGTTGGACCTTTACCTAATCCCATATACAAATATTAACTCAAAATAGATAAAAGACCTAAATATAAATCTTAATACTATAAACTTTTAGAAGAAAATCTGGGTCATAAAACCTCACAACATTGAAATTGGCAGTGATTTCTTGGATATGATTTCAATGGCACAGGCAACAGAAGAGTATACAAACTCCCTAAAAAATAAAAAAAACTGTATATCCAAAGACAATGTAAACAGAGTTAAAAGTTACTGATAGAATGGGATAAAATATTTCCAAATGCTATATCTGAAGGTATATTAATATTCCAACTAGAAATCCTAAAAATAGTAACAATAAAAGCAAACAATACAATTTAGAGATAGGTAAAAGACTAACATAAATAATGAATCTCCAAAGATAACCAATCTTAGTTGTCTGTTGGATGGAAAATCTTATTTCTCTGGTTCTGGTGTGTTACCTATTTCTTCTTTGTAGTTAATCTATTTGAGTATTTTCTCTACCGCTGGTTTTGAAGACAAAAATTCCTTCAGTTTCTGTTTGTCATGGAAGCTTCTTATTTCTCCATCTAATTTGATAGAAAGTTTTGCTGGGTAGGAAATTTTTGGCTGGAAGTTGTTTTCTTTCAGAGTTTAGAATATGTTACTCCAAGCCCTTCTGGCTCTCATGACTTGGTTTGGGAAGTCTGGAGTGATTCTAATTGGTTTGCCTCTGAATGTCACTTGGCCCTTTGTTTTTGTTGCCTTTAAGATTCTCTGCTTGGCTTCCACATTGGTCATTTTGACAATTATGTGGCGTGGGGATCCTCTTCTCCGATCCTGTCTAAAGGGAGTTCTATAAGTTTCCTGGACCTGTGTATCAACCTCTTGCTCTATGTTTGGAAAATTTTCTGCTAATATTACTTCCTTGAAGAGATTGTTGATCCCTTTGGTTTCACTTTCTTTTCCCTCCTCTATTCCAATTATTCTTAGGTTAGCTCTCTTAAAATGGGCCCATATTTATTCAATATCAGATTCCTGCTGTCGGATATTTTTTCCTAGATTAGAAACTATGCGTTCATTTTTGGAATGATCATCTTCTAAGAGCGAGATTCTGTTCTCCATGTGGTCTAATCGGTTGTTTGTGCTTTGAATTGAGGCCTTTACTTCATTAATTGCATCCTTTATCTCTTTTTGGCTCTCTCTGAGTTCTTTTCGAACTCAGAGAATTTATTTATTTATTATTTATTAGAATAATTTATTTATTATTTATTATTAGAATTTATTATTTCTACAGTTATTTTCCTGATTTGATCTTCTAGAGATCTCTGATTTTCAGTTTTATCGGGTTCTGATGTTGTGGGGTTGTGAGCATTCATTGCTCCAGTATTATTCCTCTTTCCCATGATTTCGGAAGTTTGTGCCTTCTCTGGGTTCTTCCCTTGGGTCCTATGACTTCACTTAAGGTGCTCTGGATCTCGAGTCAGTAGAACCTCAGACCCCACTACTCCTTTACTGGGTTGTATCACAGAGTCTCCGACCCAGAGAGTCAATAGAGGCTGTTTTAAACTATGGGGGATGCCAGGTTGCACATTCTCCTATGGTGTGATATCTCTGCCACCGCCCCTCCCCAACTGGATCAAGTCCCAGGGAGTACAGTACTGGGATTTCTCCTTTGTGGCCCGCAATTTGACTCACTGTTCTTGAGTACGCAGATGTAGCTGGACTGGATTCGGTGAATTCTCTGCTGCTGCCGCCGGTGGCAATATGGCGCCACTGCTACGCCCTCGGCCGTGAGGCTGGCGTATTTCTTCTTGGTTTTGATTTCCACTCTGAATCCCTGCAGCGTGTGCTGAGCTCAGTCACTGGGAGCTTTAGATTTTACTGCGGCGAGAAATCCCGCCTGGCTGTTCCGCAGCAGCTCACCTCGGCTTGCTGTAGCCGTCCGGTGAACTCGCCGCTGCCGCCGGCAGTATGGCGCTGCTGCTGCGTCCTCAGGCGTGAGGCCGGTGTATCTCCTCTGTGGCTCTGAGCTCTGTTCTCAGTCCGCTTTCTCTCTGGAGCCTGGTGATTTTTTTGTTTCTCTGGTGATGGTATTTTCTGGCTATGAAAGGCGCTGATTTTGTGGTAATGGAGATTGGTTGTTATCGGGGCTCTTAAGCCCCGCTTTTCTCGGTCACCATCTTCCCGGAAGTCTCTCACAACACTTTTTTTTAAAATTCGCCCATTTTATGAATTTACCTGGCAGGAGACAAAAACAAAGCAGAAACCAAACAAACAGCACCTAAGTTAATGACCTAAGTTAATGAGAGGCACAGAAAGCTTGCTACATGCTGAGTTCTTTCCTTGAGAGGCACTGAGGATTGGAGCCAGGTTATCATGCATGAAACATAAGAATAAACTGTATCTTAGGTTTTTAAAATTTTATTTGGAAATAATTTCAAATTACAGAAAAGTTAAAAGAATCAGACTAATTAGAGAAAACAACATATACTTTCTCCCAGATTACTCTATTGTTCAATTTTACTTCCTTTCTATATATATGTACTTGAGTACACACACATTTATTTCTGAATTTCTTGAGAGTAAGTTGCATAATTCTTGGTCTAAAACCCACAAATACATCAATGTGTATAGCCTAAGAGTATAGTGTGTTACCTAATCACCATGCTGCTTTATTCTAATTTCCAATCTATTGTCCAAAGGGCTTAATATTGTCCTTTGGATAATTTATTTACCTCAAGTACAAAATCAGTCAAAGATCATTTTCTGCGTTTACTTGTCATGTGCTTTTAATATCATTTACTGTCTCACATTTCCATAGTCTTGCTTTGTCTTCTGTGACACTGACAATTTTGATGAGTCTGTCAATACTCTCTTCTCTTTTATCACATTGCTCAATTGGGATTTGTCTGCTGTTTCCTCATGATTAGATTCAGGTATAGGTTCCAAGCCAGAATAGTACAGGAGCGATGTATTTCCTTCTCAGAGTATCATATCAGAAGGTACATGTTAGTCACCTGCCCTTTATTGGTGAGGTCAGTTTTGATAATCCAAACAAGGGTTCCTTCAATTTTCCCACCGCATGGTTACTATTTTTTCCCTTGAAACTAATAAGCAGTCTTTGAGGAGATACTTTAAGACCAAACTCTCTATCACAATATCTCCCTTGCCTTGTCACCCATTGATAGTTCTTGTCTAAGACAATATTTGCTGTAATGGCTGAAAAAATGAGTTTTCTGGTTCAAAACTCCTTCCACATTTGCCAATAGGCACATGGTACTCTATATCTCCTGTTTATATCTCTTTTTCTGTCACTCTCATTATCAGTATGGATTCATCAGTTCCTATTTTTCCAATGGTTTTCAATTTATTATTTTTCTCAATTATTTTTCATTTGAACTTTCCCATGTGGGGCCAATGTAAACTCCTTCATATTTTGGCAACATGCCTCTATCATTTCTTTGAATATTTCTTTTTTCTTTTCTTTCTTTCCTTTTCTTTCTTTTTGTGGTCCTGGGGATGGAACCCAGGGGCCTCTACCTCCCGGCTACACCCCCGACCTACCTATTTTATATTTTATTTTGAAACAGGGTCTTACTAAGTTGCTGAGAACCTCACTGAGTAGCTGAGGCTGCCTTCGAAACTGTGTGATCCTCCTATCTCAGCCTCCCACATTCTGGGATTACAAGCATGCGCCACCAAGCCCGGTTTATTTTTCTGCTTTCTGACTTAATATTTCAGACGCATCTTGTGTCTACCCTGCCCTGGATTTGAATCAACCATTTCTCTAAGAAATTGGTTTCTTTTAGTGGGGAATGACATCAGACATCAAGATCTGAGTGGTGGCTATGCTCATTTCTTTGCTTCTGAGCAATTTTGTGTGTGTGTGTGTTGTGTGTGTGTGTGTGTGTGTGTGTGTGTGTGTTACTGGGGATGGAACCCAGGGGCATTGTACCTTAGAGATACATCCCCAGCCCTAGTTTTTAGACTTTTTATTTTTGAAACAGGGTCTCACTGAGTTGCGAAGGGCATTGCTAAGTAGCTGAGACTGTTTGCGAACTGTGATCTTCAGGTCTCTGTCTCTCCAGTGCTGGGATCACAAGCGTGCCCACCACGCCCCGCTGCTTCTGAGCTTTTTTAACAGACAAAAGTAGAAAATCTATGCATATATATGTGTATATATATATATATATATAAATGTATACATATCACACACATGCATGCTGATATGCCTGTGAAATTATGTCTGCTCATGTATATGTATCTATATATACATGTATATATGTATAATATAGATACATGTATATATAGATATACATGTATATATGTATAATATATTATATATATATATATGTATATATATATTAAAGATCATGATTCCATTCCAGTATGGTTCTTTCATGTCTTTCTTCAGTCTATATTTGTATGTGCCTTCTTCCACAGCAAATACCCTGTTTCCTATCAACAGAGACACGCTTCCTTATTTACTCTATCATATAATACAGTTTTATTTTTACTTCAACACAGCGGCGCCTCATTCTTGCCTGTCAAACATTACTGGTCCCAGTAATTCTATGACTGTTTCCCTAAAAGAAAGGAGCTCACATGTCCACAAAAAGTCTTTTACAAGATTGTAGCAGCTTTATTCAGGGTAGCCAAAATTGATAATAGTCCAGTTGTCTTAGCAGAAGAATAGTAGATAAACGGACATATTCATACAGTGGAATAATCATCATCAATAAAAAGGAACAAAGAATCATTATATGCATCAATGTGGATGAGTTTCAGAAAACATGTTGAGTTAAAAAGGCAGACAGAACACATTGTATGATTCCATTTATATGAACAGGCAAAACTAACTATGGCGATAGAACAAACCACTGCTTGCTTTTGATGAGAGTGGGACAGGGCAGGCCAATGACTTGGAAGGAGCAGAAAGAAATTTACTGGGATTAAGAAAATGTCTCATATCCCAATCAGGCTATGTGTTACATGCATTTGTCACAACTCATTCGACCTCATCCTTATTATCTGTGCAGTTTACCCCCTATAAATTAGCCCTTACTGTTTTAAAAATTAGCTAGAGTAGAGTAGAGGCTGCTCCTATTAGCTGAGACTAGAAATCCTCCACTTAAACTAGCTCCTTCTCCTGAACTGCTTCTTTTCTGATTTCCCTCCCTCGTACCTCTTCTGGCTCCTGAAACATTGGCGGTTGCTACCTGGTCAGTACTTTTACTATCTATTATTTATTTTCTTATTATTTCAAAAATATGAGTATAGCATAGGTTAAAATGTCACAAATAATTAGTGACATTATCAACTGTTGAGGTCTGGCCAATATGTGTTTTAATATAATAAGAGCATGAAGGCAAATTAAAAATAAATAACAGTAAATTTTAGATTCCTACTCAGTTTAGGCCTATGGCAATCTGATATGTTAAGAAAAACAAAGCAGAAAAATAAAAAAAGCAAACTTCAATGTAGTCAGGTCTTGTCAAAAGAAGCAACGTTAAATGATGGAATACCATTTCCAACGAGGAAACAATTTTCTCAGACCTTCTCATAGATTCTGGTGCAAACCACGCCCTTCATCATACATTCCTTAAAAAAGAAAGAGAGATTGAGTATCTAAAACTCATGTGAGAGAAGAAATTTGTAATAAAAACAGAAATTCAAACTAGAATCATAACATTAAACTTACAAAGGAACAAAATATCTAGTATGCCAATATTCAGTGATTCGGAGTTGTTACCATTGAAATTAGAGAGGCATTTTTGCTTATTTTATCTATTTTATTTTATTTTATTTTATTTTATTTTATCTTATTTTATGGTACTGGAGTTTGAACCTAGGGTCATTCTACTTCTGACATACATCACCAGCCCTATTTTTTAAAATAGGGTCTCGCTAAGTTGCCCATGCTGGTCTTGAACCTGTGAACTTTTTGTCTAAGCTTCCTAAGTACTGGGATTGTAGATGGCTAAAGTTTTCAAGTAGATTTGTGTTACTATAAAGGAAAATTTTAAAGTGGCAAAATTTTATGCACAACTCTCATGCTTATAAATGTAGCTTTAAAAAATGCTTTCCAAAACTATATGTGCATTTCATTAACTAAAAAAAAGATTTAAATATACCCCCTACCATTCATATATGAATTCATTAATCCATGTTGGGTTTCCATACTGGAATTTTCTCCCTGTGGAAACATGTTGTGCAGCAAGTGCAAAGAACCTCTGAACTGAAGAAAGAAGCATTCCAAACATTACTTGAAGACAGGTGTGGTGGTGCACACTTGTAATCCCAGCACTTGGCAGGCTGAGACAGGAGGATCTCAGAGGTTTGAAGCCAGCCTCAGCTACTTAGTGAGGCTCTCAGCAACTTAGTGAGACCCTGTTTCCAAATAAAATATAAAATAGGTCTGGGAGTACAGCCCGGAGGAAGAAAAGACCCTGGGTTCTACCCCCACTACCTCACATACACAAAAAATTACTTTAATCTATTTACCTGAATATATATGCTAATTAATAAGCACAAAGATTTCAAAACTCATTAGAGGTCATCTCATATAACCTTTGCCATTATTTATATTAACTAAAAGAGTAGTTCAGCTTGCATTGCTGACTTGGTTCAATAGAGGTTACTGTAATGCTTGAAAACAAAATGCTTAGATATCTACAGTCTACAATTGAGCCTTTTAGAGTGTATATAACTCTTAAAATCAGACTTTTTTCATTGTGTGTCCAAACTAGGAGATTTTTTTTCACACTTTCTTTAACTTCACTTTTACTTTTTAGGTACTGTTATTTCTTTTTTGTGTGTGTGTGTGGGTCTGGGGATGGAACCCAGGGGCATAGACCTCCAAACTACACCCCCTGCCCTATTTTTTATTCTTTATTTTGAAACAGTGTCTCACTGAGTTGCAGAGGGCCTCACTAAGTAGCTGAGCCTGTCCCTGAACCGCAATCCTCCGGTCTCAGCCTCACGAATGCTGGGATTACAAGCATGCACAACCACGCCCAGCTGGTACTGTTATTTCTAAAACAAGTCATCTTTGTTACTAAAATTTTCATCCAGTACTTGAAGATGAACCAATATTCAACCTCAAGACATGAGATGATGGTCTGAATATCAATCAATCATGCATTAATTCTAACTTTGTTCTCAGCCATTTATATCCATTTGTTATTCCCAAAATGAAAGACTATTTTGAAAACAACATGATCAACTTATGGCGTAGCACTCTTTCTGTAGCTGAAGTACTATTTCTGAAGTTGGAAGTACTCTTACCACCACCAGTTTTCCATCCACCAGCTTTCTCCTAATGGTTGTCTCTTTGCCATCCCATTTCTGCACTTGATTCAAGGCTCCTCTTTCCAGTGTAACAACGCTCTGAAAGACAAGTCACAGAATCAACTTGCTGGACTTTGGCCAATGAAAAGAAACAGTACATTCAGTATTGAACTATTTTCATAATTGATATCATGTGGGACACATTCATTTTTAGCCCTTTGAAACACTATTGAGAATAACCATCTTCCTTGAGCTGTTACTGGCCAGCTTTATAGAAAGACAGTTAAGATTACCTTGGTTTTCCTATTGTCAGCTGTAGTTTCTTCAAATTCCTGGCCCAGCTTGAAAGAGATTTCTGTATTCTTAAAGGTACTTTCAGTTCGTATAGTTATATAATCTCCTTTCTTGCTAATGATCACACTGGGTCTGGCCAAATTTCCCAGTTTTCTGGTGGCTAACCCCACACCTGAAAATCAAGGTAGCATTAGAGTTGTGTTGAAAAACATAGCATACCTGGAGAGACTGTGGAGACCACGGTCTGGTTCAGTGGGGCCTTAGGTGTGTAGGGGGCAGCCAGGGACCCTCACTACTAAAGGCCTCCTGCCATGATCTCCACCCAATGAAAATAAATGCCTACAATTAGAATATTTAGCCTTTATGATTATAAATGAGTATTAAACCAAGTGCTGTGGTGCATGCCTATAATCCCAATTGGAGAGACAGAGACAGGAGGATAGCAGGTACAAAAAATCAGCTTCAGCAACTTAGTGAGACTTTCAGCCACCTAGTAAGACCCTGTTGCAAAACAAAATTATTAAAAGGGCTGCATGTAGCTTAGAGGTAGAACCCCAGAACCCCTCTGGATTTAATCTCCAGCACCAAAAACCAAAATAACAGAAAAAAGTATTAAGTAACAAATATTTATTATACCAGCAGTTTTTTTTAAAGTAAAGGTGTTCAGGTTTTTTTAAATTGCACGTTGTTACACTTTTACACCCAATTCTGTACCTCACTGAAAATCATTAATTATAGATTTAATGAAAAATAAAGATGTTTTAGTTTATACACACAAATATTATAAATATATTTTTAGTTTGTGCATAAAAATAGAATATATTTAATGAGATTTGGACATACAAATATTACTCCATGATATTTTCTCCTCAGAAAAATATTATGGATATATAGAATACTCTTCATATCCTTGATAGACTATCTTCCCCAAATTTTGTGGCTTCTGAGTCTAGCTGGTAGGAAGAAACTACCAACATACCTTTAATATCTGTACCATTACAAATGATAAAAGACAAATAAAATGATATTTTTGAAAACTTATCTACACCACACTGAATCTCACTATGATCTATAATTATAGTGCACCAATAAAAGTATTTTAAAAACTTATATACATTTGAAAAACTAAACAAAATTAAATTCAAATATCATTATTATTATCAAAACTATAGAAATATATGGAAAAGGAGAAATGTTATATAAAAATACATGGAATAAAAACTAGTGTTCTAAGATTCCATTAGAAAACCTGATTTTTAGATTTAGTTTTTCATATTAAAGGATAAATGAGCTTGAGTATAGAGTCACATGCCTGTAATCTCAGAATTTTTTTATTCCAAAATAGGCTTCAGCTGAGTGCAGTGGTATGCACAAACCTCTAATCCCAGTGCTTGGGAAGCTGACACAGGAGGATCACAAGTTCAAGGCCATCCCTCAGCAACTTAACAAGGCCATCAGCAATTTAGCAACACCTTTCTTCAGAATAAAACATAAAAAGGGCTAGGGGTGTAGAATGCCCCTGGATTCAATCCCTGGTATCTCAAAAAAACAAAAACAAAAAATCATATCTATGTCTGTATAAAAATTCATATCTCTGTCTATATCTATGTGTAATAAAAAA
The DNA here is from genome assembly GCF_963383645.1 of Muscardinus avellanarius. NCBI lineage: Eukaryota > Metazoa > Chordata > Mammalia > Rodentia > Gliridae > Muscardinus > Muscardinus avellanarius. Next base: position 56,809,352 of record NC_137789.1, on the reverse strand, counting down.
GTGAAGAATTGCAGCTAACAAATGTGAACTGTATATTCTTTTAGATCTGATTAATCTTTTACTATTATTTTATATAACTTAGGACAATGTCTTCCAAACTAAATCATAATGTCTGGTATAGAGCCTGAGGTTTGACATTTACCTAAGCCTTGGATACTCTAATTTGAAAAGACCTTGAATACTCTAATTTGAAAAACAATGAAACTGTAGGATCCTTCATTGAGTCTTTCTTGCATTTTGATTCATTCTCAGCTACAAAGTGAAGCCCATAAATCTAATGGCTTCATAGTATAGAGCATTCCCATAGGTTCTCGTAGTTTTCCAGATAACAATGGCATGATTCTGTTCATGTTATCTAAAAATGAAATCTTATACCCAAGAATTCTGCACAGGCAGGTAAAGCTACACTCTGACAAGCATGACCACCCGTGTCACTGGTATCCTCTCTACTACATTTAAACCTAGGGAAATCTGATGCTAGCGTAAACAACTTTGAATTTGCTGCCATAACCCCAGCTCATTTCATCTCTCAGCAACTTCTCTATGCTAGGAGCACTCTAGCATAGGAAACATTTTTATTTTTCAAACTCTCTATCTACATGATTATGTAATAATGAAAACTTTGAGGTAAAGAGAGAGAAAAGTTTTAGTTTTAGTTTGGTTAAATATCAAAATTTTATTCTGAATTCTTCTTCTTTTGTTTTCTTGGTACCGGAGGTGCAACTCAGAGTTTCATGTATATTAAGGAAGTGCTTTATCACCGAGCCATATCCACAGTCCTTTTTAAAAAAATAAAATGAGATAGGGTCTCACTAAGTTGGCCAGCCTAGCCTCAAACTCTACTGCCTTGGCCTTCTATGTAGCTGGGGTTATAAGAATATATCTAACTTAAATTAAGGTTTTTCTAGTATTCAACTCCTTATTTTATGAATTCCTTCATTGCTATAAAATTAGCTTTTAGAGACAGGCATAGTGGTACACGTCTGTAATCCCAGTTCTTGAGAGGCTAAAGCAGGGGGATCACAGGTTGGTGGCTGGGCCTCAGGAACTGAATGAGATCCTGTATCAACAAACAATAAAATAAAATAAAACTGGAGATACAGCTCAGAAGTAGAATGCCTCTGAATTCAATACTTAGTCAGTCTCTCTCTCTCTCTCTCTCTCTCTCTCTCTCTCTCTCTTTCTCTCTCTCTCTCTCTCCTCCCCATTTAGAAAAGCCATAGAATACGTTGGCTGAGCTTCCAAAATTTCTGTTTGGATCTCCAGTGAAGGCCTCATTGGTCTGAAACTGCCTCCAACGGGAACTCGGTGTGAGTTTCATGCATTTAAGTCACTTCAATAAACGTAAGTTCTATTACACCTGCCACAAATAGAATGCAAATAAGTTATCCGAACAGCACAAGATTAATCCCAGAAGAGGATTATATTCAGCCTGCCCACTCTTCCCCAGGTTCCTAGAAAAAAGAAGGAAAAGCCATGCGGCCTTCTAGAAAGGAATCTCTGAAGCCAGAACAAAGGGGAGCATTTCTTACCCAGAGCCTTCATGTAATCATCAAAGTGCTCACTGGAGACAAGTTTCCAGGTACCCAGGAATTTGTTGCTCATCGTAATGGGTGAAGGTTCAGCACTGTCTAGATGAGATACAGGAGACGAGGAGATGCTGAGCTCTCGGAAGATTGTTTTTAAAGACATCCAGAGCATGTGACTCTCACAGAGACCCAATGGGGAAGGGTGATGTCGGGCCAGGATGATGAATGACTCTTCAATCATCAGCTGCCAGCCATCAGCATGAAAGGAACCCCACATAATGTTTCGTTTTGTTTCCAAAAATATATAAAAGTGAATGAGAGTACCATTTGTATGTTCAAAAACATTTTTTGGTTGATCTTACATTTATAAAAGTGCTTAGGTTCTTAATGCTTTGCAAAAGACTCCACGGATTATATGATTGTGAATGAATGAGTGGGGAGGGGTGTTTAGCCATTTCGGTCGCTCTCAATGCTGAGTTCACACAATTAAGAATTCTTATTGAAAGGGAGGAAAGAGAGGAAAAGGTCCAGGAGTATTGTGCCCAGAGTTTCAAGTATGTTGTGGGAGAGCAAGGCCGGGGGGCAGTGTGAGGCAGCATTCAGAGGTGAGGGAGGCTTGGCATAGTTCACATATACATCCCAAGCAGCAGAGTGGGCAGACAATTAGGTCAGTCTATCATGGCCAAGGACAGAAATTGTATTCATATGATGGGACAAGAAGGAGCTCTGTGATGTGCTCTTTGCCCACAGCTAAGAGTTTTTTCTTAAAAAAAAATAGAGTCTCAATTGCAAGCCAAGCAAGTTCTTAGTTACTATGACAATGAGATCTAAGTCATTTAAAACAAATCTGCTATTTTCTACAGAGAGCATTTTCTATACTAATGGATACTGACATCTCACTATGGGCCCGTCACAATGCTGAATTAATACAGGTCTGTTCATTTAATCCCCTCTTAGCACACCAAAAGTTAGGTACTCTGGTTATGTCTGTTTTACCAGTGAGGATAACCAGAGCTCAAATTAAGTTACAACTTAATTTGGTTTTGGCACTGGAAATTGAACCCAAGGGCATTTTACCTCAGAGATAGACTCCTAACCCTTTTCTTTTTAAATAGGGTCTCATTATGTTGCTGAGATTATCTCTAAATTGCTGAGGTTGACCTTGAACTTTCAATCCTTCTCTCTTACCCTTCCAAGTAGTGAGGTTACAAGTGTATGTTGCTGGGCCTGATGAAATTATAATTTGCTTCTAAAACTCAAAAAGAGGCAGGGTTTAGACCCAGCATCATTCCACAGTGCCCACACACTGGACTATCAGCGCACATTATTTGCACACACAGGGCCTGCCAAAGATCTGGCAATACTGATATCACCATACTTGCCTAAAATTACTCATTCTATTCTCAAAAATCAGGGGAAGTGACAGTCAAAAGAGCCAGGCAACCATGGTACATTAGAGCCCCAGTCTTTGACAGAAGGAACTTGGTACATACATTGGCACCTTTCACAACAATATGAACATCTCCTGGTCCATTTACTCTTAACCAGCAGAATTCTTGGCTTCAAGAGCTCAGGAAACTGAGTCGAGCAGCTGTGCCAGAACTATTGCAGTTATGGAATTTGCTTTAAGCTGTGTGAAAATATAGAGTCATATACAGTGGGCCTGAGTCTCTTATATTACTAGAGCCTGCGAAACTCAAAGTGGGAGTAAAAGAAAGAACAGGAAAATTCCTCAGCTAGCTGGGCATGGTGGCACAGGCTTGTAATCCCTCTGCTTGGGAGGCTGAGACAGGAGGATCACACAGGTTCGAAGCCAGCCTTAGCTACTTAGTGAGGCTCTCAGCAACTTAGTGAGACCCTGTTTCCAAAAAAAAAAAAAAAAAAAAAAATAGGTCTGGGAGTATAGACTGGAGGTAGGGGTTCCACCCCTAGTACCACCAAAAAAGAAAAAAGAAAATTCCTCAGCTAACCAAATAACTCGATTCTGGACTGTAAAGAAGAAGGGAGTACCTGGAGGAAGTACATTGTACTGGGATAGAAAGAAAAAAAAAAACAGCTATGAAAAAGGGGTTTTGACTAGTGTATACATTATTTTCTTTCCCAAACACTTTATAAAACTGATTATATCACTTATACTTTCAACCAATTTTGTTTTTGTCAGCTCTACTTTTTTAAGAAATGCAATAGCTGGGCATGGTGGCACGGATTTGTAATCCAGCATTTGAGAGGCTGAGACAAGAGGATTCAAGTTAGTGGACAGCCTCAGCTACTACTTAGTGAGGCCCTTTGAAACTCAGTGAAACCCTGTTTCAAAATAAAGAATAAAAAATAGGGATGGGGGTGTAGCTCAGAGGTAGAATGCCCCTTGGGTTCCATCCCCTGTGCTGCAAAAAAAAAAAAAAAAAAAAAAAAAAAAAGGAAAGGAAAGAAAAGAAAAGAAAAAAGAAATGCAACATTCAGCTGCAAGTGGTGGCATATACCTGTAATCCCAATACTTTGGAGGCTGAGACAGGAAGATTGCAGGTTTGAGGCTAGCCTCAGCAACTTAATAAGGCCTGTTTCAAAATAAAAAATAAAGTAAGGGTGGAATATAGCTCAGAGGCAGAATGCCTCTAGGTTCAACCTTCAGTACCAAAAGAAGAAAGAAGAGGAGGGGGATGGCGAGGAGGAGGAGGAA